>NC_058083.1:217968975-218573975 GCF_014858855.1 Bufo gargarizans
AGGATAATTCTGTAGCAAAACCCCCCGTGTGAACGGACCCTAACCCCTTGGTGACTTCTATACTGTTGTAACATGCAGAAGTGGTCTTCTAATTGGGGTGGTCCTCTCAAAGATGGGCAATGTGAATTGTGGTCTGGATAAGACCATGGTCACATTTGTGGTGGACGTCCTGTTACAAGCCTCCGTGACAGGCTCCAAAAGAAAACTCTGTACAATGACATTAGGGTCCATTCACACGTCCGCAAGTGTTTTGTGTTCTGCAAAACACTGACACCGGCCATGTGCGCCCCGCATTTTGCGGACCGTACATGGCTCGCCCTGTGATAGAAATGCCTATTCTTGTTCATGGCTGGGGATAAAAATAGGTCATGCTCTATCTTTTTTGCGGGAACGCGGAACGGAACTATGGATGCGGACAGCACACAGTGTGCTGTCCGAATCTTTTGCGGCCCCATTGAAATTAATGGGTCCACAAAATTGCTATTTACAGTCAATGGGGCGTGTTGTCAGGGAAGCCGCTGCGTGTCTGCCATATGCCAGATGTCAAAATGCGCTGCGGATGTGAAGGTAACCCAAGGAGAGTGGTCTTCTGGAGAGGTTTCACTGTCCATGCCCAGTACATTTTACAGTCAATGCTCTCCATAGATGGACAATCTGCCATCTGCAGCCCCTGCCCCATGTGTCTGGTAAAGTGCTTTCATATGGTAACCAAACTCCAAGTGCTCCCCTGGGCTCCCCCATAATGATGTCATATGTGCAGATAAATACCCCCTCCATAATCTCCAGTTTGATGAACGGGTTAGTAATTGCGGTGTGTTTACGGGTGAGGTGTTAATCGGAGGAAGCTGAAGGAAGGCGACATTTGCCAGCCATTAATCAGCATGGACAGCTGCCTGCTCTCTGCGGCGGCGGTGACAGTCACTGGAGTGTGTGTGATGGAGGCGGCAGTCGGTCATGTTGCCGTCTATATTCGCGCCCTTTTCTTCTACCTTCTGCGTGGTTTTCTTAATGTCTGGCGGCCCCGCCTCTCATACTCCATTAAATGCTATTTCTTCCCTCATTTTGTACGTCCTTCACAGTCTACAAGTCGTCTCCTTACAGCCGCCCTCCCATCTCCATTAGTGTTCTGTCCTATTCTGCTATGTGCCCTGTCAGCTGCGGTCATCCCTCCTCCCCATCGTCTGGGTTCTGTAAAATCCTCGGCAGCCTCCTCTTAGGTTCCCCTTTTCCTTTGCGTCCATTATCGCCTCCCCCTCCCTCATCCCATTCTTTCAGTGTGTATCAGAGTGTCCACTTAGCCGCGCAGGGACACATGACAGAGCTCGGCTGCTTTCTCATGTTCTCTACTTGTTAGTGGATGCAGGGAGTCACTTCTGCTTTCCATCATGTCTCAGCCTGAGGGCGGCGAGTGCCGGAGAAAGGGCGGGAGAGCGGGGAGGCCAAGAAACTTGGAGACAAAGAAAGGGGGCTAGGCGGACAATATGGAGGGATGGGCAGGAGAGGAGTTACCTGAGGGGGCTAGGGTGAGAGGAGAAGACGAGGGTCTGGCTGACTCAGCAGCTCCACAGGAGACATTTTCACCAGGTTTTATTAGGTTCTGCCTGCTATTGTGGACTTGGAATAGAAAGTTATAAAATAATACAGTAAATCAAAGCAAAGGCATTTTGATATATTATTCTCTTTAATATACACTTTTTTTTTTATTCCTTCAGTTTTTTTTTGTGTGTGACCAGGGACTGGCAGTGAAAGAAGATCTCGGGGTCCAGGTGGATGCTGTTGGCAGGCGCTTCAGCCCCTCATAGTGAGAGGAGGGGGTCTGATCGCTCCCCTATTCGTTGGCCTGCGTCTGCTCACAGGGCGAAGTACTCATGAATGGATGTGAAGGCCGTGTTCACACGTCGTGGAGCTTTAGCTGCGGATTTCGTAGCTAATATCTGAGAGAATCCTGTAGCATCCTGCCAAAATGCATGTGAATAGGGGATTTTATTTTACATGCTCTGGGAAAAAAAAAATTTGAAACAGATTTTTAAAATTCATAAGATGTTGATTATTGCTGTCAATTCTGAGTTGAAAAGCCAAAACTATAATGGAAGCTAATCCATGTTCAGAACCGCTGGCCAATCCATGGCAGAAATCCGAGTACAACGTGTCTTCAGAATCCCAGTTAGATTTGCCTAGTGCCTGACTTATGTAATAGGGAGGTCTTTTCCATCTCAATACGAGCTCTCCACTCGGACTCAATTGGAGTAACAGTCTCCTATTGGGCTTAAGCTAACCGTACAGATCAGGTAGCTGTCAGCAGAACCTCCTATTAATACGCATGCTCGACTTGGCCAAGCATGCGTATGTGGTGAATGGGGGAAGAATCAGGTAATTGAATCCAACATGTCTGATCCTTTTCAGCTGTCAGGAAAGAGCCAGGACAGGAGGCCACCATATACATTAGGCTACTTTCACACTTACGGCAGAGTGATCCGGCAAGCAGTTCCGTCGCTGGAACTGCCTGCCGGGTCGGGCAAAACGTATGCCAACTGATGGCATTTGTAAGACTGATCAGGATCCTGATCAGTCTTAAAAATGCCTGATCAGTCAGAAAAATGCATTGAAATGCCAGATCTGTCTTTTGTCATTTATTTTTTTAGCCTTTTTTTGGGTATGCGCAGACCAGAAGGACGGATCCGGCATTCCGGTATTTTGAATGTCGGATCCAGCACTAATACATTCCTATGGAAAAAAATGCTGGATCCGGCATTCAGACTCTTTTTGGCCAGAGATAAAACCGTAGCATGCTGTGGTTTTATCTTTTGCCTGATCAGTCAAAATAACAGAATGCTCTCCTTTCAGAATGCATGGGGATATAACTGATCAGTTATTTTCCGGCATTTAGCCCTTTTGATGGAACTCAGTGCCGGAAAGGAAAAATGCTAGTGTGAAAGTACCCTTAGATGGTTAGCTGAAATCGGCAGGTTTGAAAGAAACACATTTAATGTGTATGGGTCGTCTAAGGCCTCATGCACATGGACGTATTTTCTTTCCGTGTCCATTCCTTTTTTTATGTGGCCCGTATACAAAATCATTCATTTCAATGGACCGTATTTCCATTCTGCAAAAAAATAGAACATGTCCTATTATTGTCCACATTATGGACAAGGATAGTACTGTTCTATTAGGGGCCAGTTGTTCAGTTCCGCAAAATACGGAATGCACACGGACGTCATCTGTTTTTTTTGCGGACCGAAAAATACATACGGTCGTGTGCATGAGGCCTTAGTTTGAGGAACAAAATGATGGATTTATAAAATGTTTCATATTATACATGTGTGTATTGATTTGTTCAGCAGTGTGTCATTGAGGCTGGGTTCACACCTGAGCGGTTTACAAACGCTCAACAGGCAAGAACCAATGATTCCCTATGGGAATGGTTCTCGCTAATACTAGTTATCTTGCCTGTGGGACGCATTTGCGTTCCACAAAGCAAGAGAGGGCGTGTTTGTTAACTAGTATTAGCAAATGCGTCCCACAGGCAAGATTCGATTCCTCTGTAGTGCAGGATGGGTCGCCGTGGGAAAGAGCCGCATTGAAGGGTCAAAAGAGCCACTTGTGGCTCGCAAGCCGCACTTTGCCGACCACTGTTTTAGCCATTTCCTTCTGAGATCGTTTTTTTTTAGACGGGGGTAAAAAAGTATTGCATGCAGATTTTTTTTTTTTTTAGTTCTGTACATAACTGATGCACAGGATCCATTTTTTAACCCCTTCCCGACATATGATGTAATAGTACGTCATGGCGGCAAGTGGCTTGCCGCATTTTGACGTACTATTACGTCATGGTGATCGGGTGGGTGCCAGAGCGGTGCGCTCCCAATCACTGCAGGGGCCCGGCAGTTCCTGATAGCCGGGCCCCTGCTGTATCCACCAGCATCGCTGTAAAAGCCGATGCCAGCGGATTAACCCCTTCTAATGCCAGCGGATTAACCCCTTCTATGCAGCAGTAAGCGCTGACCGCAGCATAGAAGGGGTTTGCAGCAGGTGAGGGAGCCCATCGGGTCCCTGCGCTGCTGTAGCAGGTACCCGATGGGTGTCAAGGCAGCTCGATGCCATGCACAGGCTGGCCAATGCCTTGCACGGCACCCATACCTGCCTTCTACGAGTGCCCAGGAGATCCAGCCTCAGGCTGGGTCTCCTAGGCAACCTGTTAGTGTATTACTCTATGTAATACACTAACAGGCAATGCATTACAATACAGATTTATTGTAATGCATTTCAGAGGGGATCAGACCCCCAAAAGTAAAGTCCCAGAATGGGACAGAAATAAAGTTTAAAGGAAAAAAAGTGTTTTTAATAAAAAAAATAAAGTTTCAAGTAAAAAAAAAAACGCCCCATTCCCCTGATAAATAATAATAAAAAAAGGAAAAAAACACACATTAGGTATCACCGCATCCGTAACGACCGGCTCTATAAATATATCACATGATCCACCCCATCCGATAAACACCATAAAAAAAATTATATAAAAAACGTGTCAAAAAAGCCCTTTTTGTCACCTTAGGGTACTTTCACAGGGTCACAGGAGCTCAATACAGGAAAAAAATTGATAATTTTTATCCTAATGCATTCTGAAGGGAGAGCATCCCGTTCAGGATGCATCAGTTCAGTCCCTCTTAAATTTTCTGGACAGAGAAAATACAGCAGCATGCTGCAGTTTTCTCTCCGACCAAAAATACTGATCACTTGCTGGAATGCCGGATCCAGCATTAATTTACATTGAAGTGTATTAGTGCCGGATCCGGCATTAAGTGTTCTGGCAAAACATATCCGGCTTTCCGGTCTGCACATGCGCAGACCTTTAAAAATGTAAGAAAAATAAATACCGGATCTGTTTTTACGGATGACATCGGAGAGACGGATCCAGTATTTAAATGCATTTATCAGATGGATCTGCATCTGGATCCGTTCTGACAAATGCCATCAGTTTGCGTCCGGATTCGGCTACGGAACTTCTTGCCGGAATCCTCTGCCGCAAGTGTGAAAGTAGCCTTATAACACCAAGCGATCAAAAAGGCGTATGTCCCACAAAATGGTACCAATATAACAGCCACCTCATCCTGCAAAAATTGAGCCCCTACATAAGAAAATCGTTCAAAAAATATAGCTCTCAGAACATGGAGACATTAAAAGATAATTTTTTTGCTTCAAATATGATATTATTGTGTTAAAGTGAAATAAATACATATTAGGTATTGCCAAGTCCATAACAACCAGCTCTATACAAATATCACGTGACCTAACCCCTCAGCTGAACACCGTAAAAAAATAAAAATAGTGCCAAAAAATTTCATTTTTTGTCACGTTACATCACAAAAAGTGCAACACCAAGCGATCAAAAAGGCATATGCCCCCAAAATAGTACCAATCAAGCCGTCACCTCATCCCTCAAAAAATGAGACTCTACCAAAGATAATCGGTCAAAAAAAAAACTATGGCTCTCAGACTATGAAGACACTAAAACATAATTTTTTTTTGTTTTAAAAATGCTATTATTGTGTAAAACTAAAATAAAAAGTATACGGTACATATTAGGTATTGCCACGTCCGTAACGATCTTCTCTATAAAAATGTCACATGACCTAACCCCTCAGGTGAACACTGTAAAAATAAATAAATAAAAACTGTGCCAAAACAACCAATTCACCTTGCCCCATAAAGTGTAATAATGAATGATTTAAAAAATCATTGCCGTGTGCCCTTACATCAGTTTTTACGACCACATGTGGGGTATTTCTGTAAGGCCGAATGCACACGGCCATGTTCCGCGGCCATGAGTGGTCCGTGGTATGCCGGGCTGGATTCCTGCTGACAGCAGGAGCGCACGGCGGTGGCATGAAGCGGATGGCGTCATAGCAAACAATGACGCCGTGCGCTCCTGCTGTCAGCAGGAATCCAGCCCGGCATACCACGGACTGCTCAAGGCCGCGGAACACGGCCATGTGCATTTGGCCTAAACAGCAGAATCAGGGTAATAAATATTGAGTTTTGTTTGGCTGTTAACCCTCAATGTGTTAAAGAAAAAAATTGATTAAAATGGAAAATTTGCCCAAAAAGTGAAATTCTGAAATTTCATCTCCATTTTCCTTTAATTCTTGTGGAACACCTAAAGGGTTAACAAAGTTTGTAAAATCAGTTTTGCGTAACTTGAGGGGTGTAGTTTCTACAATGCGGGCCATTTATGGCTGGTTTCCACTATGTAAGCCCCACAAAGTGACTTCAGACCTGAACTGCTCCTTAAAAAGTGGGTTTTTGGAAATTTTCTAAAATATTTTAGGAATTGCTTCTAAAATTCGAAGCCTTCTAACGTCCTAAATAAAATGACATTTCCAAAATGATGCAAACATAAAGTAGACATATGCAGAATGTTAAAGGGTTTCTGTCGCCTAAAAAATGGGTATTATGCTGGCTGACATTAGCAATGTGCTAATGTCAGCTGAACATAACTATATTAGTGACATCTCACTGCCTGCCGCCGTTATTGAGAAAAACGAACTTTTATAATATGCTAATTAGCCTCTCGGAGCAGGGGGGCGTTGCACCTGCTCCTAGAGGCTCCGTTAAACTATATTTTAGGGGGGAAAAACTAATACTAATAATTAATATATTTATAAACACTATATCACCAACAAATCAAATTAATTTGTCAGGTTTCTGTGCTGTAAAAAAATGAGACAACGATAAATATTTTCAGAAATTTTCCCACCTTTAATGTAACCTATAAACTGTACAACTCAATTGAAAAACAAACTGAAATCTTTTAGGTAGAGGGAAGAAAAATATAAAAATAAAATAATATGGTTGCATAAGTGTGCACACCCTTAAACTAATACTTTGTTGAAACACCTTTAGATTTTATTACAGCACTCAGTCTTTTTGGGTACGAGTCTATCAGCATGGCACATTTTGACTTGGCAAGATTGCTAGGGCATCTCCTGTGCACTGGGCTCTGGCTGGGCCATTCCAAAACTTTATTCTTCTTCTGGTGAAGCCATTCCTTTGTTGATTTGGATGTATGCTTTGGGCCGTTGTCATGCTGAAAGATGAAGTTCCTCTTCATGTTCAGCTTTCTAGCAGAAACCTGAAGGTTTTGTGCCAATATTGACTGGTATTTGGAACTGTTCATAATTCCCTCTAGCTTAACTAAGACCCCAGTTCCAGCTAAAGAATAACAGCCCCAAAGCATGATGCTGCCGGCCCACCACCATGCTTCACTGTGGGTATGGTGTTACATAGTTAATACGGTTGAAAAAAGACAAACTTCCATCAAGTTCAACCAAAGAATAGGTGGCGACCCGACTCTCAGAAGGAAGTGAGACTCAGATTTCTACACATTTTCATAAGCATTTATGTTTTTTACTTTTAAGAATTTGTCTAAACCCTTTTTGAAACTGTCCACTGTTCCTGCTGTGACCACGTCCTGAGGAAGTCTATTCCACAGATTCACAGTTCTTACAGTGAAGAAGCTTTGACGCTTCTGGAGACTGAACTTTTTCTTCTTCAGTCGGAGGCAGTGCCCCCTTGTCTTTTGAGGACATTTTACATGGAACAGCTTTTCGCCGTATTTTTTGTATGGCCAATTTATATACTTGTACAGGTTAATCATGTCCCCCTTAGATGTCTCTTCTCAAGACTAAATAAATTCAATTCTTTTAATCTTTCTTCATAAATAAGATTCGCCATTCCCTTTATCATTTTAGTTGCTCTCCTCTGTACTTTTTCCAGCTGCAGTGCATCCTTTCTATGTACTGGTGCCCAGAACTGGACTGCGTATTCCAGATAAGGTGTTCTTTTGGTTATGTGCAGTGTTGTTTTTGCACCAAACATATCTTTTGAAATTATGGCCAAAAAGTTCAACCTTGATTTCATCAGACCATAACACCTTTTCCCACATGCTTTTGGGAGACTTCAGATGTGTTTTTGCAAAATGTAGCCTGGCTTAGATGTTTTTCTTCGTAAGAAAAGGCTTTCATCTTGCCACTCTACCCCATAGCCCAGACATATGAAGAATATGGGAGATTGTTGTCACATGTACCACACAGCAAGTACTTTCCTGCAGCTCCTTTAATGTTGCTGTAGGCCTCTTAGTAGCCTCCCAGACCAGTTTTCTTCTCGTCTTTTCATCAATTTCGGAGGGACGTCCAGTTAATGTCACTGTTGTGCCATATTTTCTCCACTTGATGATGACTGTCTTTACTGTTCCATGGTATATCATTCTTTTGGACCCTTCTCCTGACTGATACCTTTTAACAATGAGATCCCTCTGATGCTTTGGAAGCTCTCTGTGTGGACCATGGCTTTTGCTGTGGGATGCGACTAAGAAAATTTCAGGAAAGACCAACTAGAGCAGCTGAACTTTATTTGGGTTAATCAGAGGCACTTTAAATGATGGCAGGTGTATGCTGACTCCTATTTAACATCATTTTGAATGTGATTGCCTAATTCTGAACACAGCTACATCCCCAGTTATAAGAGGGTGTGCACACATATGCAACCACATTATTGTTTTTTTTTTCTTCCCTCCACCTAAAAGATTTGTTTGTTTTTCAATTGAGTGGTACAGTTTATAGGTCACCTTAAAGATGGAAGAAGTTCTTGAATGATTTATCTTTGTCTCATTTTTTTACAGCACAGAAACCTGACATTTCTAAAAATTTGAAAAAAGCTGCAGCACAGTCTCAATGGACGTGAGGGTGCAACGCCCACAAGGGGACCAGCATAGCCCGAAAATACAATAATGGAAGAACGGGCAGCACTCCAAAAGTAAAAAAACTTGTATTCACCCATGTGGAAAAAGTGACGTTTCGGCTCAGCATTAGAGCTTTTCTCAAGCGAAGTGACTGGACACAATCAATGTGCAATTTACAATATAATCATTATCAATTAGTCAAAAACAGTGATGAAATTAAGTATATGTGATATATCACGCATATAGAATATATAAATATAAGACAATTCATAATACATACCATAATACATTTAGAATAAATTGCATGTGCAAAAATAATAACCAAAAATTATCTATTTTTGGTTATTATTTTTGCACATGCAATTTATTCTAAATGTATTATGGTATGTATTATGAATTGTCTTATATTTATATATTCTATATGCGTGATATATCACATATACTTAATTTCATCACTGTTTTTGACTAATTGATACTGATTATGTTTAAATTGCACATTGATTGTGTTTGCTATATGTATTCAGCACTTCTCCAGTCACTTTGCTTTAGAAAGGCTCTATTGCTGAGCCAAAACGTTGTTTCTTTTCACATGGGTGAATAAAAGTGTTTTTTACTTTTTCACTTTTGGAGTGCTGCCCTTCCATTATTGTATTTTGGGGCTTTGCTGGTCCCCTTGTGGGCATTGCCCCCTCACATCCATTGAGACTGTGCTGCCGCTTTTTAAAAGTTTTTTTGTATCTTCAGCATATTGACTTGTGCATGTCTTGTATTACCATTTTAATATTTATATTTTTTCATCATGTCTGCGGCCGAATTGGAATCACCCAGTGGTCTGACTTATACGCAGGAAGCAGCAGTTCGGATACTGCAGGGTATAGAGGGAGATGCTACCTTTCTCAATACTCCATCTGTGAAAGAATTGAAGAGGAAATATGAACTGTTATCCAAACAATCTATAGCCCTCCATCTTCATATGAGTACACTAGGGGAATACTACAAAGTACAGCGTATCCCTAGAGGCATGAGATCCCATCTGCATCCTAATTTGTTTGCTGGTAATTCACTATTTTGCAAGAGGTTTGAGAATCTTTCCAACAGATATGCTTTGGACTTCATTTTATTAAATGTGGAATATCTTCAAAGTGAACTGTCTTCATTAGTGTCTGAAATATCTGATGTAGAACAACAACTCACAGCCTTGTTATCTGATGATGATTTGTGCAAATACCAAGATACTTTATCTACACAATTACAAAGGTTTCAGCTGGAAATAGAGAAGGGTAAGCGTGTCAAATGGAATCAGGACTTGGAGGATTACAAAAAAGGCAACATCTATGTATGGCAATCCGATGACAGGCATCATCAAAATACTAAGGATACCAGAAAGAAAAAGAGGAATGTGCAAATGTCTACAACTAGCAAACGTTCCTCTTTTTTAGAGGACAGAGTGTCTCCAGAGAGAGGAGACAACAACACACCAGACGCGGTGTCCGCAAACACAGAAGATGGCAAACTGCGCAATACCAGAACACAGGTTCCTATGGGCAAACAACAAACATCCAAAAAGAAACTGACAATCAAGTGAGTGTTTTAAGTAAGGGTCTTTCTTTTTTGTACTAGTACCTGCATTCATTGGTTTGAACTAGAATTTGATTTTTTTGATTTTATTCGGTCCATTAAGTTAAAAGTATGGTTTAACAATAGAGAGCGGATTGACCCTGAGGATGTTCAATCTCTCCTCTAAAAGTGGTTTCAATCCTGCATTTAATGAATCTGCAATTGAGGCCTATATTTCAGCGGTACAATCTGATATTGAGGTACTTAAATCCACGTATTCTGAACGACAATTAAGGCATCCTAATGTGACTGCTGAGGAGGTTGTTGCATTAACTGAACTGAAACATGACCACAGTCTCACGGTGAAACCTGCTGACAAAGGTGGGGCTGTGGTGGTGTTAGACACATAAATATATTGTGGACATTTTGATACAACTCGGTGATCATAACATCTTTAGTCTCATTGATTCTGATCCCAAATTTAGCATTGCTGATGTTATTAAACAAGAATTGTCTAATGCAGTTATGGCTGGAATCATTGACTCCGATCTTATGGATTATTCAATAGTACTACATCCCATCACTCCTGTATTATACATGTTACCAAAGATCCATAAATCTTTGATCGACCCACCCGGTCGTCCTATTGTATCTGGATCGGACTCAATCTTCAGCCATATCTCCACTTTTTTGGACAGATTACTACGTAATTTTGCCATTGGTGGTAAATCATTTGTCCAGGACACGTCTGATTTTCTGCAAAGAATACAGTGTTGATTTAATAGAGAAAGGGAAGATTATTTTGGCATCCTTTGACTTCACATTGCTCTATACCTCCATTGATCATGATAAAGGGTTAGTTGCTGTTTCACGGATGCTAGATACATCTACATTGTCACCCCAAGCGTGTAATTTTGTGCTATCACTTCTGGGTATTGTCCTAAGACATAATTATTTTTTATTCCAGGATAAATATTATGTGCAGAAACGTGGCCCCAACTTACGTGAATATATTTATGTGACAATTTGAGAAGGACGTTGTCTATTTGTCACACCCCTTTTGCAATGTTTTGGCGTGGTGGCGTTATATAGACGACGTCTTTCTCATTTGTACAGGTACTAAGGCTCAGTTATTTGAATTCCATGGTTATTTAAATACCATTGATAATGCCCTTCGATTTACTTTGGTTCATTCCGATCATGAGGTACAATTTTTGGATACTAAAGTAGTTCTAATTGATGGTCAATTACATACACAACTATATACTAAACCCACAGATAAAAATACTTTTTTATCATATAAGAGTTGTCATCCAAGGTCCATGGTGAAATCTCTGCCTTTTTCACAGCTGATGCGAGTTATTGTGTCTGACCCTACAGTACTAGATAACACTCTTGATATGATGGTTGATAAATTCAAAGAGGCTATCCACATAGATTATTACAACATCACAAGGAGTGGGTTTGTAAAATGGATAGAGCTAGTATGTTTACATCAAATAAAATACGTAGTGGCTCTGCTAGAATTCCCTTCATTTCTACCTACACTGAACTTAGTCCCAATATTGCTAAGATCATGAGACGCCATTGGACTATATTAAGTGGGTGTCACAAGTCCGTACCTGAGTTCAAGGCTCTCCCACTCATGTCATACCGCAGATCTAGGAATCTGCGGGATCAATTGGTGAAGGCTGATGTTGGATCAGCAAAAATTGGTAGACAAACGACATTGACACAAGCTGGACTTGGTAGCTTTCCATGCCTCAGCTGTGTCAATTGTCATTACAGTACCAAAGGAAAAGTATTTACACATTCTATTACAGGTGCCACTTACCCGGTTCGTTATCACTTGACGTGTGATTCCCGTTTTATTATTTATGTGCTTACCTGTCTGTGCAAACTTTTGTATATTGGTGAGACATCTACTGATTTGAAAACGCGACTAAATAACCATCGATATACAACTTGATTTACCAGTGTCAAAGCATTTTGCGGAGTCTGGACATCTAGAAAGGGATTTGAGATGTTGTATTTTGGATCATGTGCCGATGCCTAGAAGAGGGGGTAATATAGCCAAATTATTGAAAAAAAGAGAATTGCATTGGATTCATGTTTTGAATTCCCTTAAACCACATGATCTGAAAATTGAATACAATACAGGAGCTATATTGTGACAGGATAGCCTGCCCTCTTTTTTTGCCAATGGTCCGTACTGTATGGTTCTGACGTATAAGGTTGTTATTTTTTCGACATATATATGTACTTTGGGATTTATATCCACACATGAACAAATTTTGGGTATTTTTTCAGATAAAATATTGAGGACGGAGGGGAACAAGACTACCTGGAGGAACTGACCAGATGTGTGAATGGCCCTCTATTTGTATTTACTTTTTTTGAACCGGGTCATGTTGCTCACCTATTTGTTGTATTTCCTCACATTATTTTTTCATATTTTTTATATTATTTATTATATGGGCTGGTGTGTGGCCTTTTTATTTTTGTCTGGTTTGGAGGAGAACCCTCCTGGACATTCTGGCACATGGGACATTGGGACTTATTTGTTGCAGATGCCGCATTGACGTGGGTGTGTCTGTCTGATTTGTCTTTAAATGGGAGTGTGTTGCGTCCTGGACATGATGCATTCACTTTTCCTGTCTCGTGGTACCAGCGGCCCGTATGCAGCATTTTTGAGCTGTATTGCTTTGATCCTGATCCTCGGAGACATAGCTGTTAGGCCACTATGTTCATTATGGTAAGCGCACAGTCATGCGCTATACTTTGTTGAATCTGTTTCCCTTATCCAATATGGCTGCCGTTGCCGTACAACAGCAGAGTGCATGCTCGAACTGCTGCTGGATGTGGTGAGGTAATACAGGTAGGCAACACTTCCCGAGCATGCGCATTAGGCTGCTGGAGTCAGCCATTCACTTAGTCATTGGCTGGTACTGTCCTCCAGGTGTTCTTTTTTCCCTCCTTCTGAATAATGATATGCACACGTCACTTTACTATTAGCACATACTTTACTTGCACATATGGAGATGATTCATCTTGATTATTAATTATGTATTTTTGGTTATTATTTTTGCACATGCAATTTATTGTAAATGTATTATAGTATGTATTATGAATTGTCTTATATTTATATATTCTATATGCGTGAAATATCACATATACTTAATTTCATCACTGTTTTTGACTAATTGAAAATTATTATGTTGTAAATTGCACATTGATTGTGTTTGCTATATGTATTCAGCACTTGTCCAGTCACTTTGCTTGAGAAAGGCTCTATTGCTGAGCCGAAACGTTACTTTTTCATTTTTGGAGTGCTGCCCGTTCTTCCATTATAATATACAGTACAGACCAAAAGTTTGGACACACCTTCTCATTCAAAGAGTTTTCTTTATTTTCATGACTATGAAAATTGTAGATTCACACTGAAGGCATCAAAACTATGAATTAACACATGTGGAATTATATACATAACAAAAAAGTGTGAAACAACTGAAAATGTCATATTCTAGGTTCTTCAAAGTAGCCACCTTTTGCTTTGATTACTGCTTTGCACACTCTGGGCATTCTCTTGATGAGCTTCAAGAGGTAGTCACCTGAAATGGTTTTCACTTCACAGGTGTGCCCTGTCAGGTTTAATAAGTGGGATTTCTTGCCTTATAAATGGGGTTGGGACCATCAGTTGCGTTGTGGAGAAGTCAGGTGGATACACAGCTGATCGTCCTACTGAATAGACTGCTAGAATTTGCTAAGTAAAGAAAAACTAGTGGCCATCATTACTTTAAGAAATGAAGGTCAGTCAGTCCGAAAAATTGGGAAAACTTTGAAAGTGTCCCCAAGTGCAGTCACAAAAACCATCAAGCGCTACAAAGAAACTGGCTCACATGCGGACCGCCCCAGAAAAGGAAGACCAAGAGTCACCGCTGCTGCGGAGGATAAGTTCATCCGAGTCACCAGCCTCAGAAATCGCAGGTTAGCAGCAGCTCAGATTAGAGACCAGGTCAATGCCACACAGAGTTCTAGCAGCAGACACATCTCTAGAACAACTGTTAAGAGGAGACTGTGTGAATCAGGCCTTCATGGTAGAATATCTGCTAGGAAACCACTGCTAAGGACAGGCAACAAGCAGAAGAGACTTGTTTGGGCTAAAGAACAAAAGGAATGGACATTAGACCAGTGGAAATCTGTGCTTTGGTCTGATGCGTCCAAATTTTAGATCTTTGGTTGCAACCACCGTGTCTTTGTGCGACGCAGAAAAGGTGAACAGATGGACTCTACATGCCTGGTTCCCACCGTGAAGCATGGAGGAAGAGGTGTGATGGTGTGGGGGTGCTTTGCTGGTGACACTGTTGGGGATTTATTCAAAATTGAAGGCATACTGAACCAGCATGGCTACCACAGCATCTTGCAGCGGCATGCTATTCCATCCGGTTTGCGTTTAGTTGGACCATCATTTATTTTTCAACAGGACAATGACCCCAAACACACCTCCAGGCTGTGTAAGGGCTATTTGACCATGAAGGAGAGTGATGGGGTGCTGCGCCAGATGACCTGGCCTCCACAGTCACCGGACCTAAACCCAATCGAGATGGTTTGGGGTGAGCTGGACCGCAGAGTGAAGGCAAAAGGGCCAACAAGTGCTAAGCATCTCTGGGAACTCCTTCAAAACTGTTGGAAGACCATTTCGGGTGACTACCTCTTGAAGTTCATCAAGAGAATGCCAAGAGTGTGCAAAGCAGTAATCAAAGCAAAAGGTGGCTACTTTAAAGAACCTAGAATATGACATATTTTCAGTTGTTTCACGCTTTTTTGTTATGTATATAATTCCACATGTGTTAATTCATAGTTTTGATGCCTTCAGTGTGAATCTACAATTTTCATAGTCATGAAAATAAAGAAAACTCTTTGAATGAGAAGGTGTGTCCAAACTTTTGGTCTGTACTGTATATATAAAAAAGAAGAAACACTGCAGCATAGCTGAGGAAATAAGTGAGGTCCTTTATTCACCCACGCAACGTTTCAGTCCTCTTTCTGGGACCATTCTCAAGCAATACATACATTGATTTAGTGCATATTTATAGTGTCTATACAATCACATGATCAATTGACAATTAATAGTGGTTTACAAAACTTTACCATAATTTATGTTTAAAAAAGTTTAGAATATATTTAATCTTACATTTTGTACCAAAATAAAGTGCATAGTGCTCTAATCTAAAAAGTATTCTTTATGACTCCATATAAAAAGCAACATAGTGTATAATTACTAATTACTGTGCATAATCCTCAGGTGTGGGGGGTGGTGGCTGATGGGAAACATAGAACGTTCACCTATAAAAGAATAATCAGTCGGCATAATTGTTTAGCGTATCAAATGTAGCACTGTGCATGTCCGCGCGTCATGGTCACCTGACATGTCACATGATCGGAATGAGTATGTCACGAGATAGAGATAAGATTCTTATACGCCTGTATCTGCGTGACTGTCATGTGATGAATCACGTGACATCATGTAAACATCAAAGCGTGGCGTGTCCTAGTTACCCAAAGTTAGTAAGTCAAATAGTAAGGTTTTATCGGAGGGATATACAGAGAGGGCGGGAAGTGTTGCGATTAAGCACATCTATCCCGATCTCAGGCACAGGTGTCGGATAGCTGGCTGCTACCCCATACCTATAGGCCAACCAATCTGATCTGTCTCCCACCGACAGTGATAATTGAGTAGTGTGGCTTAATTACGGTCATATTATATGCAAACACTATAGAGTCCAGGGTACTTCACCACATATATAACAATATGAGAACCAACTCTCAGATTTATAAAATGAGTTGTCATTATACATCATTCCTGTCAATATCAGACATTTTATTTCAAATCATGCACCAAAATTTCAAATATACAAAAAGAATGGAAAAAGAAAAAAAGAGATCAACATCTTCATTGCTCAATGCTGCCGACTGTATTATTCTCTAGATGGCGAGGAGGGTGAACATATGACCGCCTCGCCATCTAGAGAATAATACAGTCGGCAGCATTGAGCAATGAAGATGTTGTTCTCTTTTTTTCTTTTTACTTTTTCCATTCTTTTTGTATATTTTAAATTTTGGTGCTTGATTTGAAAAAAAATGTCTGATATTGAAACAATGACAGGAATGTTCCAGCCCTAAGAAAAAATATATAAAAATATTTTTGTGTAATATGATAAAAACAATAGTATAAGGACACTGTAGGAGGCAGAAAAGAGTCAAGGTTCATAGAGGGTCAATTTAACAAATAACCAGGGTCTGAAATCCACATTGAGACCACTCTGTCTTCCGTTTCTTTAATAATTTAATACGATTACCCCCTGTTCTCAGAGGGGGAACCTGATCAATAATCATGAATTTTAGATCTCCTTCCATATGCTTTTCATCTATAAAATGTTTGGACACGGGTAAGTCTTTACGTTGTTTTCTAATTGAATAGCGGTGCTGATTGAATCTTGTTTTAAAATCGCAAGTTGTCTCCCCAACGTATAGCAGACCACAAGGGCACCAGAGTACATAGATGGCATATGAGGAATCACATGTCAGGTAGCGTTTGATGGCATATGCTGTCTGTGTATTAGGATATGTAAAATGTGTACCCTTAGGCTACTTTCACACTAGCGTTCATAGGTCCGTTCGTGAGCTCCGTTTGAAGGAGCTCACGAGCGGACCTGAACGCCTCCGTCCAGCCCTGATGCAGTCTGAATGGAGCGGATCCGCTCAGACTGCATCAGTCTGGCGGCGTTCAGCCTCCGCTCCGCTCGCCTCCGCACGGACAGGCGGACAGCTGAACGCTGCTTGCAGCGTTCAGCTGTCCGCCTGGCCGTGCGGAGGCGAGCGGATCCGTTCAGACTTACAATGTAAGTCAATGGGAACGGATCCGCTTGAAGATGTCACCATATGGCGCAAGCGTCAAGCGGATCCGTCCCCCATTGACTTTACATTGAAAGTCTGAACGGATCCGCTCAGGCTACTTTCACACTTAGAATTTTTTCTAAGTTATTAATGCAGACGGATCCGTACTGAACGGAGCCTCCGTCTGCATTAATATGATCGGATCCGTTCAGAACGGATCCGATCAAGCGCTAGTGTGAAAGTAGCCTTAATCATATAAGATACCTACACCTCCTGTAGGACATAAGCGGTTTAGATCTAAACTCTGTAACATCTGCATGGCCACTGGCCTAAATAGACCAGTGTTTGTATATGATCTTACTAATCAATGTACTTTTATCATTGTATGTCGATATAAAAGGTATACGTTGTTCTTTATTATCTCTAAAGTTTTTTTGTAATGTTTTAGATTTATCTATCGATTGCAGACGTTTCCGTTGTTCGCATATTTTTTTAGGGTAACCTCTAGCCCTAAATGAATGTAACATAGTTGTTAGTGTATTATCTAATTCACTATCATCGCTAGTGATCCTCCTAGCTCTAGTGAATTGGCTAAAGGGTAGGGATTGGATCATCTGTGTGCACTGTCATATCTTACAACCGTGTTCTTGTCCGTTGGTTTAACGTAGGGCTGCACGATATGGGAATTTTGTGCGATTAGGGCCCTAAACATTGCGATAACTATATGTGATGCGATATTTTAAGGGAATTGTGCTAGAGGTCTATTTGCTGTCGATGGCACTGTTATGTGGGGGGGGGGGGATCTGTGGATGGCACTGTTATGGAGGGGATCTGTGGATGGCACTGTTATGGAGGGGATCTGTGGATGGCACTTTTATGGAGGGGATCTGTGGATGGCACTGTTATGGAGGGGCTCTGTGGTTGGCACTGTTATGGAGGGGATCTGTGGATAGCACTGTTATGGAGGGGATCTCTGGATGGCACTGTGATGGGGGCATCTGTGGATGACACATATATAGCATCTTATGCTATGTGCCATCCACAGATCCCCCCCCCCCATAACAGTGTCCCTGTAGTGTAAATGACCCCCAATACAGGGGCTGGGGGCCGGCATCTGGATTAGGAATGAGAGCGGGGACCGTGCAGTCCCTGTATTCTAATGCACCGGCCCCGCTCACTGTTGTATAATCTTATCTAGCCTGTAGTAATTGTTATAATAATCATGTGTAATCCGGCTGTATTACTTACAACAAGTTCCGTAGCAGAGGAGGCAGGCTGGGAGGGTGGGCGGTCAGCGCGTCACGCACTACGTCACTACGCCACTTTATGAATGGAGCAGGCGCGTGACGTAGTGACTGACGCACCACCCGACCGCCCTCCCAGCCTGCCTCCTCCTTCCTCTGCTATGGAACTTGTTGTAAGTAATACAGCTGGATTACACATGATTATTTTAACAATGCCTACAGGTTACATAAGATTATACAACAGTGAGCGGGGCCGGTGCATTAGAATACAGGGACTGCCCTGCTCCCCTGCTCTCATTCCTAATCCAGATGACGGCCCCCAGCCCCTCCTCCCTCTCTTGATACACCCGCTGACCGCGCTGTGTGGCGGGTGTATCATTGTAAGTAATCGCAGCATTTTTGGGTCGGCCAAATCGCCATATCGAAATCGGCGATTATCGCGATTCGATTGCTTTGGCGATATATCGTGCAGGCCTAGTTTAATGTATAGACTGGTGTGTAGTGTAGTCCCTTGAAGAGATAACTCTACATCCAGAAAGTGTATCTTTTCCCGTGAGAACTCCAAAGTATATTGTATATCTAGAAATAGATCATTTAGAAAGGCATGGAAGGATTCTAATTCATCCAACGTACCCGTCCAGATAACGAAAATGTCATCTTTGTATCGCCACCACCTCAGCACATGGCTGAAGTGGTGCGACACATACAGTCATGTGAAAAAATTAGGACACCCTTTGAAAGCATGTGGTTTTTTGTAACATTTTTAATAAAAGGTTATTTCATCTCCGTTTCAACAATACAGAGAGATTAAAGTAATCCGACTAAACAAAGAAAACTGAAGAAAAGTCTTTTCAAGATCTTCTGTAAATGTCATTCTACAAAAATGCCTATTCTAACTGAGGAAAAAGATAGGACACCCTTGCCCCTAATAGCGAGTGTTACCTTCTTTGGCTGAAATAACTGCAGTGAGACGGTTCTTGTAGCCATCTACCAGTCTTCGACATCGGTCTGAGGAAATTTTACCCCACTCCTCAATGCAGAACTTTTTCAGCTGTGAGATGTTTGAGGGGTTTCTTGCACGTACAGCCCTTTTCAAGTCACCCCACAGCATCTCAATGGGATTCAAATCTGGACTTTGACTTGGCCATTCCAGGACTCTCCATTTCTTCTTTTTCAGCCAATCTTTGGTTGATTTACTAGTATGTTTTGGGTCATTGTCATGTTGCATGGTCCAGTTCCGCTTCAGCTTTAATTTTCTAACTGATGGTCTCACATGTTCTTCAAGCACCTTCTGATACACAGTAGAATTCATCGTGGATTCTATGATGGTGAGCTGACCAGGTCCTGCTGCAGCAAAGCAGCCCCAAACCATGACACTTCCACCTCCATGCTTCACAGTTGGTATGAGGTTCTTTTCTTGGAATGCTGTGTTTGGTTTACGCCAAACATGTCCTCTGCTGTTGTGTCCAAATAATTCAATTTTGGACTCATCTGTCCAAAGAACATTATTCCAGAAGTCCTGGTCTTTGTCAACTTTATCTCTGGCAAATGTCAGTCTGGCCTCGATGTTTCTCTTGGAAAGCAAAGGTTTCCTCCTTGCACACCTCCCATGCAAGTTAAACTTGTACAGTCTCTTTCTGATTGTAGAGGCATGTACTTCTACATCAACAGTAGCCAGAGCCTGCTGTAGTTCTCGAGATGACACTTTAGGGTTTTTGGAGACCTCTTTTAGCATCTTGCGGTCTGCTCTTGGGGTGAACTTGCTGGGGCGACCAGTCCTGGGCATGTTGGCAGTTGTTTTGAAAGCCCTCCACTTGTAGACTATCTTCCGGACAGTGGAATGGCTGATTTCAAAATCTTTTGAGATCTTTTTAAATCCCTTCCCAGACTCATAGGCTGCTACAATCTTTTTTCTGAAGTCCTCTGACAGCTCTTTTGCTCTCACCATGGTGCTCACTCTCACTTCAACAGTCAGGAGCACACCAAACTAAATGTCTGAGGTTTAAATAGGGCAAGCCTCATTCAACATGCAGAGTAACGATCTACTAATTATGTGCACCTGGTGTGATATACCTGTGTGAGATCTGAGCCAATTTAAGAGGGAATACATGTGAGGGTGTCCTATATTTTTCCTCAGTTAGAATAGGCATTTTTGTAGAATGACATTTACAGAAGATCTTGAAAAGACTTTTCTTCAGTTTTCTTTGTTTAGTTGGATTACTTTAATCTCTCTGTATTGTTGAAACGGAGATGAAATAACCTTTTATTAAAAATGTTACAAAAAAACACATGCTTTCAAAGGGTGTCCTAATTTTTTCACATGACTGTAGATATAGTGCTCCTTCATATGGGTGACGACCATGTTGGCGTAAATGGGGGCGCCACATTCAGCCCCATGGCCGTTCCTCTAATTTGCATATAATAATTATCTCCATTCTTTTCAGGTGAGCGTTCTATGTTTCCCATCAGCCACCACCCCCCACACCTGAGGATTATGCACAGTAATTAGTAATTATACACTATGTTGCTTTTTATATGGAGTCATAAAGAATACTTTTTAGATTAGAGCACTATGCACTTTATTTTGGTACAAAATGTAAGATTTAATATATTGTTAACTTTTTTAAACATAAATTATGGTTTGAAAACCACTATTAGGGTCCATTCACACGTCCGTTTTTTCTTTCCTGATCTGTTCCGTTTTTTCAGGAACAGATCAGGACCAGATCTGGACCCATTCATTTTCAATGGGTCCTGGAAAAAATCGGACAGCACAATGTGTGCTGTCCGTTTCCGTTGTTCCGTTCCGCATGTCCGTTTAAATATAAAACATGTCCTATTCTTGTCCTGAAAAATCGGATCCTGGTACAATACAAAGTCAATGGATCCGCAAAAAACTGATGACATTCGGATGTCATTCCGTATGTCATCCGTTTTTTGCGGATTCCGTTCCTGGAAACACATAACAAATTTATTTTATTTTTTTTAATTTTTTTTCAAAGAAATCCAAACAACTTTATTTGATTATTGAAATGTATACATGTTTCCGTTTTTTGCGGATCCGCAAAAAACGGATGACATACGGAAACATTTTCAGGAACAACGGATCCGCAAAAAACGGACCGTTTTTCAGGATGAAAAAAAACAGGACGTGTGAATGGACCCTAAATTGTCAATTGATCATGTGATTGTATAGACACTATAAATATGCACTAAATCAATGTATGTATTGCATGAGACTGGTCCCAGAAAGAGGACTGAAACGTTGCGTGGGTGAATAAAGGACCTCACTTATTTCTTCACTTATGGAAGTGCTGCAGTGTTTCTTCTTTTATATATTTTGACAGTTGGTCACGTCTGGACTGCAGGCACTCTGGATCTAGATTACTGTTGGTGCTGCCTTGGATTTTCCTATATTATATATATACATATATATATATATATAATCTGGTGGCCAAGTTAATTGGATTCGTTGGTGATATAGTGTTTATAAATATATTAATTAAGTGTTCTTGCATAGCAAGACCACTTAATGTTATCTCACATATATATTCTTATTCTTATTATTATAGCCAAATTTGCCACCCTAACTCCTCCCACAGTTTTTACACTACATAGACAAAAATTTACCAAAAACTTGCAGATTGTTCCCGTTCGGATTGCTATTACTTTGTGGAACGTTTCGCCGAATGGTTCACGGAATATCGTGGTTCTTGTGGCGAAAGTTGTCCCATAGGAATAAATGGCAAAGCTAGAGTGGGAGCTGGCAAAAGCTGAAAAATCAGGACATGATTTCTAAACTGCCACCACTCCCTCATTTTCAGGCCACCTACACAAATCTTATATCAAAACGTTCAGCTATCCCTGCTGCCACTAAAAATGTCTACGGCTAAGCAATCCACGTTTTTCCCATTGACTTTGACAAATCGCTCCCAGTCGCACAGATTTTAAACTAAAGTCACCAAACTTGGGTCACTTAGTCATGGGGTCAACGCGCAATTTGTTAGAACATTTTGAAGACCCGAAAATGTGGGCGGGGCCACACAAAACCAATCAAATTCTCCCCATTGACTACAATGAGATGTTCAAATTGCTACTCCTTCCACAGATTTAGGAGTATCAATACCGAACTTTGCACTCTTGGTCGGCACATACCAGAGGATCTTGCTTGTGCTTTGTTAACCGATCCCTCCCTTCGGGCCCCTGGGGCGGGCCCCTGAAAACCTCTTTTTTTCTCCCATAGAGTTTTATTGGAAAAATGCAAACGTTTGTCACTCATACAGCTTCGGAGTGAAACTCGCCAAACTTGGGTCACTTAGTCATGGGGTCAACCTGAAAATTTCTGTCACATTATGGGGACATTAAAAAGTGGGCGGAGCTAAAAACAACCAATCAGATTTTCCCTATGGTCTTCAATGAGAAAATTTTTAATTGCTGCCATTTCAACATTGTTAATGGCAGGGTTGTTAAACTTAATATATTCGGTTAATAGGTGACTAGAATTCAAATGTTTTAAAGTGGGCGGAGTCTACAACGGCCAATCAAATTTCAGCTATATGTTTTAATGGGAAAATTTAAAACTGCCGCTGCTCTTAGACTGTTAATGGCAGTATCCCCAAACTTGGTACAGTTGGACAATTTAGGATTAGGATTAAAATTCTGAAAAGTGGGCGGGGCAAAAAACAACCAATCAGATTTCTTTGATTGATTTCAATGGGAAAATTGAAAAATGCAGAAAATTGAAAAATGCTGCCATTATTGATGTCAGGGGCTTCAAATCTCAGAAATCAGGTCATAGATTACTTTGGCTTCAAAAATTGAAAAAGTGGGTGGAGTCAACAACGACAAAATCAAATTTTTCCTATTGACTTCAATGAGAAACCTTTAAATTGCTGTCATTCTCACAATATTAAAGCCAGAATACCCAAACTTGGCACCGTAGGTCATTGGGTGACTGGGGTCAAAAATGTATAAAAAGTGTGCGGGATCTACAACGGCCAATCAAATTTCAGCCATTTGTTTAAATGGGAAAAATTCAAACTGCCGCTGCTCTTAGACTGTTAATGGCAGGGATCTGAAACTTGGCACAGTTGGTCACTGGAGGACTGTGCCAATGTATATCTCATTTTGGGGATGCTAAAAAGTGGGCGGAGCCACAAACAACCAATCAGATTTTCCCTATTGACTTCAATAAGAAACCTTTAAACAGCTGTCATTCTCACAGTATTTAAGCCACAGCACCCAAACTCGGCAGGGTGGGTCAGTGTGAGACAAAGGTCAAAATTTATAAAAGTGGGCGGAGTCTACAACGGCCAATCAATTTCAGCCATGTGTTTAAATGGGAAAAATTAAAAGTGCCGCTGCTCTTAGACTTTGATTGGCACAGTCTTCAAACTTGGCGCAGTTGGTCACTGGAGGAATGGGATTAAAATTCAAAAAAGTGGGTGGAGCCACCAACAGCCAATCAGATTTCAAGCCAACATCTTGTGGTTTCTTCAGAAACACCCACTCCAGTTGTAAGCTACTGGTGGAGGCAAGAACACTTCACACAATTTCCCTAGAACCTGTACCTTTTCTAGTTATTAGTATTTTTTTTTCTTCTAAAATATAGTTCATTATTTTCCCCCTTGATCATTGGTGGTATAAGTGGGAATAAAGCGCTGGGCAACAAGGAATATACTTACCACATAGAAGGATCCAACGACTTCACTTGAATCTCCTCCTTCTTCTCGGCGATGCCGGCTGTCTTCTCTTCCGGGAGCACTCTGACGTAATCAGCGCAGGCGCAGTAAGGAAGCCAGCAGCCGCTGAGCGTCCCTCCCTCACTGCCCCTGCGCCAAATACTGAACGGGACGGCGAGAGATTTTCTTAGTAGGAGGAGAGCAGCGGGAGGAGAGCAGCGCTGCTGGCCCTGTCATTCAAGAGAGGAAGGGCCTAAAAAGAGGTGGGCAAACAGAGCCTCTAGGAGCAGGTGCAATGCCCCCCCCCCCTCCTGCTCCTAGAGGCTGATTAGCATATTATAAAAGTTCCTTTTTCTCAGTAATGGCTTCAGGCAGTGAGATGTCACTAATATAGTTATGTTCAGCTGACATTAGCACATCGCTAATGTCATCCAGCTTAATACCCATTTTTTAGGTGACAGAAACCCTTTAAGTAATAAAGTTTTTATGAGGTATCACTTTCTGTTTTAAAATCAGAGAAATTTGGAAAATTGTGAATGTTTCAAAATGTTTAGTAAATTTGGGATTTTTTTCATAAATAAAGGTGAAATATATTGACTCAAATTTACCACTATCATGAAGTACAATGTATCACGAGAAAACAATCTCAGAATGGCTTGGATAAGTAAAAGTGTTCCAAAGTTATTACCACATAAAGTGACATATGTCAGTTTTGCAAAAAATTGCCTGGGCAGGAGGGTGAAAACTGGCCCGGGGTAGAAGGGGTTAAAGGATTTGTTTGTTTGTTTTTAACAGGATCCTGTTTTGTTTTGTTTTGTGTTCTTCTGACAGATTAGAAGAATGGAAAATGGAGACATCCTAAAACATCCTGGAAGTTTCATGGATTTTGGCTATCCACAAGGCAAATGAGTGACATTAAGCTTATTTTTGGGGGGAGCTTAATGTGGCCTAACGTACATAAAACAACTTAGATGTTAACCGATTTCCCCCAAACTTCAGATAATATAAGACTCTTATCTAGTCAAATAAATCCAGAAAAATCTGTGCTTTTAGTAAAAACATACCACACTTTACTATTTTTTTAAATATGACATTGGGGACATGACTTTATATCCCTTGTTTTCTGTCAACGTTACCTTCATATTGCAATATCTCAGTTTGCAAGAAGACAATTATTTATTTATTTATTTAACTATATAAACCAAAACATAATAGTGATCTTGGAGGAAAACTTCAGCCTGTATCCATAACCTTTCAGTATGTCCCTATAGATGATAGAAAGCACCATCTGGAATTAAGAATACACGAGAAATCCATTACAGAGGAGGTAGTGAGGGTAATAAGTATGCACATTCTTATCTATGGCATCAAATAGTTTAATGTGAATAACTTTTGGTATGTTTTATCAAATGACCCTAAATCTTCAGAATATGTTGGCATAGAGAGTAGAAATAGGAAGTTTGGGGGAAATCGGTTAACATCTAAGTTGTTTTATGTACGTTAAAGGGAACCTATCACCTGGAATTTGTGTATAGAGCTGAGGACATGGGTTGCTAGATGGCCGCTAGCACATCCGCAATACCCAGTCCCCATAGCTCTGTGTGCTTTTATTGTGTAAAAAAAAACTAAGATGAGCCCTGTCCCTGAGATGAGTCCAGCGTGAAGGAGCCTAGCACCGCCCCGCATCCTCAGAATCTCCTCTTTGCTCCCCGCCATCAGAAAAGCTAGAGCTCCGTAATCTCTAGCACATGTGCAGTTTGTTCCCTGAGGCTGATGCCAGCCCAGGGAAGGAACACGCTAACCCATAACCATCCCCTCTTACCTGAGAGTGACAGCCTGCAGTGCGGCCGCGATTCCCCAAGTCTCGCGCATGTGTGGTGCGCTTGGTAGTAATGTGCTATCCCATCTCCTGCTGCCACTGTTTGCTGGGTTTCAACAGCGCAATGCGCATGCGCGAGACTTGGGGAATCGCGGCCGCACTGCAGGCTGTCACTCTCAGGCAAGAGGGGACAGTTAGGGGGCGTGGTTACCTTGAAATTACAGACTTTAAAGGGCATCTGGCAACGGGTGGCAGTGTATGCCTATACAGTGGCATCAATGGAAGGTATAGATTGGGAGATCCTCGTGACCTACACCTCTGATGGACACTTCAAAATGCAGTATGAAAAAGCCTTGGACTTTAGGCCTAATATCTCAAATTTCCTCTCCATTACCATCTCAGATCAGCTTTAGCAGCCAGGTATTTTGGTACTGAACACTAAAATCACATACCTGGTATTTGCTTTGGCTTTTTAAAATGCATCTGTCAGCAGATTTGTACCTATGAGACTGACTAACCTGCTGTATGTGCACTTGGCAGCTGAAGGCATCTGTGTTGGTCCCATGTTCATATGTGCCCGCATTGCTGAGAAAAATTATGTTTTGATATATGCTAATAAACCTCTAGGAGCAACAGGGGCATTACTGATGCACCTAGAAGCTCAGCTCTCTCTGCAGCTGCCACGGCCTCTCCACTTTGATTGACAGGGCCAGGGGTGATGATGTTTTCACTGCCGGGACCTGTCAACTAAAGTGGAGAGGGCACATGAACATGGGGCCAACACAAGCGTACATGCGACAGGTCAGCCAGTTTCATAGGAACAGATGCCCTTTAATAGATTGAGACGAGGCAGACTGAGTGCCCAAACTGCAACCCGAAACCCACTTATTTATCACAAAGTGCCAACATGGTAACTGATGTAGACTGATAACTACAGTCCAATATACTTTATCATTTAGCTATAATAGTCTGCCCCCCCCCCCGACTGCTGTGCCAAGTACTGGGAACCCTGCAATTGCTTTCTTGGGTTGCTAAGCGGAGGACAGAGGGAGTTCCCTCCGTTGTCTAATTGTTCAGATACTGCAGTCGCTAATGAACCTGCCCAGATTGGAGTTATCTGCTATCCTGGAATTGCGAGCTGATACTTGCGGTATAATACAACCAGCACCTGGAAGCGATGGCACAGGGCCAGCTCCTGAGCGTATGCCAGAGCCATGATGTACTATTATGGCATTGAATGGGAACGACCCTAGTATGCCATAGAGCTTGAAGGGGTTAATGGAAATTTTTCAATAAAGGAAGTTGCTGGGTAATCTTTATTTTTTATTTATGTGTAATGGTGTTACTGTGTTACTTAGTGATAAAAATGGCAGCCTCTGTAGAGCCCCCAAAAAGTTAAAGGGTTCTGCAGTTTTAACTGATGATCTATCCATTGGATAGATCATCAGCATCTGATCGGCGGAAGTCCGAACAGAGCTTAGCCACGCCTAGGCCAGTTGATACTAGTCGTCACGTCACTGGGCTTGCGGTAAACAGTGAGAAGGCCGCGGTGCTGCTGGAGCGCCGCTGCCTTCTCAAACAGCTAATCGGCGGGGGTACCGGGTGTCGTACCCCTGCTGATCAGATGCTGATGATCTATCCAGAGGATAGATCATTAGTTAAAACAAACTGTAGAACCCCTTTAAGCTGCTCATACACATTTAAACCCATCTCAGACATTTGTGGCATACAACCAGGATATGTCACCAATGTCAGATACGTGTGGGTCCCACCTCTGGGACCTGTGACTCTTCTTCACTTTGGGGCACCTTTTCTGGAGTTAGGAGGCGGGACCTGCACCTATCTAATATTGGTGGCTCATCCTAATAAATGCCACCAATATCTAAGATGAGACAACCCCTTTAAGCTCAGTTCACATCTGCGTCTTAGCTTCTATTGCAGATTTTGCCACAATAAGGGTAGGTAACATATGCTGTAACCAACTCAGGTCGTCTGTTCTGGCAGAGGAATGAGATGGGATGGGCACCATTGGTTTCTGTCATGTGACAAATCCATCACAGTTTGAATAACATCTTCTTTTCGATTGCTGAAACAGAAACACAGAATTCCTAAAGCCTTAGCTTTATGTCGTCTGGATCCACCAACAACCAAATGTGTACGGGGGCCTCCCAACTGTCCTCTGTAGATGAGAGGGAAATCAAGAAATATGCATGTTGAATTTTAGCAATACCAGTTCTTTTTTCTCTCCCACTTTTACTGATGAGCACCTTTAGAGTATGCCCACATGTAACAGAGACATACGTGTGTTGAGACCCAATGACAGCAAGCTAATTACCTGATCTGTCAGATCTCTGCTCAGGTTGTGGTCTTGACTAATTGCATCTTTGCAACACAGCCTTTTTCTTATTATTGTTCCCCTGATGATTGTATAATATACTCTGGACGAAATGCGTTTGATGTGACATTGTGGAATAGAAGGGTAATCCACTGTATTTTTCTTATCATAAGGAAACATTTCCTGACAAAGGCAGATACCCTGTATTTAGGCTATAAAGAGCAGAATTAGGCTACTTTCACACTGGCGTTTTGGTTTTCTGTTTGTGAGAGCCGTTCAGGGCTCTCACAAGCGGTCCAAAACTTATCAGTTTGGCCCTAATACATTCTGAATGGAAAAGGATCCGCTCAGAATGCGACAGTTTGCCTCCGTTCAGTCTCCATTCCGCTTTGGAGGTGGACACCAAAACGCTTCTTGCAGCGTTTTGATGTCCGTCTGATGAAACTGAGCCAAACGGATCCGTTCTGACTCACAATGTAAGACGGATCAGTTTTCTATGACACAATCTGGCACAATAGAAAACAGATCCGTCCTCCATTGACTTTCAGTGGTGTTCAAGACGGATCCGTCTTGGCTATGTTAAAGATAATACAAATGGATCCGTTCTGAACGGATGCAGACGGTTTGTATTATCTGAACTCATCCGTCTGTGCAGATTCATGATGGATCCGCACCAAAACGCAAGTGTGAAAATAGCCTTTTTAGTCGAAACACAGAATACCAGGGGCAGATATCATCCCATTGTGAACCCTAACTCCTCACCACAACTCAGATCTCTGAGCATGCTACACTGGAGCTAGTAAGATTGTTTCAACCATTTGCTGTATTTGCATCTGGCTTTAGCTGGTTGACTAAGTCACAAAATAGGGCTTTGCAAATTTTTAGGGTTACTTGCTCCAAAGTTGTGAACATTTTTGCATTTTTACATTACTCACTCCAGTTTTGAAAAGTGGGTGTGGTTAGCTATAGTAATTAGTTTCACTCCAGCTTTATCACTGTGACGTTTTTAAAAAGTTGCTAAAAAAAAGTAGCAAACTTACTCTAGTAACGGGTGGTATAAAAAAACTGAAGAAGCATTTCAAAACATAAGTGTTAGGTTTAAAGATGAGCCAAATTTGTTATCAAACAGTAAAAAAATACAGCACCTCTCAAGCAAAACTGACTTCAAGTATTCCACTCATGATAAATTCCCCCAAAGTGTTTTTTATGTATTTATATCTAGATCTATTTAAAGGGGTTATCCAGGAATTAAGAAAATGAAAATACTTAAATATTACTTAATAATAAATATATTTCCAAATACCTTTCATTATTTATTATGGCTTGTTTTTTTGGGGAGCAATCATCAGGAGAAACAAAATGGCCGCTGTCCTACCAGTACACACAGAACCTGTCCTAATCACACAGGAGGACAAGTTACTTCGCAACACTGAGGTAAACAGCTCCCTCATCCTCCTTTCTGCTCTGCTTGTCAGGGATTATGATCCTGAATGCAGCTGATGAGAACTTTAGCTGAATCTCTGGGGAATTTAGTTCAGAGGAGACATGAAGTACAGAGAGGATGGACAGGACAGACTGTGGCAATGGAGACTGCATACAAGTGCTGCTGCTCATTGCCCCCACCCTCCTCTCTGTACTTCATGTCTCCTCATCATTTCCATTCCCACAGAGTAGAGAGGAGGATGAGGCAGCTCTTCAACTCAGTGTTGTGAAGTGTCCTCCTGTGTGATTAGGACAGGTTCTGTGTGTACTGGTAGGACAGCAGCCATTTTATTTCTCCTAATGATTGCATTGCATTTTTCTCCTAATGATTGATTGCAGTTTTGTAGACAAAACTAGCCACTCTAACTAATGAAAGGTATTTGGGAATATATTTATTATAAAGTAATATTTAAGTATTTTCATTTTCTTAATTCACGGAGAACCCCTTTAAAGTCCTATCTTAGTTTTCGCTCACCCCTCCTTTTTCTGACATTTTAATTATGGTGAAAAACTAGGGTCGGTATTGAGCCCGGGGTGACTTTGAAAAAGAGGAGAAGTTGTGTCCGCCCTTTCCTTTTATGACCCACTTCTGGTTTTGGCTTCCAAAACTGCATGCAGAAACCTGACCGTGTGGCTGTACCCTCAGGGTACAGGTGTTTTTATCATGTTGATGCAGTTTGAAGGCTATGTACACCTTTGGAGGTAATTTTTGTTTATGATTGCATTTTCATATTTTCAATTGGTCTTTTAAAAAAAATATATATTGGGCCATTCTGTCGCAAAGGGTTAACTGTGTGGGTAAGGGTTTTTCTAATTGTGTGACTAGTACTTTCACTTTCTCTTTGTGAGGGTCATCTAAAACCCCCTAAACTACAAAGAGGTCATAAACACTTATTTAAGACACATTTTATCAGTAAGATAAGGATTGAGCTTTAATGATTGTTTATAATGTCAGGGAGAGCAGAGATAAGGAGCCCGTATGCTTCTCAGGTGACGAAAAAAATAATAATCCACAGGCAGCTAGTAGAGCATGTCAGCTGTGTACAGAAAAAAGGATTCCATATTGTTAATAAAGACCAATTGAAAAAATATTTTTAGCTCAAAATAAGTACAGTGCAATAATTAAAAGAAAAATTTCCCCCAAAGGTGTACATAGCCTTTAACCTCTTACAGACACAGGGCATACAGGTACACCCTGATGTCTCGGTACTTAAGGACACAGGGCGTACCTGCGCGGCAGGCGGTGATCGGAACTGGTTGCCTGCTGAAATCAATTAGCAGGCACCCTGGGTCAACCCCTTCTATGACACTACTGCGGCATAGAAGGGGTTTGTGTTTGAGGGAGCCCATTGAGTCCCCGCGCTGCTGTGGCGGGGACTCGATGTCTCAGAAGGCAGCCCGATGCCGTGCAGAGGCTGCCCAATGCCTTGCACTGCATCGGGAACTGCCTTCTACGGGAGCTGAGGAGATCCAGATGTATTGATACAGATGTATTGTAATGCATTGCAGAGGGGATCAGACCCCCAAAAGTGAACATCAGAAATAAAGTAAAGAAAAAAAAGTAAAAAAAATGTTTTTAATAAAATTAATAACGTAATGAAATTAATAAAAAAAGGCAAAAAAAGTCCTTTTACCCTAATTTTATAATAAAAAACTGAAAAAAACCAAAACCACACATATTAGGTATCGCCGCATCCGTGATGACCGCCTATATAAATATATCACATGATCCACCCTGTCCGATAAATACCATAAAAATAAATAAAATAAAAACAGTGTTAAAAAAAGCCATTTTTGTTACATCCCAAAGAGTGCAACACCAAGTGATCAAAAAGGCGTATGCCCCCCAAAATAGTACCAATCTAACCGTCACCTCATCCCGAAAAAGAAACGAGCCCCTACCTAAGCCAATTGCCCAAATAAAAATTGAAAAACTATGGCTCAGAATATAGAGACACTAAAACATCTTTTTTTTTTGTTTAAAAAATGTTGGTATTATGTAAAACCTAGGTAAATAAAAAAAGTATACATATTAGGTATCGCCGCGTCCGTAAGAACCTGCTCTATAAAAATATCACATGACCTAACCTTTCAGGTGATCACCGTAAAAGAATAAAAACGGTGTAAAAAAAAGCTATTTTTTGTCACCTTACATCACAAAAAGTGTAATAGCAAGCGATCAAAAAGTCATACGCACCCCAAAATAGTGCCAATCAAACTGTCATCTCATCCCGCAAAAATCCTACCCTACCCAAGATAACAGCCCAAAAACTTAAAAAACTATGGCTCTCAGACTATGGAGACACTAAAACATGATTTTTTTTTTGTTTCAAAAATGAAATCATTGTGTAAAACTTACATAAATAAAAAAAATAGACATATTAGGTATCGCCGCGTCCGTAATAACCTGCTCTGTAAAAATATCACATGACCTAACCCCTCAGGTGAATACCGTAAAAAAAAAGTGTAAAAAAGCTATTTTTTGTCACCTTACATCACAAAAAGTGTAATAGCAAGCGATCCAAAACTCACATGCACCCCAAAATAGTGCCAATCAAACCGTCATCTCATCCTGAAAAAAATTAGCCCCTACACAAGACAGTCGCCTAAAAAACAAATAAAAACTATGGCTGTCAGAATGTGGAGACACTAAAGAATCATATATTTTTTTTAATGCTTTGTTATGTAAAGCTGAATTTTTTGTCATATTTGGTATTGTCGCGTCCGTGACAATCTGCTCTATAAAAATAACACATGATCTAACCTGTCAGATGAATGTTGTAAATAACTAAAAATAAAAACGGTGCCAAAACAGCTATTTCTTGTTACCTTACCTCACAAAAAGTGTAATATAGAGCAACCAAAAATCATATGTACCCTAAAATAGTACCAACAAAACTGCCACCCTATTCCGTAGTTTCCAAAATGGGGTCACTTTTTTGGAGTTTATATTCTAGGGGGTGCATCAGGGGGGCTTCAAATGGGACATGGTGTCAAAAAATCAGTCCAGCAAAATTCGTCTTCCAAAAACCATATGGCATTCCTTTCTATCTGCGCCCTGCCGTGTGCCCGTACAGCAGTTTACGACCACTTATGGGGTGTTTCTGTAAACTACAAAATCAGTGCCATAAATATTGAGTTTTGTTTGGCTGTTAACCCTTGCTTTGTAACTGGAAAAAATGGATTCAAATGGAAAATCTGCCCAAAAAGTGAAATTTTGAAATGTTATCTCTATTTTCCATAGATTCTTGTGGAACACCTAAAGGGTTAATGACATTTGTAAAAATCAGTTTTGAATACCTTGAGGGGTGTAGTTTGTAAAATGGGGTCATTTTTGGGTGGTTTCTATTATGCAAGCCTCACAAAGTGACTTCAGACCTGAACTGGTCCTGAAAAAGTGAGTTTTAAAAATATTCAGAAAAATGTCAAGATTTGCTTCTAAACTTCTAAGCCTTGTAACGTCCCCAAAAAATAGAATGGCATTCCCAAAATGATCCAAACATGAATTAGACATATGGGGAATGTAAAATAATAACTATTTTTGGAGGTATTCCTATCCATTATAAAAGTTGAGAAATTTAAATTTGCTAATTTTTCCAAATTTTTGGTAAATTTGGTATTTTTTTATAAATAAAAAATATTTTTTTTTACTCCATTTTACCAGTGTCATGAAGTACAATATGTGACGAAAAAGCAATCTCAGAATGGCCTGGATAAGTCAAAGCATTTTAAAGTTATTCACACATAAAGTGACACTGTTCACTGGAAATTTGGCCGTGTCCTTAAGCGGTTAAAGGGATTGTCCGGGTTCAGAGCTGAACCCGGACATACCCACATTTTCACCCAGGGAGGCTTCCTGATATTAGCATTGGAGCATTTCATGCTACGATGCTCTCCTTGGCCTGCGCTATAACACGCAGGGCAAGGCTTTTTAGTTTATAATGACACTGCTGGGTGGAGGCTTCCGCCCAGCAGTGTGTTCGGTAATGTCACTGGCTCTGATGGGTAGGCTTTAGCACTGCCCTAGCCGTTTTACAAGCTAGGGCAGTGCTAAATCTCGCCCATTAGGCCCCTTTCACACGGGCGAGTTTTCCGTGCGGGTGCGATGCGTGCGGCGAACGTATAGCACCCGCACTGAATCCTGACCCATTTATTTCTATGGGGCTGTGCACATGAGCGGTGATTTTCACGCATCACTTGTGCGTTGAGTGAAAATCACAGCATGCTCTATATTGTTCGATTTTCACGTGACGCAGGCCCCATAGAAGTGAATGGGAAGCGTGAAAATGGCATAGCATCCGCAAGCAAGTGCGGATGCTATGCGATTTTCACGCATGGTTGCTAGGTGACAGTCTATTCACTGTATTATTTTCCCTTATAACATGGTTATAAGGGAAAATAATAGCATTCTGAATACAGAATGCAGAGTATAATAGTGCTGGAAGGGTTAAAAAAAAATAAAGTTAACCCACCTTCTCCTCTTGATCGCGTAGTTCCCGGTCTCTTTACTTCTTGAATGAGCTGTGGGCTAAAGGTGACGTCAGATCACATGCTCCATCACCACGGTGATGGACCATGTGATTGGAGCATGTGATCTGACATCACCACAGGTCATTTAGCCCACAGCTCATTCAAGAAGTAAAGAGACCAGGAACTACGCGATCAAGAGGAGAAGGTGAGTAAACTTTTTTTATTTTTTTTTAACCCTTCCAGCACTATTATACTCTGCATTCTGTATTCAGAATGCTATTATTTTCCCTTATAACCATGTTATAAGGGAAAATAATACAATCTTCAGAACATCAATCCCAAGCCCGAACTTCTGTGAAGACGTTCGGGTTTGAGTACCAAACATGCGCGATTTTTCTCACGCGAGTGCAACGCATGACAATGTTTTGCACTCGCGCGGAAAAATTGCGCATTTTCCCGCAACGCACCCGCCTCTTATCCGGACAAAAAAACTGACGCCCGTGTGAAAGAGGCCTTAGTGTCAGTGACGTCACCGGGCTCAGTGCTAGGCGGAATCCTCTGCCTAGCAGTCCTTATGGAGAGCCCAGTACGATCTCCATAAAAAGCCTTTGCCCTGTTCTGAATCGAAATGCTCCAATGCTCATAACAGGTGGGCTGTCTGGGTGAAATAGTGGGTATGTCTGGGTTCAGCTCTGAACCCAGACAACCCCTTTAAGTCTAAATTAGGAGTGCAGTCAAGGAAAGAGAATCGTTATGTACTTACCCTCCATTTTCAATCCATGTCTGACATTAGAAACATAGAATGTGTCGGCAGATAAGAACCATTTGGCCCATCTAGTCTGCCCAATATACTAAATACTATGGATAGCCCCTGGCCCTATCTTATATGAAGGATGGCCTTATGCCTATCCCATGCATGCTTAAACTCCTTCACTGTATTTGCAGCTGCAACTTCTGCAGGAAGGCTATTCCATGCATCCACTACTCTCTCAGTAAAGTAATACTTCCTGATATCACTTTTAAACCTTTGCCCCTCTAATTTAAAACTATGTCCTCTTGTAGCAGTTTTTCTTCTTTTAAATATTCTTTCCTCTTTTACCTTGTTGATTCCCTTTATGTATTTAAAAGTTTCTATCATATCCCCTCTGTCTCGTCTTTCTTCCAAGCTATACATGTTAAGTTCCTTTAATCTTTCCTGGTAAGTTTTATCCTGCAATCCATGTACCAGTTTAGTAGCTCTTCTCTGAACTCTCTCCAAAGTATCAATATCCTTCTGGAGATATGGTCTCCAGTACTGAGCACAATACTCCAAATGAGGTCTCACTAGTGCTCTGTAGAGCGGCATGAGCACCTCCCTCTTTCTACTGGTAATTCTTCTTGCTATACACCCAAGCATTCTGCTAGCATTTCCTGCTGCTCTGTGACATTGTCTTCCTACCTTAAAGTCTTCTGAAATAATGATCCCTAAATCCCTTTCCTCAGATACTGAGGTTAGGACTGTATCACTGATTTTATATTCTGCTCTTGGGTTTTTACGTCCCAGGTGCATTATCTTGCACTTATCAACATTAAATATTAGTTGCCAGATTTTTGACCATTCCTCTAGTTTTCCTAAGTCCTTTTCCATTTGGTGTATCCCTCCAGGAACATCAACCCTGTTACAAATCTTTGTATCATCAGCAAAAAGACACACCTTACCATTGAGGCCTTCTGCAATTTCGCTGATAAAGATATTAAACAATATGGGTCCCAGAACAGATCCCTGAGGTACCCCACTGGTAACAAGACCTTGGTCTGAATATACTCCATTGACTACAACCCTCTGTTGTCTGTCCCTCAGCCACTGCCTATCCATTCAACAATATGGGAGTCCAAGCCCAATGACTGCACTTTATTGATAAGCCTTCTATGTGGGACAGTATCAAAAGCCTTACTAAAGTCTAGATAAGCGATGTCTACTGCACCTCGTCCATCTATTATTTTAGTCACCCAATCAAAAAAAATCAATAAGATTAGTTTGACATGATCTCCCTGAAGTAAACCCATGCTGTTTTTCATCTTTCAATCCATGGGATTTGAGATGGTCCACAATCCTCTCCTTAAGTATGGTTTCCATTAATTTCCCTGACTATTGATGTCAGGCTTACTGGCCTATAGTTGCCCGATTCCTCCTTACTACCTTTCTTGTGGATGGGCACAACATTTGCTAATTTCCAATCTTCTGAGACGACTCCTGTTGCCAGCGATTGGTTAAATAAATCTGTTAATGGTTTGCTAGTTCACCGCTGAGCTCTTTTAATAGCTTTGGGTGTATCCCATCAGGCCCCTGTGACTTATTTGTATTAATTTTAGACAGTTGACTTAGAACCTCTTCCTCTGTAAAGACACATGCGTCAAAAGATTCATTAGTCTTCTTTCCTAACGGAGGTCCTTCTCCTTCATTTTCCTTTGTAAAAACTGAACAGAAGTATTCATTGAGGCAGTCAACTAGTTCTTTATCTTCTTCCATATACCTTCCTTCTTTAGTTTTTAATTTGGTAATTCCTTGTTTTAGTTTCCCTTTTTCATGTATGTATCTGAAGAATGCCTTATCACCTTTTTCCCCTGACTGAGCTAATGTCTCTTCTGCCTGTGCTTTAGAAGCTCTTATAACTTGTTTGGCCTCTCTCTGCCTAATCTTATAAATTTGTCTGTCATCCTCATTTTTTTTTTTTTTATAATTCCTAAATGCTATCTTTTTGTTTTTAATGATTTTGGCCACTTCTGCTGAGTACCACAGTGGTCTCTTCCTTTTTTTGCTTTTACTGACAAGCCTAATGCAATTTTCTCTTGCCTTCAATAGTGCCACTTTTAAGTAGTCCCATTTCTCCTGGACTCCAATGAAACTGTTCCAGTCTGATAGGGACTCGTGTACCACTAATCTAATTTTAGAAAAGTCAGTTTTTCTAAAATCTAAAACTTTTGTTTTTGTGTGGTGTGACTCAGTGTACTTATAGTAAACCACACTGACTGGTGATCACTAGATCCCAAGCTTTCCCCTACAGTAATATCAGATACCAAATTCCCATTTGTGTATACTAAATCTAAAGTGGCCTCCTTCCGGGTTGGCTCCTCAACTACTTGTTGTGGAGATAATCCCAGTAGGGAATTTAGAATATCTGCACTCCTGGCAGAACTAGCTATTTTGGTTTTCCAGTTTACATCTGGAAGATTGAAGTCTCCCATAATGATAACTTCCCCCTTCAATGTCATTTTAGCTATTTCCTTAATTAATATAAAAAACTGCACCAAATAACGCCATCAAAACATAAGAAACCAGCCTATGGTAATTTGGGCTGCACTTCCATCCACATTCTCATTAAAGGGGTTAAAGACTAATGGGGATCACGTGATGCCCCTAAACAGGATGTTCATTCCGGGGACCTTCCGTGGAGCGATGCAGACAGAATACAGTGGCGGGAACTAGGTGAGTAAGAACCCAACTCTGGGTCCAGGCACTCTGAATAGGTCTGTTAAAACAGTTTATTCATGGATAACCCCTTTAAGAGTGAAAACTGCTGTGAGATTTCCCTCATTACATTTAAAATTCTGTCAGATGCTCTTTGCAGCAGACTACATGCTGTCACTCACTAGAATTTGTGTCAGAAAGTGACAATTTGGAGTCTGCTGCTAAGGATTATATGACAAGAGTTTGAAATGTTATGCAGGAAATCTCAGTGCAAGGACAAATTCCCTTTAAACTGTAAAACAGCTCATTAGAGCTAGTTACAGCACAGTGTAGCGGCGCATTGTGAAAGTGGAAATCCCCTTCCATTTGCATACAATGAAAGTACACGAGGCCTGCACAATGGAATGATTATTATTTATGTGAAAGCACCATTATTTCCATGGTGCTGTACATCTAAGAGGGGGTGTACATACATAGTAGAAAACAGCACAAGTACAAGGAGCAAGAACTTAGTAACAGACTGCTACAGAGGGGAAGAGAGCCCTATAAATAGTACTAACCTAAAAGGGGTTTTCCAACTAGTGTTGACCGTGAATATTCAAATCGCAAATTTTAATCTTGAATATCGCCGAATTCGCGAATATTTAGAATATAGAGCAATATATTCATATTCGCGAATAGTGTTGAATATTCTAATCGCTAATTTATTGCAAATATATTACATTGCCAATTTTCACAATCAAGTAAACCATGACTGGAGATCACAAATTCTCGAATTTGCAAATTTATGGCGAATATTCGGCCAAAAATTTGCGAAATATTGGGAATTCGAATATTGCCTATGCCCCCATCACTATTTCCAACATTCGGGTGTATTTTAAAAAAAACATTTAATTGTGCTGGATGTAACTTTTTAACCACTTAAGGACCACAGCTTTATACCCCCCTAGTGACCAGGCCCTTTTTTACAAATGAGCACTTCACAACTTTAACGGTTAATTGCTCGGTCATGCAACTTGGCACCCAAATTAATTTTACCACCTTTTCTTCTCACAAATACAGCTTTCTTTTGGTGGTATTTCATTGCTGCTGAGATTTTTCGTTTTTCTGATATTAATCCAAAAAGACTGCAATTTTCTCAAAAAAAGTGTATTTTTAACTTTCTCTGGTTAAATTGTTCAAATATAATTACATTTCTATATAAGTTTGTGTCAGAATTTATTGTGCTACATGTCTTTGATAAAAAAAATTGGTTTGCGCAAAAGCTATAGCGTTTACAAACTATGGTACAAAAATGTGAATTTCCGCATTTTGAAGCAGCTCTGACTTTCTGAGCACCTGTCATGTTTCTTGAGGTGCTATAATGTCAGGATAGTATAAATACCCCCCAAATTACCCCATTTTAGAAAGAAGACACCCCAAAGTATTCGCGGAGGGGCATGGTGAGTTCATGTATGATTACATTTTTTTTCACAAGTTAGCGGAAAGTGACACTTTCTGAGGAAAAACAAATAATAATAAAGTTTCCATTTCTGCTAACTTCTGGCAAAAAATAAATAAATCTCCCACGGACTCACTATGTCCCTCAGTGAATACCTTGGGGTGTATACCTTCCGAAATGGGGTCATTTGTGGGGTGTGTTTACTGTTCTGGCATTTTAGGCGGGGCTAAATTGTGAGCAACCCTGTAAAGCCTAAAGGTACTCTTTGGACTTTCGGCCACTTTACGCACCTAGGCTGCAAAAAAGTGTCACACATGTGGTATCGCCGTACTCAGAAGAAGTAGTGCAATGTGTTTTGGGGTGTATTTTTACATATACCCATGCTGGGTGAGAGAAATATCTCTGTAAATTGACAACTTTGTATAAAGAATTTTAAAAGTTGTCATTTACAGAGATATTTCTCACACACAGTATGGGTATATGTAAAAATACACCCCAAAACACATTGCCCTACTTCTTCTGAGTATGGCGATACCACATGTGTGACACTTTTTTGCAGCCTAGGTGCACAAAGGGGCCCAAATTCCAATGAGTACCTTTAGGATTTCACAGGGCATTTTTACGCATTTGGATTCCAAACTACTTCTCACGCTTTAGGGCCCCTAAAATGCCAGGGCAGCATAAATACCCCACAAGTGACCCCATTTTGGAAAGAAGACACTCCAAGGTATTCCGTGAGGGGCATGGCGAGTTCATAGAAGATTTTTTTTTTGGCACAAGTTAGCGGAAATTTATTTATTTATTTATTTTCTTACAAAGTCTCATATTCCACTAACTTGTGACAAAAAATAAAATTTTACATGAACTCACCATACCCCTCACAGAATACCTTGGGGTGTCTTCTTTCTAAAATGGGGTCACTTGTGGGGTATTTATACTGCCCTGGAATTTTAGGGGCCCTAAAGTGTGAGAAGTAGTTTGGAATCCAAATGCGTTAAAATGCCCTGTGAAATCCTAAAAGTGCTCATTAGAATTTGGGCCCCTTTGCACATCTTGGCTGCAAAAAAGTGTCACTCATGTGGTATCGCTGTATTCAGGAGAAGTAGGGCAATGTGTTTTGGGGTGTACTTTTACATATACCCATGCTGGGTGAGAGAAATATCTCTGTAAATTGACAACTTTGTATAAAAAAATGGGAAAAGCAGTCATTTACAGAGATATTTCTCACACACAGGATAGGTATGTGTGAAAAGACACCCCAAAACATATTGCTCTACTTCTCCTGAGTACGGTGATACCACATGAGTGACATTTTTTCTGCAGCCTAGGTGCGCAAAGGGGCACAAATTCCAATGAGTACCTTTTAGGAGGGCATTTTTAGACATTTGGATTCCAGACTTCTTCTTACACTTTAGGGCCCCTAAAATGCCAGAGCAGTATAAATACCCCACATGTGACCCCATTTTGGAAAGAAGACACCCCAAGGTATTCCGTGAGGGGCATGGCCAGTTCATAGAATTTTTTTTTTTTGGCACAAGTTAGCGGAAATTTATTTATTTATTTTTCTCACAAAGTCTCCCTTTCCGCTAACTTGTGACAAAAAGTTCAATCTTTAATGGACTCAATATGCTCCTCAGCGAATACCTTGGGGTGTCTTCTTTCCAAAATGGGGTATTTTGTGGGGTGTTTGTACTGCCCTGGCATTTGAGGGTCTCCACAATCATTACATGTATGGCCAGCATTAGGAGTTTCTGCTATTCTCCTTATATTGAGCATACGGGAAATGAGATTTTTTTTTCCGTTCAGCCTCTGGCCTGAAAGTAAAAATTAAAGGCACAGATTTCTTCATCCACATTGATCAATGTGGATGAAAAAATCTCTGCCAAAAAATAGCAAAAAAAAAAGAGGGGAAACGCGTCTGCCAGGACATAGGAAACCCGATTTCTCCATTCACATCAATCGATGTCGATGAATAAATCATTGCCAGAATTATTATTTTTTTTATACAAAGTGTTTGCCAAAGCATATGAACACCGCCCCTCAGCTCATAAGCCTCGGCAAACTTATCTTTTTTACTGCAGAGGAGAAATCTCTTCTTATAACGCCGCATACACCGACTTTGTGTAATCTGACAGCAGCGCAATGCTTCTGTCAGAATGCACATCAGTGCTGCAGCTGGTTGATCGCTTGGTCCACCTAGAAGCTAAAAAAAAAAAAGGCAGCAACGCAATAAATTTATTAACATCAACTTTTATAAACTTTATATAACATTTGAAACAAAACATTAACTTTTTTGCTTACCTGTGATTTTTATTTTTATTTTTTTACCTTTAATGTGCAAAGCGCAAATCACCCAGAGATGTGGCGAAGTACATTATGCACTTTGTCCCAGGTGAAAGGAGATGTCTGTAGCAGCTCTGTGTGAAAGGGCCCTAAGACCCCTGTGTGCCTGTCCTGTGTCACGCGATCCCTACACTAATAGTGTACCTGTGTGTGGTACTTGCGGAAACACTCCCCTATGCATAGGGCAGGCTGGTCAGGACAGTCAGGACAAAAAACGGTGGTGTCACGCCTTATTCCAGCCCTGCTACAGACACAACATATTTTTCTTGGGGAACAGTGAGTTGGGGTACCAGGATAGACACTCGGGAAGTGTCTGTCATGTAGCCGGCTAACTACATCAGGGACTTGTGGCACGGACCCTCCTGGATACAGGAGTTCCGAAATGATCTCTTCATGGAATTTTAGAGAACAAAACTATTATATACAGCCAATTGAATTAAATAAACAGACACCTTCTTATACCAGCATCTGGTGGGGCAGGACACTAAATAGGGAGCCAACATCTGGTCATTGAAGTCCGCCCCTCCCATGTGAAGATTATAGTCGTGGACAGAGAGGGGTTTCTCAATGACTCCAGTTGCCCTTTTAATTTGTACTGTCATGTTTGCGTGAATGGTTGACAGAAGGTAAACGTCCCTCTTGTCCCGCCACTTCACCGCAAGCAGTTCTTGGTCACACAAGGCAGCTCTCTCCCCCGTGCAAGTCGGGTATTAACGAGCCGTTGGGGGAAGCCCCGGCCACTAAGTCGTGCGGTGCCACAGCATTGAATTCCGACTATATGTAAGTGCCGAAAGAGCGCCACGCTTGTGTAAAAATTGTCCACGTATAAGTGGTACCCCTTGTGGAGTAAGGGTGACACCAAGTCCCAGACAATCTTGCCACTGCTCCCCAGGTAGTCAGAGCATCTGACCGTCTCCAGTTTTGAGTCTTTTCCCTCATAGACCCTAAAACGATATGTACAGGTCCTTCTCAAAAAATTAGCATAGTGTGATAAAGTTCATTATTTTCTGTAATGTACTGATAAACATTAGACTTTCATATATTTTAGATTCATTACACACCAACTGAAGTAGTTCAAGCCTTTTATTGTTTTAATATTGATGATTTTGGCATACAGCTCATGAAAATCCAAATTTCCTATCTCAAATAATTAGCATATTTCATCCGACCAATAAAAGAAAAGTGTTTTTAATACAAAAAAAGTCAACCTTCAAATAATTATGTTCAGTTATGCACTCAATACTTGGTCGGGAATCCTTTTGCAGAAATGACTGCTTCAATGCGGCGTGGCATGGAGGCAATTAGCCTGTGGCACTGCTGAGGTGTTATGGAGGCCCAGGATGCTTCGATAGCGGCCTTAAGCTCATCCAGAGTGTTGGGTCTTGCGTCTCTCAACTTTCTCTTCCCAATATCCCACAGATTCTCTATGGGGTTCAGGTCAGGAGAGTTAGCAGGCCAATTGAGCACAGTAATACCATGGTCAGTAAACCATTTACCAGTGGTTTTGGCACTGTGAGCAGGTGCCAGGTCGTGCTGAAAAATGAAATCTTCATCTCCATAAAGCTTTTCAGCAGATGGAAGCATGAAGTGCTCCAAAATCTCCTGATAGCTAGCTGCATTGACCCTGCCCTTGATAAAACACAGTGGACCAACACCAGCAGCTGACATGGCACCCCAGACCATCACTGACTGTGGGGACTTGACACTGGACTTCAGGCATTTTGGCATTTCCCTCTCCCCAGTCTTCCTCCAGACTCTGGCACCTTGATTTCCGAATGACATGCAACAGTCCAGTGCTGCTTCTCTGTAGCCCAGGTGAGGCGCTTCTGCCGCTGTTTCTGGTTCAAAAGTGGCTTGACCTGGGGAATGCGGCACCTGTAGCCCATTTCCTGCACACGCCTGTACACGGTGGCTCTGGATGTTTCTACTCCAGACTCAGTCCACTGCTTCCGCAGGTCCCCCAAGGTCTGGAATCGGTCCTTCTCCACAATCTTCCTCAGGGTCCGGTCACCTCTTCTCGTTGTGCAGCGTTTTCTGCCACACTTTTTCCTTCCCACAGACTTCCCACTGAGGTGCCTTGATACAGCACTCTGGGAACAGCCTATTCGTTCAGAAATTTCTTTCTGTGTCTTACCCTCTTGCTTGAGGGTGTCAATGATGGCCTTCTGGACAGCAGTCAGGTCGGCAGTCTTACCCATGATTGCGGTTTTAAGTAATGAACCAGGCTGGGAGTTTTTAAAAGCCTCAGGAATCTTTTGCAGGTGTTTAAAGTTAATTAGTTGATTCAGATGATTAGGTTAATAGCTCGTTTAGAGAACCTTTTCATGATATGCTAATTTTTTTAGATAGGAATTTTGGGTTTTCATGAGCTGTAGGCCAAAATCATCAATATTAAAACAATAAAAGGCTTGAACTACTTCAGTTGGTGTGTAATGAATCTAAAATATATGAAAGTCTAATGTTTATCAGTACATTACAGAAAATAATGAACTTTATCACAATATGCTAATTTTTTGAGAAGGACCTGTATAGCCTGTGGCCCTTTCACAGAGCTTATACAGTTTGACCCCATACCGGGCGCGCTTGCTGGGGATGTACTGTTTGATGCCAAGGTGCCCGGTTAAATGTACAAGGGACTCGTCTATGCAGATGTTCTGATTGGGGGTATACACATCTGCAAACCTGGATGACAAATGGTCTATGAGGGGCCGAATTTTGTGGAGCCGGCCATAAGCAGGGTGGCCTCTTGGATGACAGGTTTTATTGTCAGTGAAATGCATAAAGCGTATGATGACCTCAAAACGTGCCCTGGACATAGCAGCAGAGAACATGGGCATGTAATGTATTGGGTCTTTAGACCAATAGGACCGCAATAATTTTTTTTTAGTTATACCCATGCTGAGGATAAGGCCCAAAAATATTTTACATTCGGAAACTGTGACTGGTTTCCACCAGAAAGGCTGGGCATAGAAGCTTTCCGGATTGGCGGTTATATACTGTGTGGCGTAGTGGTTGGTTTCTGTCACAACAAAGTCATAGAGATCCACGGTGAAGAACAGCTCAAAAAACTCAAGGGCTGATCCTAAATGAGCTGTCTCCACGCGAACTACAGACTGGGCGGTGAAAGGGGGCAGTACGGGTGCGGCGGAAGCAGGGGATTGCCAATTTGGGTTTGCCAGCCCCTCTGGGAGACTAAGGGTTCTACGGGACTGTGAACGTGGTGGCTGCAACGGGGGAGTTACTGCACGTGCCACCGTACCAGCTTGAACTGCCCTTCTGGTGCTCGCCACTTCACCAGGGAATACGGCAGTGCTGGTAGAAGGTCCAGGATGTGCTGCGCTGCTGGTGTATGCCGCACCATAAAAAAGATTAGCGCTAGCACCACTCTGCTGCAAATGAGGCTCATCACGCGGGGTATGCAGAACACTGACATGGGGTCGGGTACGCCTGACCATAGCAGGGACCTCAACCTCGTCATCTTCACTAGCGGTTAGAGTGCCACTGCTGTCTACAGGTTCAAATTCTGAACCACTGGATTCAGCGGGTGAGGCATCCCCATCGCTTTCATCCATCAGGGCCAGAATCCTGTAGGCCTCTTCAGCGGAATACCCCTTTTTTTGACATTTTGGGCTAACTAAATTTAGGGGGTATTCCTCTAAGACTACCCAGGAAAAAGAGCACACCTGCCTAGTAAAAAGGAGTGCTTGCGAAGTAAAGCTGCGATCGCTAATAAAGATCCAGAAAGCTCAAAAGTGATCTTTATAGCGCTGCAGCGATTTTACAGTGTTTTTGCAGTGATCAGAAAAAAAAAAATTCTGTCACTGCGGTGGGGCGGACTGAACGCAAGTGTGCGCACAAGATCAGGCCTGATCGGGCGAACACTGCGTTTTTTGTAGAGCCTAAGGTGACCCTGATGTACTGATATAGATCTGATTGCGATCAGTCTTGATCACTTACAGATACTATATAACTCATACTGTCTCGCTTATTTTAATAGGAGAAAAATAAAAGTTACGTATTATTTTTCATTAAGGTACACTCAGTTTAGTATAGTTCATTATTTAGACCACTGAGCAACTGGTGGTCAGGAACGACCATCTACCTCATATCGTGCCCTATAATGTATGTTTCTGCACGAAGCAAGTTTCATAAAGGCCTGATTTTGTGTTGCATCTAAAATATTTTCGAAAGGGTAGACAATGACAAATCAATATGACAACCAAAAGAGAATGGTGGAACATCATTTGGTGTTGTGGACCACACCACTAATTATTCAAGGAGGAAAGTGCCCCCAAAATCAGTGTAATTCATTCAGCATGAACAGAATGTTCCATACTTTCCAAATTGTAATGTTTCTGAGCATAGGATATAGCCAGTCTTTAGCCATTTTAGTCTGTATAATTTAAGCTGGTGTTGGCCATCTGCACTGAATTTGGTCCAGTAATGTGGGTGTGACCTTAAAGGCTTATCCAAGATTGGAATCAATTGAATATTTTTTAGGTATTTGTCCAAAAATCTGTTCACAAGATGCCTGTTGTCTGTCAGCAATGCAGTAAACGGCCATTGTTTGATTTGTAACTCTTCAATGTAGAAAGCAACATGTGGGGAATCCAATGTGGATTTTTGTTCTCAGATACGGTCTGACATTTTAGCAAAGAAATGAGAAGTACAAAAGTTATAAACTTCCCTTCATTATAGAACTACAGTTGCAAGAAAAAGTATGTGAACCCTTTGGAATTATATGGATTTCTGCACAAATTGATCATAAAATGTGATCTGATCTTCATCTAAGTCACAACAATAGACAATCACAGTCTGCTTAAACTAATAACACACAAATAATTAAATGTTACCATGTTTTTATTGAACACACCATGTAAACATTTACAGTGCAGGTGGGAAAAGTATGTGAACCCTTGGATTTAATAACTGGTTGAACCTCCTTTGGCAGCAATAACTTCAACCAAACGTTTCCTGTAGTTGCAGATCAGATGTGCACAACGGTCAGGAGTAATTCTTGACCATTCCTCTTTACAGAACTATTTCAGTTCAGCAATATTCTTGGGATGTCTGGTGTGAATAGCTTTCTTGAGGTCATGTCACAGCATCTCAATCGGGTTGAGGTCAGGACTCTGAATGGGCCACTCCAGAAGGCGTATTTTCTTCTGTTTAAGCCATTCTTTTGTTGATTTACTTCTATGCTTTGGGTCGTTGTCCTGTTGCTACACCCATCTTCTGTTGAGCTTCAGCTGGTGGACACAGGGGTGTATCTATCACAAGGCAAACAAGGCATTTGCCTAGGGCGGCACTTGAAAAGGGGGCGGCAAAATGCCTTGTTTGCTTAGTTACACAATATGCTAAATATATTTTTTGCCCCTTGTCCGATCCTTCATTATGCGAGCGGCATTGCCGGCGCCGCATAGTGAAGGAGTTGAAAAACTTACTTCCTCCCCCTCCTGACCTCACCTGCCTTTTGCGTCCTCACATTGCCGTTGTGACGTCACGCGGAGGTGGAGTCACGGGCCGGCAACGCTAGGGTGAGCCTTATCTCCTCCAAGTGCAGAGCGGATCCTGCACACGGTCACCGTGAACACTGAGGCCAGGCCCCGGCCACCAATGCACTGATCCCTGAGCCTGCTGTCTTTAAAAACTGTAAGTACTTAAATTACAGTAATTCACAAAAAATCTATTACTTAGTTGTTTTTTGGGGTAAGGGGGTTAGGACCCGTTGGGTGGTTAGAGGGGGGATAATTAGGGAGGGATTAATACTGTACTAACTCTAGCTGCACGTTGTTTTTTAACAAGGAAGGGGTGGGTCAAATTTATATTAGGGGGGTGCCCGCGTTTAGTCTCGCCTAGGGCAGCACAAAACCAAGATACACCACTGGGTGGACAGATGGCCTTTTCCTCCTGCAAAATGTATTGATCAACTTGGGAATTAATTTTTCCTTCGATTATATCAATCCGTCCAGTCCCTGACGCAGAAAAGCAGCCCAAACCATGATGCCCCCACCACCATTCTTCACAGTTGGGATGAGGTTTTGATGTTGGTGTGCTGTGCCTCTTTTTCTCCACACATAGTGTTGTGTGTTTCTTCCAAATAACTCAACTTTGGTTTCATCTGTCCACAGGTGCTCTTGTGCAAACTGTAAATGTGCAGCAATGTTTTTTTTGGACAGCAGTGGCTTCCTCTGTGGTATCCTCCCATGAAATCCATTCTTGTTTACTGTTTTACGTATCGTAGAATCGCTAACAGGGATGTTAGCATATGCCAGAGACTTTTGTAAGTCTTTAGCTGACACTCTAGGATTCTTCTTCACCTCATTGAGCAGTCTGCGCTGTGCTCTTGCAGTCATCTTTACAGGATGGCCACTCCTAGGGAGTGTAGCAGAAGTGCTGAACTTTCTCCATTTATAGACAATTTGTTTTACTGCGGACTGATGAACAGCAAGGCTTTTGGAGATACTTTTATAACCCTTTCCAGCTTTATGCAAGTCAACAATTCTTAATCGTAGGTCTTCTGAGAGTACTTTTGTGCAAGACATCATTCACATCAGGCAATGCTTCTTGTGAAAAGCAAACTCAGAACTGGTGTGTGTTTTTTATAGGGCAGGGCAGCTGTAACCAACACCTCCAATCTCATCTCATTGATTGGACTCCAGTTGGCTGACACCTCACTCCAATTAGCTCTTGGAGATGTCATTAGTCTAGGGGTTCACATACTTTTTCCACCTGCACTGTGAATGTTTACATGGTGTGTTCAATAAAAACATGGTAACATTTAATTATTTATTAGTGTTATTAGTTTAAGCAGACTGTGATTGTCTATTGTTGTGACTTAGATGAAGATCAGATCACATTTTATGACCAATTTGTGCAGAAATCCATATCATTCCAAAGGGTTCACATATTTTTTCTTGCAACTGTATGTGTAAATAAATGATATGCTTACAATGTGAAAGTTAACCAGCGCTTCATACACTTCTAATATGTCCTAGTGAACTCAACTTCAGTACCTTCATTTCAGCAATCAGTGGGGGTCTCAGCACCTAGGCGTTCAGCCAAGCAAGGTGTCCCATTGGTTCTCCTCGTTACCTGAAGTGGGGCCAATAGATGTCTATGAGCCCATCTTCAGCTGCCGAAGAGAGCCAAATGTAGCTAAAGGGGCACAGCACTTGGATGGGAGATTCTGCCCCTTCATTGCAGCGATTGGGGGAGATCTCAGCACCCAGACTATGGCAATGTGAAGAAGTTGTATTCAGTGATATTATTAAATTCCACTGTTGTGACGCTTTATGGTATCATGGTGTGAATAGCTTGTATGAGCTATTTGCAGGACTATTACTAGTCAGAAACAGCTGTACCGACCTCTGATGCAGCCGTTTGCTTACCTCACTTTTTTAGTTTCAATAGTTTTTTATTTTATCAATAAAACAAAGAAGTATTCGGACATAGACACCATCACAGTAGTCAGATGAGAAGATGCGTTATGACAATACATCAGTGGGCGCAGCCACTGCCACACAATAATGCACAATACACCATAACCGTACATATCAGCAGTAACCCAGGTGTAACGCCAAAACACCTACAGGTGTTATCCACATTCCGCAGCATAGGCCATGCCGCCGTATACACCAACAGTATAAACAGATCAATTACCTCACTTTTTTAGAAACATTTGAAATATTCTGTAAGATGGCACTACAAATCCTAGAATGTCTTGTATCCCGATCACAATTAGACCATTGAGAGAGGATCACATAGAATAAATAGAATGGCAGTACGCATGCTTAACCTGCCACTACATTTATACGGGGTCTCAGGATCCACCAATCCAATATGTATCTCCTATCCTGTGATATCCTCATGTCCGGACTAAGAAGAAGAATCCTAAGCTGGCCTTATTAAAAGTCACTGAGGCTCTATTTGTCCAAAAAACAGGTTTTTATAACCTGCCAATCACTTACTTAAGGTGCCCAAGGGGAGATCCGTTAATACAGGGTGTCCATCCGCGCCTGCGCACTAGGCTTGGCCAATCTGCAGGTCATATTAGGGTTGAGCGAAGTGCGCATCACGACGGCGCATCTGCACTTCACTCAATGAAGCTGCTGCCAGGAGTCCGCACGGGCGCATCAGGCCGAGCCTAGTGCGCAGGCGCGGGATCTGGCAAAGGGACGGGAGGATTGCAGGGGCGGCGCTGAGCTGTAGAAGGCGGCGATGAAGACGGAAGGCGGCGCTGGGCACCGGACGGCGAGGGGTGCGGACGGGCACCCTGTATTAATGGACCTCCCCTTGGGCACCTTAAGTAAGTGATTGGCAGGTTATAAAAACCTGTTTTATGGACAAATAGAGCCTCAGTGACTTTTAATAAGGCCAGCTTAGGATTCTTCTTCTTAGTCCGGACATGAGGATATCTTTAGGTTATAGGGGTAAAATCTGATGACAGAATCCCTTTAAAGGGCTTGTCCAGGATTTTTTTTAAATCCCCCTCCCGCAGTTCCCATGAAGAGATCTATACTTAGCTGCTCCTTTGTGGCTCTGTGGCTCTCAGACTGTCTTCACTGCACTTTTGGTCCCCACCTATCAACTTCTGGATGGATGTGGTCACACGCGCCACTGCATGCAAAGACTGGCTTTAGTGGTGACTTGGCTCCAAGCAGCACGTGACCCAGCAGTAATCTAGTCACAAGGAAGAATAAATAAAAAAAATCCTGGAAACCCCTTTAAGAAAAACAGTTATGACCCCAGTAAGTGGTGAATGAATTTACCACCGAGGCAAAGGGTGGGGGGCTCTGAATGCATGCTTTAATAGCGACAAGCAGCAATGTGTGTTTACTGCTTAGAAATGTGACCTGCAGGCACATTCTATATTACACAATACAGTGGCTGTAGCCGCAGCATATTCTCTTTCATGCCGGCTGGCAGTGTATGTTACACTTGGTGACAACTTATTAATGCACAGAGCTCTGTCAAGCTTTTAACTATTTAGAGGCTTTTAATAAAAGTAAAGTTTTAATCACACTAATAAGCAGCTACATTTGAAGGGTACCTGTCACCATGAAAATGCAGTGCAATCTGCAGGCAGCATGTTATAGAGCCGGAAGAGCTGAGCAGACTGATATAGTTGTATGGGAAAAGATTCAGTATAACATGTATTTCTATCTTGGCACAACCCTTTTAGTGATCACTTATATCTTTGACGCCAGCAGGTACTCACTTTGCCTGGTTCCAAGACAGGGGCTTTGGTTTTCCCAGAAGGGGCTTTGGTTTTTCCAGAAAATGTATCACAAAAATTGTAGGCTGCAGTGATGTTATTGCCGTAGAAACCTGATGCACCGATAATAAGTAAGGCTACTTTCACACTAGCGGCACGGACCTCCGGCAGGCTGTTCCGTCGGGTGAACAGCCTGTCGGATCCGTCCTGCCGCTAGTGAACGTGTGCCCCCGGACTGCCACTCTGTCCCCATTGACTATAATAGAGGCACTTCGAGAGGCTGCCGGAATAAATATTGAACATGTCGTAGTTTTATTCCGGCAGCCTCTCGCCGTGCCTCCGCCCCCAATGGGGACGGAGCGGCTGTCCGGGAGCACACGTTCACTAGCGGCAGGAAGGATCCGACAGGCTTCTCACCCGACGGAACAGCCTGCCGGACTCTCCTGCCGCTAATGTGAAAGTAGCCTAAAGGGTATCAGTCAGGACTCTTTTCTGAGGGGAACAGTTTGTCGAAATTGCCTTCATAGCCAAAATGTATTTATGAATGAAAAATAATATTATATACTTTAACCCCTTTCCGACCAGCGCTGTAATAGTATGGCGCTGGCCGGGTCTTTAAAGATGGCGCCCGCTCCTGAGCACTGTGGGTGCAATAGCCACCTGCTTCTCCTAGCAGACACCCACAGTTCATGTCCGCAACCGGCAGTAATTGTAATGACCGGTGTCACGCACAGGGAGGAAAACAGGGAAAGCCCTGCCTAAGGGAGAGGGAAAGGTGGTGACCCCTAACTCACCTTGCGGCTGGCACCTGACTGCCCTGACGTCCCTAGACGGGTTCCTCACCCGTGCGGCGATCACGTGCCGAAACCCTGGCTTTCCCTGAGCCCTAGATAGTGAACGGGCCGGTGGGATCGCTAGTCCTCACCACTGCACTAAGAGGGAAACACCAGGGAGAGGACAGACAAACACAGACAAACACCCAGGTGGGCGACCACAGCAGTCCACAAAGGTCCAACAGGGATCCGGAGGGTAGCGTTCTGAATCAACAGTCAGAGAACTCAGCAACACAGCTCCAGTGGGTCAGAATAGATGTCCAGGCAGAAAGCTCTATCTCTGGCAACCAGAGAAGTGTGAGAGAGGAATATAAGGAGGTTTGGGAGTGCTGGACAAGGAACAGCTGAGGAGAAGGAGCTACGGATCCCTGAGTGAGCCAAAAGGGTTTGCAAAGCAAACCCAGAAAGCTACCATAAGGAAAACAGCCCTATCTTAAATAGAGCGTGCAGCCAACTGCTGCGACTTCCTGACCCCGGGTATAACGGAGTCAGGCGTGGTTCTCGATACCCTCGTGACAGTAATGCTGAACGTGGACATTTAACCCCTCAGATGCCATGGTCAATCCTGACCACGGCATCTGAGCGCGTGAAACACGGGTAGCGCACGCTTCCGGTGGTGCTCAAGCTTCCCCATGTGGCGATCGGAGGAGCCGTAGGGTGTATGCAGCAGCCCCTGTCTTTGTGAATGACAGGAGGCTGCTGTATAGTATTTCCTATGGAGCCGTTGCCTGTAATAGCTGCTGAAAAAGCGTCCAAATGGGCGATTCGTTGTTTTTGATCGCTTCATTTTCTACAAAAAAATATATAAAAAGTGATCAAAATGTCATACACACCCCAGAATGGTATCAATGAAACGTTCAGATTGCTCTGCAAAAAATGAGCCCACATACAGCTCCCTACACATAATTACAAAAAAGTATACAACTGATTTTTTTCCCCCACTTTTAAATTTTTTTATCGCTATCAAAACGCAAGAAAAACTATACATATAAGTTATTGCCGGATTCGTACTGACCTGTAGAATAAAAGTAACTGGTCAGTTTTATCGTACATTGAACGCCGTAAATAAATAAAAAAAAAACTATGTAAAACTGTGGTGGAATTGCTTTTTTTTTTGCAATTTCACCCCATTTGGATTTTTTTTTCATGCTTCCACCTACATCATATGCAATATTAAATGGTGGCGTTGGAATTTACAACTTGTCCCGCATAAATCAAGCCCTCATCTGGCTATGCGAATAGACAAATAAAAAAGTTATGGCTCTGGGAAAGCTGGGAGCGCAAAACGAAAAAAATAAATAAAAAAAAGATCCTCCGGGGGTGAAAGGGTTAGGCTACTTTCACATTAGCGTTCAGGGCTCCGCTTGTGAGTTCCGTTTGAAGGCTCTCACAAGCGGCCCCGAACGCTTCCGTCCAGCCCTAATGCATTCTGAGTGGACGCGGATCCGCTCAGAATGCATCAGTCTGGCAGCGTTTGGCCTCCGCTCAGCAGGCGGACACCTGAACGCTGCTTGCAGCGTTCGGGTGTCCGCCTGGCCGTGCGGAGGCAAACGGATCCGTCCAGACTTACAATGTAAGTCAATGGGGACGGATCCGTTTGAATTTGACACAATATGGCTCAATTTTCAAACGGATCCGTCCCCCATTGACTTTCAATGTAAAGTCTGGACGGATCCGTCTGAAGCTACTTTCACACTTAGAATTTTTTCTACAATATAATGCAGACGGATCCGTTCTGAACAGATCCCATCGTCTGCATTATATAAGCGGATCCGTCTGGGCAGACCCCAGACGGATCCGCTCTGAACGCAAGTGTGAAAGTAGCCTTAAGCAATCCATACATATCTACACTCCAACACGCATACAGTCATATCAGAAAATTTCAAAGCGTAATTTATCCCGCTAGAAACTTTAGCTTTATCCCGCTAGAAACTTTGGCGTTTCTGTCTAGTGAAGGATATGGAGGGGATTATGAGAGGAAAACAGGATGATACAGAGATAGATGAAGTGAGAATATGGCTGGTATTAGTGCAAGCAATAAACCAGTCAGTGTGAACGGCTGCTCTGGCAGGCAGCTCTTGATTTCCCAGTAGAAAGGTTTTTCCTGTACAGAATGCAATGACTCCGCATACTGCATACTGAGGGCCATGTGAAAGCGAGACCGTTTACTCTAGGACTCTGGGGTCCTCAGTGTCACACATGTAAACTGTCAGCTTGTTCTGCTTTCTTTCCATGTCTGTGTCCTGCAGCCGGCCTAGTGACAGTAGCAATCTGTGAGAGGCCAGACTGACATTCCAGGGTGGAGATTTTCTGTCACCAGTGACCTTGGAAAGCACTAGAGATAATAAACCTAGGAAGCGTGTGTGTGATGACATGAGGTTTAAGAAAATATCAGCCAAATGCTATGCAGCTCGCTCTCAGGACACACTGACTCACATTTACATTCCATGTTTATGCTTTGGTCTAGTCTCCTGCTGGAGCTAAGCTGACCCCATCGCTAGGGCTCATAAAACATATATTTTGCTAAATTCATCAAATGCACATTATCTAAATGCTCTCATTTTTAGATCATATACATATATATATAATATATATAATTTTGGGTTAACTATGGAGACACCAAGAAAAACTGTTTTGCCCTGGAGCTTTCTTAGGGTACTTTCACACTAGCGTTTTTCTTTTCCGGCACTGGGTTCCGTCCTAGGGGCTCTATACCGGAAAAGAACTGATCAGTTTTTTCCTAATGCATTCTGAATGGAGAGCAATCACCAGAGAGTTCAGAATGCACCATGGGGTCTTCAGTTCAGTCACTGAATGGCGTTTTGGACAGAGGAAATACTGCAGCATGCTGCGGTATTATCTCCATCCAAAATTCCGGATCAGTTGCATTAATTTACATAGAAATGTATTAGTGTTGGATCCAGCATTAAAAATACTGCAATGCCGGATCCATCCTTCCGGTCTGTGAAAAAAAATATATAACGGATCCGTTTCTCCGAAAGACATACAGAGAGACGGATCCATTCTTGCAATGCATTTGTAAGATGGATCCGGATCCGTCTACAAATGCTGTCCGTTTGCATGCAGATTGCCGGATCCGGGAGGCAGTTTCGGCGACGGAACTGCTTGGCGGATCACTCTGCCGCAAGTGTGAAAGTAGCCTTTCTAGACAAGCTAATAAAATATCGGATAATAAAAAAAACAACTATCCATAAAAATGTCCATAAACAAAATAAGTTCATCAGCAGGCAGCTACCACACCTCCGACCACCGGTGCATATAGATAATACACAACGTTTTTCTCCAATTCAGTGTCTCTCCATGAGGAACTTGCTTCCTCCTCATCCTGCTCTATGGATGCTCTGTGCGACCAGACCTCCTCAGAGCTGTTCATCCACCAGGCCACTAGGCTCCAGGCCCAAGCTTAGGGAAGTGAAGGAGTTTTCAGAGAAAATAAAAATAAATAGGAACTTGATAGATTACAATTAAAATTGCAGCCTCCCTACTCTTTTATTTTACTGACAAAGTGATTGTCTTGAACAGTTGCTTGTCATAAAACCATCCTAATGTATGTGTGTACCTGACTGGTTATGCCTGATTGGCTTTGTCGGGGGTATACAGACATTCAGTCTATGCATATCAGATACATTGGGATGGTTTTATGATAGGAGGAAGTTAGCGTCTGATAGGGATATGCAGAATTGGATGGTGTGGATTATCCACAGGGGTGGTGAACATAGCTGCCCACTGATATACTGATTTTGCTTATGTACATCTTTATGGTCAGATGCTTGTCATTATCTGATACTTTATTAAATTGTCTAGCAGGAAAGCTCCAGGGCAAAACAGTTTTTCTTGGGCTATTGCGGCTATAAGGAGAGGAGATACAGCATACCCATGGAAGCTAATGGAACTGTGAGCATTCGGATGTGTTTTGTATCTACAGTATATAAAAGTAAAGACACAATAAATTGGTATGAAAACTGCACAGGCCGAGCATCTGCAATAATATTTTGTGCAAAATAATGGTCTAATATACAGACGTGGACAAAATTGTTGGTACCCTTTGGTCAATGAAAGAAAAAGTCACAATGGTCACAGAAATAACTTTAATCTGACAAAAGTAATAATAAATTAAAATTCTATAAATGTTAACCAATGAAAGTCAGACATTGTTTTTCAACCATGCTTCAACAGAATTATGTAAAAAAATAAACTCATGAAACAGGCATGGACAAAAATGATGGTACCCCTAACTTAATATTTTGTTGCGCAACCTTTTGAGGCAATCACTGCAATCAAACGCTTCCTGTAACTGTCAATGAGACATCTGCACCTCTCAGCAGGTATTTTGGCCCACTCCTCATGAGCAAACTGCTCCAGTTGTGTCCGGTTTGAAGGGTGCCTTTTCCAGACTGCATGTTTCAGCTCCTTCCAAAGATGCTCAATAGGATTGAGGTCAGGGCTCATAGAAGGCCACTTTAGAATAGTCCAATTTTTTCCTCTTAGCCATTCTTGGGTGTTTTTAGCGGTGTGTTTTGGGTCATTGTCCTGTTGCAAGACCCATGACCTGCGACTGAGACCAAGCTTTCTGACACTGGCTAGTACATTTCTCTCTAGAATTCCTTGATAGTCTTGAGATTTCATTGTACCCTGCACAGATTCAAGACACCCTGTGCCAGACGCAGCAAAGCAGCCCCAGAACATAACAGAGCCTCCTCCATGTTTCACAGTAGGGACAGTGTTCTTTTCTTGATATGCTTCATTTTTTCGTCTGTGAACATACAGCTGATGTGCCTTGGCAAAAACTTCGATTTTTGTCTCATCTGTCCACAGGACATTCTCCCAGAAGCTTTGTGGCTTGTCAACATGTAGTTTGGCATATTCCAGTCTTGCTTTTTTATGATTCGTTTTCAACAATGGTGTCCTCCTTGGTCGTCTCCCATGTAGTCCACTTTGGCTCAAACAACGACGGATGGTGCGATCTGACACTGATGTTCCTTGAGCATGAAGTTCACCTTGAATCTCTTTAGAAGTCTTTCTAGGCTCTTTTGTTACCATTCGGATTATCCGTCTCTTAGATTTGTCATCAATTTTCCTCCTGCGGCCACGTCCAGGGAGGTTGGCTACAGTCCCATGGATCTTAAACTTATGAATAATATGTGCAACTGTACTCACAGGAACATCTAGTTGCTTGGAGATGGTCTTATAGCCTTTACCTTTAACATGCTTGTCTATAATTTTCTTTCTGATCTCTTGAGACAGCTCTTTCCTTTGCTTCCTCTGGTCCATGTCGAGTGTGGTACACACCATATCACCAAACAACACAGTGATTACCTGGAGCCATATATATAGGCCCAATGGCTGATTACAAGGTTGTAGACACCTGTGATGCTAATTAGTGGACACACCTTGAATTAACATGTCCCTTTGGTCACATTATGTTCTGTGTTTTCTAGGGTACCATCATTTTTGTCCATGCCTGTTTCATGAGTTTATTTTTTTACATAATTCTGTTGAAGCATGGTTGAAAAACAATGTCTGACTTTCATTGGTTAACATTTATAGAATTTTAATTTATTATTACTTTTGTCAGATTAAAGTTATTTCTGTGACCATTGTGACTTTTTCTTTCATTGACCAAAGGGTACCAACAATTTTGTCCACGTCTGTATATGAGATGGGATGTTTCAGAGTACTTGCACTCTCCCTTTGCAAATGTACAGTATTTGAAAAGAGGTATGCTGTTCCAGTGGTATTTAAAACAATTTTCCTGTATTGCCTAAGGCTGGGTTCACACAAGCGAGATTTCCTCGCGGGTGCAATGCGTGAGGTGAACGCATTGCACCCGCACTGAATCCGGACCGATTCATTTCTATGGGGCTGTGCACATGAGCGGTGATTTTCACGCATCACTTGTGCGTTGCGTGAAAATCGCAGCATGCTCTATATTGTGCGTTTATCACGCAACGCAGGCCCCATAGAAGTGAATGGGGCTGCCTGAAAATCGCAAGCAAGTGCGGATGCGGTGCGATTTTCACGCATGGTTGCTAAGATGACAGTCTATTCACTGTATTATTTTCCCTTATAACATGGTTATAAGGGAAAATAATAGCATTCTTTAATACAGAATGCTTAGTAGAAGGTCAATTGAGGGTTAAAAAATATCAAAAACATTAACTCACCTCCTCTTGATCGCGTAGTTGCCGATCTCTTCTTACTTCTTTAATCATGAGCCGCCGGCTAAAGGAGCTGTGGTGAGGTCACATCACATGGTCCAATCACATGGTCCATCACTGTGGTGATGGACCATGTGATGAGCTCAGTGATGTCACCACAGCTCCTTTGACAGGTCCTGAAGAAAGAACAGGAGACCGGCAGCTACGCCATCAATTGGAGGAGGTGAGTTAATTTTTATTTATTTTTTTAACCCTCAATTGACCTTCTACTAAGCATTCTGTATTAAAGAATGCTATTATTTTCCCTTATAACCATGTTATAAGGGAAAATAATTACATCTACACAACCTTGAACCCACTTCAGTGAAGAAGTTCGGGTCTGGGTACCACATTCAGTTTTTTATCACGCCCGTGCAAAACGCATTGCACCAGCGCGATAAAAACTGAACAACGGAACGCAATCACAGTCAAAACTGACAGCAATTGGGTACCTACTTGCGCGGGTTTGCCGCAATGCACACGCAACGCATCTTGAGCCAAAACGTGACGCCTGTGTGAACCCAGCCTAAGGCCTCATGCACACGACCGTTGTTGTGTCCCGTGTCCGTTGTTCCGTTTTCCGTGATTTTCTGCGGACCCATTGACTTTCAATGGGTCGTGGAAAACTCGGCTAATGCACCGTTTATCATCCGCGTCCGTGATCCGTGTTTCCAGTCCGTGAAAAAAATATGACCTGTCCTATTTTTTTCACGGACAACGGTTCGCGGACCCATTCAAGTCAATGGGTCCGTGAAAAAACATGGAGGCACACAAGATTGTCATCCGTGTCCGTTTTTTTCCTATCATTTGCATGGCAAACTTGACTTAGATTTTTTTTTACTTTCCTTCATGTCTGGTGATCCTCCAAAAATAAAGGAAGACACACGGAAACGGATCACGGAACAACGGAACCCCGTTTTGCGGACCGAGAAAAACAACTGTCGTGTGCATGAGGCCTAAATGTCATCAAAATTGCCAAGAACAAACAAGACTATAGCCTCTCCTGTTGTTGTTTGGTGCCACACTTGTTAATTTTCTACTGTGTGTATGGTTACACCTTAATGTAGCTGGTAGCAGTGTATGGAAGGTTCTCTGCGACTAATCACTAGTGAGCGGTATGGTCACGTGACTTCATGGTACTAACGTGGCTCAATTGGATGTGATGTATGATGAATTATCATCCATAACAACAGTTCACAAGAGTGTGGCAAACAATCATAGCGCATGACAGTGGTTGTCCGTGTCCCAGGGTATACAGAAGGAAGGGCACAAGACTGGATAGCTGTAATGGAGGAATGAAGCAACTTTTAAGACCTCCCAGTCCCTATTGCTAAGTTTAGCAAACCGAATTCTAAATAGAAGGAATTAATAGTTGCAGTTATCAAACCTTAATTTTTACCAAAATGGAAAACCTGACATACTGTACATACATTGCCATTTGGCTGGAATAGTGGCCAGTGCCAGGAAATTTTGAAGTCCAAAAAATTTGGCAGATGTAGACAGGGTTGTGGCAGCTGCTCGTGGGGGACAGGATCGCAACCCAACCCAACTGCTAGATGAGTAATAAATATTTTTTTAGCCAACACTCGAGCAGCATAAAGTACAGCTTTCCAAAACACAGTGCAGTTGCTGCAGGAATCCTTCTAAGGCAGTAGGTAATAAAAAAAATAGTATAAGGCCTCATGCACACAAATGTATTTTCTTTCCGTGTCCGTTCAGTTTTTTTGCGGACTGTATGTGGAACCATTCATTTCAATGGGTCCGCAAAAAAAACAGAAGGTACTCTGTGTGCATTCCGTTTCCGTATGTCCGTATTTCCGCTCTGCAAAAAAATAGAACATGCCCTATTATTGTCCGCATTACAGATAGTACTGTTCTATTAGGGGCCAGCTGTTCCATTCCACAAAATACGGAATGCACACGGACGTCATCCGTATTTTTTGCGGACCTCAAAATACATACGGTTGTGTGCATGAGGACTTAAGCAGACTTTACATAGTGATGCTGATGAGATGTTTGAGATTATTGAGCAATCATAGAAAAGTACATAAAACTAGTTTTTAAGAGTAGAGAGCCTTTTAGGACGAAAGCCTTTCATTTAAATAAAAACGCTCCGAGCAAAACTGATACCTTCCTAGTGGAGGTCTGGAGGGTCAGTGCATGACAAAGGCATTCAAAGGGGGCTGAAGGTTGTATTCATATGCAGCAAATTGCAGTTCCAGAAATCCATGTGCTTGTCACCTAAGCAACCCCATTCTGGTGAATGGAAGTGATTTTCAGTTGCAGAGTTCTGCTGTGTGTGAATATCCCCTAAAGAGAAAGGAACTCTCCCACATTCTAATACTGAGTAAGCTACATCTATAGTCAAGGGAGCTATGGTCCGTCAGGGAGATGTGGCTGACACACGGACCCTGTTTCCCAGACTGAGCACAGTTGTGTGAATCAGCCCTTATAGGGAGTCTGCCAGTACTAGGTAGGGGCTAAGCAGTCCAGGGCAGGGCTTCATTATGAAGTGCTGCCTGCACTGAGTTATTTCAAAACCCCTCCCGTGCGACAGCTGAAGCATCCAGCCAGGAGACCACTACAGCTGTCACTCAGAGGCGAGGGGAGGGACAGTAAAGCAGCTCAATGCAGAGGGCATAGTGCACTTCACAGTAACTTGAGAGTGCAGAATTTGACAAAATAAAACTTCATATTTCCACTACTCCTGATAATGAAAGCTTTACAAAAGGTATGTTTTCCTGCTTTCCCTAGCCCCTACATTGTCATTTGACAGATTCCCTTTAAAAAAAAAATTTGATGTCTGTGGGACAAAAACGCCAGAAAATGAGGGGGAAAAACACCCCAAGGGCATGCTGGGATTAAAATATTTCTTTCGCTTTTAATAATTCCCATAGACTTCCATGTAACATCTGGAGCTGGATTTTTCTTGCTAGAAAATGCAGCAAAAAAAAAAGTAAAAGAGATGTGTCAAACAATGCAAAGCAACAAAAATGGCTCCAAAAGACTTTGCGTGACATTATCCTTACTGTGCAGAAGGAGAAACCTGTCAATCAGCAGCTGGAGGGTGTGGGAAGTGTGGCTGTGCACTGCAAAGATTAATATCTAAATTCTGAAAATCTGCTGATCTATAACAGATTAGTGACATACCAGTGAAGTCATCCCTCTCCAATAACAGCATAATGGACCCAATGGGTTCCCTTTAAATATGACTCCTGCCATGGAGTCTTTTCCAAAGGCTTCTGGTAGCTACCACCAGGAATAGCGTACTGCATATGGATTTATATTTCAACCTTTGACTTCAGTGGGAGCTGTATAAATATGCATGCAGAGCACTCCCCCTAGTGGTGGATACAGGGAGACAAACATTTCTTAATTTACAGTAATGTCATGGGTCTGAGGCCGTTTATTTGGACTATTTTCACACTTGCGGCAGAGTGATCCGGCACGCAGTTTCGGCAAAACGTTTGTCAACTGATGGCATTTGTAAGACTGATCAGGATCGTCTTAAAAATGCCTGATTAGTCAGAAAAATGCATTTGAAATGCCAGATCCGTCTTTTCGGTGTCATCCGGCAAAACGGATCCGGCATTTATTTTTTTCACCTTTTTTTCAGTCTGCGCATGCGCAGACCGTAAGGGCGGATCTGGCGTTCCGGTATTTTGAATTCCAGCATTCAGGCAAGTTTTTTGGGCCGGAGATAAAACCGTAGCATGCTACGGTTTTATCTTTTGCCTGATCAGTCAGAATGACTGAACTGAAGACATCCTGATGCATCCTGAACGGATTGCTCTCCATTCAGAATGCATGGGGATAAAACTGATCAGTTCTTTTCCGGCATTGAGCCCTTTTGACAAAACTCAGTGCCAGAAAAGAAAAACGCTAGTGTGAACGTACACTTAAGTCTTTGGGGTTGTCCTTATTGGGGCATGATCAGTATTTGTTGGTGGGATGTCACATGTCAAATGACTAAGGTATGTATAGGTTTTTATCTATAAAACCAATACATTCTGCATATGTGTTGACCCCATTATACAGTTTATACTGTTTTGCTGCAAATGTGTATTTTATGCAAGCGTGTTACATCTGCATGTTCATGAATGGATGGTATTAGACAAAGGCAGGGGACTTACAAAAACTCTTTGTGAGCACATTCTTCCTGTGACCCAATCATTTGTGCAGCTCTCTTTCAACATACCAACATTTGTGTTACAAATGAAAGCACCAACATGGAGGTTACCATCTCTGTTGAGCAGTGAAGAAGAAATCATTTGATAATAAGTGTCCAGTTTTATACTGCGCTGGCATATCTACATCTTTCTAAAGCGTATTACATAAAAGTCAGTAGATCTGAACCTAAAGCAATTACCTACCATCCTAAAAATCAGTTTGAGGTTCGAAGTATGATTCCGACTTTGCGCCTAGAGTGACTCTAGGGTAACCATGCATCGCTTTACTCTTCTGACTGTGGCGGTGTTAAAAAGGAATGTTTATGTCTTTGAATATGAGGGTAAGTGAAGAGTGACACTGTCAGCAGCCTAATATATGTGGCTTAGTCTCCAGCTACACAGAGACATCAAGGCAATTTATGGGGCAGGTTTCTTTTCTGAACCGATAGGATTTTTTTTTTTTTATGTCTGTATGTCAAACAAAAAAAAAAAAACAACACAAAAGAATGCTGGGGAAAAATGCTCGCTGTTAATCAATAGGGAAATATAATGAATTCCATATTTTGTGGCATTTTATTTTCATAGTTCACTTTCCTTAAAAATGCTGCATGCCCGTTTGAGGCCATTTTTCTTTCACAGATATCAATTGTAACAAAAATTGCACCAAAACAGCCTGTGCAATGCTGGATTTATACATTAGCATTTTTAATGCATCATTTTTTTTTTTTTATAAAAGCCAGCAGTGAACTATAAGAACAGAAACATTTAAAGGAAAGACTGACAATGTCTTCTGTTTTGTACCCAAGGGCACAGTTCACACGGCAAAATACATTGTGGCAGTCCAGAAGGTAATCTGTCTCTGAGAACAAGTCATTTTAGGCAGTGGAAATGCCCCTAAGTACGCACTCAATACACTGTATTTTTCCAAATTCCCACAGGATTGAATAGGAAACACAGAGTCCAAATCATTTCAAAGAAATAACATGCAACTTCTCAACTTCTAAAGTGTTTTTTTTTAAACAGTTGTATAAACATGCACCCATGTGCACTAGGGCATGTCGTTCCCATTGAAATCAATGCAAAGTTACTTGGTAGCATTTTCTACACATACTTCGCCATCCACCATATACGTAAAAGGGCCATTTTAAGCAGCAGAACACACAGCTTTTTTTGTTATGTGAATATAGTATAGCCTGCATGAACCCAGCCACAGGGAGTTTTGGTCCTTTTTAATTTTGTGTAGTTCACAAATCAGTAATTTCAGAGTCTCCAATACAAAATCATACACTATAAGGCACCTTGCAGACGACCGTATGGCTTTTTCTATATTTAGCGGTCCGTTTTTCACGGATCCGTTGTTCCGTTTTTTGTTTCAATAGTGTTTCCGCTTCCGTTCCGTTTTTCCGTTTGGTTTCTATTTTTGATCAGTTTTTTGCTGATCCGAAACAGAAAAGGAAGCATACAATAATGTTTAAACAGTAAGTACATAAAAAAATTGGGCTGGGCATAACATTTTTAATAGATGGTTCCGCAAAAACAGAACGATACGGAAGACATACGGATCCATTCCGTATGCATTTTTTTTTTTTGCGGACCCTTGACTTGAATGGAGCCACGGATCGTTATTTGCGGGCAATAATAGGACTTGAATGGAACTAAATGGAATGTAAACGGAAAAAAAAAAAAGACTTAAGAACAATTATTAATTTTAATCTCTATTTTACTTGTTTTTTTCTGGCCACAAACTTTTTATTATTCTGGTACATTTGAGGTACACATAACGTACTGATTTAATTTTTATTAACTTTTTTGGGATGGTAATGTGAAAAAGCTATTCTGCCATTGATTTCTACATTTTAAATTGAATGTGTTCATTGTGCAGTATAACTAGTACATTATGTAAATAGAAAATATATAAGATTTTACTTGTTTTTTTGTTGTTTTACAACTTTTGCACAACAATCGATGCGCATTCCAATTCCTAAAGCCATAACTTTTCATAACTATTCATTTTTCCTTCAATGCAGTCATATGTGGGCTTGTTTTTTTTGTGGAACGTGTTGAAGTTTTCAATGGTACCCTTTTGAGGTACATGGGAATTATTGATTAACATTTATAATTTTCCTAGGGGAGGAATAGGAAAGAAAACAATTCTGTTATTTATTTGTAGGATTTTTTTTATTTTTTTTATGAAATTCACTGAGCAGTTTAAAGAACATATTATCTTTATTATACAGGTGGTAACGTATGCGTTGAAACCATATATCTGTAATAAAATTGGCTTAAACTATAATGTAATGAATCAAGTCAGTTTGATTAATTGCCCAGCCCTACACTCTATATAAGAGTATGGCTAAAATAAAGGTCCATTTTATCCACCATTAAGGGGTTCTCTGGGAATAGTGAGTTTTTACCAAGTGTCCACAGCTTGCCACTCAGAAGATTCATACAGTACTTACCTGCTCCTCACCACTCCAGTCCTCTGCGCAACCTCCGTTGTGTCTATGTTCTAGTCCCCGCAGTTTTGACAACTAGCACAGCATGGTCACATGCTTCACTGCAGCCAAAGACTGGTTTCAGTGGTGATTGATGCATGTTTATATATGTAGATTTGCAGCACTTCACCCAATTTAAAGATGACTTGTCATCAGTGATGGTCAGTTCGCAGTGTTTGCCAGCGAACACATGCGGGCTGCCATATTTAGTAAGGTAGACTCACCCATCCGGCAGTGCACAGGTAAGCCCTTACCTGTGCCGCGAGCCGGTCTGAAATCAAATGCGGTCACCGGGAGCAGGCAGTTCTGAGAACAGCCGCCGAGGGCCTTCATCGGGATGTTCTCGGAACTGCCTGCTCCCAGTGACCGCATTTGATTTCAGACCGGCTCCCGACACAGGTAAGGGCTTACCTGTGCATCGCCAGACGGGTGAGTCTACCTTACTAAAGATGGCAGCCCGCATGTGTTCGCTGGCGAACACTGCGAACTGACCATCACTGCTTGTCACCACAAAATGCAGTGCAATCTAAAAACACAATGGTATAGAGCAGGAAAAGCTGAGCAGATTGATATGTAGTCTTATGGGAAAAGAGTCAGTAGCACCTGTAATTTATGCATTTACATCTTTTCCTTTTCCACTTCCTGTGAATACCTATCGGTACAAGAGGGAGGGGTTATCAGTGATTGACAGCATGTGTATAAGTGTACATAGAGAGATAGCTGTCAGTCACTGATTACCCCTCTCCCCTGTACCGATAGCACTTCACAGGCCTGCTGATGTAAATGTAAAAATTACAAGTTTTACTGAATCTTTTCCCACAAAAATATATCGAATTCTTCTCAGCTCCTCCTGCTCTATAACATGCTGCTTTCAGACTGCTTGCTTTTTGTGGTGACAGGTCCTCTTTAAAGGGGTATGGCGGAGGTCAGAATACTTGTCTAATGCATCAGCCAGAGTACACTGCTACAGAAGTGAATGGGGTCTACAGAAACCGTGTATTACAGCGTGCGCAGGGCTCTGAGCGGGCTGTGCTACACTGTCTCTGTAACTCTTGACTTACAGACACAGGATAACCCCCATTGTGTGGAAGTTACAACAGGGTAGCAGAGGCCGCTCAGCTATTTCTGCAACCCTGGACACCACTGGTTGCTGCACACATCAGATATTCCGACCTGTAGCCGAGATGGAAATTTCAGTTTGTACAATTCTTGTCATAGTTATGCAGAGTAAGAGTCACTCTTTCCATTTCATGAAATACAAGCTATAAAATAATGCATATATTAGAACACGTTGTTATTTATGCGACTGATCAGAACTGGAAGATCTTTGCAGAACAAATACTGGAACTTTAACCGTTTCCAAGGTATAAAACCTAGGGAAAATAAGGCAAAACACAGACTGGTATGTTTAGCTGTTGCTGTACTCTGCCAAACTGTTACCGCCATTTCTGGCAAGTAAATCCATAAACACACTATGTAATATTTCAGCATTGTAATCTGTTTAATATTATTATGATCTGTGTGTAATTGACTGTAAGCTGACCTTGCTTTCCTGACGAATACTGGCCGCTTTAGGTAAATACATAGATACTTTGGTTGTAATTGCCTGGTTATTATGGGCAGACAGAAGATGACTAATATGTAACACAGCTCATCTGCTACAACAAAGGCCAAGTTCTGGAACTTTCTTTAGAAGCTTTAAGTAGAGAGATAAAAAGGGAGGAGGAACCCGAGAAAAAGCAGAAAAGCTGGTTGCAGGGACGTAACGATCATTGTGTTGTGGGTTCTCCACCCAGACACAAATCCCTCAGCAGTGACGAACCATTCAGCTTCATCAAGACAGAATGCAGAATTGTGCAGCATTCCTGAGCAAAGCAGTTTAGTATCAGACAGGACCAGCAAGTCCGCTTCATTGTCTTCTGCTTTTCATATCACCTACAATCCCACATTGTCTGTTTTGCATACTGAAAATTCCAGTGCTTGCCCGCTCTGTGTATTGTGTCGTGACGTGAAAAACAGTCTTTACATATTGATCTCTACCATCTGTTCAATTATATTCTAACGCCAAGCATTTTCACTTTCATCCTGACAGAAATACTTTTTGCTCCAAAAAGGCCACAAAAAAGCTGAGTTTTCTTTCTTTTTTTAAAATAAATAAACCTATGTGTGCAACCACCCAAAGAGAGAGAAAAGGAGAAAGAGCGAGAGATTTTAGCAATGGTTTCTTACATTGTTTTTTTCCCTTAGCCAAACTGTAGCACATTAAGGCCTCTGGCACACAAACGGATTGTATACGGAACCATTCATTTCAATGTATCCGCAAAAGAAAACGGAAGGTACTCTGTATGCCTTCCGTTTCCGTATTTCTGTTTTTCCATTCCATTCAAAGATAGAACATGTTCTATTATTGTCTCAAGGATAGTACTGTTCTATCAGGGGCCAGCTGTTCCGTAAAAAACAGAATGCACACGGACGTCAATCTGTATTTTTTGCGGACCGCAAAATATTGAAAAAGCCATACGGTCCTGTGCAAGAGGCCTAATGCTGAGATTTTACTGTGGTTTTTGACCAGGTCTATGTTGCTGTGAAGACCTAGCCCTATTTTATTTTTTTTTAAGTGTCACCAAGCAGTCTCTCCAGTGTTAGGCCTCTTTCACACGGGCGTCATATTTTTGGCCCGGATTAGAGGCGTGTGCGTTGCGGGAAAATGCGCGATTTTTCTGCGCGAGTGCAAAACATTGTCATGCGTTGCACTCGCGTGAGAAAAATCGCGCATGTTTGGTACCCAAACCCGAACTTCTTTACAGAAGTTCGGGCTTGGGATTGATGTTCTGAAGATTGTATTATTTTCCCTTATAACATGGTTATAAGGGAAAATAATAGCATTCTGAATACAGAATGCATAGTAAAACAGCGCTAGAGGGGTTAAAAAAAACTCAGACTCACCTTAGTCCACTTGATCACGAAGCCCGGCATCTCCTTGTGTCTCCTCTGCGCTGAACAGGACCTGGGGTGAGCTGCTGCATTAAATAGAGGTTAAGGACCTGTGATGACGTCACTCCGGTCATCACATGATCTTTTACCATGGTGATTCACCATGGTAATTCACCATGGTAAAAGACCATGTGATGACCGGAGTGACGTCATCACAGGTCCTTAACCTCTATTTAATGCAGCAGCTCACCCCAGGTCCTGTTCAGCAGCAGAGGAGACACAAGGAGATGCCGGGCTTCGCGATCAAGTGGACTAAGGTGAGTTAAATTATTTGTTGTTGTTTTTTTAACCCCTCTAGCGCTGTTTTACTATGCATTCTGTATTCAGAATGCTATTATTTTCCCTTATAACCATGTTATAAGGGAAAATAATAATGATCGGGTCTCCATCCCGATCGTCTCCTAGCAACCGTGCGTGCAAATCGCACCGCATCCGTACTTGCTTGCGGATGCAATCCGATTTTCACGCACCCCATTCACTTCTATGGGGCCTGCGTCACGTCAAAATCGGACAATATAGAGCATGCTGCGATTTCCACTGAACGTACAAGTGATGCGTTAAAAACAACGCTCATGTGCACAGCCCCATAGAAATGAATGGGTCAGGATTTAGTGCGGGTGCCATACGTTTGCCGCACGGATCGCACCCACACGGAAAACTCGCCCGTGTGAAAGGGGCCTTAGAGCACCTTGTATAAGTTAGTGGATGCATCTCCCAATGCATCTATTTGGGCTAAGTTTTCCAGGATTACTATGGTATTTATTAGACATGCTGATGTAGTTGCTCACATCATGTACATTTTATATTTTTATTTGGACTCTCCTGACCCATTTCCACCATGTAAACCAATCGCTCTGGTTCCTTTCAAATTTGTATGTAACACTTCTTGTTGCTGTATCCAACCAAATCCATGATGCACTTTTCCTTTCTCTGCTACAGCTCCCGCACTGCCCCTAACAACAACTACCTAGTTTGTAGCTACTCCCACCCAGCGAGTTACATAGACACTCCCCTATCACTGCCCCTCTAAGGACATAACATCACAGGAAATAGGAATGAGCTGCATTATCAAGTGGTCACAGCCCAGAACCGAAGAATATTATTTTAAAGGATGTTGATGGAAACTGGAAAGCCTCTTGAAAGTGTACATGAGTTAAAAATTAAAAGTTTGCATAATGGCTGTGCTTCTTTGTACAATCATAACTGTGAAGGAGCAGGTCTTTTTGGTCTTCCCTAATGTCTTTTTCAGACTAATTATTCCCCTCTTCAGCTGCACAGCTAGATGCATTTCCTTTAGAAGCAGGGGGCATTTCCCTTCTGTGGAATCTGCCAGAACTGGACTGCTGTGACATCCTTTTCCTTACTTCCCACTATGGTTGTTTTCAGCTCTGGAGAGATGTAAGTTGTGGGATATCATACTTAGGCTAGGTCTACATGACAACATTTTGTCGCACCAATGTCGCGTGGCAATTTTTATAATTATAGTCTATGGTGTTGCACTGCGACATCCTGCGACTGCGACAGTCGCAAAAAATCCATTCGCAGGGCGACACCATAGACTATCATTATAAAAATTGTCGTGCGACAAAATGTCGCAGTGTAGTTTGCCCTATCTGTCGTGCGACTTATTGTCCGTTTTTTTTTTTGCGGATAGGATGCAGACCCATTAATTTCAATGGGTCCATGAAAAATGCGGACAGCACACAGTGTGCTGTCCACATCAGTATGTCCGTTCCGTAGCAAAAAAAATAGAACATGTCCTATTCTTGTTCGTTTTAGGCAATGTTACAATGGATCCGCCCCAAAAAAAAACAGATGGCATACGGATGTCATCCGTTTTTCTTGCGGATCCACAATTTGCGGACCGCAAAACACATACGGTCATGTGCATGTAGCCTTACAGAAAGGCAGGGTGCTCCTGTGATCTTCAGAAGCAGTGTAGAGGCAGTTTTTTATCAGGCTGTGGATCACAGCTAGTTATGACACAACCCCCACTTACTCTCTGCTGTCTTCTAAGTCTCTGGTACCAGGTACGGATCTTACCTGACGACAAGCAGTGGACTGCAAATTAGGTGGAAGTGAGACCATAGTAGCCATGACTTTACTGCTTTTTTCAGGTGGATGTAGGAAAAGCTTTTAAAAGAAGTAATTTAGAAATTTGCTATTTACACTATTCTCTATTAACTCCTTAGGGACCCATAACATACCAGTACGGCATGGTTCCCGAGTCCTTAACCCCTTAAGGACACAGGGCGTACCGGTACGCCCTATTTCCCGAGTCCTTAAGGACCAAGGGCGTACCGGTACGTCCTGACTTAAAATCGGCATTCCGGCGCCGCGGGGGTTAATCGGAACGGGATTTCGGCTGAAATCATTCAGCCGGCATCCCGTAACAACGCAGGGGGGGGTCATTTGACCCCCCCGTATCGGCGATCGCAGAAAACCGCAGGTCAATTCAGACCTGCGGTTTTCTGTGTTTCCGGTCCATTCGGGTGTCCGGTGACCCGATGAACCGGAAAAAGACTGCGATCGGTGGCGTAATTATACACCACCAATCGCAGTCCGAGGATTTGAGGAGGCGGTGCTGGCCCTGGTGCTGAACACTGCTGTCCAGGGTGCTGATTGGTGCAGGGGAGAGAGGCGCGAGATTCAAACTTCCTGCGCTCCTCTCTCCCCTCCTCTTCCTGTTCTGCACGAGCACCCGGCAGCATCGTCCAGCACCAGCTCCTGTGTCCCCCTAATCGCCATCCATCACCCTCCTGCACCCATCGCCACCCAGGTAGGTTAGGGTCAGTGAGGGAGAGGCATCATTAGGCAGGGAAAGAAGGGAAAAGTTAGTTAGGAAAAAAAAAAAAAAAAAAAAACTTTTAACTACACAAAACTTTTTTTGATCAATCTATCAGACCCCAGACCCCCCCCTGCCACTTGCCCCCCCCTACCAGCCCCCCACCACCACCAGCCCCCCCACCCCCTCCACCCATCCCCCCACCACTCCCCCCAACCCCCCCCCCCCCCACCACCACCACTAGCCCCCTCACCACCACTTTTTTTTCTGCGTTCGCTGACTGGTCGGCACTTTTTAGCGTCCGTCCACTGTTAGCGCATCGCCTGCCCCACCGCTGATCAGCGTTGTACCGCTAATCAGCAACTTTTTTTTTTTCCTAACACTTGCCCTTTTTTCCTTTTTTTAGTACGCGAACACCCGTTGCCCCCACACACACGCACATATAATAAAGTTTTACACACACGCACACCTACACGCACACACACCCATGGCCCGCCGGGTGTTCTCGGCCGAGGAGGCATATGCCCAGATTGCCTCCGACTCCGAGAGCCCCAGTGAGGATGAGGATGACCCCACATTCCTCTTATCATCAGCATCCTCCTCATCATCATCGGATGACGATGAGCCACCAAGGCGGCGGAGACGCCGCCAGGCGGAGCCAGGGGCCGCACATGCTAGGGATCCTGTGGCCCACCCTAGTACGAGCCGCCCTGGGGTTCGTACTGGTTTCCCGGCCCACCAAATAAGTTCACCGGAGACCCCTGCCGATGAACTTAGCTGGTGTCCCCCAGTGGACTTTGAGCCTGAGATTCCGGATTTCGCTGGCAATCCTGGAATCCAGATTCCCACAGTGGGGTTTACTGAAATTGACTATTTTAGTTTTTTTTTCAGTAACCCACTGGTGAATTTGATGGTGGAGCAGACGAATCTGTACGCCCAACAGTTCGTCGCTCAAAACCCAGGCTCAGTTTTGGCTAGACCCGGTGGCTGGACGCCGGTCAGTGCAGCCGAAATGAGGACATTTTGGGGCCTCGTGCTGCATATGGGTCTAGTCCAAAAACCCAGTGTCAGGCAATACTGGAGTGGGGACGTCCTGTACCAGACCCCACTGTACAGTATGGTCATGACACGCTCCCGGTTTGAGGCCATCCGGAAATGTCTGCATTATTCCGATAATGCAGCATGTCCACCCGAGGTGATCCTGCCTATGACCGGCTGTATAAGATACGGCCTGTCATCGATCACTTTGGGGCCACATTTCAGCAGGCCTACGTACCTGGAAGGGAGGTCGCGGTTGATGAGTCGCTCATTGCGTTCAAGGGGAGACTCAGTTTCCGCCAATATATTCCCACAAAGCGAGCGAGGTATGGCGTGAAGCTATACAAAATTTGTGAGAGTACCTCAGGGTACACTTACAAATTTCGTGTGTACGAGGGGCGAGATTCCCGTATTCAACCCCCAGAATGTCCCCCCACTCTGGGTGTTAGCGGGAAACTCGTGTGGGACCTTATGTACCCACTGCTGGATAATGGTTACCACTTGTACGTGGATAACTTTTATACCAGCATTCCCTTGTTCAGGTCCCTTGCCGCCAGATCTACGTTCGCTTGTGGGACCGTGCGGAAAAATCAGCGCGGCCTCCCTGCCTACCCCCTCCAGGTACCTATCCCCAGGGGTGAGACCCGTGCACTTACCAGTGGAAACCTGTTGCTGGTCAGGTATAAGGACAAGAGGGATGTCCTTATGCTGTCCACAATCCACGGTAACGGCACCACCCCAGTCCCTGTGCGAGGTACCGCGGCAACGGTCCTCAAGCCCGATTGTATCGTCGACTACAATCGGTATATGGGAGGAGTTGATCTCTCGGATCAAGTCCTCACGCCATATAACGCCATGCGCAAAACCCGGGCATGGTACAAAAAAGTTGCGGTCTACTTGGTGCAGGTTGCCATGTACAACTCTTTTGTACTATCCCGAAGCGCTGGCAGCACAGGGACATTCCTCCAATTCTATGAGGCAGTCCTCAAGGACCTGATCTTTTCGGACCGGGAAAGAGCAGGCCGGAGTACCTCGGGAACTGGAGGCGCCCGGATCGTCCCTGGCCAACACTTTCCAGGTGTGGTCCCCCATACTGGAAAGAAGGGACGAACCCAAAAAAAGTGCAGAGTGTGTCGCAGGAGGGGGATACGGAAGGACACCACCACTCAGTGCGACACGTGCCCCGATCATCCGGGCCTCTGCGTTATCGATTGCTTCAGGGAGTATCACACTTCCATGGAGTACTAAATTTTTATAATCCCCAACAGTTCACTAGAGAACATAAAACACTATGGCTCTCAGACTTTGGAGACACGAAAACTATTTTTCTTTCCCCCAAAAATATTAGTTTTAGTGCAGGCATCCTCAAACTGCGGCCCTCCAGATGTTGTAAAACTATAACTCCCAGCATGCCCAGACAACCTACAGCCATCAGCAGGGCATGGTGGGAATTGTAGTTTTACAACATCTGGAGGGCCGCAGTTTTAGGATGCCTGCTTAGTGTCTCCAAAGTCTGAGAGCCATACATATTGGGCATCGTCGCGTGCGTAAAAGTCGTCGCTATAAAAATAACTTTTGACCAAACGCCTCGGATGAACGGTGTTAAAAATATAAAATAAAAACGGTGCCAAAACACCTATTTTTGGGCAAAATTTCAATTTAAATCCATTTTGCCGGTAATAAAGCAAGGGTTAACAGCCAAACAAAACTAAATATTTATTGCCCCGATTCTGTCGTTTGCAGAAACACCCCATATGTGGTCGTAAATGGCTATATAGCCGCACGGCAGGGCATAGAACGAAGGGAACGCCATACGGTTTCTGGAAGGCAGATTTTGATGGACAGTTTTTTTTTTGACACCATGTCCCATTAGAAGCCCCCCCTGATGTAGCCCAGACTAGAAACTCCAAAAAAGTGACCCCATCTAAGAAACTACACCCCTCAAGGTATTCAAAAGTTACTTTACAAACTATGTTAACCCTTTAGGTGTTCCACAAAACTAAATAGCGAATGTAGAAACAATTTTAGATTTTAATTTTTTTGTTACATTGCCTCAAAAAAGAGTAATATAGAGCAACCAAATATCAAATTTACCCCAAAAATAGTCCCAAAACAACAACCACCTTATCCCGTAGTTTCCTAGATGGGGTCACTTTTATGGAGTTTCTACTCTAGGGGTGCATCAGGGGGCTTGAAAGGGTACATGGTGTAAATAAACCAGTCCAGCAAAATCTGCCTTCCAAAAACCATATGGCGTTCCCCTTCTTCTATGTCCTGCCGTTTAGCCAAATAGTAGTTTACCACCACATATGGGGTGTTTCTGCAAACTACAGAATCAGGGCAACCCATTTTGAGTGTTGTTTGGCAGTTAACCCTTGTTTTACTCCTAGAAAAAATTGATTATATTGGATAATTTTCCAAAAAATTGAAATTTCATAATTGTTTCTCCATCTGCCATTAACTCTTGTGGAACACCTAAAGGGTTAACAAAGTTTGTAAACCCAGTTTTGAATACCTTGAGGGGTGTACTTTCTTAGATGGAGTCACTTTTTTGAAATTTCTATTCTAGGGGTGCAACAGGGGGCTTCAAATGGGACATGGTATAAACAAAACCAGTCCTGCAAAATCTGCCTTCCAAAACCCATATGGTGTTCCCCTCCTTCTATGTGCTACCGTTCGGCCAAACAGTAGTTTACGACCACATATGGGGTGTTTTTGCAAACTACAGAATCAGGGCAACCCATTTTGAGTGTTGTTTGGCAGTTAACCCTTGTTTTACTCCTAGAAAAAATTGATTATATTGGAAAATTTTCCAAAAAATTGAAATTTCATAATTGTTTCTCCATCTGCCATTAACTCTTGTGGAACACCTAAAGGGTTAACAAAGTTTGTAAACCCAGTTTTGAATACCTTGAGGGGTGTACTTTCTTAGATGGAGTCACTTTTTTGAAATTTCTATTCTAGGGGTGCAACAGGGGGCTTCAAATGGGACATGGTATAAACAAAACCAGTCCTGCAAAATCTGCCTTCCAAAACCCATATGGTGTTCCCCTCCTTCTATGTGCTACCGTTCGGCCAAACAGTAGTTTACGACCACATATGGGGTGTTTTTGCAAACTACAGAATCAGGGCAACCCATTTTGAGTGTTGTTTGGCAGTTAACCCTTGTTTTACTCCTAGAAAAAATTGATTATATTGGAAAATTTTCCAAAAAATTGAAATTTCATAATTGTTTCTCCATCTGCCATTAACTCTTGTGGAACACCTAAAGGGTTAACAAAGTTTGTAAACCCAGTTTTGAATACCTTGAGGGGTGTACTTTCTTAGATGGAGTCACTTTTTTGAAATTTCTATTCTAGGGGTGCAACAGGGGGCTTCAAATGGGACATGGTATAAACAAAACCAGTCCTGCAAAATCTGCCTTCCAAAACCCATATGGTGTTCCCCTCCTTCTATGTGCTACCGTTCGGCCAAACAGTAGTTTACGACCACATATGGGGTGTTTTTGCAAACTACAGAATCAGGGCAACCCATTTTGAGTGTTGTTTGGCAGTTAACCCTTATTTTACTCCTGGAAAAAATTTATTATATTGGAAAATTTTCCAAAAAATAGAAATTTCAAAATTGTTTCTCCATCTGCCATTAACTCTTCAGGAACACCTAAAGGGTTAATAAAGTTTGAAAAAACAGTTTTGAATACCTTGAGGGGTGTAGTTTCTAGAATGGGGTCATTTTTGGGAGGTTTCTATTATCTAAGCCTCACAATATGACTTCAAACCTGAACTGGTCCATAAAAAGTGGGATTTTGAAGATTTCTCAAAAATTTCAAAATTTGCTTCTAAACTTCTAAGCCTTGTAACATCCCCAAAAAATAAAATATCATTCCCAAAATGCTACAAACATGAAGTAGACATATGGGGAATGTAAAGTCATCACAATTTTTGGGGGTATTACTATGTATTACAGAAGTAGAGAAACTGAAACTTTGAAATTTGCTAATTTTTCAAAATTTTTGGTAAAAAATGTATTTTTTTATGCAAAAAAAATAACTTTTTTGACCCAATTTTAGCAGTGTCATGAAGTACAATATGTGACGAAAAAACAATCTCAGAACGGCCTGGGTAAGTCAAAGCGTTTGAAAGTTATGAGCACTTAAAGTGACACTGGTCAGATTTGCAAAAAATGGCCCGGTCCTTAAGGTGAAAATGAGCCCGGTCCTTAAGGGGTTAAGGACCCATGACGTACCGGTACGTCATGTGTTGTTCCGATCACCGCCGCCCAGGAACAAGGTGCCTGCTCAAATCATTGAGCAGGCACCTAGGCTAAATGCGCGGGGGGGTCCCCCGCCCCCTTGTCGGCTAAATGCGCTTGACTCCCCCCCCTCTTGTCGGCAATCGCCGCAAACCGCAGGTCAATTAAGACCTGCGGTTTGCGGCTTTTACCTGGTGCGGCGGTGGTGCCATCGGGTCCCCATGGGGCTGTGGGGGGGACCCGATGGTATGGAAGGCAGCGCAATGCCTTCCTGAGGCATCTGCGCTGCCTTCCGGTGAAGAGCCTGTGGGATCCAGCCCCCTGGATCTCACAGGCCCCGGAAGCTGTATGAGTAATACACACAGTATTACTCATACAGCCAATGCATTCCAATACAGAAGTATTGGAATGCATTGTTAAGGAATGTTGTAGAAATATTAATAGTTGTAATCTGCTTGCATCAAACTTTGTGTAAGGAAATGTAAACCCCCTTTCCCTCAGCCGCAGTCAGAGGCAGACGCGGGTGTTACCATCTTGCTTGAATTCTGAGCAACTCCTTTCTTCCCCCTGCCCAGTCTGTTTCTTTTATTTACTCACAAAAGGTGTAAAAGGGGCCTGCCCATAACAAGAATGAAGGAAATGATAACATACAGGAAGTAAAGACATAGGAAGATGAGAACATAGCCAGCTCACAAACACATGTATACGGTCGTGGCCAAAAGTTTTGAGAATGACACAAATTTTAGTTTTCACAAAGTTTGCTGCTAAACTGCTTTTAGATCTGATAGCAACCCATAATCACTTCTTGGAGTTTGTCAGAATTAGTGGGTTTTTGTTTGTCCACCCGCCTCTTGAGGATTGACCACAAGTTCTCAATGGGATTAAGATCTGGGGAGTTTCCAGGCCATGGACCCAAAATGTCAAAGTTTTGGTCCCCGAGCCACTTAGTTATCACTTTTGCCTTATGGCACGGTGCTCCATCGTGCTGGAAAATGCATTGTTCTTCACCAAACTGTTGTTGGATTGTTGGAAAAAGTTGCTGTTGGAGGGTGTTTTGGTACCATTCTTTATTCATGGCTGTGTTTTTGGGCAAATTTGTGAGTGAGCCCACTCCCTTGGATGAGAAGCAACCCCACACATGTATGGTCTCAGGATGCTTTACTGTTGGCATGACACAGGACTGATGGTAGTGCTCACCTTTTCTTCTCCGGACAATCCTTTTTCCTGATGCCCCAAGAAATCAGAAAGAGGCTTCATCGGAGAATATGACTTTGCCCCAGTCCTCAGCAGTCTATTCACCATATTTTCTGCAGAAGATCAATCTGTCCCTGATGATTTTTTGGGAGAGAAGTGGCTTCTTTGCTGCCCTTCTTGACACCAGGCCATCTTCCAAAAGTCTTCGCCTCACTGTGCGTGCAGATGCGCTCACACCTGCCTGCTGCCATTCCTGAGCAAGCTCTGCACTGGTGGCACTCCGTTCCCGCAGCTGAATCCTCTTTAGGAAACGATCCTGGCGCTTGCTGGACTTTCTTGGACGCCCTGAAGCCTTCTTAACAAGAATTGAACCTCTTTCCTTGAAGTTCTTGATGGTCCTATAAATTGTTGATTGAGGTGCAATCTTAGTAGCCACAATATCCTTGCCTGTGAAGCCATTTTTATGCAACGCAATGATGGCTGCACGCGTTTCTTTGCAGGTCACCATGGTTAACAATGGAAGAACAATGATTTCAAGCATCACCCTCCTTTTAACAGGTCAAGTCTGCCATTTTAACCCAATCAGCCTGACATAATGATCTCCAGCCTTGTGCTCGTCAACATTCTCACCTGAGTTAACAAGACGATTACTGAAATGATCTCAGCAGGTCCTTTAATGACAGCAATGAAATGCAGTGGAAAGGTTTTTTTGGGATTAAGTTAATTTTCATGGCAAAGAAGGACTATGCAATTCATCTGATCACTCTTCATAACATTCTGGAGTATATGCAAATTGCTATTATAAAAACTTAAGCAGCAACTTTTCCAATTTCCAATATTTATGTAATTCTCAAAACTTTTGGCCACGACTGTACAATAACCACTGGAGCGAACTTTATCTAGCTTTGCTCAGTGATCAATGCTAGATAAAGTTACTATAATCCTCATGCATGTTTATTTACAGGACAACGTCATTATCTCCAGCGGCTGATCAAGTGCACTAGAGACAACAAACGCACGTTCCTTTCATATATTGTTCTCTTAACAAATGCATCCACGCCAAGCCAATAATGATGAACACTGTAAAAAATGTAAAATAAAAACTGTGCTAAATAAACCATTTTTTGTCACCTTATATCACAAAAAGTGTAATAGCAAGTGATCAAAAAGTCACACGCACTCCAAAATAGTGCCAATAAAACCGTCATCTCATCCTGCAAAAATCATTCCCTACCCAAGGTAATCGCCCAAAAACAAAAAAAATTATGTCTCTCAGACTATGGAAACACTAAAACATGATTTTTTTTTTCTTCAAAAATGAAATCATTGTGTAAAACTTACATTAGGTATCGCCGCATCCGTGACAACCTGGTCTATAAAAATATCACATGATCTAACCTGTCAGATAAATGTTGTAAATAACAAAAAATAAAAACAGTGCCAAAACAGCTATTTCTTGTTATCTTGCCTCACAAAAAGTATAATATAGAGCAACCAAAAATCATATGTACCCTAAACTAGTACCAACAATACTGACACCCTATTCCGTAGTTTCTAAAATGGGGCCACTTTTTTGGAGTTTCTACTCTAGGGTTGCATCAGGGGGTCTTTAAATGGGACATGGTGTCAAAAAAACCAGTCCAGCAAAATCTGCCTTCCAAAAACCGTATGGCATTGCTTTCTTTCTGCACCCTGCTGTGTGCCCGGACAGCAGTTTACGACCACACATGGGGTGTTTCTGTAAACTACAGGATCAGGGCCATAAATATTGAGTTTGGTTTGGCTGTTAACCCTTGCTTTGTAACCGTAAAAAAATTATTAAAATGGAAAATCTGCCCAAAAAGTGAAATTTTGAAATTGTATCTCTATTTTCCATTAATTCTTGTGGAACACCTAAAGGGTTATCAACGTTTGTAAAATCAGATTTGAATACCTTGAGGAGTGTAGTTTCTTAGATGGGGTCACTTTTATGGAGTTTCTACTCTAGGGGTGCATCAGGGGGCTTCAAATGGGACATGGTGTAAAAAAAAACTGTCCAGCAAAACCTGCCTTCCAAAAACCGTCTGGCATTCCTTTCCTTCTGCGCCCTGCCGTGTGCCCGTACAGCAGTTTACGACCACATTTGGGGTGTTTCTGTAAACTACAGAATCAGGGCCATAAATATTGAGTTTGGTTTGGCTGTTGCCCTGCCGTGTGCCCATACAGCGGTTTACGACCACATTTGGGGTGTTTCTGTAAACTACAGAATCAGGGCCATAAATATTGAGTTTGGTTTGGCTGTTAACTCTTGCTTTGTAACTGGAATAAAATTATTAAAATGGAAAATCTGCCAAAAAAGTGAAATTTTGACATTGTATCTCTATTTTCCATTAAGGCCTCATGCACACGACCGTTGTGTGCACCCGTGGCCGTTTTCCGTTTTTTTTCGCTGACCCATTGACTTTTAATGGGTCCGTGGAAAAATCGGAAAATGCACCGTTTTGCAGCCGAGACCGTGATCCGTGTATCCTGTCTGTCAAAAAAATATGACCTGTCCTATTTTTTTGACGGACAACGGTTCACGGACCCATTCAAGTCAATGGGTCCGTGAAAGAACACGGATGCACACAAGATTGGCATCCGTGTCCGTGATCCGTGGCCGTAGGTTACTTTCATACAGACGGATCCAAAGATCCGTCTGCATAAAAGCTTTTTCAGATCTAAGTTTTCACTTCGTGAAAACTCATATCCGACAGTATATTCTAACACAGAGGCGTTCTCATGGTGATGGGGACGCTTCTAGTTAGAATATACTACAAACTGTGTACAAGACTGCCCCCTGCTGCCTGGCAGCACCCGATCTCTTACAGGGGGCCGTGATCAGCACAATTAACCCCTTCAGGTGCGGCACCTGAAGGGGTTAATTGTACTATCATATCCCCCTGTAAGAGATCAGGGCTGCCAGGCAGCAGGGGGCAGACCCCTCCCCCCTCCCCAGTTTGAATATCATTGGTGGCCAGTGCGGCCCCCCCCCCTCCCTCCCTCTATTGTAATAATTCGTTGGTGGCACAGTGTGCGCCCCCCATCGCCCCCCCCTTCCTCCCTGTATTGTAATAATTATTCGTTGGTGGCACAGTGTGCACCCCCCATCGCCCCCCCCCCCCTTCCTCCCTGTATTGTAATAATTATTCGTTGGTGGCACAGTGTGCGCCCCCCATCGCCCCGTCATTGGTGGCAGCGGCGTTCCGATCGGAGTCCCAGTTTAATCGCTGGGGCTCCGATCGGTAACAGCAATGCGCTGCACAGACCTGTCACTTACCAGTAGGTGGAGCTCCCGGCCGGACACAGACATCGCAGCTCCCAGGTAAGTATGAATCTTTTACTATTGTACTATTGCTAAGTAACCATGGCAACCAGGGCTGCAGTAGCGTCCTCGTTGCCATGGTTACCGATCGGAGCCCCAGCGATTAAACTGGGACTCCGATCGGAACTCCGCTGCCACCAATGACGGGGCGATGGGGGGCGCACACTGTGCCACCAACGAATAATTATTACAATACAGGGAGTCAGGGGGGGGGCGATGGGGGGCGCACACTGTGCCACCAACGAATAATTATTACAATACAGGGAGGAAGGGGGGGGCGATGGGGGGTGCACACTGTGCCACCAACGAATAATTATTACAATACAGGGAGGAAGGGGGGGCCAATGGGGGGCGCACACTGTGCCACCAATGAATAATTATTACAATACAGGGAGGAAGGGGGGGGCCGATGGGGGATGCACACTGTGCCACCAACGAATAATTATTACAATACAGGGAGGAAGGGGAGGGGCGATGGGGGGCGCACACTGTGCCACCAACGAATTATTACAATAGAGGGAGGGAGGGGGGGGGGCCGCACTGGCCACCAATGATATTCAAACTGGGGGGGGGGGGGGTCTGCCCCCTGCTGCCTGGCAGCCCTGATCTCTTACAGGGGGATATGATAGTACAATTAACCCCTTCAGGTGCGGCATCTGAGGGGTTAATTGTGCTGATCACGGCCCCCTGTAAGAAATCGGGTGCTGCCAGGCAGCAGGGGGCAGTCATGTACACAGTTTGTAGTATATTCTAACTAGAAGCGTCCCCATCACCATGGGAACGCCTCTGTGTTAGAATATACTGTCGGAAATGAGTTTTCACGATGTAACTCATATCCGACAGTATATTCTAACATAGAGGCGTTCCCATGGTGATGGGGACGCTTCAAGTTAAAATATACCATCGGATTGGAGAAAACTCCGATCAGATGGTATAAAAGGGACTCCAGACTTTACATTGAAAGTCAATGGGGACGGATCCGTTTGAAATGGCACCATATTGTGTCAACATCAAATGGATCCGTCCCCATTGACTTGCATTGTAATTCAGGACGGATCCGTTTGGCTCCGCACGGCCAGGCGGACACCAAAACGACTTTTTTTTCATGTCCGTGGATCCTCCAAAAATCAAGGAAGACCCACGGATGAAAAAACGGTCACGGACCTATGGACCCCGTTTTTGCGGACCGTGAAAAAATACTGTCGTGTGCATGAGGCCTAATTCTTGTGGAACACCTACAGGGTTAACAAAGTTTGTAAAATCAGTTTTGAATTCCTTGAGGGGTGTCGTTTATAGAATGGGGTCATTTTTGGGTGGTTTCTATTATGTAAGCCTCGCAAAGTGACTTCAGACCTGAACTGGTCCCTAAAAATTGGGTTTTTGAAAATTTCTGAAAAATTTCAAGATTTGCTTCTAAATTTTTAAGCCCTGTAACATCACCAAAAAATTAAATATCATTCCCAAAATGATCCAAACGTGAAGTAGACATACGGGGAATGTAAAGTAATAACTATTTTTGTATTACTACGTATTATAGAAGTAGAGAAATTGAAACTTGGAAATTTGCAACTTTTTAAAAATTTTGGGTAAATTTGGTATTGTTTTATAAATAAAAATGAACTTTTGGACTTCATTTTACCAGTGTCATGAAGTACAATATGTGACGAAAAAATAGTCTTAGAATGGCCTGGATAAGTCAAATCGTTTTAAAGTTATCAGAACTTAAAGTGACACTGGTCAGATTTGCAAAAAAATGGCCAAGTCCTTAAGGTGAAATAGGGCTGAGTCCTTAAGGGGTTAAAAGAAATTGCGGGGCATTTATCAATAATGGCGTAATTTGCGCCAAAAAATACTAACATTACAAATCAAAAGTGATGATTTGTGTCACCTCATATTTCACAAGGCACCCCCCACTTTTAAAATGTGACTTGTTTAAATATAAACTTGATTATCCACTTATTTCTCTCGAATTGAAACATTTTAACGCCTATAGCACTAAAAAGCCATTTCTGTCTAAGAGGATGATAAATGAAGCATAATATGCGCCAGTTTGATAGGCCTGCCCACTTTGACATTTATAATTAATTTCTGGCATGATTCTTTTTGTATGGTGAAAATTCTGGAGAAAACAGTGAAAGTACAGTGACTTTTTAAAGGGAACCTGTCACCAAGATTTTGTGTATAGAGCTGAGGACATGGGGATGGCTGCTAGCACATCCGCAATACCCAGTCCCCATAGCTCTGTATGCTTTTATTGTGTAAAAAAAAAAAGATTTGATACATATGCAAATTAAACTGAGATGAGTCCTGTCCCTGACTCATCTCACGTACAGAACTCATCTTAGGTTCATTTGCATATGTTTCAAATCGTTTTTATTTTACATAATTAAAGCACACAGAGCTATGGGGACTGGATATTGCGGATGTGCTAGCGGCCATCTAGCAACCCATGTCCTCAGCTCTATACACAAAATCCCGGTGACCAGTTCCCTTTAACTCATTAGAAAAGCCATTTTCTTATACCGTGTAATGGAATTTTTAGTTAGTAGAGCAAGGTCCTCTGTTCAGAAGCCTCATCTCTTGTTACAAAGAGCACCTCTCATTCTGATCACTGGGTCCCAACAGCGGGACACCTTGTGATCTCCTTATTGTTAAGGGACCCCTTCTAAAAAAAAATAGGGACTGTAGGAGAGTTGCCTTGGCGAGATAAGAGCTTAAAACTTATTTATCTCTTTCTGCAATCTCACTCTTTGTGTTCACCTGTATTTTTTTATTTTTTATAAATCTATCATATATATTTGTTAGAAGCTTGTGCATGAATGCAGACCATTTGTTTGAGAAAGGAGGTGATGAATTATAACATCACATATAACGGTATCCTAATATGTACATACTATGGGGCACATTTATTAAGACGTCAGTCTTAATAAAGCCCTGCACTGGCACTGGCGGTTGATCCACCAAAGTTATGAAGAGATGCCGGCCTCTAGATAACTTTGGCGTATCCAGCGCCACTTCTAAATATAAGACAGCTTTCCTTGCTGTCTTACATTTAGACCATTTTAGGCAATTTTCTACGTGTAAACCAGACGTAGAAAATGATGACTGAGACAGGCCTGCTGGCTCCTCCCCTTCCCCATGCCACACCCAGTTTTTACACCTGGTGTGAGTGGGAAAACTCGCAGATTGCGGGGCAAAAGACCATTGTATCACGATATGCGCCAGAAATGCGCGTATTATAGGCGTATTTCTGTTCAATAAATGACCCCCTGTATATATATTTTTATTATTTGTGTTATATGCCCTGTACAGATTTTGAGCTACATGATGTTTTTTTCCTTTATAGGCTAAATTCAGAATTTTGCTGGTAACGCTTACATTGTTAGAATTTAAAGGGGTTGTCCCACAAAAAATATTGTACAGTTTTCAAACCAGCACCTGAATCTGAATTCTTTTGTAATTGCATGTAATTAAAAATGTATTATAGCCACTGAGTTATTTAATAAAATCTATCTGTAGAGCGCCACCTGCTATTTGTTTTTTTCTTATTCGTTTGTCCTGCTCACTGAGATGGCCGCACATGCTCAGTTTCATCCTTCAGCTGCCTCCTGAGCTGTGATAGGTAGAGCTGAGACACGCCCCCTTAGCTGCAGCAGGAAAGACACTCCCCTTGATATAAATCTAGCAGAGCAATGAATGGGGAGATCTCTGGACCCATGTGAGGTACAGGGCTGGTTCTAGCTTTGTTAGAGATTGTCATGTGCTATGCGATGTCTGATTTTAATTTTTTACATTAGTCATGGGATAACCCTTTTAATGCATTACACAGACCAATGAAGCAGGCAATTGTTGGGAAGGAAGTGTTCCTTTCTGAGCACTGCCTGCTCGTCAGTGGAAGCGAAAGCTGCATTTACATTCAGTGGTCCCCTGTATGAGGGTGAGTTTTACATTCATGCCCAATAATTTGCCCAACAATCAGGCAGTGTAAAAGGGCCGTTTTTTTGCAGCCCCATTGAAGTGAATGGTTCCACACACAAAAACGGACGGACATGGACAAAAAATACATTTGTGTGCATGAGCCCTGAGTAAGTCATTGCTTACAGGATAAAATGAAATCTCAGTGATTTTTTTGCCTGAAGATTACTTTCTCATTAGCTGCCTTCCACAGGCATAATACAGGATAATGGCTCCTATATGCAGTGGAAAGAAATGCATTTTTCCATGCTTACATATTAAAGAATTGGATAAACAGCATTTTATAAGAACAACGCTAATTTAAATATTCTTCTGACACTGCATCGAAAATAGGTTGCTAAGCCACCGCTGCTTTCATATATTCACTACTGAGATAGCAATTAATAGCAAGAAATGATGACACAAAATTGCTCTTCAGTGGTCATTTATATATTTAAATGGAGAGACACAGAACGTTAAGATGCAACCTTTTACTCTTCTATAAAGCCATTTTCCCATCACATAATCTACAGGAAAATTGACAAAAAGAACTTGTACATTTCCATGTGAAAAAAATGAAAGAAAATATAATGCATTTTCATTACCTCTAATGATAGAATATTTCAACAAAATTGAGTGTAAAGAGCTCCCAGACTATAGTAGGAAACGCCTGATCAATAGTAGCAGCATGTTCCATTCACACTAGCACTTTTCTCTACTTTACTGGACTTTTCTTGTGGCATAGGCCATTATTTGGCAACTGAAAAACGGATTATGATTTTATGTGATAACCAGGTAAACGTCTCTATCAGTAGTAATGATTTTTCTGTTACGGGAGTAAAATATTGACAACCTATCGTCAGGACAGGTCATCAATATCTAATCAGTGGGGGTCCAATTCTTGTAGCCTCTTCCTAGGCCAGTGTTGTTACGTTGATTGGTCAAATTAGCAACTCCGTCTTAGGGCTCATGCACACATTTTTTGCGGCTCGGCTGTCCTATTCTTGTCCGTTTTGCAGACAAGAATAGGCATTTTTAAAATGGGCCGCCCGTTCCGGCATCAGTGTTTTGCGAATGCGCAGTTTGCAGACCGCAAATCACGGCATTCGTGTGCATGAGCCCTTATTAAAGGGGTTATCCAAGACTAAAAAATGTTCCCCAATATGCCCGGGCCCCTCACACTGAATATACTTACCTGGCTCCCCATGCCGCTCCTGCTCGCCGGGTGACGCTAGGGAGGTTCGTCCCCATCACCACCTGCCATTGGCAGCAGCAGCGACAGTCCGGGGACCAGGAGCGGCACAGGGAGCCAAGTAAGTATATTCAGTGTGAGCGGCCCAGGCATATTGGGGAAATTTTTTAGTCTTGGATAACCCCTTTAAGTGAATGGACCTGGGCTGCAATACCAAGCACAGCCACTATACAATGTATGGCGCTATGCTCACAGAGTGCTTCAGCCTCTTCACACAGCTGATCAGCAGGGGTGACGGAAGTCCCGGAAAACCCCTTTAATATATACTGAACAGCTAATTCCAGGGTAGATTGCTTTTTTGTTTTACAGAGCACAGAGAAATAGCACTTCGATCTTTCATAAACTGGCTGCTTGTGAGAGATCAGACATGGAAATTCCTATATGGAGTCTGCACAGAAACATTACCTGGAGGGCAAAGAGGGTAAACCAGTACAAGTCTGTGTAGTTCTAGAAAGAAAAGGATTTTGTATATTTCTGCCGTTCGTATTGGAGGCTTGCTTCTAATGTAGGAAAATAAATTTAATAAAAAATGCTGGCTGCTCTTTACTCACATTTAAAATAAAATTATTGTTCATGCATTTTGGCAGCAAATATGCAGTGTCATATAGCCACTCATAAATGACCAGATGGCAAAAGAAAGAGGGTATTTACCAGTTCCAGCGTGACTCATGTCCCTCACACTCAGAATTGGTCCATGAGCTGATGTCATTTTTTTACTTCAAGCAATTAAATTTAGATAAAGATCATTTGGAGGGGTTTAATGCTTTTCCTACACAGAAAAAATAAACCAGGAAATTTTAAAGTGTCTGTATCTAAAATAGCACATTGACCTAAAAAATATCTGCCACAGAAGATGAGCTGATCTATGGAGATCAGATAAACAGTCGCACAGATTTTCCGAATCTTCACATACTGATACAATGGGAATCTGGGAGGTTAAATCTGAAGGAAGTTCTCCTTGTATGAAATTAAGCTGAGTTCACATGTAACCATTCAGACCAATGTCTAGGTAATTCAGTATCAGGACTTTTGGTCTAAAACTCCCATTTACCCATATACAGGGAGTGCAGAATTATTAGGCAAGTTGTATTTTTGAGGATTAATTTTATTATTGAACAACAACCATGTTCTCAATGAACCCAAAAAACTCATTAATATCAAAGCTGAATATTTTTGGAAGTAGTTTTTAGTTTGTTTTTAGTTTTAGCTATTTTAGGGGGATATCTGTGTGTGCAGGTGACTATTACTGTACATAATTATTAGGCAACTTAACAAAAAACTAATATATACCCATTTCAATTATTTATTTTTACCAGTGAGACCAATATAACATCTCAACATTCACAATTATACATTTCTGACATTCACAAATATACATTTCTGACATTCAAAAACAAAACAAAAACAAATCAGTGACCAATATAGCCACCTTTCTTTGCAAGGACACTCAAAAGCCTGCCATCCATGGATTCTGTCAGTGTTTTGATCTGTTCACCATCAACATTGCGTGCAGCAGCAACCACAGCCTCCCAGACACTGTGTACCGTTTTCCCTCCTTGTAAATCTCACATTTGATGATGGACCACAGGTTCTCAATGGGGTTCAGATCAGGTGAACAAGGAGGCCATGTCATTAGATTTTCTTCTTTTATACCCTTTCTTGCCAGCCACGCTGTGGAGTACTTGGACACGTGTGATGGAGCATTGTCCTGCATGAAAATCATGTTTTTCTTGAAGGATGCAGACTACTTCCTGTACCACTGCTTGAAGAAGGTGTCTTCCAGAAACTGGCAGTAGGACTGGGAGTTGAGCTTGACTCCATCCTCAACCCGAAAAGGCCCCACAAGCTCATCTTTGATGATACCAGCCCAAACCAGTACTCCACCTCCACCTTGCTGGCGTCTGAGTCGGACTGGAGCTCTCTGCCCTTTACCAATCCAGCCACGGGCCCATCCATCTGGCCCATCAAGACTCACTCTCATTTCATCAGTCCATAAAACCTTAGAAAAATCAGTCTTGAGATATTTCTTGGCCCAGTCTTGACGTTTCAGCTTGTGTCTTGTTCAGTGGTGGTCGTCTTTCAGCCTTTCTTACCTTGGCCATGTCTCTGAGTATTGCACACCTTGTGCTTTTGGGCACTCCAGTGATGTTGCAGCTCTGAAATATGGCCAAACTGGTGGCAAGTGGCATCTTGGCAGCTGCACGCTTGACTTTTCTCAGTTCATGGGCAGTTATTTTGCGCCTTGGTTTTTCCACACGCTTCTTGCGACCCTGTTGACTATTTTGAATGAAACGCTTGATTGTTCGATGATCACGCTTCAGAAGCTTTGCAATTTTAAGAGTGCTGCATCCCTCTGCAAGATATCTCACTATTTTTGACTTTTCTGAGCCTGTCAAGTCCTTCTTTTGACCCATTTTGCCAAAGGAAAGGAAGTTGCCTAATAATTATGCACACCTGATATAGGGTGTTGATGTCATTAGACCACACCCCTTCTCATTACAGAGATGCACATCACCTAATATGCTTAATTGGTAGTAGGCTTTCGAGCCTATACAGCTTGGAGTAAGACAACATGCATAAAGAGGATGATGTGGTCAAAATACTCATTTGCCTAATAATTCTGCACTCCCTGTAGATACCCTAAAATTATTGGAAAATCTATTGCCGCAGCAGCAACATAAATTCTGGACAGTGCCACCTGCTGTTTCTTCATTTCCTCATTTCTCTTCCCACCTCTGTAAAGTCTCTGAGGTGGACGCACATGCTCACTTGTAACCCTTAACAGAGGGAGAGCTGCAGCAGGAAGGAGATATCCCCTGAGTTAGGGTACATTCACACGACCGTGGTGTGTTGCGGATCCGCAACACACACGCCCGGCACCCCTATAGAAATGCCTATTCTTGTCCGCAGCTGCGGAAAAGAATAGGACAAGTTCTATCTTTTGCGGAGCTGCGGACCGGAAGATTGGGGCCGCGCTCCGCAAATGCGGATGCGGACAGCACACTGTGTGCTGTCTGCATCCATTCCGTCCCCATAGAAAATGAATGGGTCCGCACCCGTTCCGCATTTTTCGGACCCATTTACGGTCGTGTGAATGTACCCTTACCAGCCTGAAATAAATCTAGCAGAGCCATTGGAGCCATGAATGGAGAGTTCCCTGGATCCATGTGAGGTACAGGGCTGCTTCTAGCTTTGCTAGAAAGAGATTCTCATGTACTAGATTATGATTTTAATGTTTTACATAATCATGGGATAACCATTTTAAGGCTGGATTCTCACAAGGCATTTTAACGTGGTTTCTGTGTCTTACTTCACAGAATTACTTTAAAGCAGGGGCGGACTGGGAACCTAAAGTGGCCCCATGCTGTAGGCGGGCCCAACTTAACAGAAGGTAGGGCAGCAATACCAGCAGGGATGTCAAACTCGTGGCCCTCCAGCTGTTGCAAAACTACAACTCCCATCATGCCTGGGCATACTACAGCTATCAGGGAATGATGGGAGTTGTAGTTTTGCAACATCTGGAGGGCCATGAGTTTGACATCCATGCCATAGTGCAAAATACCATCCCGGCAGAACCAAATATGAAAGTGCAGCAGAATATACTGCCCCAAAAGTTGTCCTTCTGTAGTGGCCATCAATTGATGCCATTTTCTGTCCTCGTCCTCCTCCAGTTGTCGTCGGTTAAGATATGGAGCAGGAGGCAAGATGTGGGCCACAGCAGCTGAATTCAGAAGGGCATGTGTGGTCACTGGCCAGATCCATGAGTACCTGATTCTCACAGTGTTAATTATTGTTGAGAGCTCATTATGTAACCGACCAGTGGCAGAGAGGAGGGCTGAGTGGCCCCCTGGGGCAGTGGCCCAGTGGGACATTTCCCTGTATGGTCTATGGCCAATCCGCCCCTGCTTTAAAGTATGCAGTAATATACTGTAAAGTTTACATACAGCCTATTGAACTTTTGGTTCCAGTGCCATATTTTCCTAAAATGCAGAATGCTGTAGGTATGTGTTTTTTCTGGCATTTTACTCGTAGGCTTCTCTAAAGGAGTTCAAAAGCATTTTAAAACACGCAGAAAAAAAAAAGTGTGCACAAAGGAGCCTAATGGAAACTCAGTTTTGGTAGGAGCATATACAAATCTGCATTTTATCTCTTTCTTGGGCTGTAACACCGTTGCATTTTAATGTCTGCTCCGTGGCTGCAACCTTCCGACCGACTGTGGTTCAGCTGAACCAGACTATAGAACTCTACGGTAATCAGTTGAACCGTGGGAAGTTGAGATGTTGAGGCCAAAACATAGCAGTACGGGAGCTGCTTCAGACTGGGTTCACACTGGGCACTTTTCTTGTTTTTGCCACTACAGTCATGTACACTGACATTTTCCTTTTGTGGAAGCCGTGAAGTAGCTGCAAGGTAGCAGATAAGATTGACACTGGCTACTGTACTGTGTCCATTGAAGAAATGACAGCTCACCAGTAGCTCAGGGACATTTACAAAGACTGGTGCCATTTAATATCTTAATTAGCGACAAGTGGTCTGGAAAGGAAGCAATGTGTTGTAGTAGATGAACAAGAGGGATAACATTCCAGGGGAGGCATTACTGAGGTCTAACCATTATGCATATGAGGCAAACAGGTTACATAGTGGTAGCAACAGAAATAACAGGTAACAACAGAAGATTAAAGGATGTAAAAAGTAGCTAACAACGTGAGGATCAATAGATCTGAGACTGATAGGGTAATAGTTGCCCACATGCGCAGATCAATGTTAATACTTAAAAGGTATTTTGTTTACCTAGGTGCCTATTACTTATTCACAAACGAGTCAGCTAATTATCAGGTGGTAAAAAACGATCGTTCAGATCTTTTCTTGTTTGGCTGTACGTGCTAATCTTCCTGGGCATATTGTACAACAGGAGATCCTCCATACAAGCCCTTTGCTTTTATTTGGGGCAAAATCATCCTGTAAAAATGGGCTATTGGTCTGTACTATTTTATGGTTTCCTGTATCTCAGTGTAATAGCAGGGGCCATGGGAAAATGTCAAACTCATGGAAATTCCATACCTGCTTTTCCCTTATATAATACCTAAAAACAGACTACATTCATCACATCAAGTTAAAAGGACATACTTGTATGGGTGATCCGATAAGGGTCCTAGTTTCTCTATTATTTCACAGGCAAGCTTTCAGTCTCTGCTCAACTAAAGAGGAATTTGAGTAATCCGCTTTATTCCTGAACCGCAAAATTCTATTATTTCACACACTTTTACTGGGATTTATTTAAAGGGAACCTGTCATATTGAAAATGCGGTCCAAGCAAGGACTATATAATAAAGCACGAGGAGCTGAGCAGAATGATATATAACTTGCTGGGAAAAGATTCAGTATATCTTGTATTTCATTGGTCAAAACCTTTGTCATTCTTAGGAGTCCACTGGGGAGTCCAGTTTGTGACTGACAGACTTTACTGTATGTACATACAGAGAGACCACCCCATAGACTCCTAAGCCCAGAATGAGCAGACATTTAGATTAATGAAGTACAAGTTATGCGGAATCTTTTCCCACAAAAACAAAATATCAATCTGATCAGCTATGTAACATACTGAGGGCAGCTCAGACGCCATGTTCAAAGACATATGTACTTCTCCCCAGACACTAAAATATTAAGGACAGGGTGACTGATGATTAGTTCTTTGTATCTATGCTGACAAATTTCTGTGTTCTAACATCTACCAAGTGAGAGAATATTTGATTGTAGTAGTTTCTCCACAGAAAAATTCAAACTGTGGCAAATCCATACATGAAATAAAAAATATGAACTTGATTGGGGAAGATCTTTTCACCTATAGTCAATTTTCAATCTTCATGTGATGAAACAGTGGCGTCACTAGAAATGCTTAAGGTCATGTGCATGAGGCCTTAAAGGGGTTGTCCTACGAAAAATATTCTACAGTTTTCTAACCAGCACCTGGATCCGAATACTTTTGTATTTGCATGTAATAAAAAAATTTGTATAGCTACAAGTTATTCAATAAAATGTATCTGTATAGTGCCACTTAGGCCTCATGCACACGACCGTTGTTTCATTCCGTGTCTGTTGTTCCATTTTTCGTGATTTTCAAGGCCCCCCCCCCCCCCCCCGCAACTTCTTTGCAAACCTCTACTCCTGTGCAAACCCCACTCCTGGCAGCCGCTCCATCCATTTCCTACACGTACAAACTATATGTCACTGTATATCACCCTTGAGGAAGCCCTAATAAAAAAAAAATTTAGTCCTCCTCCTGGGTAGGCTCCTTCTGAGTTTGGGCCCCAAAGCAGCTGCTTCCCCTATAGCTACGCCCATGTGATGGAACCATTTGCTTTAGGGGGTCATGAACATAGTCATATTACCACTCCATGCATAAGCCACTCCCAGCCGCGCTAGGAAACAGCAGTTGGGGCGCGGCTGGGCACAAATGCAGGAGAAAGACCGCCCCTTGGGCACAAAGGCAAGTGATTCACATATGAATATAAAGTTGATTTTACAGTGTTTGAAATGCAGACAGGGGGTATACTTATATGTACAGCAAATGCATTTCTAAATATGTTTATAGGGCCTGTCAGTGTCCCTTTAAGCTTTATTAAACTATCAGACATCAGAGCCAATGGTTAAATAACAGATTTACTAGCTGCTTTATGTGCTGTTGCCAACACATATGCAGCAGTAAACATGTAAAGGTGACGTTCATCAACTGGCGTAAGAAAACTGGCGTCAAAAAGTCACAAAGTTTGGTGCCTGCCTGACTTGTGCAAAATTTGGCAACTTTTTGGGGGTTTTTGAGCCCGCTCACAACTTTTCCCATAAGTGGGTGAAGCAGGGTGGTGTAAGACCAGGCATAGCCGGCCCAGCACATTTATTGTAATCTACAGCAGAAAACTGGCGGTAGATTATACCTGAAATCTTTACCAGGTCTCTTGCGGACGTAGATTTCAGTTCTGGCACGTGAACTTGCACGGATATGCCATAATTATTAAGAGGTGTGCCAACCAATAGACAAACAAGCAGAATACTTGTTCATTGGGCATCAAATCTTTTATGTGTCAGCACATTGTCCTGTGTAAATAGGGATGTGCAGATGGCAAACAAATCTGTACCAGGAGGGGCAAGCATGTATCCGCATACAGTAGATAATAGCTGCTGAAGTGTTGATGACAAATTTTTATCGCAAATATCGGCACTTCGAGAATTTGCAAAGATGTAGAATATAGTGATATATATTCGTAATCGCGAATATTCTAAATTTTATTTTCATCAGTACACTCCCTTTTTGCTTGTGGGTAGGGATGAGCGAACTCGAACTGTATAGTTCGGGTTCGTACCGAATTTTGGGGTGTCCGTGACACGGACCCGAACCCGGACATTTTCGTAAAAGTCCGGGTTCGGGTTCGGTGTTCGTCGCTTTCTTCGCGCTTTTGTGACGCTTTCTTGGCGCTTTTTGAAAGGCTGCAAAGCAGCCAATCAACAAGCGTCATACTACTTGCCCCAAGAGGCCATCACAGCCATGCCTACTATTGGCATGGCTGTGATTGGCCAGAGCACCATGTGACCCAGCCTCTATTTAAGCTGGAGTCACATAGCGCCGCCCGTCACTCTGCTCTGATTAGCGTAGGGAGAGGTTGCGGCTGCGACAGTAGGGCGAGATTAGGCAGATTAACTCCTCCAAAGGACTTGATTAACTGATCGATCTGCAGCTGTGGATCATTGAGCTGCTGATCCTCAATTGCTCACTGTTTTTAGGCTGCACAGACCGTTTGTCAGTCACATTTTTCTGGGGTGATCGGCGGCCATTTTGTGTCTTGTGGTGCGCCAGCACAAGCTGCGACCAAGTGCATTTAACCCTCAATGGTGTGGTTGTTTTTTGGCTAAAGCCTACATCAGGGTGAAGCTGTCACACCAAGTGCATTTAACCAGCAATAGTCTGTTCATTTTTTGGCCATATACAAAATCAGGGGCAAGCTGCGCCTGTCACCAAGTGCATTTAACCCTCAATGGTGTGGTTGTTTTTTGGCTAAAGCCTACATCAGGGTGAAGCTGTCACACCAAGTGCATTTAACCAGCAATAGTCTGTTCATTTTTTGGCCATATACTAAATCAGGGGCAAGCTGCGCCTGTCACCAAGTGCATTTAACCCTCAATGGTGTGGTTGTTTTTTGGCTAAAGCCTACATCAGGGTGAAGCTGTCACACCAAGTGCATTTAACCAGCAATAGTCTGTTCATTTTTTGGCCATATACTAAATCAGGGGCAAGCTGCGCCTGTCACCAAGTGCATTTAACCCTCAATGGTGTGGTTGTTTTTTGGCTAAAGCCTACATCAGGGTGAAGCTGTCACACCAAGTGCATTTAACCAGCAATAGTCTGTTTATTTTTTGGCCATATCCCAGTCTAATTCTGTCACTAAATCCATACCGGTCACCCAGCGCCTAAATACTAGGCCTCAAATTTATATCCAGCTAAATCTGTCCCTAGTGCTGTAGCTGGGCGAGTTATTTAGTGTCCGTTCAAGCACATTTCTTGTTCTGGGTTGAAATACAATTCCCAATTTAGCAATTTCATAATTTAGTGGTTTCTGCTATATCAGAGCTATTTGAAATCTATCCCTAAAAGGGTATATAATATTCAAGGTGCACATTGGGTCATTCAGAATAACTTCACACACACCCGCTACTGTGTATTTCCAAGTCTAATTCTGTCACTAAACCCATACCTGTCACGCAGCGCCTAAATACTAGGCCTCAAATTTATATCCAGCTAAATCTGTCCCTAGTGCTGTAGCTGGGCGAGTTATTTAGTGTCCGTTCAAGCACATTTCTTGTTCTGGGTTGAAATACAATTCCCAATTTAGCAATTTCATAATTTAGTGGTTTCTGCTATATCAGAGCTATTTGAAATCTATCCCTAGAAGGGTATATAATATTCAAGGTGCACATTGGGTCATTCAGAATAACTTCACACACACCCGCTACTGTGTATTTCCAAGTCTAATTCTGGCACTAAACCCATACCTGTCACCCAGCGCCTAAATACTAGGCCTCAAATTTATATCCCGCTAAATCTGTCCTTAGTGCTGTAGCTGGGCGAGTTATTTAGTGTCCGTTCAAGCACATTTCTTGTTCTGGGTTGAAATACAATTCCCAATTTAGCAATTTCATAATTTAGTGGTTTCTGCTATATCAGAGCTATTTGAAATCTATCCCTAAAAGGGTATATAATATTCAAGGTGCACATTGGGTCATTCAGAATAACTTCACACACACCCGCTACTGTGTATTTCCAAGTCTAATTCTGTCACTAAACCCATACCTGTCACCCAGCGCCTAAATACTAGGCCTCAAATTTATATCCCGCTAAATCTGTCCCTAGTGCTGTAGCTGGGCGAGTTATTTAGTGTCCGTTCAAGCACATTTCTTGTTCTGGGTTGAAATACAATTCCCAATTTAGCAATTTCATAATTTAGTGGTTTCTGCTATATCAGAGCTATTTGAAATCTATCCCTAAAAGGGTATATAATATTCAAGGTGCACATTGGGTCATTCAGAATAACTTCACACACACCCGCTACTGTGTATTTCCAAGTCTAATTCTGTCACTAAACCCATACCTGTCACCCAGCGCCTAAATACTAGGCCTCAAATTTATATCCCGCTAAATCTGTCCCTAGTGCTGTAGCTGGGCGAGTTATTTAGTGTCCGTTCAAGCACATTTCTTGTTCTGGGTTGAAATACAATTCCCAATTTAGCAATTTCATAATTTAGTGGTTTCTGCTATATCAGAGCTATTTGAAATCTATCCCTAAAAGGGTATATAATATTCAAGGTGCACATTGGGTCATTCAGAATAACTTCACACACACCCGCTACTGTGTATTTCCAAGTCTAATTCTGTCACTAAACCCATACCTGTCACCCAGCGCCTAAATACTAGGCCTCAAATTTATATCCCGCTAAATCTGTCCCTAGTGCTGTAGCTGGGCGAGTTATTTAGTGTCCGTTCAAGCACATTTCTTGTTCTGGGTTGAAATACAATTCCCAATTTAGCAATTTCATAATTTAGTGGTTTCTGCTATATCAGAGCTATTTGAAATCTATCCCTAAAAGGGTATATAATATTCAAGGTGCACATTGGGTCATTCAGAATAACTTCACACACACCCGCTACTGTGTATTTCCAAGTCTAATTCTGTCACTAAACCCATACCTGTCACCCAGCGCCTAAATACTAGGCCTCAAATTTATATCCCGCTAAATCTGTCCCTAGTGCTGTAGCTGGGCGAGTTATTTAGTGTCCGTTCAAGCACATTTCTTGTTCTGGGTTGAAATACAATTCCCAATTTAGCAATTTCATAATTTAGTGGTTTCTGCTATATCAGAGCTATTTGAAATCTATCCCTAAAAGGGTATATAATATTCAAGGTGCACATTGGGTCATTCAGAATAACTTCACACACACCCGCTACTGTGTATTTCCAAGTCTAATTCTGGCACTAAACCCATACCTGTCACCCAGCGCCTAAATACTAGGCCTCAAATTTATATCCCGCTAAATCTGTCCCTAGTGCTGTAGCTGGGCGAGTTATTTAGTGTCCGTTCAAGCACATTTCTTGTTCTGGGTTGAAATACAATTCCCAATTTAGCAATTTCATAATTTAGTGGTTTCTGCTATATCAGAGCTATTTGAAATCTATCCCTAAAAGGGTATATAATATTCAAGGTGCACATTGGGTCATTCAGAATAACTTCACACACACCCGCTACTGTGTATTTCCAAGTCTAATTCTGTCACTAAACCCATACCTGTCACCCAGCGCCTAAATACTAGGCCTCAAATTTATATCCCGCTAAATCTGTCCCTAGTGCTGTAGCTGGGCGAGTTATTTAGTGTCCGTTCAAGCACATTTCTTGTTCTGGGTTGAAATACAATTCCCAATTTAGCAATTTCATAATTTAGTGGTTTCTGCTATATCAGAGCTATTTGAAATCTATCCCTAAAAGGGTATATAATATTCAAGGTGCACATAGGGTCATTCAGAATAACTTCACACACCCGCTACTGTGCATTTCCAAATCTAATTCTGTCACTAAACCCATACCTGTCACCCAGCGCCTAAATACTAGGCCTCAAATTTATATCCCGCTAAATCTCTCGTTACCGCTGTCCTGTTGTGGCTGGGAAAGTTATTTAGTGTCCGTCAAAGCACATTTTTTGTTCTGGGTTGAAATACAATTCCCAATTTAGCAATTTCATAATTTAGTGGTTTCTGCTATATCAGAGCTATTTGAAATCTATCCCTAAAAGGGTAGATCATATTGAAGGTGCACATAGGGTCATTCAGAATAACTTCACACACACGCTTCTGTGCATTTCCAAGTCTAATTCTGTCACTAAATCCATACCGGTCACCCAGCGCCTAAATACTAGGCCTCAAATTTATATCCCGCTGAATTTGAATACAATACATTGGGCCAAATAATATATTTGTTGTTGTGGTGAACCATAACAATGAGAAAAACATCTAGTAAGGGACGCGGACGTGGACATGGTCGTGGTGGTGTTAGTGGACCCTCTGGTGCTGGGAGAGGACGTGGCCGTTCTGCCACATCCACACGTCCTAGTGTACCAACTACCTCAGGTCCCAGTAGCCGCCAGAATTTACAGCGATATATGGTGGGGCCCAATGCCGTTCTAAGGATGGTAAGGCCTGAGCAGGTACAGGCATTAGTCAATTGGGTGGCCGACAGTGGATCCAGCACGTTCACATTATCTCCCACCCAGTCTTCTGCAGAAAGCGCACAGATGGCGCCTGAAAACCAACCCCATCAGTCTGTCACATCACCCCCATGCATACCAGGGAAACTGTCTCAGCCTCAAGTTATGCAGCAGTCTCTTATGCTGTTTGAAGACTCCGCTGGCAGGGTTTCCCAAGGGCATCCACCTAGCCCTTCCCCAGCGGTGAAAGACATAGAATGCACTGACGCACAACCACTTATGTTTCCTGATGATGAGGACATGGGAATACCACCTCAGCATGTCTCTGATGATGACGAAACACAGGTGCCAACTGCTGCGTCTTTCTGCAGTGTGCAGACTGAACAGGAGGTCAGGGATCAAGACTGGGTGGAAGACGATGCAGGGGACGATGAGGTCCTAGACCCCACATGGAATGAAGGTCGTGCCACTGACTTTCACAGTTCGGAGGAAGAGGCAGTGGTGAGACCGAGCCAACAGCGTAGCAAAAGAGGGAGCAGTGGGCAAAAGCAGAACACCCGCCGCCAAGAGACTCCGCCTGCTACTGACCGCCGCCATCTGGGACCGAGCACCCCAAAGGCAGCTTCAAGGAATTCCCTGGCATGGCACTTCTTCAAACAATGTGCTGACGACAAGACCCGAGTGGTTTGCACGCTGTGCCATCAGAGCCTGAAGCGAGGCATTAACGTTCTGAACCTGAGCACAACCTGCATGACCAGGCACCTGCATGCAAAGCATGAACTGCAGTGGAGTAAACACCTTAAAACCAAGGAAGTCACTCAGGCTCCCCCTGCTACCTCTTCTGCTGCTGCCGCCTCGGCCTATTCTGCTGCTGCCGCCTCGGCCTCTTCCTCCGCCTCTGGAGGAACGTTGGCACCTGCCGCCCAGCAAACAGGGGATGTACCACCAACACCACCACCACCACCTCCGTCACCAAGCGTCTCAACCATGTCACACGCCAGCGTTCAGCTCTCCATCTCACAAACATTTGATAGAAAGCGTAAATTCCCACCTAGCCACCCTCGATCCCTGGCCCTGAATGCCAGCATTTCTAAACTACTGGCCTATGAAATGCTGTCATTTAGGCTGGTGGACACAGACAGCTTCAAACAGCTCATGTCGCTTGCTGTCCCACAGTATGTTGTTCCCAGCCGGCACTACTTCTCCAAGAGAGCCGTGCCTTCCCTGCACAACCAAGTATCCGATAAAATCAAGTGTGCACTGCGCAACGCCATCTGTGGCAAGGTCCACCTAACCACAGATACGTGGACCAGTAAGCACGGCCAGGGACGCTATATCTCCCTAACTGCACACTGGGTAAATGTAGTGGCAGCTGGGCCCCAGGCGGAGAGCTGTTTGGCGCACGTCCTTCCGCCGCCAAGGATCGCAGGGCAACATTCTTTGCCTCCTGTTGCCACCTCCTCCTTCTCGGCTTCCTCCTCCTCTTCTTCCACCTGCTCATCCAGTCAGCCACACACCTTCACCACCAACTTCAGCACAGCCCGGGGTAAACGTCAGCAGGCCATTCTGAAACTCATATGTTTGGGGGACAGGCCCCACACCGCACAGGAGTTGTGGCGGGGTATAGAACAACAGACCGACGAGTGGTTGCTGCCGGTGAGCCTCAAGCCCGGCCTGGTGGTGTGTGATAATGGGCGAAATCTCGTTGCAGCTCTGGGACTAGCCAATTTGACGCACATCCCTTGCTTGGCGCATGTGCTGAATTTGGTGGTGCAGAAGTTCATTCACAACTACCCCGACATGTCAGAGCTGCTGCATAAAGTGCGGGCCGTCTGTTCGCGCTTCCGGCGTTCACATCCTGCTGCTGCTCGCCTGTCTGCGCTACAGCGTAACTTCGGCCTTCCCGCTCACCGCCTCATATGCGACGTGCCCACCAGGTGGAACTCCACCTTGCACATGCTGGACAGACTGTGCGAGCAGCAGCAGGCCATAGTGGAGTTTCAGCTGCAGCACGCACGGGTCAGTCGCACTACAGAACAGCACCACTTCACCACCAATGACTGGGCCTCCATGCGAGACCTGTGTGCCCTGTTGCGCTGTTTCGAGTACTCCACCAACATGGCCAGTGGCGATGACACCGTTATCAGCGTTACAATACCACTTCTATGTCTCCTTGAGAAAACACTTAGGGCGATGATGGAAGAGGAGGTGGCCCAGGAGGAGGAGGAGGAGGAGGAGGAGGAAGAGGGGTCATTTTTAGCACTTTCAGGCCAGTCTCTTCGAAGTGACTCAGAGGGAGGTTTTTGGCAACAGCAGAGGCCAGGTACAAATGTGGCCAGCCAGGGCCCACTACTGGAGGACGAGGAGGACGAGGATGAGGAGGAGGTGGAGGAGGATGAGGATGAAGCATGGTCACAGCGGGGTGGCACCCAACGCAGCTCGGGTCCATCACTGGTGCGTGGCTGGGGGGAAAGGCAGGACGATGACGATACGCCTCCCACAGAGGACAGCTTGTCCTTATCCCTGGGCAGCCTGGCACACATGAGCGACTACATGCTGCAGTGCCTGCGCAACGACAGCAGAGTTGCCCACATTTTAACCTGTGCGGACTACTGGGTTGCCACCCTGCTGGATCCACGCTACAAAGACAATGTGCCCACCTTACTTCCTGCACTGGAGCGTGATAGGAAGATGCGCGAGTACAAGCGCACGTTGGTAGACGCGCTACTGAGAGCATTCCCAAATGTCACAGGGGAACAAGTGGAAGCCCAAGGCCAAGGCAGAGGAGGAGCAAGAGGTCGCCAAGGCAGCTGTGTCACGGCCAGCTCCTCTGAGGGCAGGGTTAGCATGGCAGAGATGTGGAAAACTTTTGTCAACACGCCACAGCTAACTGCACCACCACCTGATACGCAACGTGTTAGCAGGAGGCAACATTTCACTAACATGGTGGAACAGTACGTGTGCACACCCCTCCACGTACTGACTGATGGTTCGGCCCCATTCAACTTCTGGGTCTCTAAATTGTCCACGTGGCCAGAGCTAGCCTTTTATGCCTTGGAGGTGCTGGCCTGCCCGGCAGCCAGCGTTTTGTCTGAACGTGTATTCAGCACGGCAGGGGGCGTCATTACAGACAAACGCAGCCGCCTGTCTACAGCCAATGTGGACAAGCTGACGTTCATAAAAATGAACCAGGCATGGATCCCACAGGACCTGTCCGTCCCTTGTCCAGATTAGACATTAACTACCTCCCCATAACCATATATTATTGGACTCCAGGGCACTTCCTCATTCAATCCTATTTTTATTTTCATTTTACCATTATATTGCGATGCTACCCAAAGTTGAATGAACCTCTCCTCTGCCTGTGTGCTAGGCCTAAATATATGCCAATGGACTGTTGCAGTGGTGGCTGACATGAAGCCTGATTCTCTGCTATGACATGCAGACTAATTCTCTGCTGACATGAAGCCAGATTGTCTGTTACGGGACCTCTCTCCTCTGCCTGGGTGCTGGGCCTAAATTTATGACAATGGACTGTTGCAGTGGTGGCTGACGTGAAGCCTGATTCTCTGCTATGACATGCAGACTGATTCTCTGCTGTCATGAAGCCAGATTGTCTGTTACGGGACCTCTCTGCTCTGCCTGTGTGCTAGGCCTAAATATATGCCAATGGACTGTTGCAGTGGTGGGTGACGTGAAGCCTGATTCTCTGCTATGATATGAAGACTGATTCTCTGCTGACATGAAGCCAGATTGTCTGTTACGGGACCTTTCTCCTCTGCCTGGGTTCTGGGCCTAAATTTATGAAAATTGACTCTTACAGTGGTGGGTGACGTGAAGCCTGATTCTCTGCTATGATATGAAGACTGATTCTCTGCTGACATGAAGCCAGATTGTCTGTTACGGGACCTTTCTCCTCTGCCTGGGTTCTGGGCCTAAATTTATGAAAATTGACTCTTACAGTGGTGGGTGACGTGAAGCCTGATTCTCTGCTATGATATGAAGACTGATTCTCTGCTGACATGAAGCCAGATTGTCTGTTACGGGACCTTTCTCCTCTGCCTGGGTTCTGGGCCTAAATTTATGAAAATTGACTCTTACAGTGGTGGGTGACGTGAAGCCTGATTCTCTGCTATGATATGAAGACTGATTCTCTGCTGACATGAAGCCAGATTGTCTGTTACGGGACCTTTCTCCTCTGCCTGGGTTCTGGGCCTAAATTTATGAAAATTGACTCTTACAGTGGTGGGTGACGTGAAGCCTGATTCTCTGCTATGATATGAAGACTGATTCTCTGCTGACATGAAGCCAGATTGTCTGTTACGGGACCTTTCTCCTCTGCCTGGGTTCTGGGCCTAAATTTATGAAAATTGACTCTTACAGTGGTGGGTGACGTGAAGCCTGATTCTCTGCTATGATATGAAGACTGATTCTCTGCTGACATGAAGCCAGATTGTCTGTTACGGGACCTTTCTCCTCTGCCTGGGTTCTGGGCCTAAATTTATGAAAATTGACTCTTACAGTGGTGGGTGACGTGAAGCCTGATTCTCTGCTATGATATGAAGACTGATTCTCTGCTGACATGAAGCCAGATTCTCTGTTACGGGACCTCTCTCCTCTGCCTGGGTGCTGGGCCTAAATTTATGACAATGGACTGTTGCAGTGGTGGCTGACGTGAAGCCTGATTCTCTGCTATGACATGCAGACTGATTCTCTGCTGACATGAAGCCAGATCCTCTGTTACGGGACCTCTCTCCTCTGCCTGTGTGTGTGCTGGGCCTAAATATATGCCAATGGACTGTTGCAGTGGTGGCTGACGTGAAGCCTCATTCTCTGCTATGACATGCAGACTAATTCTCTGCTGACATGAAGACAGATTCTCTGTTACGGGACCTCCCTCCTCTGCCTGGGTGCTGGGCCTAAATATATGCCAATGGACTGTTGCAGTGGTGGCTGACGTGAAGCCTCATTCTCTGCTATGACATGCAGACTGATTCTCTGCTGACATGAAGCCAGATCGTCTGTTACGGGACCTCTCTGCTCTGCCTGTGTGCTAGGCCTAAATATATGCCAATGGACTGTTGCAGTGGTGGGTGACGTGAAGCCTCATTCTCTGCTATGACATGCAGACTGATTCTCTGCTGTCATGAAGCCAGATTGTCTGTTACGGGACCTCTCTGCTCTGCCTGTGTGCTAGGCCTAAATATATGCCAATGGACTGTTGCAGTGGTGGGTGACGTGAAGCCTCATTCTCTGCTATGACATGCAGACTGATTCTCTGCTGACATGAAGCCAGATTGTCTGTTACGGGACCTCTCTCCTCTGCCTGTGTGCTAGGCCTAAATATATGCCAATGGACTGTTGCAGTGGTGGCTGACGTGAAGCCTGATTCTCTGCTATGACATGCAGACTAATTCTCTGCTGACATGAAGCCAGATTGTCTGTTACGGGACCTCTCTCCTCTGCCTGGGTGCTGGGCCTAAATTTATGACAATGGACTGTTGCAGTGGTGGCTGACGTGAAGCCTGATTCTCTGCTATGACATGCAGACTGATTCTCTGCTGACATGAAGCCAGATCCTCTGTTACGGGACCTCTCTCCTCTGCCTGTGTGTGTGCTGGGCCTAAATATATGCCAATGGACTGTTGCAGTGGTGGCTGACGTGAAGCCTCATTCTCTGCTATGACATGCAGACTGATTCTCTGCTGACATGAAGCCAGATTCTCTGTTACGGGACCTCTCTCCTCTGCCTGTGTGTGTGCTGGGCCTAAATATATGCCAATGGACTGTTGCAGTGGTGGCTGACGTGAAGCCTCATTCTCTGCTATGACATGCAGACTAATTCTCTGCTGACATGAAGACAGATTCTCTGTTACGGGACCTCTCTCCTCTGCCTGTGTGTGTGCTGGGCCTAAATATATGCCAATGGACTGTTGCAGTGGTGGCTGACGTGAAGCCTAATTCTCTGCTATGACATGCAGACTAATTCTCTGCTGACATGAAGACAGATTCTCTGTTACGGGACCTCCCTCCTCTGCCTGGGTGCTGGGCCTAAATACTGTATATGCCAATGGACTGTTGCAGTGGTGGCTGACGTGAAGCCTCATTCTCTGCTATGACATGCAGACTAATTCTCTGCTGACATGAAGACAGATTCTCTGTTACGGGACCTCTCTCCTCTGCCTGGGTGCCGGGGCCTAAATATCTGAGAATGGACTGTTCCAGTGGTGGGTGACGGGAAGCCAGATTCTCTGCTATGGAACCTCTCTCCAATTGATTTTGGTTAATTTTTATTTATTTAATTTTTATTTTAATTCATTTCCCTATCCACATTTGTTTGCAGGGGATTTACCTACATGTTGCTGCCTTTTGCAGCCCTCTAGCTCTTTCCTGGGCTGTTTTACAGCCTTTTTAGTGCCGAAAAGTTCGGGTCCCCATTGACTTCAATGGGGTTCGGGTTCGGGACGAAGTTCGGATCGGGTTCGGATCCCGAACCCGAACATTTCCGGGATGTTCGGCCGAACTTCTCGAACCCGAACATCCAGGTGTTCGCTCAACTCTACTTGTGGGCCATTGAGAATGCTGCAACATCTCTAGCAACCAATAGGAAGGCTGCCTACCCCTTACTATATAAGAACCTCCCCAGCAGCCATTGTCTGCAGTATTTTGCAGTTCTTAGAGAGAGAGCAGAGACATTGCTGTGCTCTGTGCTTTCATCTGGATCCTATTCCTTATCCAATTACATTAGATAGTTAGTTAGCTCATATATATGCTACACATAGTGGGAGATTAGATAATGATATCATGTGCAGGGTGTTAGGTAGTGTGATAGGGATTACTGTCTCTCTGCTGTCCATACATACATGCTACAGACATAGTGCTGTGATGTCACAACAATACTTAGTGCACCAATCAGTAATATCTACTCAGACCTGATAAAATGTGAAGTTGCATGTATTGTGCATAAAATATGCGCATCATTAGTGCCGATTTGCGCAATTGCGAAAGTAATGACTAGAGATCATGAATTCTAGAATTTGCTAATTTATTGCAAATATTATGTGAAAAATAGCGAAAACGAATATTGCCTACGCCGCTCATCACTACTGCTGAATGATCAGACAATGATTGGGGGGGGGAGGTGTTCCTTATCTCTGACTATGCATGGGCCCATGTAGAGACAGGATTCCTAACCTCCGTTTTTGGGGTATTTGGTATACTTTTTACCATTCATTTTATGCTGCTTAGCCAAATTAAACTATTATGATACTGCATTTGGGTATTTCCTGTTATATTGTATGTGTAATCTCTTTTCTTTTTTACTTAATGCGTACAATATGTTTATGCACATTGTAGGTTTATTATGCTTTTTATATGTATATACTATTTAGTAATTGTGTAGTAGAAGGTCTCTTGACAAAATCGTGAGCTGGGGACAGAAGTACTCTAAATTATTTTGTATCATACGTCTTTTTAGCATTGATTCTGTATTTGGTGTATTTATATTGTGTAATAAAGCGTGTCATTTTGTAACCTCTTACAGAGGTGCAGTTTTATGTTCATGTTTTCTGTTTGGTCTGTATAGTTGAACATTCTGACTGGCATGCAAGTATGACTTTGTGGTGCCCACTCATCAATTATATTGGGGTCCACTAAGGATCAGTCATGGTATCGATCATTTTACCCAAATAAAAGTCCCAGATGCTGCTCTTTTTTCCAGCAAATATGTTGGAATCTCCTGACAGGGTCTATTATGTATAGAGCCTAAAGGGTAGAAGAACACAGTCAAGTATAAAATTAATTAAACCATTCAGTGCTGTATTCTTTACTATAAAACATGCTTATGCTTTGTCAGTATGTCCTAGTACTGCTATGGTAACTGCAATCTATAGCGCCATTTGTTACACTGTATTTAGGATCATGCCATCAGATGAGGGCAGAGAGCACAAGTTCAGCACTTTGCTTCACAGAGAATGAAAAGTTAAAATAACATCTCAGTTAATTATTGTAGAGTAGGAATGGCTGCAAATGCCAATTCCCTCTCCGAAGAACCTTTAGGTGTGAATAGAGGTTTGTTCTAAGTCCTCCAGTGAGCAGAAATCATGTGGGAAACTACTGATAAATGTGTCTTATTCTGATTAACTAGGTAAACCTATGTGTTGACATTAGCGGGCTGCTGCATCTGCACACTTCCCTTTGGCATACACTGCATTGCCGGCCTAATCCTAACCAGGAGAGCTATGCAAGAAGCAAAGTCAATTATTTCCAGTAGTGTGAATTAAGCTAAACATTATTAAAATAAGACAACAATGGGATTTTCAGTCTCACTGCTTCAGTGCTACTCTGAAAATCATTATAATATTATACTACCCGTTTTGACAGTAATGTAGCTACTTACACACTTTTGACCACTTTGGACAACTCATCTTGCCGCTCCCCTGGCTGGTGATACAGTTCTTATTGTCAGGGGAGCTACAATTCACACAGTAAAAGGTTTTTTTTCTTCTTTATATTTAAATTTTTTTAAATAAAAAGAGAATACCAGGAGTGTAACCTAAAGCAAGGATAAATAGAATAGTAAAGATTATTTTAAGAAATTGCAAATACTCTGCCAAAACTGGGAAAATTTGCAGTATGCCAAACCTTAGGGTATGGCCACACGGTCAGGATTCTGCATGCAGTTTTGAAAGACGGGTAAATAAAATAAAAAGGATACATTGTATCTGTCCTTTATACTTTCTGTCCTTTTATGAACCACTACTGATTTTGGCTTCCAAAACTGTATGCAGAAACCTGAGTGTGTGGCCGTACCCTTAGGGTGCCATCACACGTGGTAAAAAAAATCCACTAGACCAGGCACGCTCAACCTGCGGCCCTCCGGCTGTTGAAAAACGACAACTCCCATCATTCCCGGACAGCCTACAGCTATCAGCCTACAGAAGGGCATGGTGGGAGTTGTAGTTTTTCAACAGTTGGAGGGCCGCAGGTTGAGCGTGCCTGCACTAGACAATACGCAGGTGTGATAATCTTGGTCTAGTTCTGCACTGGAGTGAGGTCCATCAGTTTCTAAAAAGGAGCAGATCTCTCTTTTTAAGCAAAGGCTGAATGCACAAAAACCTGAATTTGTTGGGGGGTACCACTATACTGGTTCATAGGCATAGATAAATTATTAATCAGACCGTAGAAAAAATTTGGTGGTGCTCTGCATTGACTGGCAATACCTTCAAGAATCCAGTGCACAAGAAAAAGGAAATTGTGGCATTAGCCTTCGGATGTAAAAATCTTTCTTTATTCTTCCATTGTTAAAAGCTGGGTCAGCGGGACAAACAACATGAAATGCAAATGTAAAAAAATCGGCAACAGACGTTTCACGCTTGTATGCGCATACAAGTGCGAAACGGCTGTTGACGATTTTTTTACATTTCTTGTTGTCTGTCCCGCTGACCCAGCTTTTAACAATGGAAGAATAAAGAACAGTTTTTTACATCCGAAGGCGAGTGCCGCAATCTCCTTTTTCTTGTGCACTGGATTCTTATAGATAAATTATTAAGTGGAATCATTTATCCATATATCTATATAGAAGATGGATCTCTATTTGCCTGATTCAGAAACACAGCAATATTCCCAGACCTCAGTTTCCTGAAACACAAGGGTCCCTTGGAATCTGTTCAGGGGTTCCCCAGCAGCACGAAGACTTTTACGGTTGGGATGGCACAGATAATAGCCTGCGCAAACCTGCTTGATAAAGTACGCAATGCATCTCTGCCAGAATATTGTGCTAGGCTAGAATTACAGAATGCTTTACCAGCCAATACACCAAGCTTCTTTAAGGTAGGAATGGGAGCAGGAGTGGATTTGGCTAAATTGTGTCCCTGTTGCCTTGCTAAGCCCCACTCTCAGCTTAGCATTGCAGCCTGGGCACTTCTTCTACTTCTTCCTCTACAGCTGGGAAAGGCCCTCCACCCCTGAGCTCCTACGCAGCTGCCTTGGCTACACAGGTGGTATTACCTGCCCTTGTAGTCACTTTGTTTTCAGACAACCACTTGTAGCCAGCAGGGGGCTCCCTGTTCTCCGGGCCCCAACAATTTGCTTGGTTTGTGTGGTGGGAAAAGTCCACTCCTGAGTAGGAGTTCTCACAGGGTAAGAAGTACTTTCTTACCTTGCTGCCTGCAGCAACCACTAGCTTAGGGAGTATACATCATACAGTTTTTACATTAAACACAATTATTAAAATGTATGGAGCAATATTTCCCTGCAGGCAACCAGAATGTTATTATCTAACTATATGGGTAGGATGGCATTTAGAACCCTGCATCAGAAAAACTGAGCTTTGATGGAAATTAACCCCTTCCTGATAGAAAAAAAAAAAAAGGAAAATTGCTCTTTCGTTCATTACTTCCTGCCTTCCCAGAGGCATAACACTTATTTTCCCATTCACATAGCTATATTAGGGCTTCTTTCTTACTGGACAAGTTGTACTTTCTAACAGCACCCTTTACTATTGCGCACAATATAGTGGGATGCTGGTAAAAAAAATCTAAATGTTTTGGGTTTTCGTTTTTACAGCATTCCCGATGCTGTAAAACTGACCTGTTACTTTCATTCTCTGGTCAGTACAATTACAATAATAGTGTCTAAACAGGGCAATCTGTCGTTTTTATTGATACTATTTTTGGGTATGACTTTTTGATCACTTTTTATTCAGGGTTTTTTTAGGAAGGTGGAGTGATGAAAAGATGACAAATCGTAATTTTTTTTTTCTTCTATTACTGGGGTATAAATAAAATTATATTTTAACAGTTCGGGCATTATGGAATGTGGCGATGCCTATGATGTATATTTTTTAAAACAAACTTTTTTTTTTTTTTTACACTTTTGTTTCCTTAGGGGACTTGAACAAGCAATCATCTGATCCCTTCTGCCATAGACTGAAATGAATTACCATTGCAGTCTATGGAAGATTTGCTATGTTCCTGTGGAGCGCTGGGAGGCAGGGCTCCATAGAAACTTTACTATGGTGAACCTTGGAGGGCCCCCGGTTGCCATAGCAACCGAGCGACTCCCTCGATCTTGCACAGCACTCCCAGGGTTGACCTCAGGTGCCATGGTCACATTTCACCACGGCATCTTAGAAGTTAAAAGTCTAAGATAGTGGTTATCGCCAATCACTGACTTTACCTCTAGCGGTCTGCTGTGTAATAAAGCAGAAACCTAGCAGGTATCTTTAAATACCCAACATCCACCATACATGTATGATGGAAAGGAGTTAACATGGACTTGTAACCTCTCCTGACATGTCTGTTTTAACAATGAAGCATCTGTTATTACTAGAAGTTTGCAAAGAAGGTCCAGCTGAATGTTACCAGTTGGGGTCGTGTCCCTACACAGTTTGACACTGGCAGCACTGATTGGATAAAGTCAGGCTGTGCAGGGACCCCCTCCCCCAACTGAAAACACCCAGCTGGACCTCCACTGCAAATTGCTAGTAATTAATAACTCCTAGCTAGGCCTGCATAATATATCGCTATCGCAATAAATCACCATATCGCAATCGCCAATTGGCCGACCCAAAAATGCTGCAATTGTATTACCATATTTTTCGCTTTATAAGAGGAACGTTTTTCCCCCCAAAAGTGAGGGGGGAAATGGCAGTGCGTCTTATAAAGCGATGGTTGACTTTTTACGTGGTTGACACGGATGTATCGCCGGCCGCTATGCTGCACAGCGCGGCCGGCGATACATCAGTTACAGTGCGGGGAGGGAGGAGGGGCTGGAGGCAAGTCGTTATTTTAATGAACAAATGTTCTTTTATTTATTCTATTTTATTTATCTGTACTGTGCAGTGCTATTAAGAAAATGCCAAGTTTTGTATTTTGTACTTTTGTAGTAATGCAAATATGTTATTTAATTTAGTAAAAGATGTTTTATTTTGAAAAACACTGTGCATTTCAGTTCTTGAGTTAAGCATAACTGCATTTCAGCATTATCAGTAATTTGTGTGTGCTTTTGCCTTGAAAATCCAAGCAAATAGACCTCTAGCACAATTCCCTTAAAATATCGCATCGCATACCGTTATCGCAATTTTTAGGGCCCTAATCGCAATAGCACAAAATTCCCATATCGTGCAGCCCTACTCCTAGCAGGAATAATAAAGCAATAGCACAATAGAGTCATAAGAATATATAATTGCTATTTCATGGGGAATGCATTTACTAAAATACATACAGGAGAGGTCACAGGTCCTCTTTAGCACAGAGTTCTGGACCTAAAAGCCACCTGAATTAAATGGCAGATATTTACTTTAAAGTAAGCAGCCTAAATGAGGTTGTATGCATACATTTATCATAAAACACTGCATTGGGAATTGTAATACATGACGTTATCTCGTATAATCCAAATTCAATCTCTAAAAATGATTCTATGGAAAGAATGTGCCTACTTTTCTTTTTAAGAACATTTCTTCACTCAAAGTTGGCTCTCCCCAGTTAGTGCAAGTGTGACACAGTTGGAGATGACAAGGCAGGTTTTCACATTAGATTGGAACTGCATTTCATCTTATTAAATTATGCATCAATGATCCATAACCCCTCTACCACGCTCCTCTGCATCCTGCCCTTACACAGCTGATATGGCAGCTGTTTTTGGATCTGTGCAGTAAGCAGTCAACTGTTTTCATTCTAAAAGAGAAAAAGGCAAACAGTGAGGGGAATTGTCCTCTGCGGCCACCACATTTGCTAAAACTGCTAATTGAAGCAGTGAATTAGTGACAGATTAACCCCACAGATCCAGCTTTTGTTGCTTTTCTTCTTCTCTAATCCTAGTTAGTTTAGGAATATCACATGATCTCCAGGCTGATTATGACAGGAGCCAAGCTGTCCTGTGAGACATTCCATACAAGAGTGCACAAAGGTACCCCCAAGCATGCACATAACAGGATGTCCACGCCCCAAATCTCTTCTGAAAAAACACCCTTAAAAGTAAAATAGTTTCCACTGGAAAAAATATCATAGCTGCCAGTAAAAACACTGAACGCTAATCTGAGATAAACAATATATTACAACTTTTACTATTGTTAAAAGGCAAGGCAATAAATAACCTCTAGACCAATGTCTTTAATTTATGTATATGGAACGCCTTCTCCGATTCCATTAAATGCTATGAGCATAATCACTTCTAAGTTATTTAAGCATATATTTTACTTATTGGCCATACTCATTAAATCAGTAAACACTGAATCTTCAGATTTCAGGTGGATGCCCAACTATCTAAAGTGTATGGGTTGTCCATACTTTCCTCCTGACAGCAGATATCAGGCATATTGGTTTAAAAATGCCCCATCCCTTGTTCTGAAGGGAGGGAGTTTTCTAGCTTTGGCTTATTCTCCCCATTAAGAGCACATTCACACTCAGCTGAGCAGAGCGTGCATGTGGGGTTGAGTGTGATAGCTGTCGGACTAAGGAGTGTTCAGCCGACATATTTCTGGGGTAGGTTCACATCACTATTTAACTAATCCGGCAGAGAACATCCTGCAGGGGTTTTACCAGAACGGGCCTAGCTGGATGCTACCATTAACCGCCGGACCTCATAGCTATAATGCCAGCTTTCGGGCAGACAAAAACTGGCACTTAGGTTGGAACGCGGCAGAATCCCATTATAGTCCATGCAGTCTGGTGTTGAACAGCAGTATCAAGCTAGGCTGGATCTGGTGAACTCCAGCAGGCTGTTTCGGCAGATCAGTTAAATGGATGTATGAACCTATCCTCAGATGTATAGGTTACCCTAACCTGTTTTGGTTAAAAGCATTTTTGTAACTATAGATGATGTTGCTGCTTAGATTAACATATTTATACAGACTTAAAGGGGTTATCCAATGTCTAAAATATGCCACCAAATGTCCAGGACCCTCATATAGGTTATACTTACCCCGCTCCCCAGCACCAGTGTCTCTCCTGATCCCCGCTGCATCTCATGGGTGGTGCTAGAGAGGCTCACCCCAGTCGGGGCCTGCTATTGGGGCATTTTACTATGGTGGACCTTGGAGGGCCCCAGGTTGCAATAGCAACCGTCACCATCACCAGATCTTTTGATTCGAGCAACCAGGAGATGCAGCGGCGGACATGCGGGGATCAGGAGCAATACCAGTGCTGGGGAGCAGGGTAAGTATAATCTATATGAGGGGCCTGGGCAGATTTTAAATATTGAATAACCCCTTTAATTTTTGTCGACTATACCTGTAAGACCTGAATGATCCTAAATGACACAGTAGCCAACAGATTTTGCAAAGAATTTTTTTTTTCAGAGGATAACTACTAGGGGCGAGTGAAAAAATATTTTTTAGTCTGGTTTCGCAAGGATTCAGCATGCCATTTTTTTCACATGGTTACCTAGTACTCTAGTATTTGGCATATCTAGCGTTTTTATTGGATACTGCATAATCAGCATTTCTTTGTTGCTCCCACTCAGTATGAAATGTTGTATTGTATTATGCTTGTTGTATTGGTAAAGGGATTGTCTATATCCCCCTCATCTACTTGCACAAACATTGCATAGAAAGTTGGAAGCCCAGCTGGAAGCCTCTACAATGCAAAGACAGGCTTAGAAGGGCCAGGTGGAGGGTGACACAACCCGGGTCACTCTTTTCATTAGGTTGTCTTTTTCAAGTAATGAATAGATAATTAAGAGTAGGGAATTTGAATTCGCTTATTTGTCCTGAAGTTAAAAAGATTTCTTTTTACACGTAGAAGGTAGGAGATTTGGAGGAAGACTCCTCGACGAAAAGATCTGGCACAGAAAGGATGTTAGGAGTTCTTTCAGAATAAGGGTACACTTGTCTTTACACTAACAGTCCGGTGAGGAAATGCAAGTGCACACAACCGTGCAATATCTTAATTGTGCAAATACATACAGTGCTCTACATGTCTTCATAATTTCCTCAGCCTGCGCCAAGTACAGTGTGCATACAAGCTTTTAAATAAGGTTATTGCAAATAGGAAATTATGAAAAATGTATTTGCCACACAATGGAGTGTAAACGTGGCCAGATAAAACTGGGCTAGAGTTACATTGGACTGAGAACTCACATAACCAGCCCATTGAAAGCTCCCCATCACGTACAGTGTAGTACAAACCGCATGGTTGATTTTGTTCAGGTGGCATGTCCTCCCAGCCATCTTGTCCACTTGTATTTTATACCATAATCATTGACATTAAATACATGTTAATACTACTTAAAAGAAAGCTGTCCATACAGACAACGACTCTTCCTAGAGGAGATCTATACATCCATACATTATGTAATATATTGGGCATTCGGAGTTGTCCTTTGATATCTGAGTGATCATCATCATTGTGAAGACCACTCCTACTCAAAAGCCAGCCCCCTCCCCCTTGTTTGCAGCGATCGTGATCACCTAATCATTCTGTTCCACTGCTGTTCTCTTTGGGGAAAGATATGGCCACACATTTCAACTGCAGCCCTGAAATATATTACATGCAACCATAATATCTCAGTTTTAATGCATGCATTTTTTCTTCAAAAAGTAAACATCAAGAAGGGTCCATTCACACGTCCGTAGTGCATCACATATCCGCAATACACCCGGCCGGCACCCCCATAGAGCTGCCTATTCTTGTCCGCAATTGCAGAAAAGAATAGGACATGTTCTATTTTTTTTGGGAGTCGCGGACTGGAAGATCGGGGCCGCACTCCTGAAATACAGATGTGGCCAGCACACTGTGTGCTGTCCGCATCCATTCCGTCCCCATAGAGAATGAATGGGTCCGGACCCGTTCCGCAATTTGTGGAAAGGATGCGGACCCATTATTACGGACTACAAATGAAAAATGATTTCTCCCAGAGACAGGAAGGTCTTAATTAAGCCAGATGAATATGTAATTGTACCAGAGTAAACAGTACTATTGATTCTATACAGATTATGAGAAATGTAAAGTACAGTCTTGACAATAGCATGTAAAAGGAACTAAGATAAACTAACGAATAAACAAAACACAACCAGTGCTAGAGCTGTTGCGATACAAATTTTTTAATTCGGTTTCAATACCATAAACAAGTATTGCGATACTTGATCGCATGCAAAAAAATAAACCAAAAAAAGCCACGTGCAAATGGCGAATCGCAGTTTTTATTTATTTTTTCTGTTCCTGCATTCACTGCATAGATTTTTTTGAAAATATTTTAATAGTTTGGACTTTTCTGACGTGGCGATATGTAATATATGTTTATTTATTGTTTATACATTTTATATGTGAAATTGGGAAAGGGGGCGATTCATACTTAATATTTTGGTGGTTTTTTAAACTTTTTTTTTTTTTTACACTTATTTAATAACGATTTCACCCCTTAGGGGCCAGAACCTGGGATTTTTTTTCATCCCTTGTCCTATTCACACTGATAGATCTCTATCAGGGTGAATAGGACTTCACACTGTCCCTGCTGCTCTGTGCACACAGCAGCAGGGAGCTTACCATGGCAGCCAGGGCTTCAGTAGCATCCTGGCTGCCATGGTAACGGATCGGAGCCCCAGGATTACACTGCTGGGGCTCCGATCAGAAGCTGCCACTAATGAGGGGGAGGGGAGAGGACCTTGTGGCCACTGCCACCAATGATTTTAATGGGGTGGAGGATTGAGGGGCGGGTACTGGCAGATCAGCAGCAGTTAACCCCTCAGTTGCTGCACCTGAGGGGTTAACTGCCGCTAATCGCAGCTCCCTGTCAGGGGCAGGGTGCCAGCAATGCGATTCTGCTGCCGGCACTCGCCTCCTGTATTATGTGTTAAATACTTTTTTTATATAAGTCCAGACTAAGTATTAGGCTACACAGAGCGGAGCCCAGAGAATAATGGTAAGTGCTGGGACATCTCTGGGCACCGCTCTGTGTGGGAATAGTCCTATCATTGGTGGCGCAGTGCGTCCGCCCCTCTCTCCCTGTGCTGCTGCTGCCACCAATGGGGAGAGACTGCTTCCTTCTCCCCTGTACTGCTGAGGGAACATGAGCGCGCTGACAGCAGCGCGCTCATGCTCAGAGATCCTAGACTGCACAGCAGCGGAGCCCAGTATCGAAAAAAATGGAAATCCCGGTATCGTATCGATACCGGAACAAAAGTATCAATTTCGATACCCGCAACAACCCTAACCAGTGCAGTCAGATTCCTGCTGTAGGAGCAACATTAAAAAGGTGCATTTACATGGGGTGAAGAGAAGCAGATTGTTGGCTGCTCGTTAGGTGGAGGTTAGGCGCTGCATTCAAATGCAGCAATCACTGCTGATATTGCTCATACTCATACAAAATCATTGCTCCTGGGCAGCAGAGTGCCGTTTAGTCAGCATGATCTGCTGCACAGGAATGATGGAGGTGTTCACACCTCCAATCATTTCCACACCTCAGATCTGTGGCACCTTTAGAGGGGCAGATTATCGGGAGCGAGCGTTGGTGGGCCCGTATATACTTTTAGTGGATAAGCCCTGCAATTCTCTCAAAAAAAAATTATAAAAAAAATACACAACTTTGGTCCGTGACCAAACATGGCCATTGAGATGTGTGTGTAAAAAATTGCATCTGCGTTTGGTCCATTTTTTACTATCCACAGGTGGAAGAGTCTGTGGAAATTAATTTTTGGCTGAGCATTGTCAGTAGAATACAGATGATACAAGGAGGGCAAAAAATGGACAAAGACAAAACAGATTCTTCGCGGACATCTTCGTGGATGAATATTTCCATTGTAGTCACATGGACACTGAAATGTGAACACGGCCATATACTAACCTTTTCTCCAGCTCCATTTTCACATTGTAGTGTTGGGGATGTGTAGGTCAGTGTACGGAACGTTACTGCTGTAGCCAAGTGCCGTGCCCTGGCACGTCCCTGCTACAGCTTGTGAACAAGTAATGGTAGGAGGACCAGACCAGCGCCACAGAGAACAGCAATGGAGAAATGGACGAGTATAAATAGATTTTTTTTATTTTATGCTATTGCGGGGCTTGTCTTAGACTTTTAATTATCTTTGACAACCCCTTTAAGAAAGAATGCTCCACATTGTAAACCTAGCATTAAAATGATGTGCACAGTAAGATTTTCTTATACAGTTTTTGAAGCCAAAACCATGTATGGATCACGGAGGACAGACACTACCTCATCTCATTTTCAATCCACTCCTGATTTTGGCTCCAAAAACTGCATAAAAAACCTAAAAAAGGTGGAAACCCAGCCTCACTGTCCCACATAAGAACACTGGTGTCCCGCAGGGCTGAAGTCAAGCAAACTATTTTCCCTTCACATAATACTGGAATCTGCCCTAACCACTTTCATGGGGAAATATATCAAAGAACATGAATCAAGAGGTAATTCAGGAAAAGGATTTGGCTCAGCGATTCCTTCTGACTACTGTTTAAAAAGAGAAGAAAGAAACGGGGAAGAAAAAAAAAAAAAAAAAAAAAAAAGACACTGGGACACTGATTAGAGCATCTGAACTAAATCCCAGTGTCACTTCCCCACAAAAGAGTCGCAGTAAGACATGAACATTGTACCCAAAAGGTGTATACACTCCAATAAGCAGCTTTGTAAATCTAACAGAAATTGATTCATGGTTTAGTGGAAAAAACAGAAGAGGTCTAGTAATGAAGAACACACTTCATATTAATTAAAATGATTAGAAAAACCATGGCTACTTTTTTCAATAAAATGGTGCCACACAAGTTGTCTGTGTCATTACAGGACCGTTCATGTCAATGGAGCTGAGCTGCCATACCAGACATACCCCTATGTATAGGTGTGTAGCCGTTTTTGGCAGAAAACCTATTTAATCCCTTAAAGGGGGTTGTCTCACTTCAGCAAATGGCATTTACCACGAAGACAAAGTTAATAGAAGGCACTTACTAATGTATTGCGATTGTCTATATCGCCTCCTTTGCTGGGTCTTACGGCCACGGCTGCAGAACAGATAAAAAAGGTGGCCAGGACTGGAGCTGCTGCGCATGCATGTCTATGCACTCGACCACGTCCCAGCCACCAGAGAGGCTGGCACTTTTTCCTATAGTGTGCAAGCATGACCACCACTGCTGGATTGTAGGGGGGGGTCATAACCCCTGTAGCATATAAAGTGATGGAAAAATTAATCAAGCCACCAAAGGAAGCAATATGGACAACCACAATACATTTGTATTAACTTTCACTACATGATAAATGGTATTTGCTGAAGTGAGACAAACCCTTTAATGACCAGGCCAATGGGATTTCACAAAATACATTTTATACTAGCTTGCGTTTTTTTTATTTATTTTTTTAACTTTTTGGGGGGAGAGGGCTACTATTAAGTAGTATTTTACTGTAACAGGTGCATCCATAGAAGCCCCAGTTACAAGAGAAAACAGCCCTCTGGTGTGACAGCAGAGACGTACTGCTGCTAGACTGCATGAGTGACTGCAACGTAATGAAAGAAATTTCCACAGATTTAGCACCTACACTGCCTTCCCCATCAAAATGATGGTTACTAAGGTGTTAAGTCTGAAGATATATGGAGTATACAAATCGGTATCTCCAAAAGAAACAGAACCATCTCACTGGTGCCTCCTATTGGAATGGGTGGCGTATGAGTAAGGCCGAATTCACACTTCAGTTATTGTAAGCCAAACCCAGGTGCAGGTCAAAAACAAAGAAGCTAAATCTTTCCATTATACCTTATCTGAGTGGTTTTGGCTCACAATAAATGAAGGAAATAACTGACCAAATAACTGAAGTGCGAACTCGGCCTAAGTGTTTGACTTTTTAACAAGCTTTGGAACACGATGAGGGGAAAATAGCCATTCCATACTGATGAGCATCAAGAAACCCAAAACAGCCGTCAAAGGATGGATATTTGGCTTGGCTATTTTCCGTTGTGATGTTCCAAGACTCGTTAAGAAGTCTAACATTGACTCATAGGAAATTCCTTCCAATAGGTGGCACTAGTGAGATGGGACTTCTCTGGGAGTCAGCCCTTTGCATATTATTTTCCCATGGAGCATTGCCACCAAGTCTCCATACACAGCTGGCTTCTTTCAGGAGAGCCAGTACCTCCCCCTAAGACATATGGGGGAAACAGTTACCAAAATCTACAACAAAAAAATGTTTTATCAAAAGTTATGTTTCATATGTCCAAAATACACGCAGTCTTTAATGAATTCATAGCTGTGAAGTTCGACAGTGTATTCACTTGGCTTCCAAATAAAAGAATATAAAGAACTTTAACTTTGTAAAAGTAATTTTACACTGAAACTACTTTCAGTAGAACATGAGAGGTCAGGGGAGGGAGAGACTGCACACCAAAATCTATTTTCCCCAGATCTTGTGCAGACCCTACCACTCTGTTTATCGTCCCACTTGCCTACCCTCCATTTAACATCATCACAGTTTTGGCCAGTCTCCCAGCTTTAGTCCTTTGGAGTCACTAGACAGATTTACCCTTTTGGCCGTGGAACCAAGAAACATTCACCTTTTCTAGACAAACATGTCAGCCATACAAGCCTCAAACCTTCTCCCGACAAGAATAATTGAATATAACAGTGTATTTAAAAAGGATGCATGTTTCCAGTGTGCTAAATCCCGAATCCACTTGTCTTATTCATTGAATTTGATCCAGATTTGAATGAATGTACTGTATGCATTAAACTCAACCTTTTTTGACCTCACACAGTGAACAGTGAAATCTGTCAGAGCCGTTGAAGGCTTCTAGTTATAAGCAGAAAGTGATAGCAGAGAATGTGTCTACGTTACAAAGCACCTGTCCTGAACACTATGAAGGGAGACATTTTCTGAGCAAATCCAATATTCATGACAACACAGCCTATCAATTTACTTGGAATCGTTGTCTTAAGAATATTAGTCAAGAAGTGTTTCAATGATGTCACTCTTTCCAAGTAATCCGATAGGCTGTAGTTGTAAAGCTGGCTCTGTACAGAACATGTCTGCCACCTCTACATAGGTGATGGGTGCTTTCACTCAAGTTCCACATAAAGCTGTCTCCACAGGGGTGGCTGCAACAGTCAACAGCTGCAAAAATGTGAGGGTTATACCACCCCTAACGCTCAGATTTGTGCGGCTGTGGGAGGTTGCCACCACATGGAGACTCAGCCTAAGAACGAATGCACAGGCTGCAGATTTGTAGCTGAAAGTTCTGCGATGGCCCCATTAATCTGAATGAGGTTTACAGAAAGCTATGTTCTTGCTGCGAAAACAAACCCATTAAGAGTGCTTCTGCTAAAAGCCCCATAGACTTCAGGGGTTTTTACATGTTTTTTTGGGGGTGGCTTTTTTAGTCACACATTTTACATATGTTCTTTCAGATGCTTTCTTTTCCTATAGATAAGTGAGGAAAAAAATGCATGACCCCCCCCCCCCCCCCCTCTCAGTAAACCAGTTGAAAAAATAAGAAAACACCAAGGTCACTATGAAAAATGCAGTGTATGCAAAGAGTCTTAAAAATGTTCTATTGGCCAACATGTAACATCCGGCTTCCCCGATCTTTGGACCAAAAACAAAACAAAAAACACAAAACAAAGCAGCAACCAGCATATGCAACCACCCTTAGGGTACGTTCACACGGCCGATTCGGACAATGTCAAAATCCGCTGCGTATACCGCAGCAGAAACTGCTGCAGCTTCTGCCACGGTTGTTCACTTTGTCCCTTCTTGGCACAGGTGCATCTTTGAATCACCGACCCTCAAACTGCAGCTTTGCCTCCTTTTGAAAAACCAGACACCATGTGGCTGCCGCCAAAATTTTGGTACCAAAATTACAATGGCAAATTCTGCTGTGTGAACTGGCCCTTAAAACAGACATTTTCTGCAACAAATCTGCCATTTGTGAATTCCCCCTAATAGTTACATTTTTATTACATTTGCTATTACACTAACGTTTTCATTGCTATACTTATTTGTACTGCAGAATTAGGCAGGCGGATGAGATTTATCTTTACATTGATACATCGATTCCACAATGTTGTTTCACCCACCACACATGTTTTTTGTTTGAGGGAAGACTCAAAGATTAATAGAGATATCTCGTAGTCAAAAGTGGTCACGAAGTCTAAATTTTCTCAGTGTGCTCCGTATTGCTCTGTTCCAGCTCACGGGTCAAGAGCCCTGCTGCAGCAGCAGCCGATGACCGGCCTCAATGGGGACACGTCCCCAAGCGTTACGTGACCCTGCACGGTTTACACGACGGGGACCAGAAGTATACAGAAGGGAGCAAGAGACCTTGAACAGAGTGGCAGGGAACAGGCGAGTATGTATTTTTTTCAACAGTTGCGACAGGCTGGGCTTGAAATTTTATATAAAAGTGTGAAAAGCCTTTCTCAAGACAAATGTAAACAATTTCTTAGTTATTAGAATACAAATACAAAGTGTATTTTTCTTAAATAATTTAATTGAAAAAGTATTTCTTAAAAAAAATTATAAAATGTAAAGTTATGATGACATTTTCCATTCTGAACACATCCCCATATCATTGAAAACGTGAGTATACTCACAAAATAAAGAGCATAATATGGTTGCAGGAAGGGGGTGGAAACGAAGAAAAGAATATCCTAAGTAAAAGAACAGTAAGCAGAAGCTGGAAAGTAATGTGAAAATGGAGGAGGATGGGGGGCATGGGGGTGTGAAGGAGATGGGAAATGCCAGAGAAAGAAGGGTGTGTTAATAAGCAGGATAACATGGCATAAAATAGAAGTGAGTGAGCTGTACGGTACGGCTTCCTCTACTAGGCATTGGCAGGCCTTTCTTCACAGACATAATAGTACCAAGGAGTGTATCGTGTTAATGAACAATCGGATTAAGAACTGATTGGCCAATACATCCATCATCACAGGAACCCACTCAGAAAGGTCTCCGTTCAACCTCACTTCTGTAGATGTGCACAGGCACTGTATACTTCTTCATGCAGGCTTAAACTAAAGAGTGGGAGGACTTGGGGATTATCTGTCATAGATACATACAGAATAAAACAAATAGCTAGCTCTGCAACCCTGCACCTTTATTACAGTCCAAGAGGTTTTGATGCAAGTGGAAGACACTAATATATATTGCCTTTCTTGTACTCTCAAATGCTCCTCTGCTTACCCTTAGACTGCTCACAATCATACACATACCATGTACTACATCTATTCACATTCATACGTCACTCACACAAATGTATTCATGTTGTAAGCATTAACTACAACACAATTTGTCCAGCATACAGCAGCAGATCACAATGAAGTGAGCTGTGAGTTCTTTTGTGCAAAAGGAACTGTGACTCCACTCAAAACCCCATCACTATCCATGATCTCTCTCTTGTGCATCCTTGAGCTCCCGTAGAGCCCTATCAAGTCCATATAATTTCTTCTTCAATATGAAGAGCTTTGTCTCAAGGTGTGGTCATGTCACACCTGGACGGGAAGAGTTTGGCTCATCTGCAGCCTCATGTCTTGGACACTATTGAGAAGCTTCTTTTGATGACCAGCTAACGTCACCCCGATACGGAGCAAATCCCTAAAATAGAGATTAGGAATATTAAAAGAGAACTGCAGAAATCACCAGACCAAAAAACATTATCTCTATTTCTGGCATCCATTAATTCCAGGCTTAATTACTTACTCAGCTGTCATCTGAGCAACCAAATGGAAGGAGGTGAATCCAGCACTCATAAAGTTCTCCTGATACTGGCCCATCTTGATTGCCTCCAACCAATCACTCACAGTGGGAAAAGTTGTATAATCTGGAACTGTACGGTCTAGAAGCTGCTGAGACATACTGATATAAAGAAAATGATGTAAGAATATGACAAAAAGATAACATATAGAGCAAAGAATGCAAAGGTATGGGGATAGGTGAACAAAGGTTTTAAATAAAAAAAAAGGTAATACAAACAAAACCACAGAACTAACGAAGGAAACTAACCCTGCTTGTGTTGGACTGGTCACTTTTAAACTGGCTGCATTGCGTATTAACTTGTCCAAAGAACTGACTATCTGTGAAAATTTAGGTCTCAGGTTACGATCACGGAGCCAGCAGTCAAGCATAAGCTGATGTAGAGCAGAGGGACAGTCCATTGGAGGTGGTAGACGATAATCCTGCTCCACAGCATTAATAACCTACAAGAAGAGAATGTGGCCATTAATTCGCCCATAAACCCAAGTCTTAAAAGTATCTTCCACCTCCACTATACTTACATCTTGATTTGACATGTCCCAGTATGGTCTCTCACCATATGACATTACTTCCCACATGACAATGCCATAACTCCAAACATCACTTGCAGATGTGAACTTTCGATAAGAGATTGCTTCTGGAGCAGTCCACCGAATAGGTATTTTCCCTCCCTAAAACAAAAAGGTAAAACTTGTTACACCACTTGCACACAGTGATCACTGCAAAAGAGAACATAACAAAAACTCATCAGTATCTTCTTTTCTTTCAAGAACCAATATTAGCTGAGTTTTGTGAGGCTTAAATGTTTTGGTTTTTTTTTCAGGAGTTTTACACTGATGAACCATCCTCTGAACAAGTCATGAGAATCTGATCTGTGGGGTCCGACACCTGGAACCCCCACCGATCAGCTGTTTGAGAAGGCAGCAGTGCTTGCAGTAGCGCTGCGGGCTTCTCTCTGCAAAGAGGCACAGTGCAGTACATTGTATAGCAGCTCAGAGCTACTGTGAGCACAGCTGCATTCTCAAATAGCTGATTGGTGGGAGTCCTGGGTGTCAGACCCCCACCGATCAGATAACGATGACCTATCCAGAGGATAGGTCATCAGTGTAAAACCTCATTAACAACTTGAATCTTTTGAAAGCCCCACAAACTAAGGGTTTTAAATCATAGGAGGAGTTTATAGATGTGAATGCCTCCTCTTCTATATCTCATGGAACCAGCATTTAGGACATTTCCAGGGTCACTATTAACCGGATTGTTTCAAAAGGTCTCTGTCTCATGCCATGACAAAAAGATATCAACACATTATAAGAAATATTGAAATACAGAAGGAAATAAAAATTCTATACAACATTTTTCATTCACTAAAATACACCCTCAAGTATGTCTTGTCATTAATGTCCGATCAGTGCCGGTGTGACTTCCCGAAAGCCACCATACAAGGAATAAAAAGGGCCTTCAGTTTATGTAATGCATGGTGTCAGGAGTTGTGGCATTGGGAGGCACCAAAAGCTGGTGGGCCCATATCAATCAGTTATTGATAGCATTGTTAATTGCTGTGCCATCTTGAGTTTAATGGTTGGAGATTACTTACCAAAGAGCTGGTATAAGTAGGGTCCGATCGGCTGTTCTCCAGGAATCTTGACAGGCCAAAGTCAGAGACTTTACAGACAAGGTTGCTGTTCACCAAGATGTTACGAGCAGCAAGATCACGATGAACATAATTCATTTCCGACAAATACTTCATGCCAGATGCAATACCACGTAGTATTCCCACTAGCTGGATAACCGTGAATTGTCCATCGTTCATCTGATGAGAGTTTAAAAATAAAAGTTAAGTTGCACACACCCAAACCAAAAGTATACGTGAGAATAAGTGAGGCTTAGAAAAAATGCTCTTCTGATACCGTTCACAAGTGTGACTATTGTGAAGTGTTATCAGCAGAAGATAAGGCTGTGAAGGGAGGACTCTTTCTAAAGAACAATAGCCTCCATTCAATAAAATGAAGCAGCAGGATAAAGAAAGAGCGGAGAGCTGCAGTAACCAGCCACGACCACTGCACAATGTATGAAGTGGTGTAGTTCCAGTGCCGGAGCTCTCGCACACAGCTGAACTGTGGGGTGCCAGGAGTTGGACTCCCGTCGATCTAACATCGATAACCTATCCTAAAAGGTAATCCATACTTCAGTCCCCTTTAAATTGGGACCTGCTGCAGCAACTATTTTTTTAAATTTCATATTCAACATGGTTCAGAAGATACAGAGAAAAACAAATTCTGGAATCTGGAATTCTGCATAAAAAATTATTCTACATAGCAAGTGAATTCAAGATAGAGCACTGACGGCATAATATGTATTCAAAAGTCAACCAAGTATGATGCATACAATGACTAACACTGCATTGTTTGGAGGAATTACGAGCTTAGATCTAGGGATTATTTGGTCTCCTAAATAAAGTTCTATATCCCATCTTGTTTTTTTTTCTTTAAGCATAGCATACTGTGTAAAAACAGCAAATACTGTATAAGTTGGAATTTTGAATGTTTTTGCATGGAGTATACCTCCATCAGGCACACTCCAGAGCCTGAACATCTATGTTCTTTCATGCAAATGTATTGTACACAACAGGACACGTATCCTGCTGCATACATGAAAGCATATCAAAAGAGCATGAGAAGGAAGTCTCCTCTAGCAAAGGCTCCCACAGGTCTTCACTTGGTGATTAAAGCTCATTATATGTATCTGTGGTAGGAACATAAATTGGACAGCTATGTAATTATTTAAAGGGGTTGCCCAGTCAGGATTTTATTAAAGGGGAGAATGGCTTCAGAAAGAATACATTAACGATCTCCTACCGCTCCTGTTTCAATAGGCATGCCAGGATCCCCGCTGATTTCTACTTCATGGTTCCTTTTTATATAGGAAATGTGACGGCTCACCCACTCATAGGCTACAGCTAGATCCCAGCTCAACCAGTGATTGAATGAGTGGTGACATTTTATGTGCCAAGAGGGACCAGGAAGCAGAGGTCAGGGTGGGACCTTGGAACCATCCGAACAGGAGGATAGATAAAAGTTACTGTTCCTCTTTAAATCATGCTGCCCCTTACGTCACTGAGCTAGTAGACCAAGAGGGCAGCTTAAAACCTGCTCACGGTTTACCTTACTGGATTCAGACATGCTATGACAGACGCATACTGAAAAAACAAGCTTACAATCTTTCACACACAACAAAGCAAAACATACTTGTTCTGACCATCTCACCACGAGATAACTCTGTATTAGCATTATCAGGGTGTATCATCTAGTCTGACAAGCAAGAAACTAATCCCCATGAATTAGCACAAACTCACCCTCAGGAAAGAATCAAGTGCCCCATTCTCCATAAACTCTGTAAGGATCATCACTGGCCGACTTCTGGTCACAACTCCTTCCAATCGTATGATGTTTGGATGATCGAACTGTCCCATAATACTTGCTTCACCTAAAAAATCACGTCTCTGTTGTTCCGTGTAGCCTGCTTTAAGGGTCTTGATTGCCACCAGCTGTTCTCGGCGTCCCGCCTGTTTCAGTCTTCCACGACAAACCTCTCCAAACTCACCTAGCACAGAAGACTAGAAATCAATCTGACCATTCTTTTCTGCACTGTAGCAGATTGCATTCCACTTAATATCTTCATGATAACCTCAGTCTGCGCCATACACCTCTGAATCCCCAATTGCATCATTAAGTGAAAAACGAGAAGCATCTGACTTTTAACTGATAAAGCGAGCGAGTTTATGAGACAAACCTGCGCCAATCACTTCTTCAATCTTCACACACGAAATGTCAATTTCTTTAGCAAAGTCTCGCACAGCTTCATTAGGATCCTCATAAGTGAATGGATCAATATACAGCTTCATGCCAGGAACCACTGTGAGAAGAAGTAGTATTAAGTATCTTCATCAACTGTGCGGCAATCAAGTCTACAAAATCCAGTCTACATCACCTCCTGTAAATGGGGATGCGCTGCCAACAGCAAGGAAACTGTAGGCGAATGAACAATCATTCGGTAACGAGCGGCGATCCTATTGCTATACAGATGTAGCCACTGTTACTTCGACAGGCTTAATATGTTAAACGCAACAAAAACACATTACAGTATTACAAACTGCATTAAAAGGGACCATCCTGGTGCCACTAGTCTAAAAGTAACACTGGCTACATCTGTATCATTGATCACCATTTGATACGGTCAGGAAATCTGCCTGTATAAGGACCCTTAGGGATCCACAATACACCCGGCCTGCACCCCCATAGAACTGCCTATTCTTGTCCGCAATAGGACATGTTCTATTTTTTTTTCCGGAGCCGTGCTCCGGAAATGCGGATGCGGACCGCACACTGTGTGCTGTTCGCATCCATTCCTGACCCATAGAGAATGAATGGGGCCGCACCTGTTCCGGATAATTGCGGAACGGGTGTGGACACATTCTATGGACGTGTGAATGGACCCTTATTCTAAGGACAAAATGTAAGAACATTATTTAATTTATTTTTTTAAATGAAGATTGAAGAGCAATATGGACTATATTCCGTATATTACAGAATACTGATAAGAAAAGGGTTAATCCATAGGTACCATGGAACAAACTAATATGAAGAGGAGGCAGCACAAGTGGAAAATAAAATGCATGCAATGCAACATGGCTGAAAAACAAGGACTAAAAATGCCTGCAGAAGTCAGACAAGCGTGCCAGATCAATTCAATGAGAAGTATACAGACCATGGGCTTCATTGCCAACAGCTGTATAAGAACTTTATTAAGAATGAATAAATTCACTGTTTTCGTGTCTGGCACGGAAAATATAAAGTTTCATCGACAAACAAGTTCAAACTGGAAACAACAACAGGTCAAAACCAGTGCTCAAAGAGTTAAGCTACTGGTAGGCGAATACTATCCAACCATTTATCCTGCCCTGGAGCTAAAATGGTGTCTATTAGCTGTACAAGCCAGATGATGTCTACAGGCTGAGTAACTTAAATATTGTATCCCCTTATCTTGATTTAGTTAGAATATTATATAAATTAATGACGTTAGGCAGGAATTACAATCTGTCCATGTAAGGCATGTACCAAAAAGTGTTTCATAACTAAAGACACATTGGAAGTCTTGGGACTTTTGGCCCTATGTGTACACAGCTGGGAACTGCATGGCTGGATGCAATGTGTTAGGACAGGTACTCACTGAAGGGACCTAGTAGGTGTATAAAAACTTATTTTTAGGCAACGCTCCATGGAAACCAGTACGGTAAGAACCACAAAACAGCTATCCATAGATGGGTCAAGTCTTCCTTCTGGAGTAGTGTCAGGTTTGGCTGCCATGAGCTACTATACATAACTGGTTGGCTGGAACTGGTTCTCGTTGAAGAAACCCAGTGGGTGTATGAAGACTTATTTTCAGGCAACACTCCATGGAAACCAGTACAGCAAGACCCACAAATCAGCTGTCCAGAAATGGGTCTACGGTTTGGCTGCCATGAGCTACTACACATCATTTTTCCCACTGTCTCAAAATAATTCTCTATACACCTAGTGGGTCTCTTCAATAAATACTAGTAACCTTCCCCCCTGGGCTTAGAACACATACACAAGACTAATGCAGTGCTATGGAAGAAGCAGACATATACATACATAACTGTGACTACGTTGAACACCATAAAGGATTAGAAGACGAGCAAAATCGCTGGTAACCCATTAATAATGAAAGGGGAGGATGAAGCATAATTTGCAACCCCTAATAAGACAAGGCCTTACATTGAACAAAGGGAGGGGCACTCAGAGAAAGGAGGGGTGTAACTATTCAAGGGGAGGAGTGGTATATGCAGACAATAGATCTAAAGAAATACAAATTACTAATGCGGCAAGCAATCCATTCACAAGTGCTAATTGATGTAACGAGGGGTGGGCTATAACCTGAAGGTGGTAAATACTGAATGTAAACACTGTTTAACGGACCACTAACCCTAACAGATAAATAGCCCAATAAAAAGCTACTCTGCATCCCGGCAAAGATGACATTTCCTCTGAAGTACATCAGCATTCCGTCTACTCAAGGACACTGCAGGTAGTCTACATTTCCTTGAAACCGTAGACGCATGATAACAGGTTGTCCTCCACAGCATGATAAATGTAAAGACAATACCAAGAATGTAAAAATGTTCCACTGTGGCGCAGCCAACAAACGGCAAATTATGGCGATTGGAACAAGAGGACACTGCCAAGTCTTTATGCGGTGGAGCCACATTTTTTGTAATCAAGTTTACTGAGAACATGACTTTTTTTTTCTAAAATGAAATATGGACATATACTACATCAGAAGTTAGAACAGCAAGCAAAGATAGGCAAGTAGGTTTGCGTTACTTTGTCATTTCACCGTTTTGTTGAGGTGGTCATTTGGCCATTTTAGCTAGGTAATTCTATGTTGGATTAGATTAAATACTGTAAAGGGCTAATAAAGGGGAGCGCAGGGACACGTGTAATTTTATCATACGCACAAATAAAATGACAGATTCACATAGTTAACAAGCATGGAGAAATAGGGCTAGCAAGAAATGGTGTTAACAACTGCCAATTAGCGCCGAACACCACAGGACATTAATTACAAATTGCTAAGCAATGCATAGTGAGAAGAGACATAGTGTGCAGCCACCCAGAACAAGCAAGTCGGCTGTGACTTCCAGAGGAAAGGTCATCGGATGCTATAACCACTCAGAAAAAACGGAGGCTCATAAAATGGCACAAACAGGGGGGAGATGATATAAAATCAGAGGTTAATAAAGGGGCACCAGGGAAAATTCATCTTGTACAACAAGCAGACAGACATCCACGCTGAGAATTTTAAACAGAAAGGCCATGGCAATACAAAGCCGAAGATCACCATTGACCATCGTAAACTAGAAGTAATCCTAAACCATACTCACTGTATTGCTGAAGCTTCTCTGTGTACTCAGATTCAGGGTCATTCCTCTGTTTTCTGCAAAAAATAAACAAACATATAAAACTTTACCAATGCGCTTCTTTTCACACTCTTATTTGTAGTCCATATACCTCTAGATTTTTCATTTTTTTGCCCAAAACAATGATCAATTAGTATGGAACAAAGATCAGAAATACAAAAATGTGAACAAGACCTAAAGTCGACCGAAATAGGCGTTTTCGGCCAACCAGTGATTGAAGAATAGCACAAAAGTATCAGTCGGTTAATTTAGTCTGGCAGGTTGATGGTGGGATCATATGTATGAATGATCCCACGGACGACAATCGGCAGAAATGCATGTCTATGGCCAGCTTAACAGATACATTTCACCCATACATGGGCATTTGAAAACATTTTTTTTTTTTTTTTTTTTAAATGCATCTTTCAGCCCTCCAGCTTTTCACCCCAGAATACAACTCACCTGAAACAAACTATTACAATAACGACCACTGCAATTATAAAAATGAGCCCAGCTGTCACAGAGCCAACAATCATCGGGACCTTCTCCTGTAGACTGCTCCGATCCCCTGTGGGGAAAACATGGAAGGAAAAAAGGAGGAAGGGAAGTGAGGGATCTGTGGGTACAGGGATATCACGGAACAAGGATACAGTGAAGAATCTGTGGACATAGAAAGTGCTCAGAGCGATGACTAAAGGGAAGGTTTAGGATTGGCAAAGGATAGGAGAAGCAGTGAAGGTAGAGGAGGGCCTGTCTGTTGAGAATGGGTAAGGACAGCAGATCTGCGGCAAGACACAAATACATGAACAAATAAGTGTGCAACATCAAGTCAATAGGGCACTATCAGTAAAGACTGACACTCTGTTGGAGTAAGATGCACCATTTTTATGAAGAAGCATACATTTCTTAATAAAATCTGTTGCATCTTATAGTATCTAAGTAGTAGAAACAGAAATCTACGCCAGCTATGGGCTGCCATACATTTGGCTATGATTTACAGAAGTTTTCTGTGTAAATTCTGTAATGTGTGTTGGGCCAAGGAGGTCCTGCCCCTTTCACCGTGTATTTTTTGTTTGTGCCATGAGCAATCAAAAAGTCCCACAGTTTGCCCTAAATTCTGTTTGCACAAGAATTTTCAACTGTTGCATGTCAGAACACCAGCGTGCCCCAATGTTCTCTGCTATAATCTACTAGACTCCACTATGATAGATGTGAATGGCCAGATAGTAAAATGCTCAACCAAAAGACAATAGTCTTTTTTAATCAGGTATAAAGTATATGCGGGGGCAGATGTGGTCTTCTCTGTACTGATTGACAGGCACTATGCTAAAAAGCCCACATAGCAACCTGTCAACCATCACTTTCCCTTGGCTTGTTACAACTGGCAGCAGCCTAAATGTTGCCATAAGCATAACATGCTGACATGAACATGCCCCCGGTGGATTACGTCTGGATTACTTTGCAGGTATACCTGTACAGTAAACATAGTAATTGCCAGCTAAAATATAAAACGCCAAGAATCGACAAGATGTTGAAAAGTAAGATAGTAACAGAAGTGTTAAAGGGAAGAAAGTAAATACAATTCTGACAAGGACTGGTAGCATAGAAAAGTACTGCGACATAAGAAAATATGAGGTGTGGGGGGAAATCTACAGCTCAAGAAGATTTGTTAATGGGGTTAGAGATGATTCATTTGGGCTTTAGGTATAGAAGAGATTTACAGGAAAAGGTTTAAGAATAGGGATTAACGCACCATCCTCAGCTACTGTCCGGACCTCCACTGGATCACTGTATGCACCATATCCAGCTACTGTACGAGCACGGACTTGTACCACATATACACTGTGTGCAAGCAAGCCCTCCATACGAACATCTGTGTGCTGACTGGTCACTGTGTTTCCTGCGCCACTGTGACCCTGAGGAGAGAAAAAAAAAGAAAAAAAAATTAAGAAACAAAGCGCACCGTTGGGTACAATGTAAAATTAAATGGGTTCTGCCAAGGTAAGCAGACAGAGCGCACACATCTATGTTTAGCTAGCGTCTTATGAAGTTGACCGTGGTGCGAGCATAGAGAAATCATATCTGTAGCCATAGGGACATTGGGCTCAGTCTCATTTTGTACATTTGGGATCCATTCCCACATCCGCAAGTGTTTTGCGGTCCGCAAAACACGGACACCGGCCATGTGCGTTCCACTTTTTGCAGACCGCCCATGGCCGGCACTTTGAATAGAAATGCCTTTTCTTGTCAGTGCCTGCGGACAAGAATAGGACATGTTCTATTAGTTTGCGGAACGGAAGTGCGGATGCGGACAGCACACTGTGTGCTGTCCGCATCTTTTCCGGCCCCAGTGAAAATAAATGGGGTCGGGATCCGTTCCGCAATGTTGCGGAATGGATCAGGATCCATTTTGGGGAAGTGTGAATGGACCCTTACTTTGTATTCCATGGTATACTGTGGCAATAGATAAATACAGACTAAGGCCTCATGCACACAACTGTATTGGTTTCCAAATTTTTTTTGCGGATTGGATGCAGACCCATTCACACCGAGTGCTGCCTGCATCCACACGTCTGCCCCACAAAATAAAAATGTGTCCTATTCTTGAAGTTTTGCAGACAGGAATAAGCATTTTGACAGTGGGGCCCACATAAATTTTGGGATTCACATGGTCGGTATTCGTATTTTGCGGATCCGTGCTTTGCAGCCCACACAAAAAAAAAAAAAAAAAAAAAAAAAAAAACAACAACAACAACACGTATGGTCACATGCATGAGGCCTAATAATGATTGTAACATAACATATGCCAGCCGCATAAAAGATGAAAATAAAAAGTTACAGGAGTAGTTGGGGATACCCACCTTTGCATAATATCTGATCTCATAATCCAAAATGATGCCATTGGGACTCTCGGGTGGAGCCCAGGACAAAAAGAGAGAATTTGCAGAGCTGCCAAGAGATTGTACAACAGGAACTGCTGAAGGGGCTGGAGGAAAAGTGTACAGTCAGATTCAATCCGTTTACTTTTCCCATTTTACGTTCACACCCTATTATTTCATCACTAGTTCTGATCACCCTGTAATTTTATCATGTACAAAATATCACAACACTTTTAATACAAGAAAACGCACACTTACCTGCTTGGTTGGTTGTAATATTCACAGAATAATAATTTGGAGGGTGGGGGTTCTTGCTTGACACTCCATTAACTGCCTGGATTTCAAAACTGTATTTCGTGTGAGCCTGGAGATGACTGACCGAGACAAGTCGCTGGGTAACTCCAAGCTGGCGTGGCCAAAACTGAACGTTATCATCACAGCGAGAGCACACCCGTTCTGTGCACTTTTTACAAATCACGTTATAAAATATATCTTCTCGACCACCAAGATTAGCAGGTTCTCCCCACTCTAGGAGGACGGAAGTCTCATTGACATTGGAAATCACATGTTTTGGTGCTGAAGGCACAGCTGAAATGAAGAAGAAAGCATACTTGAGAAGTTAAATTCTAATTCACATCTTCATATGATTGTCATCCATATTTACCAACTAAATAATTACTTAATAAAGTCATGCTCTCTCAAGCATATTCACCTTTATACAGATCAAATAGCACAGGAAAAAAAAGTCTGAACACTATCAAGACTGGTGGTAAACTGAAGTATTTGCCCATGGCAGTCAACCGGGTTTCTTTTATCTTCCTCCAAAAGACCATGAATCTGAAGGTTGCAACCACTTAGGGCAACTACTCGACTTTTTATAAATCTCTCCAATTTCTCCCATTTTTCAGTATGCCAAAGACAAGGATTCTAAAGCCAACCACGATAATGCAAGTAAAATTAACCATAACCGAGCGGGATCATTTGTTGGATCTATAGACAAGTTGCAGAGCATTAAACTGTCAATTTACAAACTTTCAATGAGTCCATAGACTATTGTAACGTGGTGGATAGCATGACCAGAGTGATTAGGGCACATTTATTAAGACCGGCATTTTAAACGCTGGTCTTAATAACCCCTACACCTGCCAGTGGATCTGCCGGAGTTATGAAGAGGTGCCGGCCTCTCCATAACTTCGGCACATCCAGCCCCAGTTCTAAATGTAAGACAACTTCTGAGCTGTCTTACATTTAGACCTTTTCTACGCCTGAAACTGGCATAGGAAAATGGTAAATGAGACAGGCCTGCCAGCCCGTCCTCTTCCCTGCCCACGCCACCCCCACAATTTTAGACCTGGCATGCGTGGGGGAGAAGTCGCAGATCCAGGTCCATCTGCTCCTGAAATACACCTAATATAGGCGTATTTCGGTATAATAAATGACCCCCAATGACTGCACGTCATGTTAGTCAAAATCCAAATAATTCTTAAGAATCAATTATATGTATGATGCTATAGCCAATGTGGAAAATGTTACAGACCACCATGTCCTGGCGTCTTAACCTAACGCCACAAAAGAATGGCCTATGATTTATATTGCAGATGCGTAATAATCTTGGCAACAAGAAAGAATTATATGCAGAATATTCTGTCCAAATCCTATAAATAAGGCATGCAAGTAAAACTGGGTCTAAACAGAAGAATTTTCTGTGATCTTAGATTGTTATCCCACTATTGGGATAACAGCCATAAAATAATTTCAATAAAAGGTTACAATTAATGACAAATTAAGACTCATTTAGTGGTTTCAGGTAATAAAAAACAAAAGCCACAATGCTTTGCCAAAACCATTGGACAACGGATACCAGCCTCCAATGGACCTCACTGACTTAGAGCGGGACACACTGGAATCCCCCAACACAGATGTGAACACAGCCCAATTTCTCTAAGTTCCTAGGTCAAACTGCTTTACACTATTTTTCTCAGCGTTTCTTGGTCACTTACATGTGCACGGTTTCTCTGCAGTCTCGCTATCAGCTCTGTAATAACTTATCTGACAAGAGCAGATGGTGGCTGCAGAAGACGTGGCTCGGCTATTAGCAGGACATGGAATACAGGGCCCTTCTCCCTGCTTTGACTTGTATGTGCCACGGTTGCAGGCTGGTAAGTAAAAAAGAGAGAAAAAGACAATGTATATTATGATGGAAAGCAAGATAATAAAATATTAACCGTGTGTTAGAACCATAGAACTAAGAGAAATGTATGATTAGATGCATTACCTAGACACTGTGTGTCCTTTGCGGCTGCTTCATATCCTGCTGCACATGTACAGGAACCCACCGGTACCATCCACTCTCCATCTCCATTGCAATAGAGCTTGAGTGGGACAGAAACTTCCAGGGCATTAGGTACACAGGAACCAGGAGCTATAACCAATGAGGTGGCTTCAGCACCTGTCAGAGTCTCTGGAAAACTAGCAAATCCTGCTATTGTCTGTGGACACTTCTTATAGAAAACACGCACTGAAATTAAAGAAACACAGGCACCCAAGTCTTGAAAAGCAAGATAAAACCCAGCACGGGACAGAGGCCCAAAGCTCCGTACTTTAGTGTTGACCCGGCCAGAATCACGTCGTGAAAAGCTCTCATCGGGCGCAATGGTATCCACCTTAATATATGGCGTTTCCATCCAGGAGGGACTGTTCTCAGAGGCAGAGTCACTGTCGGACTCATAGTAAAATAGGTTAAAGGTCTCCTTGCAGGATCCGGGTATATTTGGAAGGCTGTTACAATCACGCACAGTGAATTTTAGCTCAACATAGACACGCTGTACATCCTGGCGGGGAATGAACTGTGTCCTTAGCCAGTTGTTCTGGTTCAACATCTGTACATTACACACTTGGTAAGTCCGAATTGGATTTGATGCATCGTCATAGCCACTTACTTCTTCCCACTACAAAGAAAAGTAGAAACACATGAGGGGAGAGAAGACGAAAAATGTAAAAACAAAAACAGTTCCTTCTTACAGGGACTATGGCAAAGTAGAAGGATTGTTTAAATAAAATGCCAGTAGAAGAGATAGAAAGATAAACTGATGATATTACTTACTCCAGATTCAGGATATGTAACCCATGCTAGCTCCGACGTAGTCCATCGAGTGTCCAAGAGAGTTTCTACACAAACAAAAGAAGATCCCATTAAAAATTCCATTACCTTATAACCATAAAAGAAAATAAATTCCCATTAATGAATACATTGGCCATTTTCCAGACACACAGGTCTTGCATTTGTTGTCGCAGTACCGCACAGTACCGGGGCAGGGCTAGACAAATGCCAGAAGCCAGGTACCTAATGCAACTAGAACTTTGCTGTTCACACCTAATTAGAGTAGCGTAATCTCCTTAATGTTAGGAGTCAACATTAATATCAAACCCTCTAAAGATCCCTGTTAATAGCCTGCGTGTATTACTAATTATAACAGAACAATTTGTCAAGGGGAAATTAAATCCACAACCACATTTTGTAAGATGCCGAAGGGAACAACCGTGCACGAAGGATATTTTATACCATCACTAGTCATTTTCACTAAAACTCGCTCTTATGAAAAACCAAACTGAGTGCACTCATAGCGAAATATTATGTGTGTGTATAAATATATATATATTTATATTACACACACACACACCATACATATACACTCTGCAGATCACAACATCTGCACTGGTTCTGAATGTCACTGCACTGGTTCTGGTTTCAGACGAGCGTGTGCAGTCCAGAAATCACGCTCCATGTGTGAACATGATCCTCCATTCTGGACTTGCAGGAGTGCATAGTAGTATCATGATTTAGAATGCTGTGCGTCTCTGCTTGACCTTACTTCTACAGGGGCATACTGACAGCTTTATGTCACTATGATTCTATAGAAGTAAGGTCATGTAGAGACACACAGCATTATAAATCATGATACTACCATGAGCTCCTACAAGTCCAGAGCGGAGGATCACGCTCATACACGGAGCACGATTCCTGCAATTAGCTAGCTTGTGTGAAACAGTTCTAAGGGGTTGTTCCATTGCAACAAATTATCCCCTATACACAGAGGGGGTAGGTGTTTGATTGGCAGGGACCTGCCCGCTATGGCCCCTGGCTATTCATGAGAACGGGGGACATATTCCCTCATTTGAATAGAGCAACAGACGTGTCTGACACTCTATTCAGCTGTATAGGAAGGCAGGAGATCTCAGGCAGTCCCATAGAGTTGAATGGAGAGGTAGTGAGCATGCATGTCCACTGCTCCATTCAAACCAGGGAACACTGAGCCCTATTCTGAGGATCTGCAGAGGCCCCCAGTGGTCTGAACCTCGGGGGATCAGACACTATCTGCTATCCACATAATAGGGGATAAGTTGTTGTAATGGAGCAACTACTTTAAAAAAAAAAAAAAAAAAAAAAAAAAAAAAAAAAAGGGTACCCATGACTTATTTCAACTATAACAAATGTTTGTCGAAAATTCCCATAAAAGACTGTTTGCTCTTTCACCATTGTCAAAAATGTATGGCAAGTTTGAAAGATTTTAACGGGCCATACGGACTACCTGCGAATGTCCCCACTGGCGAAACAATTATTCGACAATTATTTATGCAGCCATTGTTCAACAATCAGCTTACTTCTATATAAATGTGTACTGTCACCTTAAGGGTCTATTCACACGTCCATGTGTGTTTTGCAGATCTGCAAATTGCGGATCCGCAAAACACAGACACCGGCCAATGTGCGTTCCGCATTTTGCGTACTGCACATCGCCGGCACTCTCATAGAAAATGCCTTTTCTTGTCCGCAATTGCGGACAAGAATAGGACACGTTCTATTTTTTAGCGGAACGGAAGTGCAGATCTGCAAATGTGGACAGCACATTCCTGCCCCATTGAAAATGAATGGGTCCACACCTGTTCCCAAAATTTTGCGGACGTGTGAATGGACCCTTAAGCTGGCAGGATTAGCCGACTAATGTATGGAGGCGTCCTGACTGCCCTGAAGGTCCATCGTCAGGGGAGAGAAAAGTCAGATCCTTTTGTTCTCAGAGAATTTAGAATTTATGGTGCAATGAAACATTGATTGGTATTGTGAAAGCCTGAAAGTCCAAGCCCCAGTCTCTAAAGATGAAGTTATAGGGCTTCTCCAGGGCTAAATTCTAGCTTGCAGGCAACCTGGGGAAAGAAGATCATTTCACGACTACTTATCAATTCAGTCACGCCACCGATTCCACAATTTGGACTGCGCTCATGTACCCCGACTGGCTGTGGGATCTTCTGCAGATGTCTTGACCGGATGTGCTCATGTGTCCTCCTGTTCAGCTGCATCTACATTATGTAGATGAACAGAAGGACACAGGAGCACATCTGGTCAAGGCATCAACAGCAGTTCCTGCAGCCAGATTGCAGAATCGGCAGCACGCTAGAGTGGTAAGTAGTGGTAAAACTATCTTCTTTCCACAGGTTGGAAATTAGAATTCAGGTCAAATCCTCTGAGAACCCCTTTAATTGGAAGATTCTTACACTGGAAGTAAATATTATTTTTACCAACCGCCGTTGCTCGGGTTGGAAGACATTGCAATGTTGACATCAGAAGGCAAATATTAAAGGAATATTTTATACCACCTCTCCCCTCGACAAGCTGTCCTCAGACTTCTGTAAAGAACTAGTTCTATGTGTATAACAACCCATTCCTATAAAATTACAACAGGCGAGGGAGAAAATTATGGCTACTTTATGTGGGTGACTCATAGCTGGGAAAGGGGACAGTGTGATGAGTGTATATTTATTGTATAATAATTTTTTATATTACATTTACCTCCATTTAGCACATAAATACATCGCTTCAACAACGGAACAAAATAAATATACAAACTAGACATTCAGTCATTCCATCTCGGTTCTACATATTTATAGACGGTATGGATCTTGGAGTTTCGTAATATTTTCTCTGGATAGTTGCCTGTAATATGAGGTGCCAGAGTACTGGTGCAGGAATTACAGGTCTAGTGAAGAGGCTATGAGCAATAAAGCTGAGAGCTTAACCCCTGAATTATACTGATCTACCACTTGTAGCTCAGACAAAGACGAGGAAATGAAAGAGCGAGAACCATCGAACACTAGTGTTATCTTATGCTGAGAAATTACTACAATTGTGGCGCTTGATCGTAATGATCATGTTTTCTGTTGACATCAAAGTACGTAAGTAACAAATGCTGCATAAATAGCTACATTTCTACAGCCGGATGAATGGCTCATTTACACTTGTGTGATTTTCAGCTGGTTTCAATGCATTTTAAAAGGCATGGTAATCAGGTGAAATCGACACGGAAGTTAAAACAAATGCTCTGGCATCATTTCCATATCTGCAAGTGTTTCAGTCTTGTTACCCAAAAGCAGACTTTGCCATGTTGCAAGTACATCAGAAACCGTGGTGCTAATTTTATATACCATGGGGGAGATTTACTAATGAAAACGAGCCTGATGCGTTGTGCGCCAAGAAGTGGCACACAGTAAATGCACCACATTTATTAAAAGGTGTTGTCTCATTGTTGTCTCTAGGATATGCCCCCAATTGTCTGATAGCTGCCGGTCCTACCGCTGGGACCCGCAGCTATATAGAGACTGAAACGGGCCAAAGTGGCGCCTGGAGGACTCCGGTCCGGCCGCCACAAAACCCTCCCCCCATAGAAGTGAATGGGAGCGCACTGCGCATGACCGGCCGCCGCTCTCATTGACTTCCATGAGCCTGATGGAAATAGCTGAGCCAGCGCTTGGCTATTTTCGGCGGTCCCATAGAAATGAATGGAGGGCGGCTGCGCATGCGCAGTTCACCCTCCACCACTTTCGGGGGTCTATTTAAGAAATAGGCGCAGGTCCCAGCAATATGTCCCCACAACCCCTTTAGACTCTTTGTTTGCCTTGTCAAAAGCCATGGCTTAGAAGGGAAGAGGGTATGACTTGGCAGAAAGGGATTGTGACTTGATACTCAACCAAGGCCCAGATTTACTAACCCTGCAGAGCAGGGGGTAGACAACCTCTGGCACTCCAGCTGTTGTGAAACTACAACTCCCAGCATGCACACTTGCCCTGCTCTTTTCAGAACTCCCATAGAAATGAATGGGAGCACACTGGGAGTTGTAGTTTCACAACAGCTGGAGTGCGGAAGGTTGCTGACCACTGCTGTAAAGGATGTGATCATAGACAGGCTGCTGAGACCTGCACCAGACTTATCACAAGGGCTCGATGATAAATGGGGTACAGGGATAAAAAACTTTTGTCTAACTCCAGACTATTGGTTGGCTTACTTGGAGAACTTTACAGTTGTAGTAGCCCCAGTATGCCATTTCATTGGACAACTACCGAACAGTTTATGACCCCTCTATAATGACCAATAGGAGTGCTTGCAGAATTCTTATTCACTTTTAGACAGAGTTAATGCAAAAAATAAATAAAAAAAGTTGGACAGAATGAATTGTATCCAAGTCTCAACGAGTTACATCACAAAACTGCTAAAAAAGTTGTCTCACACTGGTCATATGTGAGGCAGCTGTCAGACAAATGCTTATCGAGGCGACTGTCTATCCAGAAGCACCCATAACTACACACATCATGGGCTCATGCACACGGCAGTTGCCTGGCCGTGCCCATAAAATTACCCAATTTTGAAGCAGATTTCACATAAAAATCTATGTGAATTTTACATGGTTCCCCTGCAAAGTGTCTGTGCAACATGTAACAGAAACTGCAGGTATGTTTGTGAAACTGGTAAAAGATTGGGTATTAAGTAGTAGGAAAAGGCAGAGAGCCACGATATTCCCACCAGAATCTTCAAATAGGTCAAGTCATGATGTATTCTTGAAAATAGCATTCTAAGGTTCAAGAAGAATATGCGCATTGATGTCAAATACATAAACCTTATGACCTTCCAATGTGAAAAGACGTAAAATAAGCATAGCACGAAGCATACACAAGACCACATTACCATCTACAAGTTTTTTCAGGAAGGCTACAAGAAATTCTATGGAAAAAAAATAATTTTCTATAAAAGAACAGTCCATAAAAGAAAATCTACATGAAGCATCTGGGTGCCACAAATTGGACCAGCTGCCGAGAGCTGATTTTCCGATCTTTATGTACTAGTCAGCGGAACAAATGCAAATGTAATGTTGCATATAATGAACTGTGTCCAAAGATTTGCTGGGGAGTCCTAATTTGATCCAATCAGTGCAGATGTAATTTTACTTCCAGTTACAAAACTAATCCCACAAAAAGAAAAGAAGACACAAATGGCCAAAAATTCCTTAAAATCGGTAACAAATCCAAGTACTGTGTAGGCGAGGTTCTGCTTTTTGTTTTATAAAAAATGATCACAGCTGAGAAAGTAATTAAAGGGGTTGTCCTATAAAAAAAATTTTTTTAGATAAGTTTTAGATAAGGCGATAATGGGTTAAGAAAAAAACAAAACAAATTGCGCACTTCACCGATTCGCATACACAGAAAGGAGATGCCTAGCCACTGGCCGTAATGGTGACCCGCCTCAGCTAGTGACTGGGCATCCTCTGTTGGTCGAGGTGGAACTAGATAGAGAGCATCAGGGAGCTGCTAAGCATCGGAATAGCAGTGGCTGGTGATCAATTATATTTCTTTCATTTCTAAAACTTTTTATCCTGCAATAAAATAAATAAAAAACGCATTTGTTTTTTTAGATCTTAGGGTTTTATAACTTCTTAGGAAATATCCGTTCTCACAGTGTATGGTGACGGATATGCCCAAAAATATCCTTTCGAAACTTCTGGTTTTTTTTTAACGCATTAATTGGTCTGGGAGCTGAACAGAGCCTCACACAAGGATGATAACAATTGCAATAATTGTGTGCTCCTCACAAAACCAGCACATCAGTGGCATGCCATATCACCATTCCAGTCCCCAGTGGGTCATTTCAGAGAAAGTTTCAACAGCTGCCAAGTCTACACAGCTCCAATGTCACCGTCACTTGGCTGTGAAGCCGATATGAACATTGTGCTCCTTTGACTTTTAATTAACATTTCTGTTAGCTTTGGCTCCTCAAAATTAAAGCAATCCTTAAAAACAAGGCTTGAAATCTCTATCATGGAAAGAGTTATTCTTCCAGTCCTGATTAGATGCAGAATGACCCATCCAATAACCCCCGTTATGTCTGATGAAAACGGAAAGCTGCTTTTCCTCCCCGGCGACTTACTCCGTTATGAAAATGAAGCAAGGAAAGTTAACCTTTAATCCTCTTCAAAAAGGAAACCAACTTTAAAGAGGAAATTATCATAAAAATAATATTTGCACATTAAATATCACAGGACAGCAATTGGCAGAGATGCCCTTTGTCACTCATTTTCCGGGTTTTTTTCTTCCCTAAATCTAAAAACAAGCACTGCAAAATATCAGCTGGACAGAAAACTGGCACAGCAAAGTCATGTTTTAGCAGTAAATTCCATAGAGCAAACCAAAAAAAAAAAAAAAGGGGCACCCGGGCATCACTTCTGAGTAGATTAGTGCCCTCAGTGTGTGCTGTGCAATGGTGTACAAACATGACAGGATCTCACCAAAAACCTAATGTTGTTCATGAATTCACACATTTTGTCTACAGTAAAGCCACTAATCTACTGCATGCACCTTACTCTCTGCTCGGTTTTGGTACCAGGTAGTTTATTTTCCATTGTGGATATGGAACTCCTTCAATGTACTGTAGCGGGTAGCAGTGCAGTGACAATTCTCTCAGGCCAATCACTAGTCAGCAGTGTGGTCATGTGACTGTCATGGTACCATTTTGGCTTGGTGGAACCTCCTCGGAGGTGGTACCAAAAAAGCACCAAGTATTATTCTGCATCTGTGGCCTTGTGGAAAAAACAGGGTAAGGCCTCATTGCAAACGGCCGTTGTTTGGGTCCGCATCCGAGCCGCCGTTTTCAATGGAGCTGCAAAAGATGTGAACAGCACTCCGCGTGCTGTCCGCATCCGTGGCTCCGCAAAAAAAAAAAAATATATAACATGTCCTATTCTTGTCCGCGATTTGCGGACAAGAATAGGCATTTATATTGCCGGCGCCCGTTCCGTTAATTGTGAAAAGCAACACGGGCACCTTCCGTTTTTAGCGGATCCGCGGTTTGCGGACTGCAAAAAACGGCACGGTCGTGTGCATGAGTCAAGAACAATCGAATCGAGCTAGTTCCATGCAGTGGAAACAGGGCTAAAGAGTAAAAAATGACTTTTTGGGGGTCAGGACAAGTTATACCTCATTAATGAAGAAATATAAAAACAGTGGGAATTTATCTATCCCCAAAAAAAAAAAAAAAAAATTGCAAACAAAATATTGTACCAACTGGTATCTGTATGCTGCTCTTGCTACTTTCCAAAAAGGGGCCATTGTGAGGGCAGTAAAAGGGCCAGTGGGTCTGGCATATTTATATTAATTTATGCCAAAAGCTGGTGTAGAGTTCAGATTAGGCACATGGACTGCCAAAGGAGAAGCATCCTCCGGAAACGCTGGGGATATCATAGACCGGCATAAAATGCCTCTCGTTGTCTCTGGAACCCCTCTGCCGATGTGTGCACAGCCTAAAATTCTTTAGCTTTCCCTACTATTTCATCCACCTGATGGACATACTGTACATTGATCGTCACTATTGAATTGCACAACCTTCATATAGGTTACATACATTTAGAAACACTTCCTGCCGGCAATGGCTGAATCACTTTTGCCTCTACAAGGACATTCATGTGTGCATCTGTATCTTCTACCAATGACATCAGCTGTAAAATATGGAGACTCTTAAGTACAGCAGGAGACGCCAAATGAGATAATTTCAAGTACTTTCGGATGAGTTTGTCCTGCAGGCCTGGAGGTATAAGTGGAGCGTCACAGCATCTAAAAATATTTACCTGCCTCTCCACTAGAAACTGGCAAGTCGCTGACCCTTTATTTCGCAGTCTTGGCTTTTAGTCGCATTGCGAAATATGGACTTCCCAGTAATTTACTACACGCCGTTCAGAACAGTCGTGCCAGACATCTGTATGTAATACATACATACGGAAAATTGCAGAGTTGTCAGGAATCCAATTGTTTGTATTTAAATATAATTGGACCATTTATCACTAGAAACGTATGCAAATGACAGTATATTTATCTGTCGAGGGACCTAAACAACGAGGCACAACATTAGCATTTTATTGATGGGGATGTATGCGGTAAACGCAGATCTATTGACCCATGATATTCCAGCAGATCGGCTCTGCGTTAGGGCTTGTTCACACGACTGTGTGAAGCCCGTGCTGTGGACCGCAAATTGCAGTCCGCAATGCACGGGCACCTTCCGTAGGGAAGTCGCATTGGGGATCTCAGACCCATTCATTTGAATGGGTCTGCGATCCGCCCGTTCCGCAAAAAGAACTTGTTCTATCTTTTTGCAGTGTGGAGTCATGGAACAGAACCCCCGTTCCGTGCTTCCGTCCCGCATCTCCAGATTTGCAGACCCACTGAAGTGAATGGGTCCGCATCAGTGATGCGGAATGCGCACGGAACGGTGCCCGTGTATTGCGGGTCTGCAATACGGCAACGGGCAGCACATGTTTGTGTGAATGAGCCCTTACTGCATCAAGGAATCCGCCAGTCTTTCTGCAGCGTCAAGAGCAGATCCAATCAATTGCCATGGCCAACTGGTCACACTCCCTTTCGTAGATACAGGCCGGCACGAATGCATGCGTTACATAGCAGCTAAGAAAAATTCACAATTTAGAAATAATGTGGGCAGCAAAATAGGTCATCTGCTCTATCAAACTGGTTTGCCATTTTAATTTTTTTTTTCTTCAGCACATTGAATAATATCTTATTTTACAGTCTTGAAATATTGAACCTGGCAAAATAATTTTCCATTATTCATTCCAAAGTGACTGCAATACAGCTTAGCCTACCCCTGGCAATTTATCACAATATCTAAAAGACTACTTCCTGACAAAGCATGGCAAGTATGTATTTTCTGCTAGATGCTGCAGAGGTACACGGCTGTAATCGAAAAAGGGGAATTAAACGTTTTGCGGCTCTCTTCATGTCATGCTTTGGCGAAAAAATGCATTAGTTACAGGGATCAGCAACCGCCAGCACTGCAGCTGTTCAGAAACTACAACTCCCAGAATGCTTTTCTCAGTTATGTGGGATTTAGAACAGCCAAGCATGTTTACATGCTGGGAGTTGTAGTTTCACAGCAGCTGGGGTGCCAAAGGTTGGTAATCCCTACATTGGTATATAGTCAGATTATGTTTTGTGATTTTTTATTTTATTTTAGATGGACCTTAAAGAATACTTTTCAAAATGTATGCCATATGTCTGGATCCATCTGTACATTAAATGGCTTTTCCAAGATTCTGCTATTGATAGGTCATCAATATTAGAACAGCGGGGGGACCAGCCGATCGGCTGTTTGAAGAGGCCGCAGTGCTCTGTTGAGAGTCACCGCCTCCTCGCAGCTTACCAAGCACAGTGTCATTTATTGGATAGTAGCTCAGCCCCATTCACTTGTATGGGACTGGTCTGCACCTAGGTCGTGATGTCACTGGCCCAGGAATAGGCCGTGGCACTAACCGGAGTGAAGAGGCCTCTTCAAACAGCTGATTGGTGGGGGTGCCAGGAGTCAGACTTCCACCAATCTGATACTGATGACTTATCCTGAGGGTAGGCCATCAATATCAAAACCTCAGACAACCCATTTAAAGTGCTATAGGGTAAATACTAAAGGGAAGTACTTGGCAGAGCAGAATAGAAATACAGACTTCACCGTTCAGTTATTTAAAATTAATTTGTAACCAGCTTTAAACACGTCACCCATATGGTAGATCGAAACATTTTCCACCAATCAGATGAACAATCCAATACTTAAGGATTGGGAAGGAACGTTTGTCCGTTCACCCCATTACTGCACCATGTAAACCTGTTCCTGTTGTCAATCACCCAACAAACAAGCTCTTTTGTGTGGCATTAAATAAAAGTGTTTGTCGGCAACACATTACCCCGTATATATAGGGGATGGGCTGCCAACAAATGAAAACTGTATGGTGATGAATTGTTTGTCTGCATACTAATGATAAAAGGTGCATTGGACACTCTGTATTGCCGATTGGCGCTCGTTTATGGACTAAAGGAAGGGGACCCTAAGACAAGACTTTACCACGTAACAGATCACCCTCTTATTGTAGAGGTGGGGGTCACTCTATGGAGACTCCCTTCACAGATCAGTCGTTATTGCAAGTGGAGGTAGACAATAAATCTATTTTGCCTGCGGCATCGGTAAGGGGCAGGTCCCAAAGCTCTACAGCGTAAAGTGCATGGTAGATGAATTTCCAAAAGAAGCACTGACTGATGTAGCAAGTTGAGCGGCGCTCATATATATTCATTTTCACTAGCCAATCATCAGGAGGGCTTTGAAAGATTGTTAGTCCAATGCCTACACTGTTTATCGGTAGTATTTCCCCACTTACACATTACAAAATCATAATTTCATGCCCAACAGCAAACAACCGTTTTCTCTTTTACTGGGTGTTCCTACAAGGGGCAATGCTCATCTGCCCCCGTGAGAGGGCCTGGAAGCAGACTACCTCCTTAAAAAGGTGGTCTCATATCAGACAATGTGGGTATATCACTAGAATATGCCCACATTGTCTGATAGGTGCGAGTCTCACCACTGGGACCCGCACCTAGATAGAGAATGAAGCCCCAAGCGCTGGCTCGGCTATTTCCGTTGGGCCCATGGAAGCACGATGCGCTCCCGTTCACTTCTATGGGAGAGCACTTGGTGGTCAGACCGGAGTCCTCCAGCCACTTTGCAGGGCTCCGTTTAGGAGATTGGTGCAGGTCCCACACCTATAAGACAACGGGGGCATATCCTAGCGATATGCTCCCATTGTCGGAGATGAAACAACCCCATTAAGCTGGCCATAGCCAAAGATTCTGAGTAAATTATTTTTGCACCAAAAGACTGGGGGGTTATTTATCAAAACTGATGCAAAGGAAAACTGGCTTAGTTGCTCATAGCAACCACTCAGCAACTAAGGGCACTTTTACACTAGCGTTATTCTTTTCCGGCATCGAGTTCCGTCCTAGGGGCTCTATACCAGAAAAGAACTGATCAGTTTTATCCTAATGCATTCTGAATAGAGAGCAAACCCTTCAGGGTGTCTTCAGTTCAGTCTTTTTGACTTTTCAGGATGGAGATAATACCACAGCATTTTTTCCCATTGATATGCATTAATGCTGGATCCGGCCCCGAGTGTTCCGGCAAAATGGATCAAGCTCAGACCGCAAAAAATGTGAAAATAAATAAATGCCGGATCTGTTTTTCCGGATGACACCGGAGAGACGGATCCGGCATTTCAATGCATTTGTCATACGGATCAGGATCCTGATCCATCCGACAAATGCCATCAGCTTGCATACGTTTTGACGGTTCCGGCAGGCAGTTACGGCGACGGAACTGCCTGCCGAAATCCTCAGTCGCAAGTGTGAAAGTACCCTAAGCCAGCTTTCCTTTGAATCAGTTTGATAAATCTCCCCCAGAATACTGGATACATTTCTGTCAAGGATTTCTGGTGGAAAACAAAACTGGATCCGCAGCATATACTACAACAGTAAAAGAAGGCTATAGCTTCAGCTGAAAAATGGTGGTAAATCTGTTAAGTAAACATTCTGGAGGCAACTAGACCCATCCAAAACACCACATCAATGCTCATCAGCGCAGACACCACTGAGATCGTTCATGAAAACAGCTCTGAACGTGGAAGAGGCTTTGTATACAGCAGTTCAAGCTTCGACTCAATACATCTGAGGAAGGAGGAGGCAAAAGGAGTAGAAAGGTTGTAACAGAACCATCTCCACACTGAATTATTTATACATCTCATGTCCGATAGAAACCTACACACTCACTTTCAATATGAAAGTGTTTCCGACACATACACACCAACTTTCCCTCACACATTTCATATCTAATACACAGCAAATGCCAATATAGAAATCATTTGTATTTGTGATTCAATGTATTAGGGTAACACCCAAAGCATCACAACTGTAGGAATGGAATATAAAAATGACTTAGCTCATATAGTAACTAGAGAGATGAGCGAATTTCATATTTTGAAATTCGTTCACACTTCGTTTGGTGGCAATAGGTGGACTTCTACTAGGACTAAATTAATTATTGAATGCCTCTAAAGGCATTCCGTTATGCGTTCCTTCATAGAATTGCGTTATGGTCCGTGGTAACGGAATCCATAACGCAATTCACCTTTTACCACCAAACGAAGTGTGAACGAATTTCATAAGCGGAAATTTGCTGCTCATCTCTAATAGTAACAGGGTGGCAGACAACAGAAGTAGAACATCTCAAAGCATCTAATAAAGTTGAGCACCACAGCGGCGCTGGGAAGCCACAACTAGTCTGTCTAAGGCAGGGAGAAGAAAGCACCAATGTATTGGAACAGTTTTGTACAGGGATTCTTTATTAGCATTACATTACACAAGTGTTGCCAAACTACAATGAGAGGATTACAAAGGGTTTGGTTCGGAACAGGAGGTGGTGGGGGAAGGGGGAGCCAAGAACGTTCTCATATCTTATTTCTGGTATTGTGGCAGGTCTTGCTGCTAATTCTACAGCTTTTTTCGCTCTTTCCCAGGCAGTAAACCTTGGTTTTCCTAGGTACAATGTGGTGGGAAGTGATTTTTATGACTCGCATCGATTCTGAGGCCGTGCACTCCCCTTAGCACTAAGTTTTTACAATACAGACGGAAGCGAGCCTCTGCCTTTATGCCCCTGCTGTCACAATACACACTTTCACTCTTATGAAGGCTTCAAATTGGGCGTGTTAGCAACATTTTTTTAAGGTGGTGGCCAAGATCCGGTATTATGGGACTGTTTGTCCGCGTCTTTGGTGCGTGACAAGACTGTTCTCTTTTTCTGTGTGTGCTGGATCTATACACTTGTGGCGTAGATTCGTGTTCTCCTGCCTGATCTTTCGCTACTAGGTTTATCCGGTGGGTTTTGTGAACTATGATTTTACGTACTTCTCAACTTTTTACAAGTTTCATACAAGCCAAGTTGCACACAAGCCTTACCAGGTGTCACCAGGGCATTACCTCCAGACTTCAGAGCTCCTTAGAAATGCATCAAGAAACCATAAGGGGAAGTGACCCATAAAAACAAAAACGTAAAAATAAAATAAAATAAAAAGTGTAAAAGTAAAGTATCTTCAAACCTTCTTCTTCAAAGGCCAATGTCTTTCTGGCTCCTTCACTGTTATCATGAGGTTACTTTCTAACCTTTAAGTAAATTTAAAATAACGATTCTCAAGTCTCCAGAACGGCTTGTCATATTTTCATTGTCATTCTGGTATAATGCTCCCCTACGCACAGGTAGGCCGTAAAAAAAAGAGAAAAATCGGCAAGACATGAAAGACGTGGTGGGCACCATATAGATCGAGCTATATACAATGTACAGACATACACAAAACACTTTGCCCTGAGAAATATTTCTCTTTACAACATAAGGTTTCGGTGTAATTTCTAACCCTGGCTAAGTTTCAAGTTGGACACATTTTTCTCATTAAAAAGAGAAAAAAAAAAGAATAAAAAGAAAGGCCTGGATTTGGTGCAGATTGCTGTGTAAAACAGGGAAAGCTAATCCTAACACAACCCCCTCCGTCAGACAGTCCCTGGGGATAACCCCCTCCCTACAGGACAGCTCAGCTTAGAAAAGGGCCCCTGTTGAGGGGGAGGTGTAAGCACACATGTACAAGCTTTTCCAGGCCTATATTAGAAAATGTATCACTTATTAGCTGCCCTTTGCCATGCAAAAACGGCTCGGGGGGGGTTGTGAAGTCCAATGATATGGGGACAGATTAAGGTTTCAGCATTGACCAATACATTTTGCATTGTTTGTCTCAAATATTACAATTTTTTTTATGTAAAAAAAGTTGTGACCACTTGATGTCTGAAAACAATTAAGGCTATAAACTCAATGGCTCAAGAAAAAGTAAAAAAAATAAAAGTAAAGTAAATTAAAACACTTCCACTTATAAGCAATGAGTCCCACATTACACAGCCTGTACGGCGTTCAGTGGGTGCAACTTTACGTTTTATGTATTCAGCCTGTAGCAATTCATTTTTTACCAAATTTTTGCAGTTATGTTACATCGGCCATTATAAATCCTGCATTGAGTTGCCATGGTAACCATCCGGGCATTGTGCCAAGACGAACTTTGATACTTGTTGTATCATATTGTCGTTACATTATTCTGGGCAAAGGGCCAGGACACAGAATGACGGACAGAAGATCGATGTCATCTAGCAGTCTATGACTGGCAAAGAGCGCAGACCTACTTAAACGCTACGCCATGTGCATGTGACACCGTATGTAACGGGCAGGAGATACGAAAAATGAATATACCATTGTCATATAGTTAAGTGCCAATGGATGAAAAGCGGTAGAGGTTGTCGATTTTTTTTTTTTTTTTTTTTTGGGGGGGGGGGGGGGGGGGAGTGAAAAACAGGTTAAAGATTCTGCAAACGGAAACAATTCAGACATGAAGTGAAGTGATGACCATGTTAATCCAAAAGGGGCTCTCTGGGAATAACAAATAAAGTTTATAGTAGCGAGAACACCAAGTTCTGACACCTCACAATACACGCCGTCAAGCGACGAGATCCTCCAGACACTACAGGCACTCCTTTGTTTGTTTACATGGAGCACATCCAAGGACAAGAAATCCTCATCTATGGATCTACATATAGTATATTTCACAGCGATAATCCGCAAAAGCAAAATCCACATCACATTGCGGATTTTGCTACGGTTTCCAGTCTATGGATCTGCCGCAGAGTCCGCCATGTGCACTGCAAAGGGTGAAAGCCACAGCAGATGTGGATGAGATTTTAAGTTTTTTAAACTCCACTTCGTTGCTAGTGTATACACTGGATTTTCTACAAGCAATTCTGCTGCGGAAAATATGCAGCATTTATGTGGCAAAAGCCATCCGAGTTATATGTGGATTCTGCAGCGGATTCCAAGGTGGAAATTCACAGCATAAATTAACATGCCGCAGGTTTAAAATCTGTACCGTATGTCAGTTCAAGCTCTGGATTATTTTTTTTCCCCCCAGCGTGTGGATAAAAAAGTAAATCTCATCCGCATTGCCGATATTGAAAAACGCTGCAAATTTGACACACACAAAATTACGCCACATGTGGGTGTACCCTAAAGCCTCATTCACACGCCCGTGAGCAGATTGTTAGTGATGTATCTGTGAAGGATCTGTGTTGGGTCAGTTTTTTGCTGTCCGTGTTTCACCAACACGGAGTAGCTGAAAAATAAATTTTAAAAGCATCTCTTCTTAATGATCCGTGAAACACGGATGCAACACAGATGGCATACGTGATTTTCACAGACCCAAAGACTATGATGGGTGTGATGGATCTATGAACACGGACAAAATAGAGCATGCATCCGTGCTAAAAACTGACCCACGGACCGTGCTAAAAACACTGATGTGTGAATACACACATTGAAATGAATGGGGACGTGTGCTGTCCGTGGAGAACGCGTACAGCACCCATCCGTGGAACACCGACGTGTGAATGAGGCTTAAGGCTACCTGCACACGTTGAGGATTCAGCTTTTTTGTTCCTGTGCAAAAATCACAGCGTAGTGTCCGAAATTAGATAAATCTCATGTACACTTTGCATATATTTTCCATGTGGAAAGTGACCTGCTACGCACGTTTCTGCAGATTTCAACCTTTGCAAATCCACAACAAAAATTCAGTTTGAAAACCCGCACCCGTGTGCAGGTAGCCTAGAAGCTTCAGAGCCCTTTGACCATGTACTATTCAGGGCTCAGGCAGAGAATGTGGTTGGCATTGTCCGCTTTCTCTAGAAACCTCTGTTTGTCCTGTCACTGTATCATCCTGCACACTGGTCACTTGCATTGTGTGCTCGCGGGTTAGCGCTGCGTCTATTCATCTCGTGATAATATGATACCATGATGACAAATTACACACAGAACGGCTGCCAATAGCTGGATCCGGTTAGAAGGTCACTAATACGCCAGGTTTTCTGAAATACTATGGGAAGGGCATTTGATACATGGGAATTTAAGTTTGTGTCTACTGGCCATTCCATGCAGGTAGTTTTAGGTTAATAACCATATAGAAAACCTTTCATTTATCAGAGGTTCGGCCTCGGCCTCATGCACACGGCCGTTTTGCGGCCGTTCCGTGCATTGGGGACCGCAATTGTGGTCCCCATTGCACGGGCAACATCCGTGCAGCAGGCCGGACCCATTCAACTTGAGTGGGTCCATGGTATGTCATTTTTGCGGTGCGGAACCACGGAAAGAAAACACCACGGAAGCACTCTGTAGTGCTCCCGGTGTTCCGTGACTCTGTTCCGCGTCTACGGAATTGCGAACCTATTCGAGTGAATAGGTCCACAACCGTGATGCGGGTGCAAACAGCCGGCGGCCGTGGATTGCCGACCCGCCGTTTGCATCAGACCTTACACTAATAGTATGTTCACGTGTCAAATTTGGATATTGCAAATACTACCAGACCCACAGCAAAAATCCAAAATGGACACTTGGGATTTCTGGTGTAGGAGTGCAGTTCAAGGTGTTGTGGATCAGTCCCTTTAATTGGGATTAGGGCTTGTTCACATGGCCGCTACACCTCTGCTAATCATTTCCATTGTACAACAGAGCATGACGGACCCCATGGACTATAACTAGGGGCCATTGGGTTTCCATCATTTGATAGGACAAAATAGTGCAGCTCATACCTAAGGGAGCATTCACACGACTGTGTTGGTTTTGCGGTCCGCGGTTCTGTATGTCTTCAGTTATCTTTCCGTTCCGTAAGTCCGTATACGGATGTGGTGCTTCCGTGTGTCATCCGTTTTTCACGGTTCGCAAAAAACTGAAATGGGGTTTCCTAGAATGTTTTCAGTCCAGAGGTCCGCAAAAAACTGATGACATACGGATGCATTTCCGTGTGCTATCCGTTTTTTTTTTTTTTTTTTTTTTTTTACAGACCCAATTACTTTCTATAGGGCCACAGACCCAAAGAAATGAATGGGTCCGTGCATTGTCCGCAAAAGCTGCGGAACGGACACGGAATAAAAACACGATCATGTAAATGCTCCCTAAGGGAGCTCCCGACAAAGACGTTAACACACCCTTATACGCATCGGTGCCAATTCGCCCGCCTTTTCATACGGAATCCACAAGAATACGTAGAATTCTGTAGCACAAAGTTCACACCAGCAATATGCAATACTTCTGAATCCCTCTAGAATATGGCACGCCCAATTTTTTTTTTTTACTCACTCAGATTACATAAAGTTACAATACAAAGTTGTAGAATTTAATAGTTGTCATATGGTCCATGCACCCTATACTAGGTGCCCTAACACCCCAAGCTTTCTGCATAAAATCAGTACGGACACAAGTAAAAACGACTGCAGAGCCTAAATGCTATGGATAGAAAACGCCCGCAGACAATGGCTACCCCACTGTGAATGTTAAGTTCACAAATTCTAATTGACTAACGTGTAACACCTGGCCCCGCAATATTTTATATGCAAATCAATGCCCCATACAAATGCTCAGAGGGGAGAGAAAACAGCAAGACAAAGTAAAACCAAATGGTGGAGAAGCACAGTTCAGGGACCAACGTGCATGCATACATACATATGACTAGGTGAGCAGACCGGTGGGGAATAATCACAAGTACAGTAAGCAAACAACACACATATCTGACCCAGCATTCCTCCTAGGACTAAAGTGGTTTAGCTCTAGATTTGAGAAAACAGATTATTCACAAATTCCAATGAGGTAAACCTCAAACTGCCCAAACCAGAAGAGAGAAGAAGGGTGTGATCAGCACACAAAACTTCATGGTCCCGATGCAGTAAAAACATAGGAAAGGCAGCCTGTACAAGCTGCCCCGAAAGCAAACACACAGGACCATCTGTAAGTCTAGACATGCACAATGGGTTTCTGGTTTCAAGAGGTATCATTGACATTGATCCTATGTACACAGGAAATGGAAGGGTTAATAAAGGCTCACGAAAAAGCCATACCAGGGGCGGAATCAGGAATCCGCATTTTTAAAGGTATCATCATTGCACATTTCTGACACACACCAATTCAAAATGTTATCTACTGTTATCTTTATATGTCAGGTGATGGATACCAGAAGTTCTCCTTCATAAAGTCTACAAAAAAAGCGAAGAGCAAGGCCTCATGCACACGACCGTTGTTCCGGTTCGCATCAGAGCCGCAGTTTTTGCAGCTCGGGTGCGGACCCGGTTAACTTCAATGGGGCCGCAAAAGATGCGAACAGCACTCCGTGTGCTGCCGGCATCCGCTGCTCCATTCTGTGGCCCCGTAAAAAAAATATAAACATGTCCTATTCTTGTCCGTTTTGCAGACAAGAATAGGCATTTCTACAATGGGCCGCCTGTGCGGAAGGCACACAGACGGCTTCCGTGTTTTGCGGATCCGCAAAAAACGGAACAGTCGTGTGCATGAGGCCTAAGGGCTCATGTACACAAACGTATTTTTGCATCCGACCTGCATTTTGTGTGGCTGAGATGCGGACCTGTTCACTAAAATGGAGCTGCAGAAGATGCGGACAGCACACGCATGTCCGTTCCACAACCAAGCAAAAAATAGAACACGTCCTATTCTTGTCTGCATTACGGACCACAAGAGGACTGTTCTATTATGGGCCGGATGTTTCGTTCCGCAAAACGCGGAAGGCATGCGGCCGGTATGCGTGTTTTGTAGACCGCAAAAACGGCTGCGCCGTGTGAAAGAGCCCTAAGGTGGTGAATAAGGCTCTTTATCACTATTGTGGGATATTGGAGCACATTTTCAGCCGAGCAAAACAGTGGAATGCTACAAACCGGTTTTCCAATAAGCTTAAACCTGAGAATAAATGGTTAACAGAAAAAGGAGGCAGGCGAGGCTTGTATTTTACACGGATGTGTACGATAACTCATACAGTAACAAAAAATCCAAAAGCAAATTGAATATTTTTTTTTTTTTGTAAAAAAAAAAAAAAAAAAAGTCTTCCACAATACACAGAAAACATTAAACTAAAGCAATAAACAGCTCCCAAAACATCAACCGAATGGGCAAAGCCCGAGCACCATTGCAAACCAACACCGCAGGAATGTGAAAACATCCCCCAAGGCACATGTAGTGCAGTCAACATCCCAACAAGGAGCGTCCCCGCCATCTGTGGGAGAACGCACAAAAGTAATAAACTGTCCATAGAGAGGTGAACACACAGGAATCAAGGGGGCGTAAAAACTTACGGCCCACCTGTGTTTCTATCCTTCTCACTCGTCCACAAACAGACCTAGAAGGGCAGACATAACAAACCCTGGCGAGCGTCTTCCAGACGGAGTATATGTGGGCACATTGAATTTTGGGAGATTATCACTTCTCGCCCTTATGAGGTGATGAATTTCTAATGGACCAGCTAAAGCAAAAATGAGAGACACCAGTAAGGCTCTGACTTACGAATAGGTCTGCCCCAAAAGTCAGTTTAAGAATTGGCGCAAAGCTTAGTGAAAAGAAGTGGGCAATTTCCTGATGTATACCTCCAACCTTCTACTGTATGCCACCTATAGGGGTTCTAATGGGACATACAATGGACATATATAATAGGAGTGGGTTCTCTCTTCTTCCTGGGGAGGGGGGTTACGAAGACAGTGAAAATGCAGCCTCCGAATATGATCTAATTAAATCTCCATTACCACACCGGAGATCTATCAAAAGTGACTGTATTTAGGAGCCAGCGAAATGGCACAAATTGCATCAGATTTATCAAAGCGAGGCACATGGCAATGTGACACGACGAAACTGGTGCAACTCGTTATGTGTCATTATGCACCAACTTGTACTTCATTGATACATTTGCCAAATTTTCACACCCCTTTTTCAAACCGCCAAAGGAGGCATGAACAGAGTTGGAACTAATTGGCCACATGCGGTGTACTCTATTTTTACACTTTGCTTAGTTAATCTCTAACAGGGTGTGTTTGCTCTAGGTGTGGATTTTCTTCACATTTAGACCCCAAAAATAATGAAAATACAATGGAAACCCCCCCTTGTAAGGGCTCAACACGGATACCGTACAAGAATAGGACATGTTCTATAATTTTGTGGACGGCATGGAACGGATGCGTGGATGCGGTCTGCATCTTTTGCAGCGCAATTGAAGTGAATGGGTCACATCCGACCTGCAAAAAGTTCTGATCAAATTCGGACTACAAATACGTTAGTGTGCGTGAGCTCTAATGCTATACTGATAATGATCCCTTATGCCCATAGACACATCACAGATTTATACAAACTCCACACTGCTATAATACAGCGCCCTTCTAGTACTAGGGGGCTCTGCAGTGCCCCCCCCTTTTCTGCCTCCATACAGTCTCATTCAGATGCCTGTAAGGGGGCTATTTTGTAGAGTTTTTATTACGGCCACAAAACCCTGACTCCTCCTGGACCAAACCTTAAAAGGTGATCCAAGTTTGGTTCACTTGAGCCACGTAAAGTCCATGTATCGAGGCCATTACATAGATCCAAAAACGCAGCCACCTTATGACCATCTGAATGTGACAGAAAGCAAAAAAAAGCTGTTTTTACATTTAATTCCATGATTGATGAATACACAGGGCTCATTCAGAAAACAGAGCTCCAACTGGACCACGGAGGAAAAAACAAACAAAAACGGACGCACAGGGATGTCCTCTCACGCACCCATTCACCAGAATGGCTGAGGCTTGCGGGAAGAGTAGACCCAAATGGTGCATACTGCAAGGCCTGATGGTGAATTGGCCCATGACTTCAATCTAGGCGCCGTCCGCTCTACAATCAGACTTGTGTGAATGAGCCCTATAGCTAAAAAGGTTGTGATTCATTGCTCATTAACCCTTAGGGGTTTACTACACGTCGATCTTCGGATGCTGACATACAAATAAATGGGTTCACAGCGCAACTCGTACCTTTTGCTGCAACCGCAGAATCACAAAAGAAAATCCAATGGTGCTGGAACTTTTGTGATTCTGGGGTCTTGCCATGTGAGCGTTGCGCTGTAAAACCACATTCATTTCTATGCTAGCACTGCGATCTTTAGGCACTCTAGCTGTTCCGCAACCAAGATCGCCATGTAGCCTAACCGTTAAATAAAAAATTAAAAATAAAAAATTGGGTAAAAACAATAAAACAAGTGCATAAACTAAAAAAAGCCATCTTCATATTTTTGGGAATTCTTAAAAAAATGTATTCTATAAGCAGGAAACGCAAGTGTGAATGATCCCCACCAAGGGGTTAGCAGTGCACGAGGCGTGGTACACAAGTCAATGAATTCTGTGCTCTGTTACATTGCCAGGAGGATTACCGTAATTATATCGGACACAAATGAATCTGTTCCTCCTTTGTCTTTCCTCTGTATTTATTGAATTGTATTGTTTAGTACCTGTTGCCAAAACACGGTGAAGGCAGCCATTTTGGAGGGCTGACCCAATACCCCTCTAGTTCCTGCTAAACTGGGTAAAACCAGACCGGCCGACTTCCCTATATGTACCGCACAGCATATGGTATAACATGGTCATGGGGCTTGTAGAAAGTAATGATTTGACTGTACAGGAGCCGGTCATGTAACTTTATGGGGAACCAGATTGCTGTCTTAAACTGATTTTTGGGTCCACCTCTAACTGGGAATTGAGATCAGCAACCCAAACCTAAAAAAAAAAAAATTCAAAGAAGAATATTTCAGTACAAAGCATTTAGTAAAATCCAACCCGCGGCAGTCCTTTCAACAGGGACCTGCTTTGTCATGTTCCCTGCAGAGCCTTCTCTCATCTAGTCCTCACTTCTCCGTCATACAAAACAGATTTAGACAATGTAAATGATGAGAATGACAGGTCAACCGGCTCCTTAAAAAAAGGAATGCGAGGTCACATGACCAGGCACTTCACCTGGACAACTCCCAGGGGTCTTCTAACGACTGTGAAGAATAGAAGGAGGTGACAGTACACTGCCCCAACCTTCATATTAAGGCTACATGCACACGATCCGTATGCCATCCGTTTTGTTTTTTGCAGGTCCATTGCAACAATGCCTAAAACGGACAAGAATAGGACATGTTCTATATTTTTTTTGCGGGGCTACAGAACGGACATAATGACGCACGGTGTGCTGTCCGCATTTTTTGGGGACTCATTAAAATAAGTGGGTCCGCATCCTATCCGCAAAAAACAAACAAACAAAGGAACGGACACAGAAACAAACAACGTTCGTGTGCATGTAGCCTAACACACATTGTCCAGTAACCAATACAAAAGGAGGAAACACCCGATTATTCCTTCATTTAAGTTAACAGCCAAAATTATCAGCTTATGCAAAGCAGTGATCCAAATGGGCAGATAATGGGCTTTCATCACACCTCGCATTCCCTAGAGGTGTCTCAAGTGGAAATGGTCACCAACTGTTTTCTTAACTTTAACCGCACCCTGCCCTTATCAGGCATCCAAATGGATAAGACAAGAAAGATTGAAGACCAGGCTTCTGCCAAGAAAGCAACACAAAAGATGGAATGGCCAGAAGAAAATCTAACTTTAACAAGCAATGAAGGAAAACACTGATCAATCACGTCCAATGGAGGCCTTCAACGCCTTCCAGACAATGCATGACCCCAACTGGAGGAGAAACAGTAGATAATAGCCAGGAACATCCATCTACCTGATGTTATCACTCTAACTACAGGTTCCTCTACCAAAAGAAATACCATCCTTGTCAGCCTTATGGCAAATACTGCATATGTTAGGAGACATCTGGATCTGATCATCAATGGTCAGGATCTCAGACATCTAGTAGGTTTTCAGTCTCTTGGGGATGTGTCCACCCCTAGTGCACTTGAACCTTATGGAGTCCTAGGTTCAAACCTGACCGAGGACAACATCTACATGGAGTTTGTATGTTCTCCCCATGTTTGCCAGGGTTTCCTCCCTCACTCCAAAGACATACCGATAGGCAATCTAGATTGTGAGCTCCACAAGTGATGATAATGTCTGGAAAAGGCTGCAGAATAGGTCGGCGCTATATAAGCACCTAAAATAAAGGTGTCTGGAGACCACCACCAAATAACACCCCCGATCAATGTAAGAACGCTGAGCCTTGCATGCGCCATAGTGAGCTAGTCCAGCCATTGTGCTGATTTTGGCCCAAATCAGGGGTGAAGCTTCACATCTGAAAACCCTGATCTAGTTCCACATGAACAAAGAGAAATTGGCCGCACAGATCTGGAGATAGCAGCAGCTGCAGACACTCACAGGATCAAAGGTGGGGAACTTCTAACTCTGCCGGTTCCCCCATCACTCATTCCACCAGTTCCATAATTACTGGGGGACCAATTAGACCTGCAAGCAGTGTGCTCCAACCTGTGGCTGCTGGGACTTGTAGTGCTAGCCACAGGTGTGCCAGGACCACCACGTCCCGTATTAGGGAGGCTGAGCACGTAGTGTGCAGAGCACAGTCACGCGTCCAGTCCCGCATCTCACCTTCCAGTCCTCCGACACCCGCCACCAGCAGCAGCAGCAGCACGGAGCCCGCCAGCCCCAGCATGTCTGGGTGACCCGCACACACGACACCCGCTAGTAGAAGATCCGAGTCACCGCTCTCTGTATCCAGCGGGTATATCCAGACGGGTGTAGCAAGATCCTCGCGGGTGTACGCGGCTCTCTTTGTTCCCCCTCTCTGCGGGCGTACGCCGAAAACTATAGCTTCCCCGGGGTACACTCGTGCCACTCTGGACCCCCGCGGGTGTTTACAGTCTCGTGGGCCCCCCCGCGGGTGTACTTCGGGTAACTCCCGACCTCACACTGGCGAATCCCGCACTGCAGCCACAGCTCAGTCTGGGGGAGGGGGCGCGTCAGTCACTCTGCTGGCTCCGCCCACATGCCCTGTCAGCAGTCACCTCTCCTATTGCTAGTCTGCTACCAGCAGCGGCTTCACCCATCTCTACGAAGCACACGTGGGGAGCAGGGCGAGGTGGGCGTGACTTAGTAAAAAAAGATGAATTGACTTGGGCGGTCCGTGATGCGCCTTGGCCCCGCCCCTTATTTCTATTGGCCGGTCTCTCTGTTGCCATGGTGACATATTGGAAATTGTCACTTAGTACAGAGGTCCAGCTGCAGACAGTGACCTCTTGTGGCCACGCACGCCATGGCAGGTAAGAGGTGAAAGGAAGAAATCAAGGATGGAGAGCAGGAAATGGCAAAGGGATAATGAAAAGTGTGGGGATCATTAAAGGCAATCTATCATCGCGCTCGTTTGACTACAACTTCTGGAGCATATTTCCTTTTGACTCCATTCTTAGACGTTCTGTCATGATGTAAGGCGCTCTAGTTTAGTTATATGCCTTTCTTACAATTAGATTTCGTTTACTTTCCAAGGAAGAATGTAACTAATTACGTCAATGAAAAAAAAAAAACCTGCAGTGTGCAAATGTGTGTATGAGAGTAAACCTTCTGTGCATACAGGATGCCAGAATGTGACCACCTGGGAGCAGGACCTCATGAGGCTGCATCCTGGATTTACAGGCGAGAAGAAGCGGGCTATAAACCGCCAAGAATACATCGGATTCCATTTTGTATGTGTATTACTGGGCCATGCAGTGTTCAGGGACACTATCACATCGGAGCCCTGGGGTAATACCATTAGAGTTCCCCCATAACAACGCTTTCTCTGTCAGTGATTTTGAGCCAAAAACCGGTGCAGACCTTTCCCTTACACCTTATGTCTGTGGAGGCTCCAGTCCTGGTTTTGGCTCACAATCACTGACCAAATCAATGATGTGTGAATGAGGCATTAGCTGTCAATCACTGACCAAACACTGACATGTGATGTGAATAAAGTCTCATTCACAAGTCAGTGATTTCCATCCAGGACTGGAGCCTCCACAGACATAAGGTATAAGGGAAAGATCCGCTCCTGTTCTGTGTTTAGAGCCACACCTGGTTTTAGCTCAAAATCACTGACCGAACACTGATGTGTGAATGAGGCTTTAGTTCTTACCTGGGTCAGGCTTGATTCTCAAGCTGCCAAAATGTACTTACCTGGAGTTCCATGCTTTGGAGATGTGTGGGGTTCTCCTGGTCTTCTTCCTTAGGCCTCTTGCACATGAACGTTGTGCATCTGTTCCGTACATTTGGGACCTCAATTTACGGTCCCTAATGCATGGGCAACTTCTGTGCGGCTGCCGGGACGGATCGAGACCCATTCAACCTGAATGGGTCCGTAATCCATCCGCACTGCAAAAAAATAGAACAAGTTCTATTTTTTTTGCGGTGCGGAGGCACGGACAGAAGCACCACGGAAGCACTCTTTAGTGCTTCCGTGGGGTTCCGATCCGTGCTTCCGTTCCACATCTCCGTGATTGCGGACGCATTCAAGTGAATGGGTCCACATACATGATGCGGAGTGCACACGGGCCGGTGCCCGTGTATTGTGGACCCCCCGTATGCGGGCTGCAATACGGCCACGGGTACACAATGTTCGTGTGCAAGAGGCCTTAGACCACTTTTACTGGTCAGTAGTTGGTCAGTGTTTGGAATCAGTGGAGCCTCCAATGGAGAGATTTGCTCCTCGTCTGTGTTCTGGCTTACAAATGTCGATGAAATAGACAGTGTGAAAGTGGCCTTCTGCAGAATATGGCATAATCATCTGCTCCATGTTACTGGGGAACCCATTTGCCCACTGCTTTTGGGTTTTGATATTACGGCGTTCACTGTGTATACACTGATGTCCTTATTCTGCAGGTCAGTAGGATTACAGTGATAGTAAACTTGTATAGTTTTTATTTTGTTTTACTACTTTAAAATGAAGTAAATCTAAGGCTACTTTCACACTCGCGTTTGGTGCGGATCTGTCATGGAGCCTCACAAACGTATATGTTCAGATAATACAACCGTCTGCATCCGTTTGTATTATCTGTAACATAGCCAAGACGGATCAGTCATAAACTCCATTGAAAGTCAATGGAGGACGGATCCGGTTTCTATTGTGCCAGATTTTGTCATAGAAAACGGATCCGTCCCCATTGACTTACATTGTGTGCCAGGACGGATCCGTTTGGCTTAGTTTCATCAGATGGAACGGAGACAAACTGATGCATTCTGAGCGGATCCTTTCCCATTCAGAATGCATTAGGGCAAAACTGATCAGTTTTTAACCGCTTTTGAGAGCCCTGAATGGATCTCCCAAACGGAAAGCCAAAACGCCAGTGTGAAAGTAGCCTTAGTTTTCATTGTATTGCCATTTTCTGACAGCCAAAACGTTTTCATATTTCCATCTACAGAGCTGTGTGAGGGCTTGTTTTTTTCGGGCCAAACTGTAGTTTTTATTGGTACCATTTCCCGTGCACACGACCGTATGTATTTTGCAATCCACAAAAAAAAAACGGATGGCATCCGTGTTGCTCCATTTTTTTTTTTTTGCGGATCCATTGTAACAATGCCTGTTACAGACAAGAATAAGAAATGTTCTACTTTATTGCGGAACGGACATGTGGAGAAATGGAAACGTAATGCACACGTACTAATTTCCATTTTGTGGCCACATAAAATGAATGGTTCTGCATATGGGCCACAACAAATGTCACGGAATGGACATGGACAAAAAATACATTCGTGTGCATGAATCCTTATTCAATTTTTGGGCGCGACAAGGTGAATAAATCGTCGAATCGTTGACTTTTTTTTTTTTGTTACAGCCTTTACTGTGAAGGAAAAATATTTTTATATTCTAATAGTTTGGGACACGGCGATACCTGTTAAATTTATTTATTTATATTTTTTATATGTAAAATTAATTTTAATTTATATGTTTTTTTTGTATTTAACTTTCTTCACGGTAACTTTTAGTCCCCTGAGGCTCGCCTGGACATTTTTACTTTCACCACAGTAACTTTGCGTTCCCTTAGGCACACGCCTCGCCATAAATTAGGCGCCTCTTCCGGCAATGCAAATTCCGGTCTTTTGATAAATCTCCCCCTTTGAATCATCTCTGTTTTTCTCTAATTTCTAGTGAATGGACGCTCATATCTGTAAGCATTAAACTCTTTCTTGACAGGAAGTAAGCTTTTTTGATGTATTGTAAATTGCAACCTTCATCAGAGATAAATTTACAGAGGAGCGATCCCACATAACACGGTCCTGATGTGTATCATGACTTTCAGACATCATGGCAGCTATCTCCGGGAATGTGTAAATATCCTACAGTCGGCACATGGAAGAAGTGACATAGGATGACATGAAATAAATATCTGCATAAGAAGAGAATGATACAGGGTACATTCACACGACCGTATAGTTTTATCCGCATCCGTTCTGTATTTTGAAGAATAGATGCGGATCCATTCTTTTTTATGGGTGAATAAAATGTGCGGACAACGTTCAGTATGTTGTCCGTATCCGTGTTTCCGCATTTCTAGTCCGCAAAAATATGAAGCTTGTCCTACTATTGTCCGCGCAGATCGGTCCGCAGCCCCATTCAAGTCAATGGATCTGCAAAATGCGGATGACATACGGAATGGTTTCCATATGTCAACCGTTTTTGCGGATCCGTTTCCGTATTTTTGAAGGCCTTAGGCCTAGTTCACACGAACATTTTTTTTTTTTTGCGAGTGTACGGGCTGTTCTTTTGTGGTCCGTATACGGAACCATTCATTTCAATGGTTCCGCAAAAAAAACGGAATGTACTCCGTATGCATTTGGTTTCCGTATTTCCGTTTTTCCGTTCCATTGAAAGATAGAACATGTCCTATTATTGCTCGCAAATCACATTCCGTGGCACCATTCAGCAAAAAAAAAACTGAACACATACGGAAATGCATCCGTATGTCTTCTGTATCCGTTCCGTTTTTGCGGAACCATCTTTTGAAAATGTTATGCCCAGCTCAATTTTTTCAATGTGATTACTGTATATGCCATACGGAAGAACGGAAACGGAAACACAACGGAAACAAAAAACAACGGATCCGTGAAAAAAGGACCGCAAAAAACTATAAAAGCCATACGTTCGTGTGAACTAGGCCTCAATAATTCATTTTTTTTCTCTCTTTTTTTTTTTTTTTTTTTCCTTCCATTTTTTGCGGACCGTTTTTTGCGGAAGACATATGGAACACAAACGGACATGCAGACACACGGTTCCGTTATTTGCAGACCGCAAAACGGAAAGGATTACACACGGTCATGTGAATGTACTTGGAAAGTGCAAATACTGAATGTTTCCACTCCTGCCGGTCCCTCCCTCCCGATATATAATGCACACATCATATTGTGAGAGTAGAAATGAAGGCACAGCACACAGCTCCCAACAGTATCATAGGCTTTGGATAATGAATTAGAATCCCCGAACAGCACTATCGTCCAGATGCTTCTGAACCGGAGAGTTTGCAGTTGCTCGCTGAGTCATTAAATGCTGGTCATTAGATCATTTCATATACATTTGGCAGTATGTAGAGGTATAATCATACTGCAAGCTGATTTCAAATTTCAAAGGAAGTTCAATAATATACAGGGATGTCTTGGACTTTCCAATGTTGCACAAACTTTTTTTTGTTTTTTGGAACTACTTTTGATTTTGTATTTTCACTCCAATATGACATCCTAGTTTTTTTTTTGCCATTCAGTGGGGAAAAAAAGTTATGAAACCCTCGGCAGTGACTCAGGAGCCAGTTTAGGCGTGATCTGCTGGCCTGGGGCTACAGTGACAGTGCTTCCTTCTTCTCCTGGGATACTCTAATAAGTACTTTTGACATAGAGGTGACCCCTCTAGGAATGATAGGATGTCATTGTCCTCCTAGACATATGGTGTTAAGATGTTAAATGATGGTGCACAAGCAGTTTAGTGCCGGTCAGTTATCTTTACTTGCCAACACGTGAGTGATGTATTTTGCGTATCGGAAGGCCAGATAACCTCAGAACAGTAACTGTTTGCTGAAGATTCCAGGTCAATGGGCAAATTTGACAGAAGATTAGAGCAGTAGATGTCTCTTCAAATGACACCTCCTGGAACACAGTAATTGTATTGCCGGAAAAAAAGGACAGTCCAAAGACACGACTGGAGGGTATTTATGGAAATTAGCACAAGAAGAGTATCTTTGCCCATAGAGCTATAAGACCTCATGCACCCGACCGTATCTATTTTGAGATCCTCAAACCGCAGATGCGCAGAATATGGATGCAGTTCTTGTTGCTTGCGCATTTTTTTGTGGACCCATTGACTTAAATGCGTTCGCAGTCTGCACTTTGAGGACAGGTATAGGACATATTCTAACTCTTTGCGGAAGAGGCATATGGATATCATCCGTGTGATTTCCACATCCATAAGTCCGTTCTGCCAAAGATAGACTATGGGGGTCATTTACTAATCTGAAATACGCCTAAGTTAGGTGTATTTCTGGTGCAGATGGGGCACAGTGGTCAGTTGTGCCGCCATCTGCAACTTTTCCCCAGCCACACCAGGTCCTAAATTGTGGGTGGGGAAGGGGACAGGCCGAAAGGCCCGTCTCATGTACCATTTTCTACGCCTGTTTTAGGCATAGAACATGGTCTAAATTTAAGACAGCTCAGAAGCTGTCTTACATTTAGAACTGGCGTATGAGCCGCTGAAGTTATTAAGTGTCTGGCGCCTCTATGTAACTTCAGCAAATCCAACGCCAGCAATGGGCCTTTATTAAGACCGGCGTCTAAAAGGCAGGTCTTAATAAATGTGCCCCTACGTCCGCAAAATGCGGCCCACGGAGAAACTGAAAACAGTGGGTCTGCAAATAAAATTCAAGACTGCAAAACGGATACGTTTATGTGCATGAGATCTAACTTTGCAACAGAGATGAGGGGAGGTTCACGCAATGTCTGAGCTCTACATTTCGGGTGTATGCTAGAAAATGCTCCTAATGGATGCAACTAGTTTGCCTATAGAAATCTAATGGTCAGACGTAGACTGTCCTTTTGGCATACTGTATGTTTGGCTGGTAAACAAGGGGGCGTAGCTATAGGGGGTGCAGAGGTAGCAGTCGCTACCGGGCCCAGGAGCCTGAGGGGGCCCAAAGACCCCTCTGCCACATAAGAAGACACTGGTATTATAGAAAGTGCATGCTGGTCAAGTCATACCTCTGGCTAAATGGAAGGGGTTAGGTCAAGAATTTGGCATGTGGGGGGGGAGGGGGGGTGACGTTTACATTTTTGCCTCAGGCAACACGAAGGCTATGTGTTTCCCTGCCCCTGGCCACAAAGCACTGAGGGAAGGGGGGCCCAAGCTGAGCTCTTGCACCAGGGCCCATGAGCCTTTAGCTAGGCCCTTGCTGGTAAACATTGGTATACTTTTTTTAACTGTATTAAAAAGTGTAATCACCTACAGTCTTCAACATAACTGCATGCTTCAGGAAAGTATATCATGATGTATATGTTTTTTTACAACCCTTAGTCTCTATCCACAGAGATCCCCTAGCAATCATGAAAACAGAAACCCCACAGTCACCTACGTGGATGGAGTGGCGGTATGCCTTTGTGACCACTGCTCCATCCACTTCTATGGAACTGCCGAGAGCTGCATTCAGCAGTCCCAGAACTGACGTTCCTTGGGCCCACAAGAGGAAATGTTTGCGAGGGTCTCCTCTGTGTGTACAGGACATGGGCAGGTCCATGGTAATTTGGTTATTATAAAACATGCAGGACTTATCATCAGTGATATTTAATAGGATATCTAAGGCTAGTTGCACACTAGCTGTTACTGATCCGGCAGGCTGTTCCGACCAGGATCCAGCCAGATGCGGCCAAAATGTTGCCCGGCCCCATTATCTATAATGAGGTCAGGTAGTGATCTGGCCACAATTTGGCAAATATACAGAGAAACGGCCAGACAGACACCGCTGCACGCACATGCTATGCCAGAACAGCCTGCTGGAAGCCTGTGCCGGCAGTGTGAAACAGGCCTAATTCAGACACAGACTGCAAAGTACCCGTGTGGAAGAAAAGTATGTGCCCCCTTGTTATGCCGCAGTAAAATCTATGACCATAATTAACAGTGTTTTCTTCATAAGATGGTACTGGGCCCCTGTGCAGATGCTCAAACTGCACGTATGATATATCCTGTCAGCTCTAATTGACCTTAACCGTCCTGATTTTATTTTCAAGTACAGAAAACTCTTTTTTCTTTTAGAAAGATCTACTTGTTTTTGGTAATATAACTTTTTTTATTTTTTTTTCCTATTTAGGCTGGTTTCACGTAAGCATAATATCCTGGCCACAAGCCAACAAGATGCTTTATTTCAGGTGATCAGACTCTTGGTCAAGCCTGGCCTTTCGGCTGTTACTCAAGTTCAAAAATGTGATACACTAGGGCGAAACGTTGCGTGAATGTGCATCTCTGACAGTCACTTCAGGAAACTGAAGATGGCCATACACATTACACTTTTGTTGGCCGAACCTGTTAAGAATGGCGGGTTCGGCTGCCACGCTAATATGTGTCGGGAGCTTCCAACACTACCCCAACAGATTATATCGGGGGAGACAAAATGAATATTTTCGCCCGATCCTTTTGTTCTCCGGGGAGTTAAGCCAGCACCAAAACTGTCCGCCATCAGCTTTCTCCGCTCTCTCACCATAGAATACACAGACATGTTTGGCGTGTATGGAGAAGCTGGGAGAGATAGCGGACAGCCTAACAATCGTTCGGCCAGCAGCTACTGAATGTATATGGCCAGCTTAAGAAACACAGAGAGGCAGTTGCTGTAATAAAATTGTTAATCACGGGAGTAAAGTGGCCCGGAGAACCATAAAAACAGACAGAATGACTCTAGGATGAGACTGTTGCCCACCCTTGCAGCTTTTATGTGAGCTATGCCTCTCAAGTTCTGTGGTTTCATGATGCAAGTATCAGGCTAGTATACACGTCGTAGCGGTGACTGATGGTTCCCACAGTATATTACAGCAGTGTTCAGTCTGCACAGTGATAGTTTACAGCATGGGTCATGAGATGAGTCAGGTAGACATCACATCACCGGACTTCCTCACACCTGAAGCACAGATACCCTGGGGAAATAACCACGACTGCAGAGAAGTCTTGTCATCGTATCTTTGAATATTTTACTTAGGCATTTAGTTACGTCACCAAAGGCTTCTTCGTGCTCTTATCATATATTATTTCTGTTTGTATGTTTTCAATGCAATTAAAATAGTAATAAAATCTTAGCTGCTTTAAATTGGTGTAAAGCACATAACACACTGCTCATTTTACATGGCCCACCCCAGATTGCACCACGAGCACTGATAGGCGATAAAACATCCATCAGCGCTCGTTTGCACCTGCCTGATTACAGCGGTCGATGCAAATTGAATGAGGGAGAAATGGGTTCTACCACAGTCGTTCCTATGTCATTCTTTTCTATTCATTATAAGCACAAACTCCCTACACAGGAAGACGTGCTGCTGATAAATCGGCCATCTTTCATCCTGATGAACTGTGCCCATCAGCCGCCAAATGAGCATTTGCTTGTTCATTGGCAGATCGGCCGCTCAATTATACAGGACAATTATAGGCGCAAGAATAGGACCTACAATGAAAATCCAAAACTGAATACATACATCCGTGAAAAACACGGGTGTGTGCATTGCCTCTTTGAACTTTAAGGCTCCATTTACACGTCCGTGGATCCGCAAAACACGGACATCGGCTATGTGCGTTCCGCATTTTGTGGACCGCACATCGCCGGCACTTAATAGAAAATGGCTATTCTTATCCGCAATTGCGGACAAGAATAGGACATGTTCTATTTTTTTCGGGAACGGAATTGCGGACCCGGAAGTGCGGGTCCGCAATTGCTGCCCCATAGAAATGAATGGGTCCGCCATTCCATTCCGCCAAATGCTACTTTGACATGTCGAAATTGAACAGGGGAGAAAGCATCAGTAGTGGAGCAGTGGCAGGTTGATAATGTGAGGTTTACTTCTAAATATTAGTGGATGGACAACACCTTTAAGGCTACTTTCACATCTGTGTTTTCCTTTCTGATATTAAGATTCATCACAGGATCTCAAAACCAGAGGAAAACGCTTCCATTTTGTCCCCATTCATTGTCAATGGAGACAAAACTGAACGGAACGGAGTGCACAAGAATGCATTCCATTTTGTTGCGTTCCCATGACGCACACAAAAGCGCTGCAAGCAGCGTTTTTCAGTGCATCATGGGATGCGGAGCAAGACGGATCCGTCATGACTCACAATGTAAGTTAATGGTGGCGGATCTGTTTTCTCGGACACAAAAGAAAGCAGATCCGACGCCCATTGACTTACAATGGTTTTAGTGCCAAATCTGTCTTGGTCATTTTAGAGATAATACAACCGTATCCGTTCATAACAGATGCAGGTGGTTGTATTATCCTAACGGATGCGGTTTTGCTGATCCTTGACATATCTGGAGAATGCGCAAATGTGGAAGTAGTCTAACTCTTGTGAATTGTTACATAGCTTTCTATGCAGTACAATAATAATGCCTCATAATAAATAATACATTAGACATATTATTATACAAATGTGTTTTAAAACTTTAGTATTTTTAAATATATATTATGCTGTAGCACAGTGGTCAGCAACCTGCGGCTCTAGAGCCACATGCGGCTCTTTAGCCCCCTGATATTGGCTCTTCCAGGTGCGGGCTCACATGTACAGTGCGATAGCATTTTCGTTGCCCGTAGCAAAAATAGGTAGGAGGGTGAAGACCAGGAAGCGGTGAAGGCTCTGTACTCTGTTCCTGGTCCTCAGTTGTAGGCTGTGCAGGGCTGCGCACAGTGTGAGGCGCTCTGTGACGTCACTCTGTGCACGCCAGTTCACAGCACAGCCGACAGCAGGAGGAACACAGAGCGCGGGTGGTGAGGAGCAGCGGCATCCAGGAGCCGGAGAGGTAAGTGCTTTTTTATTTTATGAAACTTGGGGCTGATCTGAGGCAATGAGGTGATGAGAAACCTAATGGGGGATATGAGAGGCATCATGGATGATGAGAGGCATCATGGATGATAATGGTGATGATCAGGGCCGGTGCTACCATAAGGCAGACCAAGCGGCCGCCTTAGGGCGCACCCTGGGGGAGGGCGGAAAAATGTGACATGGAGGGGGAGAAATGTGACATGGAGGGCTGATGTGACATAGGGGGGTGATTTGACATGGAGGGGGAGAAATGCGACATGGGGGTCTGATGGCTGACATTGGGGGCTGATGGCTGGGGGATCTGTTCTGATCCGAGGTCTGATTAACATTGGGGGTCTGATAGGGGCTGTGAGCGGAGGTCTGATTAACATTGGGGGTCTGATTGCTGGTCTGACCTGAGGTGTAATGGAAAATATTTTTTTCTTATTATCCTCCTCTAAAACCTAGGTGTGTCTTAGAGGGCGAAAAATAGTGGTCCTTAAACCAGCCATTGTCTGAAGCAGAGAGAAGATACCAGGACCACAGAGAGGAGAAGCGTGGTGGGGGGGCGCCAAAATGTAGCTTCGCTTGTGTTGGCAAAAATCCTTGCACCGGCCCTGGTGATGATGAGAGGCATCATGGTTGATAATGGGGATGATGAGAGGCATGGGGCTCTTATCTGAGGTCTGATTGAGGGGGTCATTTACTTTGGGGTCTGAGCTGACATCTGATCTCAGGGAGGTCTTATTAACATTGAGGTTCTGCTTAAGTGCTTGAGGCATAAGGTCACTGACTTTTTGAATGTTCGTATTGCGCTTCAAACAATACCTTCATGGGAATAGGGGTTCTAAGTTAGTCTCCAACCTTATTAAGAACCAAAGAAATAAATCCTTTATTCAAGCCATCAAATCAGCCGCAGGCCCCCGACTTATTAATACTCCAGCGATAGCTCAGGAGTTTTGCTCCTTTTATTCAAATCTGTATAACCTCCCAATACCCCTCACCAGCCAGCAAATCGAGAAACGCACGTCGGAGTTCCTTAGCTCTATTAACATCCCAAGAATTTCTGAGGTCGATATACATCAGCTGCTTCAACCGTTTACAACGGAAGAGGTAGAAAAGGTTCTAATGTCTATCCCTTCAGGCAGGAGTCCCGGACCTGACGGTTTTCCAAGCTCATATTACAAAAAGTATAAAGATATTTTAGTCCCACATTTTATCACGACATGCAATCTCCTCCTTACAGGTGGCTCTCTGACCCCACAAGCCTAGGAAGCGCACATAACGATTATCCATAAAGAAGGGAAGGATAAGGAAGCATGTGGAAGTTACAGGCCGATTTCACTGCTGAACACCGATTTGAAGTGGTGGGCTAAACTGCTTAACAGCAGGATGTCAGGGTTGCTCCCTGGGCTTGTGGGTGAAGAACAGGTAGGTTTCGTTGCAGGTAGAGAGGGTAGGCATAATATCAGTAGAGTCATACATGCGATCACCCACGCCATCAAATCTAAGTCCCCTCTTGTACTCCTGGGCACAGATGCGTAGAAGGCGTTCGATAGGGTTAGCTGGGCCTATATGGAGAAAGTACTACAAGCCTTTGGCTTCCCTGAAGGCCTCATCAGAGCTATCTATACTCTATACTCTGCACCATCTGCGAGAGTACTAGTCAACGGCACCCTATCGAATGCCTTCCAAGTTAGAAACGGTACTCGTCAAGGATGCCCATTATCCCCCACCTTGTGTGTACTCACCCTAGAGACGCTTCTTCTTAAGTTCCGCCAATCCCCCACGATCAAAGGAGTGAAACTAGGCAGATTTACTGCTCCTGATGATTTACTGCTCCTGTTGTCAAATCCTGAAGAGGCTTTGCTGGAGGTTATGCAGATTTTCGAAACTTTTGGGGTTATCTCAAATTTTAAGATAAATTTCGATAAGTCGGAGGCCCTTGGCGTTTCCCTCCCGGCTATCCTGCGTACTAAGGTCAAAGCCCTCACACCATTCAAGTGGCCTACACAAGCAATAAAATATTTGGGGGTGATGATCCCGATGGACCCCAAGTTGTTGTTTAGTCTTAATTTCCCCCCGCTACTCTCCAAAGTCACCTCTATTCTCTCTAAGAGCAACTCTCCTTTCCTAACCTGGCTAGGCAGGAAAAATGTCCTCACCACCTACATCCTGCCGCTGATAATGTACACCTTGAGAGCCCTACCCATATCGGTACCTGTTAGTTTCATTAATAAACTACAATCCATCATGAGCAGTTATTTGTGGGATACGAAGCGCACTAGAATGTCCTTTCGCCTTCTTTCCCGAAGAAAGAAACATGGGGGTATCTCCCTCCCTGACCTATCAACCTATATACAGGCTATTAGTTTGGAAAGGTGGCTTAAACTGGCCAGACAAGAGACATTCTGTATGCATGTAGATTTAGAATTGACACTGTTGGGTAAGGAATTGTTCCATAGGTTATGGACACCTGAGAGGACAGGAGAAGGGAACAAAGTAGATAGCGTACTCACCAGAGGAATGCTGCATATTTGCCATAAGTCTTTGGTCTTAACATCTGCTCAGGACAAGATTTCTCCCTTAGCTCCTATCTCAGTTATCCCCACACTACTGTTCCCACAAATTAAATCTCCATCAGACATTTGGCTATCAATGTCACATCACAGAATAGGAGATTTGAAAGGGTTACAGATCACTTCCGACTTCTATACTGCCCTCTCGGGTGTACCTGCCCTTGGTAAAGATTTCACTCAAAGAAATGACTTTGAGAATGCTTGTAGGCAGTTTATGATTTCCAAATTTACCACTCTCCCTGATCCATCATGGTTGGAGAATTATGTTCTGCTGCCAAATTTACCTCATAAATGCACCACCCTCATTTATAGGCAGATTCTAAGTGAGAGCTATTCTAGCGTACCGCCCTGGGTTGCTGAGTGGGGAAAAGAACTCCACCTTGAATTTAGTGACACTGACCGTAAATGGATTCAGAAATCTTCGCACGGCTTTTCCAAGTGCATAAAAATTCAAGAAATCTCTGTTAAGACAGCGTTGCGTTGGTACAGAACCCCCGAGTTCCTTTCTTTCAAATTTCAAAAGAGATTTCAAACATTGAGGTTCTGATTAGTGGTCTGACCTGAAGTGTAATGAAAAATATTTTTTTCCATATTGTCCTCCTTTAAAACCTATGTGCGTCTTATACAGTCATGTGAAAAAATTAGGACACCCTTTGAAAGCATGTGGTTTTTTGTAACATTTTTAATAAAAGGTTATTTCATCTCCGTTTCAACAATACAGAGAGATTAAAGTAATCCAACTAAACAAAGAAAACTGAAGAAAAGTCTTTTCAAGATCTTCTGTAAATGTCATTCTACAAAAATGCCTATTCTAACTGAGGAAAAAGATAGGACACCCTCACATGTATTCCCTCTTAAATTGGCTCAGATCTCACACAGGTATATCACACCAGGTGCACATAATTAGTAGATCGTTACTCTGCATGTTGAATGAGGCTTGCCCTATTTAAACCTCAGACATTTAGTTTGGTGTGCTCCTGACTGTTGAAGTGAGAGTGAGCACCATGGTGAGAGCAAAAGAGCTGTCAGAGGACTTCAGAAAAAAGATTGTAGCAGCCTATGAGTCTGGGAAGGGATTTAAAAAGATCTCAAAAGATTTTGAAATCAGCCATTCCACTGTCCGGAAGATAGTCTACAAGTGGAGGGCTTTCAAAACAACTGCCAACATGCCCAGGACTGGTCGCCCCAGCAAGTTCACCCCAAGAGCAGACCGCAAGATGCTAAAAGAGGTCTCCAAAAACCCTAAAGTGTCATCTCGAGAACTACAGCAGGCTCTGGCTACTGTTGATGTAGAAGTACATGCCTCTACAATCAGAAAGAGACTGTACAAGTTTAACTTGCATGGGAGGTGTGCAAGGAGGAAACCTTTGCTTTCCAAGAGAAACATCGAGGCCAGACTGACATTTGCCAGAGATAAAGTTGACAAAGACCAGGACTTCTGGAATAATGTTCTTTGGACAGATGAGTCCAAAATTGAATTATTTGGACACAACAGCAGAGGACATGTTTGGCGTAAACCAAACACAGCATTCCAAGAAAAGAACCTCATACCAACTGTGAAGCATGGAGGTGGAAGTGTCATGGTTTGGGGCTGCTTTGCTGCAGCAGGACCTGGTCAGCTCACCATCATAGAATCCACGATGAATTCTACTGTGTATCAGAAGGTGCTTGAAGAACATGTGAGACCATCAGTTAGAAAATTAAAGCTGAAGCGGAACTGGACCATGCAACATGACAATGACCCAAAACATACTAGTAAATCAACCAAAGATTGGCTGAAAAAGAAGAAATGGAGAGTCCTGGAATGGCCAAGTCAAAGTCCAGATTTGAATCCCATTGAGATGCTGTGGGGTGACTTGAAAAGGTCTGTACGTGCAAGAAACCCCTCAAACATCTCACAGCTGAAAAAGTTCTGCATTGAGGAGTGGGGTAAAATTTCCTCAGACCGATGTCGAAGACTGGTAGATGGCTACAAGAACCGTCTCACTGCAGTTATTTCAGCCAAAGGAGGTAACACTCGCTATTAGGGGCAAGGGTGTCCTATCTTTTTCCTCAGTTAGAATAGGCATTTTTGTAGAATGACATTCACAGAAGATCTTGAAAAGACTTTTCTTCAGTTTTCTTTGTTTAGTTGGATTACTTTAATCTCTCTGTATTGTTGAAACGGAGATGAAATAACCTTTTATTAAAAATGTTACAAAAAAACACATGCTTTCAAAGGGTGTCCTAATTTTTTCACATGACTGTAGGGTAAAATGTTGTGGAGTGAAAGAAGATGTAGTGTCGAGGATTGAGAAAGGTATGTTCAGATGGTTAGGAATACCCTTATGAAGTAAATAACAATGTACCTTCCTATATATTTGAAGTTTAAAAAATTTGGCTCTCAAAAAAATAAAAATCGCTGTTTTGTCGATATTTGGCTCATTTTACTAATAAGGTTGCCTACCACTGCTGTAGCATATTTTAGAATCTTACGCCATTGCTCTTCTGATAAGGCCCCACACACGTGACTGTAGTTCAATGGGGCCACAAACAATGCAGACAGCGCACCATGTGCTGTCCACATCCATTTGTTCATTCCGAAATGTCTCATTCTCATCCGTTTCGCGGAAAGGGTAAGGACATTTCTACAGGGATCCATACTTTGTGGATTCACAGTTTGCGGACCGCAATATACATACAGTCATGTGCATGAGGCCTTAGGCTGATTTATAAGGGATTTTGCTGAATTTAGATCCAGTTAGGTTGTGATGTCAGAGAATGATCTTCCTTAGGGCTCATGCACATGACCGTTGTTGTTTTGCAGTGCGTTTTTCACGGATCCATTGTTCCGTATCTGAGGTTTTATTTTCTCTGATTTAAGTCCTCTTCCGTTCAATTATTCCACAAAACATATCTGTATGGTTTCCGTATGCGATCCTTTTTTTGCGGATCAGAAACGGAAACAGTAACTTATTAATCACCAAACACATGAGCAATATGGGGTGGGCATAGCATTTCTACAGTATGGATCTGCAAAATACGGATGACATACAGATGTGTTCCGTGTGCGTTCCGCATTTTTTGTGGACCCATGGACTTGAATGGGGCCTCGGACCTTGATTTGCAGACAATAATCGAACATGCACTACTTTTTTGCGGAACGGAATGCACACGGAGTACGTTTCATTGTTTTTGCGGATCCATACGGTCCGCAAAAAAACATAACGGAAGCGGAAAAATAAAATATGTTTGTGTGCATGAGCCCGTAGGGAGATTAGTTTCCATGGATTATGGTTTCCTGCTTGTGGCACCAGTAGTATAAGCTATGGGAATTAATTTGTTTGCCACCTGTTAAACTTCACTGCTAGATAAGGCAAAGTAGGCGCCCTTGTTTGTTCTGTTGTGTGTCTGTATATGGCAGATCGCATATGCCGACGTTGCTAGGCAAATTAATTGATAGCGTAAGACTTCCATCTGGTGCTACATTAACATTCATTATGCTGGCAATGATTATAGCAGTGTAGTGTGTTCACAGATTTTGTACCCATTACAGTGCCACTTGTAAAAGTGAACAATTTTGAGCTGGAGATACCAGAACAGCGTCTAGTTTGTTATTTGTGCAGCAAGTCCTGGGTGTATTATATTTTTGTATTCTCACACTTGGTCCTAACATTTTTCTTATGTTTGCCTATGGGTCTCCTTGTAGAAGGAGAACAGAGATGGAATACCAGTAGCCTGTCACATCAAAGGAACGCTCCTAGCAGGTGATAAGTCTTCTGACCTCCAGACAGGCAGTGACCTATGCGGTCAGCTACTGCCATGACTTGGTAGGGCACAGCAGACGACTGTAAGTTGATGTATGATCAATCCATCTATTCTAATCTATAAGGGATAGAGTGAATCTGAAAATTTGCCGACAGTCAGATTTCCTATCACAGAGCTGTAATTCCCTCATATGACACAATGGAGATTGAACTGCTTTCATTTAGATCCATATTTCAGCCTCTGATGTCTTCCATGAGGGAAATGCTGCTCCTTAATAAGAAACTAGGAAACTCGCCCACCGGCAAAACTCTGGCAAAGCAAATGTTCAAAGTGTAGCTCATCTCTAATAAGGAAACGGCAAAAACAGCATTCCCCTATTTTCAGGATCTCTCCCTGTAGGTGCAGGAGAGGAGTAGTCCTATGATAACAAACGTACAGGTCAGCAGGGAATTCAGCATTTCCACCATTGTCCTACAAATCTGTCAGAAGAATGCATATTGCTGTATAGTGTTGATCGCGAATATTCTAATCGCGAATTTTTATCGGGAATATCGGCACTTCGAGAATTCGCGAAGATGTAGAATATAGTGCTATATTAGTGACTGATGAGCGGCGTAGGCAATATTCGTTTTCGCAATATTTTGCTAATTTTTCACTTAATATTCGCAATAAATTAGCAAATTCTAGAATTCGTGATCTATAGTCATTACTTTCGCAATTGCGCAAATCGTCACTAATGATGCGCATATTTTTCGCGCAATACATGCAACTTCACATTTTATCAGGTCTGAGTAGATATTACTGATTGGTGCACTATGTCTGTAGCGTGTATGTATGGACAGCAGAGAAACAGTAATTCCTATCACACTACCTAACACCCTGCACTGGAACCTATCAGCTAATCTATATCACTATCTAACCTTATCTAACTATCTGTATTTTATATATATATATATATATATATATATATATATATATATGAGCTAACTAACTATCTAATGTAATTGGATAAGGAATAGGATCCAGATGAAAGCACAGAGCACAGCAATGTCACTGCTCTCTCTCTAAGAACTGCAATAAAAATGCAGAAAATGGCTGCTGGGGAGGTTTTTATATAGTAAAGGGATAGGCAACTTTCCTATTGGTTGCTAGGGATGTTGCTAAGCTCTGACACTGCAGCCTTCTTATTGGCCCACAAGCAAGAAGGGAGGGTACTGATAAAAAAAAAATCTAGAATATTCGCGATTACGAATATATATCACTATATTCTACATATTCGCAATTAGAATATTCGTAATCGCGAATATTCCTTTTTTTTTTTTTTTTCATTTGGCCCCATAGAAGTGAATGGGGCTTCAATGAAAAACGCATTGCATCCGCAAGCAAGTGCGGATGCGATGCGTTTTTAACTGATGGTTGCTAGGAAATGTTTTTTGTAAACCTTCAGTTTTTTATCACGCGCGTTAAAAAACGCATCAAAACGCATTGTTTTCACTGAACGCATCCGGAGCTAATCCGTCACGCTCGTGTGAAAGAGGCCTTATAGCTGCTGACAGTAAATATGCCTGGTGGCATTTGAAGGATGGAATTGAGCATGTGCGTCCACCTCAGTGAAGTGGACAGAGAAATAAGGAAAGACAAAACAAACAGCAGGTGGTGTTATACAGATACGTAAATTTGAACAGCTACACTGAATTTTTAATTTCATGCAGTGATAAAAGTATTCAGATCCAGGTGTCAGTTTAAAAAATGTAGAATATATATATATATATATTTTTTTTTTTTTTGGGACAACCCCTGTAATATAATACGGTAGTATTCATTCATCTGAGGTTCAGGGTTAGTCATGGAGAAGTTATGTAAAGTTTGTGTAAAAGGAGAGGGGATTGACTCCAAATAAAGAGAAGTATGAGTCGTTCCATTCCATTTCTCCTCTATGTAGAGTCCTAGCATATGTATGGCACATGAAGACAAAACGATACCCAGTGAACCATGTGATGTTCCAGAGAATTATGTGTATATAATAGACTTGTAGAAATGGCTGCTTCCAGCAGTTCCGTCACTTTTCATGTATGAAATGTTTTCTTTCTCATGTATTCAACTGCTTGTCACCTATATAAATGCAGGCACAGACTTGTGAACAGATCTCTGCAGTGGGATTTATAAAACTGATGACAGGTGAATGATGCAGGGCTAATACTGGGCACAGGTCCAGTGCTGTTTTACTGAGCTCTTGCATGTTCTATGGTAACCAGAAAATGACGTTATCCAGCAGGATTCTAAAAAAAAAAATAAAAAAAAAAATTAAGAATACAGTTTCATAATATGGAGAAAAATATTTTGAAAAAGCATCTTTCATAGCTAAATAGATCCAATCTGTGCTGATGAGGACCAACAGCCTGAAACACATCTGTCCACAGATAGCTCTCTCAGGTTAGTTAATACCCAAGTTATGCCTAAAATGGAATCTGTCACCAGACCCTCTTCATATGTCTTAAGAAAAATAAGCCAGCAGACTGCTATTCTCCTAACAGCCACATCTACAGGACCGTATAAATGAAAGTTAAAGTGGTTTTCACACCAAAGACATTTTTGGCATATCTAATAAGTAGAGGACCCACCTCTGGGACTTTCAGAAGAATGGTGGTCTCTGGTGGAGACTGAATGAAGAGGTGGTTGAGCATGTCTATGGCTCCAGGGGAGTTACAGAAATAGCCACTATTCTCTCCACATGTTGGATTCCCAGAGGTATTCTATGGCTATGCTATAAATGTCTTTGGTGAGAAACTTCCTTTAGAGGCTACAAGATGAATGATTATCGGGGTCTCTGTAAACAACTTCAAAAGGTGGGTCCCAGGGAAGAGAGGATACTGGCTGGCCTGCCTCTATTCCTAGAGGCCATCTTAACCTTCTGATGCATCTAGAATAATAAACCGGATAGTCTACCCAGTTTTTTATATTGATATAGGTTATTTGAGATGCTGTGCTGGTTAACAGTGGGCCAATCTTTCTCAGGGGCCCACCGGGGGATTCCCCTGTGGGTCAGTCCGAGCCTAGATAGACAGATACCATTTTCAACCTGGGGGTCATGCACATGGCCGTTGCTCCCACCGTGTTCATATTCCGGCCCTCATACGGCGGGTCCGCAATACACGGGACACCGGGCGTTTGCACCCTGCATCACGGATCACTTGAATGGGTCCGCAAACCCTGAGATGCGGTACCGGAAGCACGGATCGGAACCTCACGGAAGCACTCTGTAGTGCCGTGCCTCCGCACCGCAAAAAAGTACTGTATTTTTAACCCTATAAGACGCACTTTTTCCACCCAAAAGTGGGGGAAAAATAGCAGTGCGTCTTATGGGGCGAATGGTGCGACCGCCCGGTGAATAGGCTGAGAGGGAGGAGGGGCTGGGGGCTGGCATCTGTTTCTATAATGGCAGCGAAGCCCGGTGCAGTCACTGTATTCTACTACACCGAGCCCCGCTCTCTGTAGTATACAGTAATAATATGTAACTTGTGGGTATTGTTTAAAGTATTCCAATCATCTTAAATCTAGCGCTATACTACTTACAACTAACTTCTTGGCAGTCAGGAGGCCGGGCGGGCACCTGCTGCCGCCCACTTCATGAGCGTAGTGAGCTACTCTACGAGTGCCCGCCCGGCCTCCTGACTGCCAAGAAGTTAGTTATAAGTAGTACAGCGCTAGATTTAAGATGATTGGAATACTTTAACAAAACCCACAAGTTACATATTATTACCGTATACTACAGAGAGCGGGGCCCGGTGTAGTAGAACCCGCTGCCATTACAGAAACAGATGCCGGCCCCTATTCACTACACAGGGACACTGTTATGGGTGATCTGTGGATGGCACATAAGATGCTATATATGTGTCATCCACAGATGCCCCCATAACAGTGCCATCCACAGATGCCCCCATAACAGTGCCATCCACAGATGCCCCCATAACAGTGCCATCCACAGATGCCCCCATAACAGTGCCATCCACAGATGCCCCCATAACAGTGCCATCCACAGATGCCCCCATAACAGTGCCATCCACAGATGCCCCCATAACAGTGCCATCCACAGATGCCCCCATAACAGTGCCATCCACAGATGCCCCCATAACAGTGCCATCCACAGATGCCCCCATAACAGTGCCATCCACAGATGCCCCCATAATAGTGTCATCCACAGACCACCTTTGCAGTAGTTCAAAACCCACCAAAAGCACAACTTTTGGTTACATTTTCCCCCCCTTTTTTCCTCCTCAAAAACCCAGGTGCTTCTTATGGGCAGGTGCGTCTTATAGGGTGAAAAATATGGTAGTGCATGCACTACTTTTTTGGGGTGCGGACCGTCGGATGCGGATCGCGGACCCCATTCAAGTGAATGGGTCCGCGATCCGCATGTGGCTGCCCCACAGTCGTGTGCATGAGCCTTTAGAGTGAAACAATGCTGTCTACTGAGATATGTGTTTATAGGCTGGTGATGGATTTGACAACCACAGACTACAGTCACAGAGCTCTAGCATGTGTATGTCCACACACATGCTATAGTAATGGAAATTTACATGAAGATACAAACAGACGTTCATCTAGAAACTTCAAGACGAGTTGTGAGACAGCCTAAATAGTTTTATAATAGCCACATATGGAAAGCAGGCCAATTAGCTGTTATTTCTTGACACAAGCCAATCTAATGTGTTTGTCTTATTCTTCTGTGTCTTGGATCATTTGCTGTGATAATTTGGAAGCTTACATTAAAGGCTTTCAGACTGGTTTTACTACAGTCGTAAAGTGAGAAACAGTCTTTGTGATCTCTTATCAGCAAAATTCCATCAGCATAAGACCTCATGCACATGTCCGTTGCCCGTGAGGCGGCTTTCATCACAGATCCATGTCATGGTTAATATGTTTACCAAGCCCTGGCCATACAATAAACATTAAAGAGGACATATGTGGAGGCGGAAGAATGACGAATATTTGTTGTAAAGGATCCAAGCCCCAGTAATTATAGTGGGCGTGCGATATTGGTTACTTAGGTATCCAGCAGAATTTTATGTGCATTGGTTTGGAGTGCTGTTTGGAATCCACTTATAGATAAGGAATTCCTGTTTCATGAGAGCAATTGTGGTCAGCAGGCACACAGCGATGTTACATGCCAAACTAATTTCGTGAAATGTCTATATCATGTGCCTGTGTTTAGATTTCTGTATGTTATAAATGAATGCACCAGACATGTGTTTTTTCTCAAATGACTTCAGCAGGGAAATCTAACCACATATCTAACTGGTTTCCCAGGGAATGATAGGGAATATGTAATTAAACAGAAATATAATAATAGAACATAATATATGCGTATAATATACACATGCCTACATTTTCCCTGGCATCTCCCCCACTTATGTACTTGTCAGGATGTTGTTCATGTCAGGAGCTAACACAGGATAGTCATAGGGGATTAACCATTGGCCATTTTTCAGACAAAAAAAATTCTGTGATAATACTAGGATGAAAAGGAACTCTAAGAGACTTCTAGTAACAGCTGGGTTTCCTCATCCCACTGGGGGGATTTTATTATTATGCAGCGGAAATACTCATCCCCATGGAAAAAAATGCTGAAGCAGACGAGAAAGGGAGAGGAAGAAGGAGAGGGCAGGCCTAGTACAAAGTCAGACGGGCCCACCAGAATATCAGAGGATCCTCCGGTGTGTCCAAGCTGACTCAGCGATGGTTGTCTAATAAAACACGGCCCATAAGGTCTAGTAAAACTGACCTTGGAACCAATAACCAGATCACAGGTGAACATACTATGCATGCTGCCTGTGCAACTGCACAGATTCTCAGAAGCGAAAGAGGCCCACCACTATTTTAATGCTTTCTAATGCACATGGGTCCTTTGTCTATGTCCACCTTTGAACCAGTTGTCCTTAAATGACCATGTAGAAACGTCCTGTATACACAGGGGGTGGCAACTCAGAGTCATTTTCTCTGGTGGGTCCAAGGAATGTCAATCTGATGCTGGCCAAGCATGTGCGCCACTCTCCATTATGGTATGTCCAAATGAACGTGATTTTTTTTTTGCAAGCAGCAATTCTGGATAGTTTTATGTTGTTTTTTTAAAGCTGTTGCAACGCTGTGCGTTGAGAACTCCAGAAGTAACCCGGCCGGCTGCTCCAACATGAATGCTGGCTACCGGCTGGACAAAAAATGCTGCAGCATGCATTTTTTTGTCTGTCTGAATGCCGGTATTTATGCCGGAAAGAGGCCACAGCACTGATGGACCCCATGATGGTCTATTAGTCCATCTCTTAACGGTTGTATCCAGATCCGGTGAACTCCGGCAGTCTGTTCCTCCAATGGAACAGACTGCCAGAGTTCACAATGCCAATGTGAACCCAGTGTTAGAATGCTGTGTGTTTATAAGCCCCTGGCTTGCACTGGCTAACATTAGGCTGCCTGCATATAATGTGGGTAGCATCCGGTTTTTCTCATGGTATTTTTGTGTGGAAAAACTGCAGCTTAAGGCCTCTCGCACATGAACGTGGGCAGTCTAAGGCACACCTGTGCAATATTCATGCTGTCTAATCAGCACCTTGATATGCCACACCTGTGAGGTGGGATGGATTATCTCGGCAAAGGAGAAGTGCTCACTAACACAGATTTAGACAGATTTGTGAACAATATTTGAGAGTAATGGGTCTTTTGTGTGTGTAGAAAATGTTTTAGATCTTTGAGTTCAGCTCATGCAAAATGGGAGCAAAACCGAAAGTGTTGCGTTTAGATTTTTGTTCAGTGTATATATACAGTATATATATACATACACATACATATTGTTTTTGTTATAATGCCCATGGAAGCCTTCCAATTTGTATATATTATACAAAGGCTGCCATACACATTATATTATATATTGATTACGACACACATTCGCTGTGGCATTGTTTCGATAAGCTTCTGCAATGTCACAAGATTTATTTCCATCCAGTGTTGCATTAATTTTTCACCAAGATCTTGCATTGATGATGGTAGAGTCTGACTGCTGCGCAAAGCCTTCTCCAGCACATCCCAAAGATTCTCAATGGGGTTAAGGTCTGGACTCTGTGGTGGCCAATCTATGTGTGAAAATTATGTCTCATGCTTTCACAATTTGGGCCCGATGAATCCTGGCATTGTCATCTTGGAATATGCCGGTGCCATCAGGGAAGAAAAAATCCATTGATGGAATAACCTGGTCACTCAGTATGTTCAGGTAGTCGGCTGACCTCATTCTTGGAGCACGTACTGGTGCTGAACCTAGACCTGACCAACTGCAGCAACCCCAGATCATAGCGCTGCCCCCACAGGCTTGTACAGTAGGCACTAGGCCTGATGGGTGCATCACTTCATCTGCCTCTCTTCTTACCCTGATGCGCCCATCACTCTGGAACAGGGTAAATCTGGACTCATCAGACCACATGACCTTCTTCCATTGCTCCAGAGTCCAATCTTTATGCTCCCTAGCAAATTTAAGCCTTTTTTTCTGGTTTGTCTCACTGATTAGTGGTTTACGTACGGCTACACGGCTGTTCAGTCCCAATCCCTTGAGTTCTCTTCACATTGTGTGTGTGTGTGTGGAAATGCTCTTACTTTCACTATTAAACATAGCCCTGAGTTCTACTGTTGTTTTTCTTCGATTTGATTTCACCAAACGTTTAAGTGATCGCCGATCACGATCATTCAGGATTTTTCCCCCGACACATTTCTTCCTCGAATACGATGGTTCCCCACTATCCTTCCAGTTTTTAACAATGCGTTGGACAGTTCTTAACCCAATTTTAGTAGTTTCTGCAGTCTTCTTAGATGTTTTCTCTGCTTGATGCATGCCAATGATTTAACCCTTCTCAAACAGACTAACATCTTTTCCACGACCTCGAGATGTGTCTTTCGACATTGTTTAAGAAATGAGAAGCAACTCATTGCACCAGTTGGGGTTAAATAACTTGTTGCCAGCGGAAAGATAATCGCCCATGCAGTAATTATCCAGTAGGAGGCTCATGACTATTTGCTTAGTTAAATCCAGGTGGCGACTTTTTTGGGGGACAGGCATTGTATATACTGATACATATATTATATATGGGTATGTATGCTGTATAGCTGACATATATAAAGAGGCTGCCATGTGCTGAATTACTGCATTGCCATTGTGACTTGTCCCCAAACTTACTGGCTGTAACCGGTGACTGTGGTAGCAGAATCCATAACGGAATTCTTAGATAACCCGAACCTTGTATGCCGAACTTGAAAACAGAAGTTTGCTCAACACTAGTCACCAAAAGTGGTAGGATCAGGTCACACCTATGACACATTTATGCTGAACCCTATGGCTATGTTATGAACATGGTCAGAATATGCCTTAATGTATAAATGTATAACTGGTTCGACACATTCTTTATTAAAATAGCAACTTTGGATAGATATAAAGCATATAGTAAGTACATAGTATGTACAGTACATTGTTGAGGAATAGATATGAATGAAGGGTTTCAAAAAGTAACAACCATTTTTCTGAGCTACAAATATGCTAGATGACCTGGTTACTTCCACCCCCACCTTCTCTTTGCTGGTCAGGGAACTGTCCTACTGAGCAGGATTTGACAGGCAGTATAGGCAGGTCAGCATTTTCAATTAGGTACAAGAGGCACGTGCTGTGGACAGCTCTGTGTGAACCGGCACCTGCTGCTCAGGGTCAGGAATGTATTATAACGGGTGTATTGGGAGTTAATGCTGTAGTCTCCATTCAGTACATGTCATATTGATTAATTAACCTCCTATGCAACTTGTCCTGGTGTTTAGACGTTTGTTTCACATAGGGAATTCAGATTGTCCTATCAGGGACAGGGACTAATGTGAGTGATGACAATCTCTTTGCAGAATGCGAATGGCCAGTTTCCCTGTAGATTCGCAATTTGCAGACAGCAAAAACGGCTATGGCCGTGTGCATGCGCCCTCACGCAAATTCCCAAATAATCTTGGTGAATTTAATGAGGAACACAGGGATGGAGGTTCTATCAGGATATAAAGATAATGGAGGAAAGAAATCCAGGCAGATAGGACAGACACATGACGGTAGACTACTGCTGCAGCCTCCAAAATGACTGCCTTGATGGCCAACATAGAAGAAAATTGTTTCTATGCCATAATTTACATGATCTCAATCAGCTTGCTTTGTTTTGCTAATGTACCGAATACATCACAATTATGTGTTTACATTTATGTGATTTCAGACCATTTCCATGTGATTTGTGAGTTATTTTGTGACTACTGACTAATACATTTTTGCACTTTTTATGTTTTTCAATTGGGCATTCATCATTTAAAAAGTAGAGCCAATCTAACGAAACCAGTACCATATAAAAAATGTATGCCCCAAAGTTACTGTAAAAATGCTGTGATACACCATATGTGGCTATAAAGTAGTGTTGATCAGTGATATTAACAGTATAGGCCCACAAAATTGTCGAAAGCTCCGGTATATATTTCGGTGCATTCACCAGGTAGCCATGTTGTCAGTCTTTGTATTATATGATAATTTACTAAAACATATTTTTTTTTATTATTATTACACCTATTTCCTTCTTCTGTAGATTGTACTTTTTTTTATAATACCTGGCCTCAGTAAACTCCATTAGCACTGATCTCTATTCTATGGGTTTTCCACTGCTTTCTGATTCCAAGAATAGCATAGTCTGCAGTGCTATTCTTGTGGTGAAAAATAACAAAAACCCTAAGGTAACCTGACTAATCCTAAATCAGTGGGGTCAACAGTATGTATTAGGATCCGATTAAAAATTCCATTTGATTCAGTCAAAGCTGTCATCACTCTGAAAGACATGATACAGATGTGAAGGGAGTCTTAAAGGGGTTGTCCAATTTCGCTGTTTACATGGCTAGGTGGGACTTAGCACTGGCCCCAGGTGGCCGGGCTTATGGAAATAGACAAGTGGGCCGGCGTCTTGCTGTTTCCACAACTCCACTGTAGTGAATTGGAGCTATGCGAACAGAGTAGCAGAGCAAGCTCCAATTCACTACAAGGGGATTTACGGAAACAGCAGAGCGATGGCCCACTTGACTGTTTTCCGTAAGCCCAGGCCACCTGGGACAAATGCTTATTAACATTTCACCTTGGAAGCTGTGAGATGGGACAACCCCTTTAAAGGGCATCTGTCAGCAGATTTGTATCTATGAAACTGTCTGACCTGTTACATGTGCACTTGGCAGCCGAAGGCATCTGTGTTGGTCCCATGTTCATATGTGCCCTCATTTGTGAGAAAAATTATGTTTTAATATATGCAAATGAGTCTCTAGGCGCAACAAGGGCGTTGCCATTATTAGTAGAGGCTCAGCTCTCTCTGCAACTGCAGCAACCTCTGCAATTTCATTGACAGGACCAGGTGTAATCATGTTTACACTGCCCTGTCAATCAAAGTGGAGAAGACACGGAAGTTACAGAGAGAGCACAGCCTCTAGTTCCTCATTTGCGTATATTAAAACTTCATTTTTCTGTGGGCACATATGAACATGGGACCAACACGGATGCCTTCAGCTGCCAAGTGCACATGTAACAGGTCAGCCAGTGTCATAGGTACAAATCTGCTGACAGATGCCCTTTAACCACCTCCGGACCGCCTAACGCACATGTGCGTTCCGGAGGTGGCAGGGCTGCGCACAGTCACGCATATACGCGTCATCTCGCGAGACGCGAGATGACGCGAGTATGCGCCCGCGCGTGCGCAGTTCGCGCCGGCATTTCTTTCAGGACCATTTCGTCAGCAACCTGCCAGCCAATGATCGTGGCTGGCAGGTTGCTGATTTTTAAAAAATCCAATCAAAGTGCCAGATAGCAGATCATATTTGTAAATATGATCTGTTATATGGCTGCCTGCTCCTCTGCTGGTTCTTTTCGTCGGTTGGATCCAGCAGAGGAGCAGGCTTCACAGTGAGTACACCAACACTACACTATAGCCCCTGATCACCCCCCTGAACCCCAATTAACCCTTTGATCACCTCTTTGATCACCCCTGTCAATCACAAGTGAAAAGAAAAAAGTGATCAGTGCAAACTGTCACTTTTTTTTTTCACTGTTATTGACCGTTAGGTTTTAGGTATAGTTTAGGTCCCTTGGTTAGGTAGTTAGCGATCAGTTAGCGCCCAGCCCACCGCACCGCAGTCCGTTATTCGCTGATTAGCGTATCGCTAATCAGCATTTGTACTTTTATAGCATCTGAAAGTGATCAAAACTGATCACGGTCAGATCTATAATAGTACTAGTGTCACTTTAGCTCGCCCTCCACCCAAAACGCAGTGTTTGCCCGATCAGGCCTGATCGGTCGCCCACACGTGCGTTCGCCCACACCCGCCCCACCGCAGTGACAAAAAAAAAATTTTTTTTTGATCACTGCACATTCACTTTACACGCACTGCGGCGATAAAAAAATCAGTTTTGATATTTTTTATCAACCGCAGCGGCCTCCGGTACTTCGCTAGCCTCCCCTTTGTAAGACAGGCTTGCTTTTTTTTTTCTTGGGTAGTCTCAGGGAATACCCCTAAATTTAGTTGCCCACATGTCAAACAGGGGGTATTCTTCTGAAGAGGCCTACAGGCTTCTGACCCAGTCGGATGAGGAGTGGGAACCCTCATCTGATGAATCCAGCGGGTCAGAATACGAACCTGTAGAAAGCAGTGGCTCTCTGACCCAAAGTTCGGACGAGGAGGCTGAGGTCCCTGATAGCACCAGGCGTACCCGGCCCCGTGTCGCTAGACCGCAGGTTGCGCAGGATCCGCTTCAAGAGCAGCAGAGTGGGGCTGGTGCTGTCGGATTACGTGGTGAGGCATACACCAGCAGCCCAGCCCTCCCTGGACCTAGTACCAGCACTGCCGTACAACCTGGTGAAGTAGCGAGCACCAGAAGGGCAGTTGAAGCTGGTACAGTGGCACGTGCAGTAGTGACCCCGTCGCAGCCACCGCAAAGACGTGCCCGTAGAGCCCCTAGAATCCCAGAGGTGCTGGCAAACCCTGATTGGCAGTCCCCAACTTCAGCCGCACCTGTAGTTTTCCCTTTCACTGCCCAGTCTGGAGTTCGGGTTGAGACGGCTCAGATCGGTTCGGCCCTGGGATTTTTTGAGCTGTTCTTGACTGCGGAGCTTTTAGACATAGTTGTGGCCGAAACAAACAGGTATGCCACACAATTTATCACCGCTAACCCGGGAAGCTTTTATGCCCAGCCTTTCCGGTGGAAACCAGTCCAAGTTTCCGAACTTAAAACTTTTCTGGGCCTCCTCCTCAACATGGGCCTGACAAAAAAACATGAATTGCGGTCATATTGGTCCACGAACCCGATTCATCACATGCCCATGTTCTCTGCTGCCATGTCCAGGGCACGTTTTGAGGCCATCCTGCGGTTCCTGCACTTTAGTGACAACACCGCCTCCCGTCCCAGGGGCCACCCTGCTTTTGACCGGCTCCACAAAATTCGGCCCCTCATAGACCATTTCAACCAGAAATTTGCAGATATTTATACCCCAGAGCAAAACATCTGCATAGACGAGTCCCTGATACATTTTACCGGGCGCCTTGGCTTCAAGCAATACATCCCAAGCAAGCGCGCCCGGTATGGGGTCAAATTGTATAAGCTCTGTGAAAGGGCCACAGGCTATACCCACAAATTTCGGGTCTATGAGGGAAAAGATCAGACCCTGGAGCCGGTCGGTTGCCCTGACTACCTGGGGAGCAGTGGGAAGACAGTTTGGGACTTGGTGTCACCCTTATTCGGCAAGGGGTACCATCTTTATGTGGACAATTTTTACACAAGTGTGGCCCTCTTTAGGCATTTGTTTCTAGAACGGATTGGCGCCTGTGGTACCGCGCGAACTAGTCGCGCGGGCTTCCCCCAACGGCTCGTTACCACCCGTCTTGCAAGGGGGCAGAGGGCCGCACTGTGTAACGAAGAACTGCTCGCGGTGAAATGGAGAGACAAGCGTGACGTTTACATGCTCTCCTCCATTCACGCAGACACGACAATACAAATTGAGCGAGCAACCCGTGTCATTGAAAAGCCCCTCTCAGTCCACGACTATAACCTCCACATGGGAGGGGTCGACTTCAATGACCAGATGTTGTCTCCGTAGTTAGTTTCCCGACGCACCAGACGCTGGTATAAGAAGGTGTCTGTATATTTAATTCAATTGGCTCTGTACAATAGTTTTGTTCTCTACAGTAAGGCTGGGAGAACTGGATCCTTCCTCAAATTTCAGGAAGAGATCATTGAGAACCTCCTGTATCCAGGAGGTTCCGTGGCCCCAACCACCAGTGTAGTTAGCCGTCTACACGAGCGACATTTCCCCAATGTCGTTCCTGGTACCTCAACCCAACCGTCACCCCGAAAAAGATGTCGTGTCTGTAGCAGGAGTGGAATAAGGCGTGACACCCGCTATTTCTGTCCTGACTGTCCGGACCACCCTGCCCTATGCTTTGGAGAGTGTTTCCGGAAGTACCACTCACAGGTACACTATTAGCATAGGGATCATCTCACCAGGACAGGCACACAGGGCTATTAGGGCCCATTCACTCACTGCTGCTGCAAACGTCTCCTTTCACATGGGACAAAGTGCATAACGCACTTCGCCACATCTTTGGGCGATTTGCGCTTTGCACATTGACCCATGGGGAAGGAGAGGTTTGTTCTATAAAGGTAAAAAAACAAAAAAAAAAACAAAAAAAAAAACAGGTAAGCAAACAGGTTAATGTTTAGTTCCAAAAGTTAAAGTTACATGTTCTGTTCCAAAGTTAATAAAATTATTGCGTTGTGGCCTGTTTTTTTCTTTTTTTGTCTTTTTACCTTCCAGGTGGACCAACCGATCTACTAGCTGCAGCACCGATGTGCATTCTGACAGAAGCATTGCGCTGCTGTCAGATTACACGCAAGTCGGTGTATGCGGCGCTGCAAGACGGGATTTTCTCCTCTGCAGTGACAGATACGTTTGCCGAGGCATACGAGCTGAGGAGGAGGCGGCGTTCCTATGCTTTGGCAAGCACTTTGTATGTACGGTATATATATATATAAAAAAAAAAATCCCGGCAATGATTTATTCATCCACATCGATTGATGCGAATGGAGAAATCTGGTTTGCCAGGGCATACGAGCTAAGTGGGTATGGATGTAGGGCGGAGCTCCTATGTCCTGGCAAACGCCTTTCCCCTCCATTTTTTTTTTTTGGGCAGAGATTTTTTCATCCACATTGATCGATGCGAATGAAGAAATCTGTGCCGTTCATTTTTTTCTTTCAGCCCAGAGGCTGAACGGAAAAAAAAATCTCATTACCTGTATGCTCAATATAAGGAGAATAGCAGAAACTCCTAATGCTGGCCATACATGTAATGATTGCGGAGACCCTCAAATGCCAGGGCAGTACAAACACCCCACAACTGACCCCATTTTGGAAAGAAGACACCCCAAGGTATTTGCTGAGGGGCATATTGAGTCCATGAAAGATTGAAATTTTTGTCCTAAGTTAGCGGAAAGTGAGACTTTGTGAGAAAAAACAAACAAAAAAAAATTTCCGCTAACTTATGCGAAAAAAAAAAAAATTCTTTGAACTTGCCAGGCCCCTCATTGGATACCTTGGGGTGTCTTCTTTCCAAAGTGGGGTCACATGTGGGGTATTTATACTGCCCTGGCTTTTTAGGGGCCCTAAAGCGTGAGAAGAAGTCTGGGATCCAAATGTCTAAAAATGCCCTCCTAAAAGGAATTTGGGCCCCTTTGCGCATCTAGGCTGCAAAAAAGTGTGACACATCTGGTATCGCCGTACTCAGAAGAAGTTGGGGAATGTGTTTTGGGGTGTCATTTTACATATACCCATGCTGGGTGAGATAAATATCTTGGTCAAATGCCAACTTTGTATAAAAAAATGGGAAAAGTTGTCTTTTGCCAACATATTTCTCTCACCCAGCATGGGTATATGTAAAATGACACCCCAAAACACATTCCCCAACTTCTCCTGAGTACGGCGATACCAGATGTGTCACACTTTTTTGATGCCAAGGTGGGCAAAGGGGCGCATATTCCAAAGTGCACCTTTCGGATTTCACCGGTCATTTTTTACAGATTTTGATTGCAAAGTACTTCTCACACATATGGGCCCCTAAATTGCCAGGGCAGTATAACTACGCCACAAGTGACCCCATTTTGGAAAGAAGACACCCCAAGGTATTCCGTGAGGGGCATGGCGAGTTCCTAGAATTTTTTATTTTTTGTCGCAAGTTAGTGGAATATGAGACTTTGTAAGGAAAAAAGAGAAAAAAAATCATCATTTTCTGCTAACTTGTGACAAAAAATAAAAAATTCTAGGAACTCGCAGTGCCCCTCACGGAATACCTTAGGGTGTCTTCTTTCCAAAATGGGGTCACTTGTGGCGTAGTTATACTGCCCTGGCAATTTAGGGGCCCAAATGTGTGAGAAGTACCTTGCAATCAAAATGTGTAAAAAATGCCCTGCAAAATCCGAAAGGTGCACTTTGGAATATGTGCCCCTTTGCCCACCTTGGCATCAAAAAAGTGTGACACATCTGGTATCGCCGTACTCAGGAGAAGTTGGGGAATGTGTTTTGGGGTGTCATTTTACATATACCCATGCTGGGTGAGAGAAATATCTTGGCAAACGACAACTTTTCCCATTTTTTTATACAAAGTTGGCATTTGACCAAGATATTTTTCTCACCCAGCATGGGTATATGTAAAATGACACCCCAAAACACATTCCCCAACTTCTCCTGAGTACGGCGATACCACATGTGTGACACTTTTTTGCTGCCAAGGTGGGCAAAGGGGCGCATATTCCAAAGTGCACCTTTCGGATTTCACCGGTCATTTCTTACACATTTTGATTGCAAAGTTCTTCTCACACATTTGGGCCCCTAAATTGCCAGGGCAGTATAACTACGCCACAAGTGACCCCATTTTGGAAAGAAGACACCCCAAGGTATTCTGTGAGGGGCATGGTGAGTTCCTAGAATTTTTTATTTTTTGTCGCAAGTTAGTGGAATATGAGACTTTGTAAGAAAAAATAAAAAATAAAAAAATCATCATAATTTTCCGCTAACTTGTGACAAAAAATAAAAAGTTCTATGAACTCACTATGCCCATCAGCGAATACCTTAGGGTGTCTACTTTCCGAAATGGGGTCATTTGTGGGGTAGTTATACTGTTTGGGCATTGTAGAATCTCAGGAAACATGACAGGTGCTCAGAAAATCAGAGCCGTTTCAAAAAGCGGAAATTCACATTTTTGTACCATAGTTTGTAAATGCTATAACTTTTACCCAAACCATTTTTTTTTTGCCCAAACATTTTTTTTTTATCAAAGACATGTAGAACTATAAATTTAGCGAAAAATTTATATATGGATGTCGTTTTTTTTGCAAAATTTCACAGCTGAAAGTGAAAAATGTCATTTTTTTGCAAAAAAATCGTTACATTTTGATTAATAACAAAAAAAGTAAAAATGTCAGCAGCAATAAAATACCACCAAATGAAAGCTCCATTAGTGAGAAGAAAAGGAGGTAAAATTCATTTGGGTGGTAGGTTGCATGACCGAGCGATAAACGGTGAAAGGAGTGTAGTGCCGAAGTGTAAAAAGTGGCCTGGTCATGAAGGGGGTTTCACCTAGCGGGGCTGAAGTGGTTAAGTTGGCCTTACATATTAGATTTAAAAAGGTTTTCCAGGAAATAAATAATAATGACCTATCCTCAGTATCAGGGCTCATTCACACGGCCATATGAACGGATCCGCACCCGTTCCGCAATTTGCGGAAGGTCTGCGGATCCATTCATTTCTATGGGCCCTCAAAAGATGCAGACAGCACACCGTTATTCAGCAGAAAAGATAGACATGTCCTATATAGGCATTTTCTATTATGGTTGCGGCCATGTGCGGTCCGCAAATAGCGGAAAGCACATTGCCGGTATCCTTGTTTTGCGGATCCGCAAATTGCGAATCAGCAAAGCACTATGGTAGTCTGAATGGGCCCTAAGTCATCAGTATCTGATTGTGGGGGTCCAACTCAGGCGGAATCAGGGGAAGCCGCTGATTTGGGGCCTGTACTCAGAAGGGGCCCACCCAGGATGAGGACTAAAAGATTTTATTGACAGGTCCCCCTCAACAGTATTGTAAAATTACTTTATGTACAGTGACCCTGTAGGAAATGGATAAAGCGGCTGCCTGGTATGAGAGCGATCTTGACTAGATGCAAGAGTGGGGGATGCACAGGAGGAGGGGCTTCAGAAGAATTTGTTTGGGGATCAGGGGCCTGTTCAAAAATTTGTTGAGGAGCCCAGTCATTTCTAGTTACGCCACTGGTCCAACTCCTAGTATCCCCTGCCACTGAGCTTTTTGAAGAAGCCCCAGTGCATGAATGAGTTTCGTGGCCTCTTGACAGTATACTAAGTCCAGTATTGGACCCTCATCATTCAGATATTGATGATCTATCCTGAAGATAGGTCATCAATATTAAAGGGCTTCTGTCATTAGGAACATGGCTATCAAACTGGCTGATCTTAGACATGTGCTAATATTGCCACTACTCCCAGAGGCTCTGTTCTCCCTCCTCAGTGAACAGTTTAAAGTATTTGCTAAGGAGCATTTAAACTAGGAAAGGGGGGCAAAAGAGTGATAATCCAGCAGTTCGACTGCCCCCCGGAACAATGCCAGAAGATGCCAGTAGCACATGGGTTAAGAAATGACAAGCTCAGAGTCTAGTTTAGGGAATAAGATCAATGAACTTGAGTCTATAATGGCATCTGAGAATAGAGATTTAGTGGCTGTTACTGAGACATGGTAACAATAACAGGGTTCTCTCTATATAGGAAAGACAGAGAAGGCAAGAAAGGGGGAGGGGTGGCCCTGTATGTGAAAGATAGCATAAAATCTAATACAAGTTAGCAATTTAGAGTCAGTTTGGGTTACCTTGCAGCTTGATAATCATAAGTTAGAACAGTTTCATTGGAGTCCAGGAGAAATAGGGCTACTTAAAAGTGTCACTATTGAAGGCAACAGATAATTGCATTAGGCTTGTCAGTAAAAGCAAAAAAAGGAAGAGACCACTCAGCAGAAGTGGCCAAAATCATTAAAAACAAAAAGATAGCATTTAGTTATTATAAAAACAAAACAAGGATGACAGGCAAATTTATAAGATTAGGCAGAAAGAGGCCAAACAAGTTATAAGAGCTTCTAAAGCACAGGCAGAAGAGAAATTAGCTCAGTCAGTGAAAAAAGGCGATAAGACATTCTTCAGATACATAAATGAAAAAAGGAAACTAAAACAAGGAATTACCAAATTAAAAACAAAAGAAGGAAGGTATATGGAAGAAGATAAAGAACTAGCTGACTGCCTCAATGAATACTTCTGTTCAGTTTTTACAAAGGAAAATGAAGGAAAAGGACCGCAGTTAGGAAGGAAGACTAATGAATCTTTTGATGCATGTCTTTACAGAGGAAGAGGTTCTAAGTCAGCTGTCTAAAATTAATACAAATAAGCCACAGGGGCCTGATGGGATACACCTAGAGCTATTAAAAGAGCTTAGCGGTGAACTAGAAAAACCATTAACAGATTTATTTAACCAATCACTGGTAACAGGAGTCGTCACAAGAAAGGTAGTAGGGAGGAATCGGGCAACTATAGGCCAGTAAGCCTGACATCAATAGTGTGGAAATTAATGGAAATCATACTTAAGGAGAGGATTGTGGAACATCTAAAATCCCATGGATTGAAAGATGAAAAACAGTGTGGGTTTACTTCAGGGAGATCATGTCAAACTAATCTTATTGATTTTTTTGATTGGGTGACTAAAATAATAAATGGCGGAGGTGCAGTAGACATCACTTATCTAGACTTTAGTAAGGCTTTTGATACTGTCCCACATAAAAGGCTTATCAATAAATTGCAGTCTTTGTGCTTGGACTCCCATATTGTTGAATGGATGAGGCAGTGGCTGAGGGACAGACATCAGAGGGTTGTAGTCAATGGAGTATATTCAGACCATGGTCTTGTTACCAGTGGGGTACCTCAGGGATCTGTTCTGGGACCCATATTGTTTGATATCTTTATCAGCAAAATTGCAGATGGCCTCGATGGTAAGGTGTGTCTTTTTGCTGATGACACAAAGATTTGTAACAGGGTTGATGTTCCTGGAGGGATACACCAAATGGAAAAGGATTTAGGAAAACTAGAGGAATGGTCAAAAATCTGGCAACTAAAATTTAATGTTGATAAGTGCAAGATAATGCACCTGGGGCGTAAAAACCTAAGAGCAGAATATAAAATCTGTGATACAGTCCTAACCTCAGTATCTGAGGAAAGGCATTTAGGGATCATTATTTCAGAAGACTTAAAGGTAGGCAGACAATGTCATAGAGCAGCAGGAAATGCTAGCAGAATGCTTGGGTGTACAGGGAGAGGAATTGCCAGTAGAAAGAGGGAGGTGCTCATGCCGCTCTACAGAGCACTAGTGAGACCTGATTTGGAGTATTGTGCTCAGTACTGGAGACCATATCTCCAGAAGGATATTGATACTTTGGAGAGAGTTCAGAGAAGAGCTACTAAACTAGTACATGGATTGCAGGATAAAACTTACCAGGAAAGAGTAAAGGACCTTAACATGTATAGCTTGGAAGAAAGACGAGACAGAGGGGATATGATAGAAACTTTTAAATCCATAAAGGGAATCAACAAGGTATAAGAGGAGAGAATATTTAAAAGAAGAAAAACTGCTACAAGAGGACATAGTTTTAAATTATAGGGTCAAAGGGTTAAAAGTAATTTCAGGAAGTATTACTTTACTGAGAGGGTAGTGGATGCATGGAATAGCCTTCCTGCAGAAGTGGTAGCTGCAAATACAGTGAAGGAGTTTAAGCATGCTCGGGATAGGCATAAGGCCATCCTTCATATAAGATAGGGCCAGGGGCTATTCATAGTATTCAGTATATTGGGCAGACTAGATGGCCAAATGGTTCTTATCTGCCGACACATTCTATGTTTCTCTGTCCACGTCCTCATCATGCTAATTGACAGGGCTAGACAGGATGATGTGAACACTGCCTGGTCCTGTCCTTCAGCATGATGAGGATGCGGACAGAGGAGGGAGAACAGAGCCGCTAGGAGTAGTGGCAACACCTTCTTTGCTCATAGAGGCTCATTTGCATAAAATAAAAGTTAATTTTTCACAAAAACTGAGGCACGTACAAAGAAGGGACAAAGACTGTTACCTTCAGCTGACATTAGCACATGTCTAAGGTCAGCCAGTTTAATAACCACTATCTTCAGGATAGATCATCAATATCTGAATGATGAGGTCCGCTACTGGACTTGGTATACTGTGAAGCCCTTTAAGTCTCAGACAAATCCTTTAATGTTAGGTGTCAGGTTAAAGAAATATTAGGCATGGTTGATTTTAACATGTGTAGTCCTTTGTTTCTCTGTCCTCTGTGTGTGATTTTTTTTTTTTTTTTCCTTTGCTGACTTTAAAGGGGTTGTCCACCAGCCTAGGGCATGAATACCCTAATGCAACTAACCTATGCTCCATAAAAAATAAATAATTAAAAATCACTTGCTTGTCCGTGGCCTACTGTGTCCATTCTGCTGCCCCATTTCCAGCCACTTCCAGTCCCCACAGGACCAGGAACTGGTTTGGTTCCATGACCACTGGTCAGTAATTGGCTGCAGTAGTTACATGTGATATATGGGCACTTTACTGCTGCAGTCTTGAAAACAAAGACTGTTGGGGAGCATGGAGTGACGGCACTGGAATAGAAGGGTTCTGTTCTGGATGGAGAGTATAATGTTTGTTTCTAATACAGTCACTAAAAACACTCTGACAACCCCATTAAAGAAAATGTGTCATGTCTCCTGACACGTCTGCTTTATTAAATATGTATTCATCATGATTAAACACAATTCTGGGGCATCTTTTCCTTGACCCCTACGTTGTGTTGTCCCTCTCTTATCCTGCCTGCAAATTTATGAATAAATAAATAACTAGTGACTCTATACAGTCTGACAGAAATGTTTGACAGTATAAGGCTACATGCACACAGGGGTGCACCACTAATGAGGCCAGGTAAGGCGATCGCCTCAGGCAGCACCAAGAGGGGGGCAGCAGAAGGGCCATGGGCAATGAGCGCTTTCATTGTGGAAATGCTCATCTCTACATATTCAACTGCATCTCTGTACTTAGGACAACAATACAGTTAAATGCTGCGACTGGCATGGGACCGATGTCTCCCTGGCCCACTGTTTCCTCTACTAGGCTTTAGCCCTAATTCCTGTAGCCTGTCAGAGTCCGGTGTCATCATTATCGCGCTCCCTTACCCAGACTGCACACAAACGTATTTTGTTTCTGTGTCCGTTCCTTTTATTTTTTGGATTAGATGAGGACCCATTCATTTCAATGGGTCGGCAAAAAATGCAGACAGCACACCATGTGCTGTATTTATCCGCATCCGTATGTCCGTTCCATAGCCCCTCAAAAATTTTGAACATGTCCTATTCTTGTCCATTTTGCGGACAAGGATAGGCTTTGTTACAAAAGAAAAATGGATGCAATACGGATGCCAAAGGGATGTCATCCATAATTTTTGCAGATCAGTGTTTTGCTGACCGCACAGCAAATACAGTCGTGTGAATGTAGCCTAAGATTGTGTAGCGACACACCCAATTGGTAACAAGCAGTTGTCAGTTTATTCCTACATTTGCAGGAGTAATAACAGGGGAATGACACACAATTCTGAAAAGATGCTCCAGAATTGTTATCTTATGGGGAATACAAGCATTTACTAAACAGACACGACGTGAATGGTGACAGGTTATCTGTAACGTACACTTTTTACAAGGATTGTATTAATTTTCCCATGGGAACCCTTCTATAAAGACAAATGGGGCACATTTATTAAAGGGAAAATGTCATCAACTTTCTGCTGACCTCATTGAGGGCAGCAAAAAAAGTGACAGAAATGCAGATTTCAGCGGTGTGTCACTCATCAGCTAAAAGTAGGTGGTTGTCGAGAATCAGCATCATAATCATTGCAGCCCAGGCCTCAAAAGAGTCAGATCTACCTGAGAAGAGTCCTGGTTATTCCTAATCTCCTGCTCTCCTCGCCCATCTGCTGATGGTTGGCAGTTCTCTCCTAGAGAGAAAGGGAGAAAACTAGGTAGAAGCTGTCAGTCATCAGCAGGTGGGCGGGAGAGCAGGAATTCATGACTAACCAAGACTCTTCTCAGGTGGCCGGGACTCTTTTCCAGGCCCGGTCTGCAATGTTTGTGATGTTGGTTTTCGGCCACAGACATAGAAAATGATAAATGAGACGGGCCTGCCAGTCCATCCCATTTCCCGCCCATGAAACGCCCATTTTCTTTAGACCTGACTAACAGTTGCGCCACAATCTGCATATGAAATACACCTAATATAGGCATATTTCAGCTTCATAAATGACCCCCATGGTTCTTACAACAAAGCATATTATACTGTGCTTTTTTTTTTTTTTTGCTGTGCCAGTACTCCAAACTGCAGTCTGAAAGAACTATATCATTAAATAGAATTCTACTTTTAAGGTTGTTATGTTTAAAATACTAAAATGAGGAATAGGCAGCCATTATTCAGTACATTACTGACAAATGATTATATCAGTTTTTGTGTGTGGGTGGATGTAGCTGAGGTACTGTACATTGCAAAGTGACAAAGAATCAGAGTCACATACAAGCTGCTTAATATAGGTTAACAGTAAACAGCTTGCAAAATCAATATCAATCATCATAAATACAAGTAACATTACTCAATTCAATGCACTCAAACAATGGTATACAACATGCCTTACAGCAAAGTCTTGGAAATTTCCTTTGGAGTATTAGATGCTTCCCATGGGCTTCAGACCTCCCAGACCTTTACAGATTATTTGAAGATAAATGAAACATTGTATTCCCATGTTAATGGCAAATTATATTCTGCTCAGGAAATGCTCAATAAATCCTCTGCTGTCCGTTAATTAGATAGTGGAGCATTAATATATTATAAATATGTTTGTACTAGGAAACTGTTAGAAAGTAGAAAATCAGGTACTGGGGGCTTGTTGTGGCACCATGTATAGGGAGTTGGGTTGCAATTAAACAGTAGGAGGCAATTAAAGGGGTGTTCCTGGAGCAAAGAAATACATTTTTTATATGTGCCTAATGTTAAATATTTTATAGGTAAAAGATGCTCTGATCTTCCACTATCAGCGCCAGTCTTGGGACCCCACAGCTCCACTTCCTACTTGTGCTCAGCATGAGAGAGAATTTCCTGTACTGTGTGTGAAGGTGCTGGCTGGGTCATTTCAGTATCTGACAGGACAGCCAGCCCTCTTTCCAGTCTCTGCGTCTGCACTGAGGAGAAGGGAACTGGCTTAGCTATTGGATTCAGGCAGTCACTCGGCCGCTTCTTACATGGCACAGGTTAGGTGCCGACACTAGAAACGTTCACCTGTGTCTAGCACAAGCAGGAAGAGTAGCTGTGGGGACCTGAGACTGGGACTGATAGTGGAAGATCGGGGCCAACTTTTAGAAATTAAAGGACACATTTATTAAGACGCCGGTCTTAATAAGCCCTATAGCTGGCACAGTGGCGTAGCGTGGGTTGCCAGCACCCGGGGCAAGCCATGTATCGCGCCCCCCCAGCCTGTGGACACGCCCCTTTTTTACAGATAATGTAGCAGTCCTATGTAGCACCACAGATTATACAGTGATAATTCTCTGAGTACAGATAATGTAGTAGATGGGTGTGCGGCTCCAGAATTTAGAACACGCACAGTGTGACCTGAAGTCTAGTGCCAGGATGCGGAAGGGTGGGCCATATTCTCAATCTACCCCCCCAACCCTACCGTGAAACAAATATGTGTTTCGACAATACAAACATCACTACAAAATATACAGTATAATACAGCACCACATACCTCATCCATCCAGTGACATCTCCTGTGATGTAGACTTTCCTCAACGTCTTCATTCGGAGATAAGACCACCATGACACCTTCTTTCAGCTGCGTCTGATCTCTGCAGAGTTTTATTATTATTAGTTATTATTATTGTTATATATAATGACCCCCTCTGTATAATATATAATGCCCTCCTCTGTATAATGTATATTGGCCCCTCTGTAATATTATGATATATAATGGGCCATTATATATCCTAATAATACGGAGGGGGCCTATCACATATGTGACACAGAGGGAGGGAAAGAGGAAGGCCCTGTCCAAGGGAGAGGGAAAGGTGGTGACCCCTATCTCACCTTGAGGCTGGCACCTGACTGCCCTGACTTCCCTAGACGGGTTCCTCACCCGTACGCCGATCGCGTGCCTAAAACCCTGGCTTTCCCTAAGATGAGCCCTAGATAGTGAATAGGGCGGTGGGAACACTAGTCCGCACCACTAACTCTAAAGGAAAACACCAATGGGAGGACAGACAATACAGACAACATATAATCCCAGGTGGGCGACAACAGAAGACAACAAAAAGCCCAACAGGGATCCGGAGGATAACACTCTGGAACAACAACCAGGATTCACAGCTCCAGTGGGTCAGTATAGAAGTCCAGACAGGAAGCTCTATATCTGGCAACCAGAGAAGTGTGAGAGGAGAATATAAGGAGGTTGGGAGTATAATCATTTGTCAGTAATGTACTGAATAATGGCTGCCTATTCCTCATTTTAGTATTTTAAACATGATATAGTTGATATAGTTCTTTCAGACTGCAGTTTGGAGTACTGTCACAGCAAAAAAAAAAAAGCACAGTATAATATGCTTTGTTGTAAGAACCATGGGGGTCATTTATGAAGCTGAAATATGCCTATATTAGGTGTATTTCATATGCAGATTGTGGCGCAACTGTTAGTCAGGTCTAAAGAGCGTGTACCTGCGACTTCCTGACCGCGGGTACAACGGAGTCAAACGTGGCTCTTGACACCCTTGTGACAGGGCCATTACATATTATAATAATACTGGGGGGAATCATTATATATAATAATTATACAGGGGGACCATTGTATATTATACAGAGGGGTCATTATATATTATAATTATACAAAGGGACCATTATTAATGGCCCCTCTTTATAATTATTATATATATAATGGCCCCTCTGTATAATATATAATGGCCCCTCTTTATGATATATATTGGCCCCTCTGTATAATATGTAATAGCACCTTTATTTGTGATTGTGCGGGTATAGGTATGTATATAACAACAAGTGTACTACAATTCAAAAGGATTATATATAAATTTCTTTTGATAGGGGAGTAGTGACCCCTAGACTTAAACATTCACTGGTGACACATTACTGTCTATAGGCTTAACGGTTAGAGGAAGACGCCAAAAGACGACAGAGTCTGAGAGAGGGCAGGGCAGACCAACGCTTACCCTAATGGCCCTATTATCTGCTCAACCCAGGGTCGCCCCCTGATGGTGGGGGTTCCCTGTCCCCGAACCTAAGACTATTTGATCCCTAGATCAACCCTAACCAGGGAAGAAAATTAAATACAAAAAGACGGTTAAAAAGGCGATAAATCGACAGTGGAAGGTGGCCCAGGATTAAGGGATCACCACCCGCCCTCTCAGAAAACCAATCTTTGAAATTACAATTACAACAAGAGTGGAGGGGGTGGTCCAGATTATTGGATGATCACCAGTTCTCTCTAATAGATAGTACGCACGTTTTTAGCATGCACATCTTAGTATACAGACCTTGACGCATTTCACCTGAAACAAGGCAGGTTCATCAGGAGGTAGGAAGACATTTGGACATAGTCTGACCATGATACAGATGTGAACAAAGATACCAAGGCGATAATAAAAATGGAGCAATACTTAGCTAGAGATGTTTCAAAAGGGGAGGCGGAGATTAAAGGGTTCCAGACTCATAATAGCAACTTACATGGTGGTGATGCCGGCCAGAAACGTCCCCCTGGTAGCCTGCTCAAGGCCCAGGTGGGTTGCCGGCGTACAAACGATCTATTTAAATGGTCGATTCAGTGCGTCCGGACGCCGGTGATGCACTTCCGGCCTCCGGAACGCACTGTGGAACGCAACTGGTTTCCGGCCTAGGTCACTTCCGGTGCCGTGGAACGCATCATGAGCCGCATAGGGCTCGATGCCGGCACCGGAAGATGACAGGTGGATGCCGCGCTGCCAGAGGTACTGGGGCATTTAAAAGTAAGTTAATTAGGATGCCAGTACCTTACGAGCAGCAGTCCAAGACGTTAAGGGGCATAAACAATAATCTCATTTAATACCAAAAATTAAGATGGAGAACGATACTGAGAATCATTGGCACAAATGACCCTTGGCAAGAAAAACCTTCTCTAAAGACATAAAGCCACCAATGAGCTAGCAATATTTATAAAAAATATTAATAAAGATGGAGAAAAATTGCCTGCCTCTTCCATCATATTAATGATATTTTTAGAGCTACCAGGTCATATTTTAAAGGATCCGGGGAGTCAATCTTAATAACCCCTTAATAATGTGGTGCTTTTCGCACTGATCAGCGCAGAGTCCTTGGGTCACATACCACTGATGCTTGAAAAATTACTTGGGATCATCAAATATAGAACACAGACAGGGGAGATTTTAAATAAAATATGCGAAATTGAGTCTTTCATTGAGACCAAGGGGGGACTGGGACTGAAAATGATAGATCCAGGAGGACTCTTTTTGGAGAATCCTTCTGTCCCAGTCGCCCCACCTCTCAGAATAGGGAACTACCTCCAAAACCGAAAAACGGGCCAGACTCACGTAACCCTTGTGGCAGCTATTAAAATGATGGGCCACCGGAGTATCCTTGGATTTCTTAATGTCATTTAAATGCTCACAGATCCTTCTCCGTAGTTCCTTCTTGGTCTTGCCAGTGTAGTCCAACGGACATCTACACTGGCAAATGTAGACTACGCCTTTAGTTTTACAATTGTCGAAGTCATGGATGGCGAAGGATCGTTGGGTCACAGAGCATATTATTGATTTGGACGAGTTAATAAAATTGCAAGCTTTGCAAGAACCACACTTGAAGACCCCAAGGGGCCTACGATCTAACCGCGTGCCCTCTCTCTTTAGGCCTTCGTAGTGACTATGTACTAGCCGATCTCGTAGGCTTCTCCCTTTGTGGTAAGTCACCTGAGGGTAGTTATTAATTACCTGTGTTAGATCAGGGTCCATAGTTAGAATCGCCGAGTGCCTTCTAAGGATTGATACCACTTCCCCGTTCCCAGAGTCAAAGGTAGAGATCAGACGTATTAGATTCCCGTCAGTATCTCTTTGTCTTGGTATAAGGAGCTCTTCTCTCCTCTTTGACTCTGTGAACTGAAAAGACTCCCTAAGGATCTTTGAAGGGTAACCCCTCTCTCTCAATCTCTTCCTGAGTTTACCCGATTCAGGTATTGTCCCCTGGGGATCCCTTTTTTAACAGCGGTGGGGTGATGACTCTCCCAATGGAGGATACTGTTCGTGGCCGTTGGTTTTCTGAAGACAGAGGTATTCAAGGTGCCCTCTACTTTGGTTACCACAACGTCCAAGAAGGTGATCTGTTCTAATTGGGTTTCACAGGTAGATCTCAGGCCAATATCGTTGTGATTAAGGGAATCGATAAATCTATGAAAGGCTGCAGTACTCCCTTCCCAGATCAGAAACACATCGTCGATGTAGCGAGTCCAAAAGGAGATGTTCTCGCTCCACCAAGGATGCTGATCAGGGAAGACGACACTGTCCTCCCACCAGCCCAGGAGGAGATTCGCATAGGTCGGGGCACAGAAATTCCCCATTGCGGTCCCCCTGAGCTGGTGGTAGAAGGAACCATTAAACAGAAAAAATTTGTGCGTAAGAGTATATTCCAGTAGTTGCAAGATAAAAGCATTATGTGCAGAAAACTGGGTTCCTCTCGTATTAAGGAAATAATTTACAGCTTTGATTCCTTTATCGTGTGGAATCGAGGTGTAAAGCGATTCCACATCGATACTCGCCAAGATACTGTTCGGATTTACTGAGAGAGTTTCAATTTTACGAAGAAAGTCCATTGTATCACGGGTAAAGGATGGTAGACTTGACCAAGAATCAGGTAAACTCAGGAAGAGATTGAGAGAGAGGGGTTACCCTTAAAAGATCCTTAGGGAGTCTTTTCAGTTCGCAGAGTCAAAGAGGAGAGAAGAGCTCCTTATACCAAGACAAAGAGATACTGACGGGAATCTAATACGTCTGATCTCTACCTTTGACTCTGGGAACGGGGAAGTGGTATCCATCCTTAGAAGGCACTGGGCGATTCTAACTATGGACCCTGATCTAACACAGGTAATTAATAAATACCCTCAGGTGACTTACCGCAAAGGGAGAAGCCTACGAGATCGGCTAGTACATAGTCACTACGAAGGCCCAAAGAGAGAGGGCACGTGGTTAGATCGTAGGCCCCTTGGGGTCTTCAAGTGTGGTTCTTGCAAAGCTTGAAATTTTATTAACTCGTTCAAATCAATAATCTGCTCTGTGACCCAACGATCCTTCGCCATCCGTGACTTCGCCAATTGTAAAACTAAAGGCGTAGTCTACATTTGCCAGTGTAGTTGTCTGTTGGACTACATTGGCAAGACAAAGAGGGAATTACGGAGAAGGATCTGTGAGCATTTAAATCACATTAAGAAATCCAAGGATACTCCGGTGGCCCATCATTCTAATAGCTGCCACAAGGGTGACGTGAGTCTGGCCCGTTTTTCAGTTTTGGAGGTAGTTTCCTATTCTGAGAGGAGGGGCGACTGGGACAGAAGGATTCTCCAAAAAGAGTCCTCCTGGATCTATCGTTTTCAGTCCCAGTCCCCCCTTGGTCTCAATGAAAGACTTAATTTCGCATGTTTTATTTAAAATCTCCCCTGTCTGTGTTCTATATTTGATGATCCTAAGTAATTTTTCAAGCATCAGTGGTATGTGACCCAAGGACTCTGCGCTGATCAGTGCGAAAAGCACCACATTATTAAGGGGCTATTAAGATTGACTCCCCATATCCTTTAAAATAAACCTGGTACCTCTAAAAATATCATTAATATGATGGAAGAGGCAGGCAATTTTTCTCCATCTTTATTAATATTTTTTATAAATATCGCTAGCTCATTGGTGGCTTTATGTCTTTAGGGAAGGTTTTTCTTGCCGAGGGTCATTTGTGTCAATGATTCTCAGTATTGTTCTCCATCTTAATTTTTGGTATTAAATGAGATTATTGTTTATGCCCCTTAACGTCTTGGACTGCTGCTCGTAAGGTACTGGCATCCTAATTAACTTATTTTTAAATGCCCCAGTACCTCTGGCAGCGCGGCATCCGCCTGTCATCTTCCGGTGCCGGCATCGAGCCCTATGCGGCTCATGATGCGTTCCACGGCACCGGAAGTGACCTAGGCCGGAAACCAGTTGCGTTCCGCAGTGCGTTCCGGAGGCCGGAAGTGCGTCACAGGCATCTGGACGCACTGAATCGGCCATTTAAATAGATCGTTTGTAAGCCGGCAACCTACCTGGGCCTTGAGCAGGCTACCAGGGGGACGTTTCTGGCCGGCATCACCACCATGTAAGTTGCTATTATGAGTCTGGAACCTGCAATTGTTGGGGCTATAGCTGGGATTATCCTAAGTCTTTCTGGACCTAACCTTGTTTCCATTTATACATACCCTTCTAGGTATCCTCTGATGGGATGCATATCTTTTGCCACTCGGTAACCCTTTAACCTCCGCCTCCCCTTTTGAAACATCTCTAGCTAAGTATTGCTCCATTTTTATTATCGCCTTGGTATCTTTGTTCACATCTGTATCATGGTCGGACTATGTCCAAATGTCTACCTACCTCCTGATGAACCTGCCTTGTTTCAGGTGAAACGCGTCGAGGTCTGTATACTAAGATGTGCATACTAAAAACGTGCGTACTATCTATTAGAGAGGACTGGTGATCATCCAATAATCTGGACCACCCCCTCCACTCTTGTTGTAATTGTAATTTCAAAGATTGGTTTTCTGAGAGGGCGGGTGGTGATCCCTTAATCCTGGGCCACCTTCCACTGTCGATTTATTGCCTTTTTAACCGTCTTTTTGTATTTAATTTTCTTCCCTGGTTAGGGTTGATCTAGGGATCAAATAGTCTTAGGTTCGGGGGCAGTGAACCCCCACCATCAGGGGGCGACCCTGGGCTGAGCAGATAATAGGGCCATTAGGGTAAGCGTTAGTCTGCCCTGCCCTCTCTCAGACTGTCATCTTTTGGTGTCTTCCTCTAACCGTTAAGCCTATAGACAGTAATGTGTCACCAGTGAATGTTTAAGTCTAGGGGTCACTACTCCCCTATCAAAAGAAATTTATATATAATCCTTTTGAATTTTAGTACACTTGTTGGTATATACATACCTATACCCGCACAATCACAAATAAAGGTATTTTTAAAAGTCACTAATTCTAGAAGTAATATTTTGAAAACTTGTGTGATAAGAAATCAAAATAAATCAAATTATTAGGCAATTGTAATGTGTAATAGCCCCCATTCTTTCCCCCACCTCCATAGTGCCCCCAGTATGGACCCTAGTACTTACATAAAAATAAAAAAAATTACTCGCCTCTCTTCATCGCCTCTTGTAGCCTTTGCTCGGGCGTCTGGCGCAGGCGGTCAGGAACACATCACCATGCCCTACTGCGGCACAGGAGGTCACGGTGATGTAATCGGGATCTCCTGCGCTATTCTACTGCTTCATAGGCTTTAGGTCTGGCCTGAAGCTTATGGCTCCCATCACCCTCATTATACTGCCTGCTGACTGTCCCCCTACAATTTGGCGCCCAGGGCAACGGTCCCCCTCACCTCCCCCACGCTACGACACTGAGCTGGCGGTGGATCGCCAAAGTTATGTAGAAGGGTCAGCCTCTAAATAACTTCGGCACATCCAGCGCCGATTCTAAATGTAAGACAGCTTCCTTGCTGTCTTACATTTAGATCCTTTTCTACGCTTAGTGATGATTGAGACGCGCTTGCCAGCCCGTCCCCTTCCCTGCCCACGCCACAGACCTGACGTGAGCAGGGAAGAAGTCACAGATTCTGCTGCAACGTTACAAAAGTGGTGTATATCTGGCCATAAATTACCCCCAAAGTATATAAGTGAGTTCACCTAATTTACATTAGACACACTTTGGAAAAAACCTTTAATATTTTGGCAGATTATATAACATTAACATGGAAAGAGTTGAAATACGATAACTTACATTTAGCAAATTAGAAAGGAGCTATGTTGATATGTTTATCCACGTAGCTGAGGCAGTGGTGGCCTACTAGTAGTTTGTGATCAGGGCAGGACTAGCAAAGCCTGGGCACCATAGCAATTTTTTTAACTGCCCCCTCCCCTCAAGCAATTTCCTTACAACCTCCGGCTAGTCAAGACTGCCCATATTTGCCAAACAACCCCCAACAGCTTCACTGTAGGGATGGTATTAGCAAGGTGATGAGCAGTGCTTGGTTTCCTCAAGACAGGATGCTTAGAATTGAGGCCAAAAAGTGAAATCTTTGTTTCATCAGACCAGAGAATCTTGTTTCTGAAAGTACTTTAGATGCTTTTTTGCAAACTCCAGACAGGCTTTCATGAGTCTTTTACTTGAAGAGAGGTTTCTTTCTGGCTACTCTACCATAATGCTCAGATTGATGGAGTGCTACAGTGATGGTTGATACTCAGGAAGTTTCTCCTGTTTGCACACAGGATCTTTGGAGCTCAGGCAGAGCGACCATTGGGTTCTTGGTCATCTTTCTTATCAAGGCCCTTCTTGGTGGGCAGCCAACTCTAGCAAGAGTCCTGATTGTTCCAAACATCTTCCATTTAAGAATTATGGAGGCCATTGCGCTCTTAGTAACTTTCAGTGCAGCAGAAATGTTTTGTACCCTTCTCCAGACAATTTTGTCTCTGAGCTCTACGGCAGCTTTTTCCTCCTGATGGGTAGGTATTTGTTCTGATATGCATTGTCAGCTCTGTGAGATCTTATATACCTGGGGGGTGGAGGGCAGTTGTCTTTCCAAATAACAGATGATCAAGAGAAATGGGAGGCCCCCAAAGTTACATTTTAGACATCATAGCAAAGGGACTGAATTCTTATGTCAAAGCAATATTTTAGTTTTTCCTTTTAACCTCTTCGGAACATAGGGCGTACCGGTACGCCCTGATGACCTGGTACTTAAGGACACAGGGCGTACCGGTACGTCCTGAGAATTTTTGATCACCGCAGCGCCGCCATCATTCGGCAGGCACTCTGTACCAATGCCCAGGGGGATCTTGTGACCCCCCGATGTCGGCGATCTCAGAAAACCGGAGGTTAATTCAAACCTGCGGTTTTCTGCGTTTTCGGGTCTTTGATGACCCGATAACCTGGAAAGGACGGTGATCGGTGGTGTGATTATACACCACCAATCACCATTCTGTGAGGTGGCGATCACGGCTCTCAGGATCGCCTGCGATTGGTCCCATGCGGCATATGGGCGGAGCGCTGCAAGTTTGAATCTCCGCCGCTGCTCTCCTCCCTCATTCCGGTCCGTTGAGCGGGGAGAGCAGCAGGAGATCACGCTGCCCACCATCTTGTGAGTTTTTGGTGCCATCAGACACCTTAGGAGGCAGGGGCAGGCAGGTAGTGGGAGGTGTAGGCAGGGGTAGTTAGGGCAAGTTTAGGGTTAGATTAGGTAAAAAAAAAAAAACACAGTTAGCTGTGTGACCCTAGACCCCCCCCAGGGGTGCTGCAGCTTGCCCCCCACCCCCCACACACACTTTTTGGGGGTGCAATATTTTTTTTTTTCTTTGCATGCGCTATCTGTGACACTCTTTGCGTCCGGCCACTGTTAGCGCATCGCCCACCCTGCCCCACAGCGCATTTGTATTTTTTTTACACTTTTTTTTAAAACTTTTTTTAGTTAGGGATCTTTTTTTCTTTTTTTTTATAGCTATAGGGTAAGGCCGGGCTGGATTCCTGCTGAGAGCAGGAGCGCACGGCGTCATTGGTTGCTATGATCATACCAGTGTATTACTGTATTGCGGCAGCAGCAGGAAGCGCACGGCGTCATAGCAACCAATGACGCCGTGCGCTCCTGCTCTCAGCAGGAATCCAGCTCGTGGTTCCATGGACCGCTCACGGCCGAGAGCCCCAGTGAGGATGAGGATGACCCCACATTCCGGTTGTCATCCACATCCTCCTCATCATCAAGCGATGATGAGCCCCCAAGGCGGCGGAGACGCCACCAGGCGGATCGAGGGGACCCCCATGCTAGGGACCCTGTGGCCCAGCCTAGTACGAGCATCTCTGGGGCTCGTACTAGTTTTCTGGCCCACCAGGTCAGTCCACCTGAGCCCCCTGCAGGTGGACTTGTCTGGTGTACCCCAGAGAACTTTGAGGCCGCAATTCCTGATTTTGTTGGTGAATTAGGAATCCAGATTTACACAGTGGGCTTCACTGAATACGACTTTTTCAGTCTTTTTTTCAGTGAGGAACTGGTAAATCTAATGGTGGAGCAGACGAACCTGTATGCCCAACAGTTCGTCGCTCAACACCCGGGCTAGTTTTTGGCTAGGCCCGGTGGCTGGACCCCGGTCAGTGCAGCCGAGATGAGGACGTTTTGGGGCCTCGTGCTGCATATGGGCCTAGTCAAAAATCCCAGTGTCAGGCTGTACTGGAGTGGGGACGTCCTCTACCAGACCCCACTTTACAGTATGGCCATGACACGTTCCCGATTTGAGGCCATCCGGAAATGCCTGCATTATTCAGATAATGCAGCATGTCCCCCACAAGGTGATCCTGCTTATGACCGTCTGCATAAGATACGGCCGGTCATCGATCACTTTGGGGCCAAATTAATGGAGGCCTATGTACCTGGAAGGGAGGTCGCGGTTGATGAGTCTCTCATTGCGTTCAAGGGGAGACTCATTTTTTTCCACCAGTATGTTCCCTCAAAGCTGGCGAGGTATGGCGTGAAGCTGTACAAACTTTGTGAGAATACTTCAGGTTACACTTACAAGTTTCGTGTGTACGAGGGGCGAGATTCCCGTATTCAACCCCCAGAATGTCCCCCCCCCACTCTGGGTGTTAGCGGGAAACTTGTGTGGGACCTTATGCACCCACTGCTAGATAAGGGTTACCACCTATACGTGGATAACTTTTATACTAGTATGCCCTTGTTCTAGTCCCTCGCCGCCAGATCCACGTTCGATTGTGGGACCGTGAGGAAAAATCAGCATGGCCTCCCTGCCTACCCCCTCCAGGTACCAATCCCCACCGGTGAGACCCGTGCCCTTACCAGTGGAAACCTGCTGCTGGTCAGCTATAAAGACAAGAGGGATGTCCTTGTACTGTCCACAATTCATGGTAACGGCATCACCCCTGTCCCTGTGCAAGGTACCGCGGCAACGGTCCTCAAGCCCGACTGTATCGTCAACTACAATTGGTATATGGGAGGAGTTGATCTCTCTGATCAAGTCCTCAAGCCATATAACGCCATACGCAAAACCAAGGCATGGTACAAAAAAGTTGCGGTCTACTTGGCGCAGGTTGCCATGTATAGCTCTTTTGTACTGTTCCAGAGCGCTGGCAACACAGGGACATTCCTCCAGTTCTATGAGGCAGTCCTCAAGACCCTGATCTTTTCTGACCGGGAAAGAGCAGGTGGGAGTACCTCAGGAATTGGAGGCGTCCGGATCGTCCCTGGCCAACACTTTCCAGGTGTGGTCCCCCATACTGGAAAGAAGGGACGAACCCCCCAAAAATGCAGAGTGTGTCGCAGGAGGGGGATACGGAAGGACACCACTACTCAATGTGACACGTGCCTCTGCGTTATTGGTTGCTTCAGGGAGTACCACACTTCCATGGAGTTCTAAATTTATAATCCCCTTCACCAACTTAGCCACTGACTATTCAAAAAAACTATGGTTCTCAGACTTGAGACACCCCAATTATTTTTTTTGTAGAACTAAAAAAAAATAAAAAAAGTAGACTTACTAGGTAGCGCAGCATCGGTAATAATCTCCTCTGTAAATATACCCCTAACCCCCCAGATTAACACAGTAAAACAAAAAAAACAAGAAAAAAACAAAAAAAAGTGTAATAGCAAGCAATCAAAAAGTCATATAGCCCCCCAAATAGTGCCAATAAAACCGTCCCCTCATCCCGCAAAAAATGAGCCCCTACCTAATACAATCGGCCAAAAAACTAAAAAAAATTACTCTTAGACTATAGAGATACCCCCAAAAAAATTTTGGGTATCCAAAAAGATAATAGTCTAAAACCTAAATGATTGTAAAAAAATAGACTTATCAGGTATCGCTGCATCCGTAATAATCTCCTCTGTACAGTAGTATACGACCACATATGGGGTGTTTCTGTAAACGGCAGAGTCAGGGCAATAAAGATACAGTCTTGTTTGACTGTTAACCCTTGATTTGTTAGTGGAAAAAATGGGTTAAAATTGAAAAATTGGCAAATTCATCCCCATTTGCCAATAACTCTTGTGGAGCACCTAAAGGGTTAACATAGTTTGTGAGATCAGTTTTGAATACCTTGAGGGGTGTAGTTTCTAACATGGCATCATTTTGGGTGGTTACTATTATGTAAGCCTCACAAAGTGATTTCAAACCTGAACTGGTCCCTAAAAAAATTTTTTTTTAAAAATTTCTGAAAATTTCCAAGATTTGCTTCTAAACTTCTAAGCCTTGTAACGTCCCCAAAAAATAAAATTGCATTCCCCAAATGATCCAAACATGAAGTAGACATATGGGGTATGTAAATGAATAACTTTATTTGGAGTTTTTACTATGTATTGTAGAAGTAGAGAAATTGAAAGTTAGAAATTTGCTAATTTTTCAACATTTTGGGTAAAATAAAAAAATAAAAAAATAAAAAAATTTTTTACTCCATTTTACTAGTGTCATGAAGTACAATATGTGATGAAAAAACTATCTCAGAATGGCCTGAGTAAAAGCATTTTAAAGTTAAACACACATAAAATGACATTGGTCAGATAATTGCAAAAAATGGCCTAGTCCTTAAGGTGAAATAAAACTGTGTCCTGAAGGGGTTAAATAAATTAGCAACTTTTTTTTCACTTTCTCAGTATGGGGTATTGAGCTCATATTGTTGGGGGAAACTCTTGTGTTAACCTGAATTGTCTGAGGTGGTTCACAAGACAATCCCACAACAAAGGGGGCATTTAGGATGTACGAGAATCAGTATGCACAATCATTTGCAGCATCATATAAATGCCACTTAAATCTCCTAATTCAATCTCCACCTTAAAGGGGTTTTGTAAGAATGGAGGGACCCTTGGTCGGACCTGTAAAGGGTAGCTCACTTACCTATTACCTGGTGGTGGCTCCCTGCTCCTTCTCCTCCCAGGCCTGCTTCACTGCACTCCCTCACTGTAAACATCTGGTTTGAGATTGCTGCAGCCAGTCACTGTCCGTGGCGGAGACTGGATCTCCTTGCATCATGTGATCATAACGTAAGAGGAGCCGGTCACCGGCACTACCACTGATTGTCTGCAGGCGATTTCAAACCAGATGTTTAAAGCGAGGGAGCCCGTTGTTGCCGGACAGGCCAAAAGGAGAAGGAGCGGGGAGCCAGCACTGGGAAGCAGGTAAGTAAGCTTCCGTTTACGGTCTGGCCAAGTGGGGGTTTAGGGGGTGCCAAATCTTTACCTCATTCTTGCACAACCCCCTTTAAGTAGACCCTACAGTAAAACAAATTTGGCCACTTCAAGGATGGCATTTAGTAGGTCACCTGGAAGAAGGGGGCAAATGGGAGATTGTATAGCTGCATGATCAGACTCTTTCCCGCGAGGGATTTTTCCATCAGGGTGCGATGCATGAAGCAAACACATAGCACCTGGACTACATCCTGATCCATTCATTTCATTGGGTCTGTGCACATGAGCATTGTTTTTCATGCATCATTTCTGCGTTCAGGAAAAATCGCAGCATGTTCTATAGGCCTCATGCACACGACCGTTGTTTGGGTCCGCATCCGAGCCACCGTGTTGGCGGCTCGGATGTGGACCCATTCACTTCAATGGGGCCGCAAAAGATGCGGACAGCACTCCGTTCCGCGGCCCCGCTAAAAAATATAACATGTCCTATTCTTGTCCACGCTTTGCAGACAAGAATAGGCATTTATATTGCCGGCACCCGTTCCGTTCCACAAATTGCGGAAGGCAACACGGGCGTCTTCCGTTTTTTGCGGATCCGCAAAAAAACAGCACGGTCGTGTGCATGAGGCCTTATTCTCTATTTTTCACACAGCTCTGGTTCCATAGAAGTGAATGGAGCTTCACTGAAAAACTCATTGCTTCCAGATGCAATGTGTTTTTCACTGATGGTTGCTAGGAGATGTAGATTGTTGTTCTTTATTTTTTATTTTTTAACGTGCAACATCAAAAACTGATTGCACATGCGCAGAAAAAACTGAAACACTGAACGCAATAGCAGACATAACTGACTGAACTTGCTTGCGAAACCTTCAGTTTTTTCCTGACAGACCCTGAGAGAATCCGTGAATAAGGCCTTAGGGCCTGTGCTGCCCGTTGCCGTATTGCGGATCCGCAATGCACGGGCACCGTTCTGTGTGTATTCCGCCTCACGGATGTGGACCGTCATGTGTGCATTCCGCACCGCAAAAAGATAGAGCATGCTCTATCTTTTTGCTGAATGGAGGGATCGCAGACCCATTCAAGTAAATGGGTCTGCAATCCGCATGCGGCTGGGCCACGGTCGGTGCCCGTGCATTGCGGTCCACAGCACGGGCTTCACACTGTTGTGTGAACAAGCCCTTATTGAAATGATTTACAGTCCAGTATATTAAGATTTGTATGCAGGTATGGGAGAGTTATTTTTCCATTCTTCTGATCCGACAGAAGAACAGAAAAATTATGGAAAAAACTGATCCTATAAAAAAAAAAACGCATCCCTTTGAGCCATTGCCATCAGAGATGCTTTATCTGCATGCAGGACTTTTTTCCATAATTTTTTTTTATCACAGTCGTAAATGACACAAACGGATGCCAAATGTGTATAAAGAATGCACAGGATCCGTTTTTTTTTTTTTTTTTTTACAGGATTCATTCTTTTTCATTTGTTCTGACAGATAAAAAAATAACGGTGATGTGAACTCTCCCTGTAAATGGTTTCAGTGAAGGAAAGAACACGGATCCTGCTCAGATGAAAGAAGTCAGTGTCATCGTCCCTGGCACAAGGTGTGTGGCATGTATACAGGGGTGGAGTAGTAGAATTTAATTAAGGAAAGAAGCCCTAGGCTTTAAGATGAAAAGCGCATATGACACAAATGGAAGAAGTGCTATGTTTACGAAGAAAGAAAAACCCTTGGCACTAACTGTACAGTGCCAGGAAGAAAGTGTTCTTAAATAAGTGAGACATTATTATTTGGGCTGAGATGTGGGGGAGTTCCTAACTGATTTAAAGGAAGTATCTTTTATATGGGACACGAGGTGGGCAAGTTATGCCTTAAAGGCACTAGACTGAGAATAAAATAGAATTTTACTGCTAAGTGGCTTTGTTCTAGAAAGGCAGGTGATATCTGTAACGCGTGACAGTAAGGAGCAGAAGGTCAAATGAATTTCTCAAAGGATGTGAGGGATGATGGAGATTTGCACATTATATCAGGCTAATATCCCAGCTGGTCAGGGGTGAATATTATAAATAGGGGAGGTGAATGATAATGACAGCATTTGTCTTTCCAGAAAGACCCTCAATGGGATTGCACAGAACTGTCTGACAGTGACACATCACAATTATGCAAGGTATCTTGAGGTTTAGAATACGCGATAATTCACCACCTGTCTCTTGCTCACAATGGACATGACCAATCGCTAACACGACAGTATGGAATGTATGAGGCTGGGCGGTAGTGTTACTATGACTTTATGTACAGTATAAGGGCTGTTTCACATGAGCAAGTTCATTGCAGGAATAGCACTCCGTGTGTGAGCGTGATCCTCCGTTCTGGACTTGCAGAAGCTCAGGGCATTATACTGATTTATAATGCTGTGTGTCTCTGCTTGACCTTACAGATACAGAATCATAGTGACATAAAGCTGTCAGTATGCCCCTGTAGAAGTAAAGTCAAGCAGAGACACACAGCATTATAAATCATGGTAATGCCATGCGCTCCTGCAAGAACAAAGGATCACGCTCACATACAGAGTGTGATTCCCGCAATGGACTGGTTCGTGTGAAAGAGTCCTTAGAGTATCTGCTTTAGGCCTCTTTCACACAAGCATTACGGATTGTGTCAGGATCTGTTCAGGGAAAATCGGATGGTTTTGAATGCAAGTTCAATAATTTTTATTCTGCAATTGTGTTCAGTGTGTGCGGTTTTTAGGTCTGGATTGCACACATTTTTTGTGCGGGAAGAAGAACTGAAGAATAATAATGTACATCTCCTAGCAACCATCAGTGAAAAACGCATTGGATCTGGATGCTTTCCCTTTTTCTCAAAGTCCCATTCACTTCTATGGAGCCACGACTGTGTGAAAAACGCACAGACTAAGGCCCCTTTTACACAGGCGAGAATTCCACGCGGGTGCAATGCGTGAGGTGAACGCATTGCACCCGCACTGAATCCGGACCCATTAACTTCAATGGGGCTGTACACATGAGCAGTGATTTTCACGCATCACTTGTGTGTTGTGTGAAAATTGCAGAAAGCTCTATATTGTGCGTTTTTCACGCATGGCTGCTAAGTGACGATCGGGATGGGGACCCGATCTTTATTATTTTCCCTTATAACATGGTTATTAGGGAAAATAATAGCATTATGAATACAGAATGCATAGCAAAATAGCGCTGGAGGGGTTAAAAAAGTTATAATAATTTAAACTCACCTCATCCACTTGTTCGCGCAGCCCGGCTTGTCTACTTTCTTCTTCTTTGAGAACCTGGGAGAAAAGGACCTTTGGTGACATCACTGCGCTCATCACATGGTCCATTACATGGTGATGGACCATGTGATGGGCGCAGTGACATCACCAAAGGTCCTTTTCTTCCAGGTCCTTAAAGAAAAAGAAATAAGACAAGCCGGGCTGCGCGAACAAGTGGATGAGGTGAGTTTAAATTATTATATTATTTTTTTTTTTACCCCTCCATCCCTAATTTACTTAGCATTCTGTATTAAGAATGCTATTATTTCCCCTTATAACCATGTTATAAGGGAAAATATTAAAATCTACAGAATACCTAACCCGAACTTCAGTGAAGAAGTCCGGGTTCGGGTCTGGGTACCACATTCAGTTTTTTCTTACGTGCATGCAAAATGTATTGCACTCATGCGGAAAAAACGGAAGAACGCAATGCAATCGCATACAATACTCACCCCATTCTCCCGCAACGCACCCACATCCTATCTGGCCCTCACACGCGACGCCCGTGTGAAAGAGGCCTAAGGGCTCTTTTACACGAGTGAGTTTTCCATCTTGATGTGATACGTGTAGAAAGCGTATAGCACCCGAACTAAATCCTGACCCATTACAATAGGTTTGTGCACACGTTTTTCACGCATTATGTCTGCGTTCAGGAAAAATCACAGCATGTTCTATATTGGGCATTTTTCATGCATGCCTGGCTCCAAAGAAGTGAATGGGGCTTGTGGGAAAAACTGAAGGCATCCGGATGCAATGTGCTTTTCACTGATGGCTGCCAGGAGATGTAGATTGTTCTTCTTCAGTTTTTCTAACCGCACGTGAAAAACACAATCTGGATGGAAAAAACGCACATACTGAACCCAATCCTAGAAAAAACTGATTGAACTTGCATGCAAAACCATCAGTTTTAGGGCTTGTTCACCCAACCATGCCGTGTTTTGCGGTCCGCAAATTGCGGATCCGCAAAACACGGATGTCGCCCGTGTGCCTTCCGCAATTTGCGGAACGGAACAGGAGGTCCATTATAGAAATGCCTATTCTTGTCCACAAAATGGACAAGAATAGGACATGCCTCATAATTTTAGCAGGGCCACTGAACGGAGCAACAGATGCGGACAGCACACGGAGTGCTGTCCGCATCTTTTGCAGCCCCATTGAAGTCAACGGGTCTGCACCCGATCCTCAAAAAATGCGTCTCGGATGCGGACCAAAACCACGATCTTGTGAACAAGCCCTTATCCTGAGCAGATCCTGACACAATCCATATTGCTCATGTGAAAGAGTCCATAGAACATGCTGCACTTTTCGAAGATAATGCGTGAAAAACAATGTGCACAGACCTATTGAAATGAATGGCTCAGGATTCAGTCCGGATGCAATGCGTTTGCTACATACATTGCATCCGGATGGAGAACTCGCTCGTGTGAAAGAGGCCTTAGGCCTTTCACATGAGCGAGTTTTCCGCGCGGGTGCAATGTGTGAAGTGAACGTACAGTACCCACACTGAATCCTGAGCCATTCATTTCAATAGGTCTGTTCACATATGCGTTTTTTTCACGCATCATTTCTGTGTTGCATGAGAATCGCAGCATGTTCTATATTCTGTGTTTTTCACGCAGCCCTGCCCCATAGAAGTGAAATACACATTGCATCCGAATGCAATGCGTTTTTTACTGATGGTTGCTAGGAGATGTCATTTGTAAATCTTCAGGTTTTTTTTCACACGCACGAAAAATTTATCAAAACTGATTGCACACGTCTGGAAAAACTGAAACAATGAACGCAATCGCAGACAAAACTGGGTGAACTTGCGTGCAAAACCATCAGTTTTTTCCTGAACAGACCCTGAGAGAATTCGTAAAGCTCACGTGAAAGAGGCCTTACAGTGTAAAACATTAAAACACTGTGGGGTCGTGTGCATTTTGGGCAATCACAATCTTCATTGCTGGCTGTAAGTCTCAGCAGCAATGTCTCTGCACTGCACAGTTTTTGGGGTCTGCCTTTATTAAATAGAATTTAATTGCAGAAAGTAACATGGAGGAGACATTTTTCTAGGGAGAGCGCTGGCATCGCCACGTAGTCAGAAGGTCCAAGGTAGATTGGGCTGTGATATAATATTCATGCAGTATGCCAACTTTGTAAGAGGGCACCTTCACCCGTCTTGGGTTTTAAAATAAGCAATGTTGCTAATTTATTAAATACATTTAAATAAGTAAAGTTCTGAGTTAGTATTGTAATGAATGCGTTCTGTAATGAGGTCCATAAGGCAATACACTGTCTCCTTTATTGTAGATGTCATGTATTTCATTCTCATTAGAAGTACTGTTCACATTACTTATAGAAACCTATGCTCTCACATGTGTCCACCTTAGAGCTCAGCTAATAATACTAATGGAACAGATTCTCTGTATCCTCTGGCATCTAGCCTGACATCATCACTCATTAGTGTAAATGTTCTATACTGCAGGATTGGTTGCCATAGGCTATAGCCCATTTGTGCTCTTCGCTCGGCCTTATTACATCAGCCCCTTTATGTTAGATTGCGGAGTACGCAATTTCAGATTTTTCCTGAAAAGCAGCACTGTTTTGCAACAACCCCCCTACAGACTGGTAGAATTCAGCTAGCAGAGCGGATGTTCCTGGAATAAAATGCCTCTTGTTTGCCTGGCTCTCCCTCTTTACCCAGCTGCATCTAGAGACCTTCCAATTGGGAAAATCTGAGCTTTCAGGAAGACAGCCTTGCCATCTTATCCCGATCCACAAAACAATATGCAAGATCATTAGCACACGGACATCATTTTTCGTTTTACATGTTTTATTACAATAGCCCTATAGAAGCATAACAAAGCGTTGTTCGGGGCAGAGAAGGTTCTGATTTATGCACGATAACATTCCTTAGGAATTAGTCGGAGGAATGGTGCAGATCTGAGAGGCTGTATCTTTGTTTGGCATGGGCACAGAGCTAGCACATTTGTGTATGTTCTGCTAGGATCAGCTTCATTTGATTTCTCTGTCATATGGAAAACATTAGCAGACTCAGCAAACAATTTCCATAAGCTCTGGTATACACAGCACAGAATATTTAGCACTATCAAGCTTATTATGAGAGATCTTTGTCTGTGTGTTTGCCGGCCTTGAAACATATGTCAGTGTGTATGAATTTCTTTCCAATCGCTGTATGGCCAAAATATGTTTTGCCTAAGTTCTAACTTTGATGAATGTCTGCAGAGGGGCACACCGGGATGTATGAGCATGGTTTCCAGCTTAAAGGGCCATGACTTGGAACCATTATTCCTGCTGGAGATCACGACTTACCTAAACGTTTTTCCTGCTTTAGAGGTGCTTTTCTTTTTGATCATTACTGTCATCGCTGTGCATAAGAGGTTGAGTAACTTTTCTACTATATCACTTTACTTATCCTCCACTTACCCTAAACATGTGTTATAGCCCAAAACTGCTTGTTACCATTGAAACCAAGCAAGCCACTTTAGGGCACCTTCACACGTGACAGATTTTGCAGAACATTTCCGCAACTGAAAATCAGTTCCATCCAAAACAACCCCATCTATTGAATGGAAATGATTTTCAGCCACAGAAATTTTCTGTGTGAAGGTATCCTTATAGATAAACCCACAACAGCTTAGCTGAACTCCTATAACACAATGCTCTGTGCTGTACCACATTCCAAGATATTATTTTCCCAGCAGATTAAAGAGGTTGTCCCATGATACCAACTTATTCCTGCCCACATTAAAGGGCATAAGTTTCAGACTGGTGGCACTCCCACCATTGGGCTCACCAGCAATGAAGAGGTCATGTTCTGTATCCCTGCATGGATGGAGGGGCAGGCAGAGCATGTGCAGAACCCCAGACCTAGGGGGATTTGCAAAGTTTGGTTACTTAAGTAATGTTTGTAATGGTAATGCCATGTACTGCTCACTCAGTTGTTCCAGCATGAACCAGGCAAGGCCAGAGTTAACAATCCTGTCCCAGCCCTTTCTGGAGCTCAGGGTGTGGGCTGGCTCTACCCCCTAGTCCCAGAAGATTCTAGTCACAGTAGCTATAGAGAGGGAGGAAGAAGGAGCAGTTGCCATGTGCTCCTCTCCCATATACTTCAGCTCCAAGCTCTGGATCCCTTTCATTTCCACGAGCTCCAGGAAATGCAAGCAAGGACTGCGGCAGGGCATGGGAGCAACGGCTCCCTTTTCCACCTTTTACCCTCATAGGCTACAGGCCAGTAGGTCTGAAAACTATGAGGCAGTAAAATGGCAGATGCGGTCATAAAACAGTGACATCATTGCTACTGCATGGCAGTGTCACACCGTCATTGCGTTTGGCTTGCAGCACAGATAAGGTAAAGGTGAGTATTAGATTTTTTTTTATTTTACTTGGTAGCATTACTGGGGGCAATACAGGGTCATTACTGGTGACATTTTTAATACTGAGAGCCCTATAAAAGGCATTACAGACAGCATTTTTAATGCCGGACACTATAGGGGGCATTACTCAGGACACTATAAGGGGCATTACTGGGGTGCTGTGGACATTGTTAATACTGGGAGCACTATAGAGGGCATTACTGGGGGCATATTTAAAATGGGGCACTATAGAGGGCATTACTTCAGCTACCGTAAGAGACAGTTCTGGGGCACTCTACGGGGCATTTATGAGGGCATTATAAAAATATAAACTGGACAACCCTTTTAAAGCTTAGATATATAAGAGGTAAAATGAAAACATAAAAACAAACACAACATTCCGTATCTATTGATAAAAGATTGGGTAATCAAATGGACTAATAAATAATGCTTCTTTTTATTATTTTAACATATTCACTCTACATCATTGCTTTTTTTAAGTAGGTGGTGTGGGCGGGGTAGTAAAATAGAGAAAGTTATGACAACAGACATGATAAGCTCATATTTCCAGCCTCAGCATAACTTCACAAACCACTTTATAACTCAACATTTTTTCACTCTGTTACAATCATATAACGAGTTTAGGTCTTTAAATTTTTCTATGTATTAGTTTTACGTGGAAAAGCATTTATGATTTACACTACTAGTGGAACATTATAAAATGTTACATATTTATATAGGGAGATGAAGAAAATACACATAAAAAAATATTATTTCAGTATTTTGCTGTTGCTTTCACCTTTGTGAAACTATTAATTCTTCAAACGTAACTCTGTACAGTCATGTGAACCCATGTAAACTTTTTTAAATTAAATATTAACATAAAGTATTAGTTTTTTCCTTTAAACAGTATATAATAATAAAGTAATACCCATGTAAACTTTTTTTTAAATTAAATATTAACATAATGTATTAGATTTTTCCTTTAAACAGTATATAATAATAAAGTGATATAGTTAAACAAAAAAAAGCTAAATAATAAGTGAAAAAGTAACTGGTTTTAATACCACCTTAAATGGGTTGTGCTGCTTTTAGATATTGTGACCTATTATGATTCCACCGATCAGCTGTTTTCCACAGCTATCAGTGCCAGAAACTGAACAGTGAATGAAGCCAAAAGCAAAGTGCGCTGTCTACTGTGCAGTGACCATGCTGGTGTACTGCAGCTTCCATTTAAGTGAAGCACAGTGTGCTGGCAGACCTCAGATCAGTCCCTAAATCAGACCTTCAATCCTCATCAGACCTCAGATCAAATCCACAAAACCAGACCCCAAATCTTCATCAGTACCCCAGTCCTCATCAGACCTCAAATCAGACCCCCATTCCTTATCAGACCTTAGATCAGACCCACATTCCTCATCAGACCCCCATCAGGCCTCAGATCAGACCCCCATTCCTCATTACACCTCAGATCAGAACCCATCAGACCTCAGATCATATTCCCAAATCAGACCCCCATTCCTCACCAGACACCATCAGACCTCAATTCAGACTCCCAGCTCCGGCCCCCATTGATTATTAAACCTCAAAAGACCACAAACAGACCCCCATCTATTATTTGATGTCACATCAGACCCCTATCAGACATAAAATCAATAAAGTAACTTAACTCTCCTGCTCTGGACCATGCAGCCACTCAGCAGATCCAGCAGCTCTTCACTGCACTGTGACCTGAGGTCGCACAGCATCAGGTCATATTGCGCACAATAAGTCCTGATGCTGTATGTAGTCAGGACAGTGCAGCATTGCGCCTGGATAACACCAGGGAACAGTGAGAACATCCAATACAAGGAGCACTGTATTCACTGCTCCTCGGTTCTACTGTATAGTAGTGAGCGCTTCCATTATGGATGCACTCAGCTAGTATTTGCTCCATAAGACGCACTGCCATTTCCCCCCACTTTCAGGGGGGAAAGTGTGTCTTATGAAGCAAAAAATATGGTAATATTGCATTGCAAAAGATCTAATGGGTTTCATTTTTACAGCCTTCCCTATGAAGTAAAACTGACCTGTAAACTTCATTTTGTGAGCCAATAGGATCACAGCAATACCATATTTTTGTAGTTATTCTTGTGTTTTTATGTTTAATAAAAATATTAAAACTTAAAAAAATAAATCTTTTTCTTTGCATCACCTTTGTATCATCTGATCTCCCCAACTTTGCTGTGTAAGGGCTAAATTTATACAGGTAATCCGTATTTGTCATTGATACCAAGGGGGTATTTGAATTGTTGTTCATATTTTTAAAAATTCTAGTCTGATACCATAGACTCCAATGGTAAACCGTTGAGAATCATTACGTTCCTATCAAGCTCTACAGACAAGGCTTTATAGAATCTTTGCTATGACAGGCTTTGAAGGCTTCAGAAGGCCCCATAGGAACTGAACGGCTCTCACAATCTCGTCATAGGGGAACCTTTAAGTCACCAGAAATGCAGTCACAATTCATGGCATTTGAGGGGTTAAAAGTCTATGATTGGAGTTATCTCTGATCATGGACTCAGTGACAGAGTGTCTGCTGTGTAAAACAGCAGATACTCAGCGGCTATGGTGCCGCTTAGCTCCTGAGCGTGCGTTATTTTTAAAGACTACACATCCTGTGTCCATGTACGGCAGATGTTGGGAACAGGTTAAACAGCAAATGCATGGTTTGGTTTGCTCTTCAACTGTATTTACCCATGTGGGTAACCGAAAAACCTTTAGAAAGAAGGTTATATATGCAAGTGAGTCTGTAAATTTATTTTAAAAAAATCAGCATACAATTGGACATCAATTGGCAAACAGTACCTCAAGAACACCTAAAGTGGCACTGTACTGTCATTAAACTGTTCACATGTTATAGGAACATATCAAAAGTTTAGATCGGTGGCCATGCGGTTAGGGCAATCTATCTTCTCGCTGAAGGAGACGGGAGAGAGAACGGCCCATAGACTTTCTATTGAGTTCACCTTTCTTCATGTCCTGCAGTGAGGATTAGAGAACGCGCTAAGAGCTCGCTTCCCTCACTTCGTTCTAGAAATTAGTGTGAGTCTCAGTGCTAAGAACCGATCTAAAAATTTGATATGTCGCTGTAACATATCAAAGGTTTAGTGAAAGTACAGTACCACTTCAATATGTTTATTAATCTCTTCAATATACTAATGATCTTGTAGAAGGCTTGCACAGTAAAATATCAATTTTTGCAGATGACACCAAACTAGGGTTGTTTCGATATCAAAATTTTGATTCTGTTTCGATACCATAAAAAAGTATTGCAAGTCCGATCCTATTTTTTGGGGGGGACAAGGTGACAAAAAAAGTTGTCAAATCGCGCAGTTTTTCTTTTCTTTTCTTTTTCTTTTACGGCGTTCACCGCATAGGAGATATTTTTTAATATTTTAATAGTTTGGACTTTTCGGATGTGGCGATATGTAATATTTATTTATTTATTGTTTATATATTTTATATCTAAAATTGAGAAAGGGGGTGATTTATACAATGATTTTGTACAAGGATGAGTGATGGCATTAGCGATCTCTCCTCCCCATACTGTGGAGGAGATTGCTGCATGTAAATAACTGAGGAGCAGGCGATTACCAGGAAGGAACACTTCCTTCCCAACAATCATCTGCTCAATTGCGCAGTGTAAAGGGGCCTACAGTGACTGTTTAGTAACCCTGAATCAATATGTGAGAGGCACATGGAATCCAGCTTATCGTTCATCCATTATTCGCGACGTATTCAGATATCACACTGCCATGTACTGTTAATGAACCGGAAGTAATCTTTATATAGCATATATGGACATAGTATTGCTGCTAATTCTCTATAAATGTTTATCACATTAAGGGACATATACCTTTATACTGGCAGATTATCGCTAAGTGTTTGTAAGAATGCTCGTTAGCGATAATTTGTCCCCCGAACATTAGGCAGTGTAAAGGGGCTTTACTCACTGCAGCCATCATTTATGACCCCTGATGAACGTCCTGCTACATGTCACAAGGGCTTACAGTTAATATTTATTTAACATTATCCACTAGAATCAAGTGTCCTGGATGCCCTGCACATTGGTGGATTTTTTTTATCTCCTGGATATTGTCATCCCTGGTGCCATATACAGGTCCTTCTAAAAAAAATTAGCATATTGTCATAAAGTTCATTATTTTCTGTAATGTACTGATAAACATTAGACTTTCATATATTTTAGATTCATTACACACAACTGAAGTAGTTCAAGCCTTTTATTGTTTTAATATTGATGATTTTGGCATACAGCTCATGAAAACCCCAAATTTCCTATCTAAAAAAAATTAGCATATCATGAAAAGGTTCTCTAAACGAGCTATTAACCTAATCATCTGAATCAACTAATTAACTCTAAACACCTGCAAAAGATTCCTGAGGCTTTTAAAAACTCCCAGCCTGGTTCATTACTCAAAACCGCAATCATGGGTAAGACTGCCGACCTGACTGCTGTCCAGAAGGCCATCATTGGCTCCCTCAAGCAAGAGGGTAAGACACAGAAAGAAATTTCTGAACGAATAGGCTGTTCCCAGAGTGCTGTATCAAGGCACCTCAGTGGGAAGTCTGTGGGAAGGAAAAAGTGTGGCAGAAAACGCTGCACAACGAGAAGATGTGACCGGACCCTGAGGAAGATTGTGGAGAAGGACCGATTCCAGACCTTGGGGGACCTGCGGAAGCAGTGGACTGAGTCTGGAGTAGAAACATCCAGAGCCACCGTGTACAGGCGTGTGCAGGAAATGGGCTACAGGTGCCGCATTCCCCAGGTCAAGCCACTTTTGAACCAGAAACAGAGGCAGAAGCGCCTGACCTGGGCTACAGAGAAGCAGCACTGGACTGTTGCTCAGTGGTCCAAAGTACTTTTTTCGGATGAAAGCAAATTTTGCATGTCATTCGGAAATCAAGGTGCCAGAGTCTGGAGGAAGACTGGGAAGAGGGAAATGCCAAAATGCCTGAAGTCCAGTGTCAAGTACCCACAGTCAGTGATGGTCTGGGGTGCCATGTCAGCTGCTGGTGTTGGTCCACTGTGTTTTATCAAGGGCAGGGTCAATGCAGCTAGCTATCAGGAGATTTTGGAGCACTTCATGCTTCCATCTGCTGAAAAGCTTTATGGAGATGAAGATTTCATTTTTCAGCACGACCTGGCACCTGCTCACAGTGCCAAAACCACTGGTAAATGGTTTACTGACCATGGTATTACTGTGCTCAATTGGCCTGCCAACTCTCCTGACCTGAACCCCATAGAGAATCTGTGGGATATTGGGAAGAGAAAGTTGAGAGACGCAAGACCCAACACTCTGGATGAGCTTAAGGCCGCTATCGAAGCATCCTGGGCCTCCATAACACCTCAGCAGTGCCACAGGCTGATTGCCTCCATGCCACGCCGCATTGAAGCAGTCATTTCTGCAAAAGGATTCCCGACCAAGTATTGAGTGCATAACTGAACATAATTATTTGAAGGTTGACTTTTTTTTGTATTAAAAACACTTTTCTTTTATTGGTCGGATGAAATATGCTAATTTTTTGAGATAGGAAATTTGGGTTTTCATGAGCTGTATGCCAAAATCATCAATATTAAAACAATAAAAGGCTTGAACTACTTCAGTTGTGTGTAATGAATCTGAAATATATGAAAGTCTAATGTTTATCAGTACATTACAGAAAATAATGAACTTTATCACAATATGCTAATTTTATGAGAAGGACCTGTACAGTATATTTTATTTTATTATTAACATTTTAACTCTTTATGTGTCTACATTATTTTAGTATATATTTCATAGTATTTGTACTAAAATGGCAAAACAGCACGTGGGAACATGTTTTTATACCACTTGTAATCACTTTTCTATATTCTAATAATAAAATACCTTCTACCCTACAGCTGTGAATTTACTCCACAAATCTCCCTTCTTCATGTCCTGAGCCTTCCCTTTCTCCAGCTGTCAATGACTTAGGCCTCGTTCACACTTCAGTGTTTGGTCAGTGATTTCCATCAGTGATTTGTGAGCCAAAACCAGAAGTGGAGCCTCCACAGACATGAGGTAAAAGGGAAAGATCTGCTCCTGTTCTGTGTTTAGAGCCGCATCTGGTTTTGGCTCACAAATCACTGATGGAAATCACTGACTAAACACTGAAGTGTGAACGAGGCCTAATGTTATCAGTGATCACACGTCTATACACACAATAGACACAACATCCGAGGTCACTGATAGAGGCAGCTGCAGTATTTCCTAGGCAAACTCCTCGTTGGCTGATATCATATTGCTATTGTGGAAAATTAACATTATGAATAATTCCTATATTGACTCCTAAGCCGCTCATGACAGCTTCATTCTCATGTCATCCCAGATTTCAGATGTAGCCTAAAGGAGAACAGCGCTGGATCTCCATAACAACCACATTCTGGTAATTGAGATCTTTGGGGCAAGGCCACATACATACGATGCACGTTACACACGTAAGATCTGCAGCGTAATCCAGTACCAGCTAAGTAGATGAGACCTACAAAATCTCATCTGCACGTTGTGGACATTGACCTGCGATGTGGATTTTAAAATTCATAGTATGTTAATTGTTTGTGCTGATTTTTAGTGCATTAGGCTACTTTCACACTAGCGTTCGGGCGGATCCGTTCTGAACGGATCCGCTCATAATAATGCAGACGGAGGCTCCGTTCAGAACGGATCCGTCTGCATTATTTTTAGCATATAACAGCTAAGTGTGAAAATAGCCTCGTACGGATCCGTCCAGACTTTCAATGTAAAGTCAATGGGGGACGGATCCGCTTGAAGATTGAGCCACATTGTGGCATCTTCAAACGGATCCGTCCCCATTGACTTACATTGTAAGTCTGGACGGATCCGCACGGATCCGCACGCCTCCGCACGGCCAGGCGGACACCCGAACGCTGCAAGCAGCGTTCAGCTGTCCGCCTGTCCGTGCGGAGGCGAGCGGAGCGGAGGCTGAACGCCGCCAGACTGATGCAGTCTGAGCGGATCCGCTACATTCAGACTGCATCAGGGCTGGACGGCTGCGTTCGGGTCCGCTCGTGAGCTCCTTCAAACGGAGCTCACGAGCGGACCAGCGAACGCTAGTGTGAAAGGAGCCTTACATTACAATGGGTGAGATCTTGGGCAAATTTGAGTCAAAATTGTGAAACAAAATCCACAAGTAACACATGCAAATTTTTGTGCAGAAATGGTGCAGAAACACAGAAATCTGATTTGAATTTTTTTAACCAAGAGCAAACGTTGATCCACAATTAGGCTCCCTTCGTTATTTTATACTTATTCACCAACAAAAAGTGCATCGAACTATGCTGGGTGACTTTCGATCCCACAACTGTAATAGTAAAATGGCAGGTTACATGCAACAGTCGTGCCTTCCATGAGTTTTCTTCCATTAAGCCCAGCATGTTCCATTCATTTCTATGGAGTTCTAAGAGCAGCCAAGCAAGTGTGCATCTTGGGAGTTGTAGTTTTACCACAGCTGGAGTGTTGCAGGTTAGCCATCACAGCATTAGGCCTCTTTCACACAACCAGTTTTTTTCCCCGCTTACGGGCCGTTTTTTGCGTTCCATATACAGTCCATATATATGTACTCTGTATGCATTCTGTTTCCGTATTTCCGTTTTTCCGTTCCACAGTCAATGGGTCCACAAAAAAAAAGGAACACATATGGAAATTCAGTTTTTGCAAAACCATCTATTGAAAATGTTATGCCGAGCCAATTTTTTTCTATGTAATTACTGTATACTGTATATGCCATACGGAAAAACGGAAACACAACGGAAACAAAAAAACGGAACAACGGATCCGTGAAAAGCTGACCAAAAAACACTGAAAAAGCCATACGGTCGTGTGAAAGAGGCCTTAGGGTATGTTAACATGGAGAATCGTAGCTTATACGGCGAATGTAGCTTATTTTGCCCAGTTTTCAATGATACACCCGCCGCGATGCCGTGCGGCGGGTGTATCAGCTGTGAGGGAGGAGGGGCTGGGGGCGGCATCTGCATTAATAATGACAGCGGGGCCCGTGCAGTGACTATTCTACTACACGGGCCCCGCTCACTGTATAATCATATCTCTCTAATAGTTAATTGTTCTATGCATGTAATCGCATAATGAGCGCTAATGAGCGCTGTGTATTACCGTACTTAAAACTAGCAGCGCTCGCCGTTCGGAGCAGAGAGGAGGCAGGAGGCAGGCCGGGAGGACGGGCACTTGCAGCGTGAGTCATACGTCACGCGCCTGCACCGCCCACTTATGAATGAAGCAGGCGGCGCAGGCGCGTGACGTATGACTCACGTTGCAAGCGCCCGTCCTCCCGGCCTGCCTCCTGCCTCCTCTCTGCTCCGAACGGCGAGCGCTGCTAGTTTTAAGTACGGTAATACACAGCGCTCATTAGCGCTCATTATGCGATTACATGCATAGAACAATTAACTATTAGAGAGATATGATTATACAGTAAGCGGGGCCCGTGTAGTAGAATAGTCACTGCACGGGCCCCACTGTCATTAAAGCAGATGCGACCCCCACCCCCTGTATTGAGGGTCATTCACTACAGGGACACTTATGGAGGGGATCTGTGGATGACAGCATAAGATGCTATATATGTGTCATCCACAGATCCCCCCCATAACTGTCATTCACAGATCCTCATCCTCATAACAGTGCCATCCAGAGAGGATCCCCCATAAGTGTCACCCACAGATCCCCCATAAGTGTCACCCACAGATCCCCCATAAGTGTCACCCACAGATCCCCCATAAGTGTCACCCACAGATCCCCCATAAGTGTCACCCACAGATCCCCCATAAGTGTCACCCACAGATCCCCCATAAGTGTCACCCACAGATCCCCCATAAGTGTCACCCACAGATCCCCCATAAGTGTCACCCACAGATCCCCCATAACAGTGCCACCCACAGATCCCCCATAACAGTGCGTCACCCACAGACCACAATTAGTTCAAAACCCACCAAAAGTGCACCTTTTTGGTTCAAAATATTTTTTTTCTTATTTTCCTCCTCAAAAACCTAGGTGCGTCTTATAGGCCGGTGCGTCTTATACGGCGAAAAATACGGTAATTACAGTATCAGTAAAGTAGATGTGATTTTGATGAATCGTATACACGTGCTGCAGAAAAAAATCTATGCAGAAATTGAAATGCAATGTGAATTTAAAAGCCACAGCATGTCCATTCATTCTGCATATAGTCACTGCGGACCTGCCCCATCAATGTCTTGTGGTAAAATCTGCACTCAATGCACAGCAAAATCTTCTTGCAATGGATGCATATATTGAAGCGGGTTTTCAGTGGAATTTGCAGCAAAGTGGCTGATTGTTATGGAAGTATCCTAACGGAGAGCAGCACATATGCCTGCTCTCTCCTTCTTCTTCTCCCTTTCTTGACTGTATTTAGCAGTTTTCCATGGGGATGAGTATTTCCCTACTCAATAATGAAATCTCTCTAGTAGAATGAGAAAACCCAGCTGTTACTAGAAGTCTCTCACGGTTCCTTTTCATCCTAGTATTATCACTGTCGTTTTGTCTGACAAATGGTCAAGGTTAATCCTCTATGACTATCCTGTGTTAGCCCCTGACATGAACAGTATCATGACATGTAGGCAAGTGGGAGAGTTATCAGGGAAAACACATGTGTATATGTATATATTGTGTGTGTGTATATATATATATATATATATATATATATATACAGACGTGGACAAAATTGTTGGTACCCTTTGGTCAATGAAAGAAAAAGTCACAATGGTCACAGAAATAACTTTAATCTGACAAAAGTAATAATAAATTAAAATTCTATAAATGTTAACCAATGAAAGTCAGACATTGTTTTTCAACCATGCTTCAACAGAATTATGTAAAAAAATAAACTCATGAAACAGGCATGGACAAAAATGATGGTACCCCTAGAAAACACAGAACATAATGTGACCAAAGGGACATGTTAATTCAAGGTGTGTCCACTAATTAGCATCACAGGTGTCTACAACCTTGTAATCAGCCATTGGGCCTATATATATGGCTCCAGGTAATCACTGTGTTGTTTGGTGATATGGTGTGTACCACACTCGACATGGACCAGAGGAAGCAAAGGAAAGAGCTGTCTCAAGAGATCAGAAAGAAAATTATAGACAAGCATGTTAAAGGTAAAGGCTATAAGACCATCTCCAAGCAACTAGATGTTCCTGTGAGTACAGTTGCACATATTATTCATAAGTTTAAGATCCATGGGACTGTAGCCAACCTCCCTGGACGTGGCCGCAGGAGGAAAATTGATGACAAATCTAAGAGACGGATAATCCGAATGGTAACAAAAGAGCCTAGAAAGACTTCTAAAGAGATTCAAGGTGAACTTCATGCTCAAGGAACATCAGTGTCAGATCGCACCATCCGTCGTTGTTTGAGCCAAAGTGGACTACATGGGAGACGACCAAGGAGGACACCATTGTTGAAAACGAATCATAAAAAAGCAAGACTGGAATATGCCAAACTACATGTTGACAAGCCACAAAGCTTCTGGGAGAATGTCCTGTGGACAGATGAGACAAAAATCGAAGTTTTTGCCAAGGCACATCAGCTGTATGTTCACAGACGAAAAAATGAAGCATATCAAGAAAAGAACACTGTCCCTACTGTGAAACATGGAGGAGGCTCTGTTATGTTCTGGGGCTGCTTTGCTGCGTCTGGCACAGGGTGTCTTGAATCTGTGCAGGGTACAATGAAATCTCAAGACTATCAAGGAATTCTAGAGAGAAATGTACTAGCCAGTGTCAGAAAGCTTGGTCTCAGTCGCAGGTCATGGGTCTTGCAACAGGACAATGACCCAAAACACACCGCTAAAAACACCCAAGAATGGCTAAGAGGAAAAAATTGGACTATTCTAAAGTGGCCTTCTATGAGCCCTGACCTCAATCCTATTGAGCATCTTTGGAAGGAGCTGAAACATGCAGTCTGGAAAAGGCACCCTTCAAACCGGACACAACTGGAGCAGTTTGCTCATGAGGAGTGGGCCAAAATACCTGCTGAGAGGTGCAGATGTCTCATTGACAGTTACAGGAAGCGTTTGATTGCAGTGATTGCCTCAAAAGGTTGCGCAACAAAATATTAAGTTAGGGGTACCATCATTTTTGTCCATGCCTGTTTCATGAGTTTATTTTTTTACATAATTCTGTTGAAGCATGGTTGAAAAACAATGTCTGACTTTCATTGGTTAACATTTATAGAATTTTAATTTATTATTACTTTTGTCAGATTAAAGTTATTTCTGTGACCATTGTGACTTTTTCTTTCATTGACCAAAGGGTACCAACAATTTTGTCCACGTCTGTATATATATATATATATATATATATATATATTGTATCTATTTATCTATACACATACATACTGTAAATTCATTAACAAAAATTAACACACTAAAGAGTTGTTGGAATCGAATAAAACTTTATAAGTAACTGTAATGATGAAACTGTAGTGCCCGGAAGCAAAGGTACTTTGGAATCTGTTACTATTGCTACTATGCAAATCCATCAACTCCATACTTTAGTGCATTTTGAAGGGTTAACTTGCACTTTGATTTATGGCGTTGTTTGCATTTATACTGTTTTATACGGTTGATTTGCATTTTATATAAAATATCCTGTTTATTTGCAGTATATTTGCACTGAATTGTGGTAAAGGTTAATGCACAGCCAGTTCATGCTAATAGACTTTAGGAATTTCCAACCTGTGCACTGAGAAGCTGGTAATTTTCCAGTACTGTCATAAGGGACTATGAAGAGTTTTGATAGGAAACAGCTAGACTCAGTGGACTTTTGACCATCTAGTTTACCTCTGTCAGACTGTTGTTTATGAAGGGACACTGCTTAGTCATGCCCACTGACTTGAATTGAGGTCCAGTACAAGTGTATGCCAGCCTTGAACATTGTTTCTATAAAGTTATGCTTCTCCAGCTTCACCCCTCCCATTAGAATGTTCTATTTTAGTTAGAAACTGTATAAAAGTGGAGCAGTCATAGCCCCTTTGCTGAGACGGAGATACTTTGCCACAGACCCTGGGTCACCAGCCGAATGTGAAGTGGGTAAAATGGCCCGATCTTGAACTGGTTAAGCAACCAGAATTCTCTTAGGCCTCATGCACATGACATTTTGCATCAGTGTGTGCATCCATTTTCTGGCTGTGTGTCCGTTTTTAATGTCCGTTTTGCATCCGTTAAAAACGGACTAGAAAAATTTATGAATTTGACCCACCCTTCTGAGAACACCCACAGGACGGTAGCCTCCCAGCTAAAATAATGTCCCCCATACTGTAGGATTTATTTATTTTTTCTGCCCCCAGCTTTATTAATGCCTCCATATAGGCCCCCAGCTAAATACATGTTCCCCACAGTGTATATAATTTTTTTATAGTGTCCCCTACTTTTATAATGCCCCCATGTAGGCCCCCAGCTAAATAAATGTCCCCCACAGTGTATATAATTTTTTTTAACCGCCCCTAGCTTTAATAATGCCCCCAATGTAGGGCCCCAACTTAAATAATGTCCCCCATTGTGTGTTTCTTTTTGTTTTTTTAGGGCCTCCAGCTTTATAATGTCCCCCATGGTTTATATAATGCCCCCATAGTGTCTTGCAGCCCCCAAAAAAGCAACAAACCCTCACCTTATCCACTTGCTCGCGCTGCAGCAGTCTCTTCTCTCTTCACAGAAGAGTACGCAATGCCGAAGGTACGCAATGCCGTCACTACGCGCTTCCACGTGGTTACGTCACCACACAGATCGCAGGTCCTTGGCAGGTCCTGCTCAATGAAGAGAGAAGAGACTGCCGTACCGTGAGCAAGTGGATGAGGTGAGGTTTTTTTTAACCCCTAAATGGCCTGTGTACCTGTTTTTAACGGCCGTTACATGGGTGCACTCCTGTCAATCGGCCGTTAAAAACGGTCCCATTGATTTCAATTGAGTAACGGCCAAAAAAAGTTTTGGGACGGATGCTATTCACTGGCCGTTAATAGAACGGCCATGTGAATAGCCCCATAGACTTTCATTGGTGCTAAAAATGGCCGTGTGACGGCCGTTACTTAGACGGCCGTCACACGGCCATTTTTCACTGTCGTGTGCATGTAGCCTTAGAATGTATTTTTCTAATTCTTTGGAATAAGGTTTAGCAGTATATATTTTTGAACTGTATTTTGTTTCCAGTTATTTTATAGCTTCTTATGAATGGGCAAACTACATAGCAGACCATAATAAAAGAACATCTCTTAAGTGACCTCCTCAGTGAGGCTGGTTCTAAATTGTTTGGTTTGCAGAGTGGAAATCAAATGAAATAACAAATGTTGACTGCACATTGTGATTGAGTTATTATGCCTGTTTCCTGGTATTCTGGGTAACATGTTTTTGTAATTTGTGCTCCTGAATTTATGATCTGTTTGCTTGCTGTGTGCTTGTGCACAGTTGGAGGTGTATGGGAAGGAAAGGAATGTTATGCAAGGCCGTGAGCATGGGCTCCAGAGTTATGACCACGTTTTATCTCCTGGCAATTAAATTCAATTTTTTTGAGGACACTATACTGACAATAGCTGAGCATTACCCTGTCATCCGCCATCTGTTATTTAGTACAAGTTACCTAATTTAACCAAGTATTGCTTGCTAGCCAGAAAAGTACATATTACATGGATATAGCTTATTACTAAGGTTAGTCTATATGTGGCTGGTACCTGATGTTCTTCTTTTATCAGTTTGTTTAATAATCTGTTTTTTAAAATCAGTACTCAGTCTACATCCACTGAGTTCCTGGTGAGCATGTGATTGACTTGTGTGTATACACAGCAGCCAATCTGAGGAGGCAGAGCAACAGCCAGACTGATTTATGAGGCAGGGGGCGTGTCTCAGACTACTTCAAACTTCCTGTAGCTAAACTGTAGTCAGAGAATATAGCTGTGCCCCAATGGAGCTGAGCTACTAAACAGCCATGCAGCAGACATCGATAAAATAAATTGCAGCAACTAATCATCACATATAGATAGTGAATTATATATAAATTTTAAGGTCATGACTATACAGTCATTATAATTCTATTTTAGAACTTATGTTGTATTGGCCTGCTTCACATATATCAGTTGTGCCCTGCCAGTTGTTTTAGTCTTGGAGCCAGACACAACTGAACAATGTGAAAAGCCTTTCAGTTCATAGATCCGCCATCTGTACACTGATAGCGTTGGACAGAAAAACCGAGCATGCAGCATTTCTCTGTCCGGCGCTATTTGACCTCTAGCATCACAACTGATGCAACTTCTGTATGAGAACAATACCTTAGAAAACTATGTGATCAGGTCTAGCGCCAGAGTTTTCTACTTCACGCAGTAGGGGAACTGAACCAATCGTCAGACATATGTGTAGAGGCCTTTACAGGGGTTAAGATATTTATGACATCCTCAGAATAGGTCATCAGTTTTACATCTGTGGAGGGGCAACACCTGTTCAGCTGTTAGAATAGACTTTGAGCGCTGCAGCCCCTTCCTAGGCCAGTGACATCACTGTACATCGGTCACATGGCCTAGTTGAAGCCAATGGGGCTGAGATTCAATACCAAGCACTGCCACTATACGATGTACAGCGTTGTCCTTGGAAAGCTGCTGGGAGTCTGCATCGCTCATTAGAGCTTTGGTGAGCGCAGTGGCTCCCTGAAACAGCTGATTGGCAGAGATGCCAGGAATTGGACCCCCGCTGATGTGATAGCGATGACCTATCCTGAGGATAAGTCATCATTATCTTTTCCAGGATAACCCCTTTAAGTTTACTATGTAACTGTAAGCAAGTTCTTTCTGTATATGGTGGCTAAGTGTTTTGCAATGTAAAAATTTACTGTGGCGAGAAATTAATGCAGATAAATTGTCCAATATCTTTCTAATGTTATTGCACCATCTTCTCATAGTTGATGAATGACTATATAATAAGGTCAACACTCATCAGTGCTGCTTACTGCATTTACTGTCATGTCGAATAATGATTTCTATAGATTTTCTTTTTAATCTGTGATTCAAGTCAAGGCTGAATAAGATACTGCCTACATGTTCTGTAACACATTCAAAAATGTGTTTCAAATATTTTCCATGGTGATAAATTCCCAGTACCTAAAACTCTCACCTCAAACGACCATGAAAAAATCGTGTAATATGCTTTACTCAGTACACAGTATAGATGGTATAAACAGCAGTTTTAAAAAAGTGCACTCAAAACGCATTTGTATTTGTGCACCAGGTGTAGTGTACCTTAACAAAAACGTTACCAAAAATTGCAACTGCTTGTGTGACCTGTGTTGCAGTTCTGGGTTCAATTCTTAAAGGGGCATTCCCATCTCATACATTAATTGCATATCGCTGATATACATAGTAACATAGTACATAAGGCCGAAAAAAGACATTTGTCTATCCGGTTCGGCCTGTCATCCTGCAAGTTGATCCAGAGGAAGGCAAAAAAAACCCTGTGAGGTAGAAGACAAAATTCCTTCCCGACTCCAATCAGGCAATCAGAATAACTCCCTGGATCAACGACCCCTCTCTAGTAGCTATAGCCTGTAGTATTATTACACTCCAGAAATACATGAAGGCATTGGACATATAGGTCCCACCTCTGAGACCCCTCCTATTTCCATATTGGTCTCCCCGAAGTAAAGGAGAGTGCACCACGCACGTAAGGCCACCCTCCATTCACTGCTATGGGAATTCCGATGGCTCAGCTATTTCCGGCAATCCCATAAAGGTGAACAGAGAGAGCCGTGCATGCGCTGTGCACTCTCCATTCACCTCTATAGGAGTGTCCCAATGCAGATCAGCAGTACACTGCAAAGGGGTTAAATTAACTTTTGTGTGGTATATGCATTTACTGTGTTAAGGGGTTAAATGTACTTTTGTGTGGTATTAGCATTTACTGTGTTAACTGCATGCAAGGTGTTAATAGTCCATATTCACATCCAAAGCTAGATGGGGAGGATGTGACCTTCTCTGTATAGAGAAGAAGACTGAGAAAAATTCTAGTTAGATCAGTCCAGTGTCCAGACCGGTATCGGTGTGTGAGTCTAAGAGCAAGGAGACAGAGCACATGTTAAGTGTGGTAGCTGAAAGTAAAGCCAACCCTATATCAGGTATCAGCCATAGCAAGGACAGAAAAAGAACTCTGCACACTAAGAAAGCATGCCAGATGTGAAAGAGGGGGTGTAGAGAAAAGTTCATTGGAGAATTGCTGTCTGGCAAGGACTGCTGAGTCTCCATTGGCACTTGTCTTATAAAATAAGTCTTACGGTGCCTGGGTACACTTGATTAGTAGATTGAGAATCTGGATAAGAAAATATCCACATCCTACAGAGGACATTATGGAAGTGTACATTGTAAGTATGGCAACCTGTTTAAAAAAAGGTGCAGAGCATAATCTGATGTTAGGGTCCACCCTAAAGGTTTCATTCCAGAAAGAGAAGTGTTACACAACTCATTCCTGGATGTTTCAGCTAAAGCAGTGGAGTGTGGGGAGAATTGCTTCAAAGAGACACCTTGGGACTATTAACTACATTTGCAGCCGTGCAAACTATAAGAACTGTGAAAAGGGCACTTGTGTAACATCTGCCAGTCCATGCATGCTGAGAACGGTAATTGATATGCTTAAACTCCAATCTTCAGTAAATAATTGTTCTACTCAAAATGGCCTCATCACTGCCTCCTCGGCAGCTGTTTGGGACCCTTACTTGTACCTCACAGTTTATCCCCATCAATGGCAAACTACCATCAGGCGGGAGAACCCCAAGACCAGAGTGTGCCCTACAGTGAAGAATGGTGCGTATTGACTACAACGACTATTCTTGCAACTATCACTTCTCTGCTCACCTTTTGGGCTTGCTGCACTGTGGGATGTCTGAAAATAGCTGAGTTGTGTTGCTATTTTCAGAACTCCAATAGCGATAAATTAATTCCTTCACTCTGAAGGGACCCGCACCTCTCTGACATAATCACATAGTCTAGCCATATGCCCTCAATGTCTGAGATAGGTCAACTCATATAAAGAGTTCATTTTATTAATGCACCATAAAATCTTTTCACTCTAATTTGATACGATTGTTTGCATGGCCCCTTTGAATGCATTAGAATTGCATATGGCCATATGCATGATATCTACCCCATTATTGCAAGTGCAAAGGGCTGTAAAACAGAGATTGTTCAGTACTGTGCAGTGTGATCAGATAAGCATAATAAACTTCTGGGATGAAGGCATTGGACATAGTACTTCCCTGGTTTTATGTTTTAGTCCGTATTTATAAAAGCTCCTCAGACTCCATTGCACCTCCTGATTTTTTATTTTTTTATTTTATTGCCTGTGAATTTCCTGTGGCAGCAGTACATAGTGTTTCCCATTAACCACATGCCATAAAAACGTATTTTTATAGCCTCATTGTAACTTTAAGTCTGTAATTGGTGGCATATTCAGACTAATTACTGAAGTGGATTACAGTGGAAGGATTTGAGTTACATCCTGACTTTCACTTTAGTGACTTCTTTGAACCATCAAGTTATCCGAGTGTAAATCTCTGTATCTTTCAATAAAATGCTAAATATCGACCCATTCAATAAGTCATGTATTGCAGAATCACATAAGCTTAAAATTTAAAATTTAATAATTTTTGATTTGCCCTTTCAAAATCCTAGTAATCCTATTACTGACATAAGTAGGAATCCATAAAATCAGTAACACTCACTGATGAAAAATACACATTGCATGTTCATCTGTCATCGCAGAGACATGAGATCTTTGATAAATATGTACAGAGAATGTGCTGCTCGCCTGGGGCCGTTTACAACCTAAACTGTTCAACTCCTGATTAAACTATGAACTCTGCATTTCTCTGAAAAGGCTCCTAAACTTTTTTCTTTTAATCTTGAATAAACAGGAGGTCCTGGACAGTAGATTTTGCTACAACTGCTTGTTATGATTATGGTGGAAATGAATCATCCCCTCTGCACCCAAAAAAGTGGCACCAAAAAGTTGCAAAATGTGGCCCTTAGGCACTGCTCACCGCTTTTCAAAGTAGGGAGGGGGGGGGGGGGGTGGCAAAGGTTCACTGTGAAATATGGATCAGTAAATGGGTTTTCTGAGACTTTACTACTGATGACCTATCCTCTGGAACTGATATCCTATCCTCTGAATAGGATATAAGATCTGATCTCTGGGGAGTCCGACACCCGGGACCCAAACCAATCAGCTGCTTAAGTAGGCACAAGCGCTTGCAGTAGTGCTGCAGCCTTCTCTCAGCTTTCCTTGAGCCATGAGACATCACATTCATCGGTCACATGGCCTAGGCACAAACCAGCCCAATTGAAGTGAATAGGGCTGAGCTGCTATACCAAGCACAGCCGCTATCAGATGGACGGAGCTGTGCATAGTAAGCAGGGAGAAGGCCGCGGCGCTAATGCGAGCGTCACTGCCTGATTTGACAGGGGTCCCTAGTGTAGGACCCCCCACTGATCAGATACTGGTGACTAGTGTTGAGTGAATTAAAGCATCCAAGTGGAATTTGATCTGAAGTTCAATTTGCTATAAATCTCTGGATTTCTTCTTAAAATGGCCGCAGATTGCCATCCCCTGTGGTGTCACAGCCCTATAAAAAGCCTCATTCCTAGTAGTCTCTGCCATTTTACTATTAGCTGAGCTTAGGGAAAGACTCAACAAGCTAGGGACAGTATTTCAGAAAGCTTTTAATTGGATAGGGAGAGTGCAAAGGCAGTGTAGGGAGATCGCAGGGAGAGCTTTTTGACACTGTCGGGAGAGCATAGGGAGACTGCAGGTTGAGTGTAATCGCTGTGTGCATCTTGTTCACCTCCTGCCACAATCCCAGTTAATTATTGAATTTATACATAGAATTACTGTGCCTCAGTATTAAAGTGCGGTGTAGTATATCACTGTCTGCATCTTGTTGAACCGCTGGCACCTTTGCAATTATTCTTTTAATTTATACATAGAATTACTATGCCTCAGTTTTAAAGTGTGGTGCAATATATCGCCGTCTGCATCTAACTGCTGGCACATTTGCAGTTAATCTGCTACATTACTGAACAAGTTACTGTACACTATGGCCAACAGATAGTTGCCTGGGGCTTCCAAAGGAACCGGCAGTGGCAGCAGAAGGGTTAGTGATAGCAGCAGCCGCAGTAACAGGCCAAAGCTACCATTGTCATCCAGCGGTCGTGTTTTAACTAACAATCCAGCTGTACTGGAATGGTTGACTCACTCTTCAACATCATCTCAGTTGACAACAGATACACACAACCAGGAATCGGTGGGTTCCTCTGGCACCAAGCTTAGTTGGGATTGTCCAGGAACTGCGTCTATGCCCTCCTGTCCTGAACCTGCCTCTTTCTTTTGCTGTTCCTTCTGCTGACCAAGTAATGTATGCCATTTGCTCTGATCCGCTATTCAGCGAGGATGAGCTTTTTGAGGAGAGTCAGCAGTTACAGGCGAGCCCTGACTTGGAGGAGAGATGTGCTGTGGAATCCTCTAGATGTGCAGCTATCAATGATAACAGTTTGGTGGGAGTACATGTTGTGAGAGGTCAGGGATGTGCGCAAGAGACAGGAGAGGGTGACATTAGTGAGGAGCCAGATGAAGAGGGGGCATTGTCATCACCAGGGGCGAGGGTGAAAGCCTGCCCACGAGACAGCAGGGTGGAAGCATGCCCATGAGAAAGCAAGCAGGGTGGCAGCGTGCCCGTGAGACAGCAGGGTGGAAGCAGTTGGAGAGCTTCAGATAAATGCTGGAGGGGTACACCATTTTCTGCTAAGGATACTACCTGTGAGGAACCCACTAACAGTGTGTGGGTTTATAAAAACAGTTGCTGGCATGCAGTGGTGGAGGGGAAAATGCCATACTCAGCATTTGGGAATTTTTCAGCAAGTTGCTTGGAAACGTTAGCATGGCAGTATGCAGGATATGTGGGCAGAAGGCAAGGAGTGGCCAGGGTGCTAATGTTGGCTTGACGGCCCTGCATCAACACATGGAGTGTCACCATAAAGTGGCATGGGAAAACCATGCAACTAATTAAGTGTTACAGCCTGATGCAGCAACTGCTGCATCTACAACCTGATGCAGCAACTGCTGCATCTCCCACTGGCCTGCACCCCCTCTCCAGCAGAAGCTGCCGTTCCTTCCCATCGACTTCAACGTCATCTATAGCTACTGATGCTATTCCTCCTACTCTTACTCCTGGTCACTTGTTTCCACAGCAATTGATTTACAGAGGCAATTTCTAAAAGGCAACGATATGCGTGCACTCATCCAATGGTGCAAAAGCTGAACATCTGAACACCTGCCCAAATTGCTGGTACTACAGTTCCTCCCTTTCCATGTAGTTGACTCTGCACATTTCAGAGAACTGATGGCTTGTGCCCAGCCAAGGTGGAGAGTGCCAAGCCAACATTAGTTTTCCCAAAAAGCTGTACCATCCCTGCATCCATATGTTGAGTAGAAGGTGGGCCGTTCCTTGGGCCTCTCGATGTCTGGTAGAGTTCACGCCAGACATATGGCATTGCAACTATGGTCAAGGACAATATATGTTGTACACAGCCCACTGGGTAAATGTAGTTCCAGACCAGGCACACATAAACATAGGAACTGTATTTAGGTTATTGGCAGGTCTGGCTATATACACATAAAAGCTATATTAGCAACCTAAAACAGGTCTTAGCTGGCCAGCTACACTCCCGCCAAAATTACCTATAATTCTATGTTCTTAGTGTTAGGACTTGAACATGAATTTGAGGAATTTTCCATCAGGCTCTCAACTTCCAAGTGTCTTTTATCACTCTAAAGCAGAACAACTAACTTTTGTATAGGACGTTCCAACTTGAGTGGAGTAGTGAGACGCTTTCCTTTTTTGTCAAGTTTTGAGTCTACTATTTGTAACAACACTCTTCTTACTAGTTTGTCTTCATTCTTTTGAACTTCTAGAACTTTGGCCAATTTCCATTGACTTCTACTAAATCTTCTTCTTTTACTAACACTATGTCACCAACTTGGACATTTCTTCTGGGTGTTTGCCATTTACTTCTTAGCATAAGATTGGCTAAGTACTCTTTCCTCCATCTATTCCAAAACTGTTATGATAGATATTGAACTCTTTGCCATCTCCTTCTGGCATATAAATCCTCATTGGTGAACTTGCCAGGCGGTAGCTGTATGTAATCCAACTTAAGATGAAGTAGATGGTTGGGAGTTAAAGGGTCTACTTCATAGAATAGGGTCCTAAGTGAAGCATCATCTATTCTTCCGGCGTTCTTTTTCAACACTGAACTTAACACATTTCTCACAGTTCTGATTTGTCTTTCCCAAACTCCTCCTGTATGACTTGCATGTGGAGCATTCATGTGAAAATCACACTGTTTCTCTAACAAATACTCAGTCACTTTTTCTTTATCGATCTCTTTTAGAGCTTTCTTCAATTCATTCTTTGCTCTGACAAAATGAGATCCTTGGTCAGATCTAAGCTCTTTGAAGGTACCTCTAATAGCTATGAAACATCTTAAGGCGTAGATGAATGCGTCAGTTGACATACCCTCTAACATTTCCAGGTGAATTGCTCTAGAGCTCAGACATGTAAATATTAGTCCATATCTTGTGTACTCCTTGCAGTTCTGTTTGGTGATGAATGGGCCAAAACAATCCATTCAGCTATAAAGAAATGGTGGTGATAGGTTCACACGATCTGCCAGTAAATCTCCCATTCTTTGCTCTTCGGTAGGTCTACGTGCCTTTCTGCAGACTACACATTTACAATCCAGTAACCACCTTCTCTCAAACAGCTTTAGGTAAAGCTTATTCCTTGATGCAAGGATATGTTGTGGTAGTGATCAATAATCAATCTTGTGAAGGTAGAGTTTTTGGGTAGAATTGCCGGATGCTTCACTCTGCTAGGTAACCATGCATTTTCCAGTCTCCCTCTCACCTTCAGTATACCATCCTGCAGAACAAGATTAAGCTTGTACAATGGGTGGTTGTTTGGAAGCCTTTTAAGTTCTTGACCAAGTCTCTTCAACTCTTCACTGTAGAATCTCTGTTGAATGAGTCTTATGACTGTTTCTTCAGCTTTCATTCTTTCTTCTACATTCAACAATTCCTTCTTTCTTATTCCCTTTGCCAAACGTTGAATTCGAGCTACTATGTTTATGACTGTATTCCATTTTGAACATCTGGATAGTCTTTCAAGTATGTCATCTTGACACTTGGCAGCAGTGCTCAATGTTTGTACAACTTTTACTTCTGGATCACCCATAGACAATTCTGTTTAACCTTTACTGGGCGTGATTTCCTTTTCCCAAAGCAACTCTAGACCGGTGAACCAGTTAGAATTTTTCAATTCTGTTACATTCAGGCCTCTTGAAGCATGATCTGCTGGGTTATGCTTTGTGTCAATTTGATGCCAATGTTCCGGATTTGTTATTTCCCGAATTTTCTAAACTCTGTTGCCGACAAAGATATGAAATCTTCGAGCTTCGTTGTTTATGTATCCTAGGACAACTTGTGAGTATGTCTAGAAATTCTTCATCTATTTTCAATTCCAATTCTTCTCTCAGAAACTTGCTTACTGATACTGAAACTACAGCTGCTGTCAGTTCAAGTCTTGGTATTGTCTGAATACTGGTAGGTGCAACTCTGGCCTTCCCCATAACCAGGAAACAGTATATCTTTTCTTCTCCTATTACTCTGATGTAGGAGCACTGACCATAACCATAACTACTGGCATCTGAAAAATGATGACGTTCTATTTTCTTGCACTTTCTGAAATCATGAGGTACAAAACATCTGGCTATTCAAACTTCTCTCAAGTTTTGCAAGTCTCTTATCCAACTCTCCCACCTTGGCCTCAAATTTTCAGGTATGGGCTCATCCCATCCCGACTTCTGTCTGCATAATTCTTGCAGTATTTCTTTTGCTCTGAGGATTAGTGGGGCCAAGAATCCCAATGGATCAAATATAGAAGCCACTGCGGAATGAATGGTACGTCTAGTTGTAACTTTCTTTACAATAGATATTTCAAAGAAGAATTTGTCATTCTCTACATTCCATCCCAATCCAAGTACGTTCTGAACTGGAAGATGATCATAATTGAGATCTACATTCTTCATCGTTGCTGCACGTTTAGAGTCACTGATGGATTCCAGTATCTCTCTGTTGGTTGAGAAGAATTTGTGAAGGCGCAGGTTTCCTCTTGTGCATAACTCTTGGCTTTCTTTCACTAGTTTGATTGCAGATTCTGTAGACTCTAGACTTATGAGAGCATCATCTACATAAAAGTTTTTCTTCAGAAAATTTGCAGCTGATGGGCAATCCTTTTCATTCTGATTGGACAGGTACTTCATACCATAATTGCCGCAACCTGGAGATGATGATGCTCCAAACAAGTGTACTTTCATTTTGTATTTCTGCTGGCTCTGTATCTCCATCCTCCCACCAAAGAAACCCCAGGAAGTCTCTATCTTCATTTTTCACATGAAACTGGAGGAACATCTTTTCAACGTCACACATGACCGCTACGGGATACTTTCTGAATCTACAGAGTACTCCAGGCAGAGCATTTGTAAGATCTGGTCCTTATAGTAGATGATCATTCAATGCAACACAATTGTACTTTGCTGAGCAATCAAATACTACTCTAATCTTATCTGGTTTCTTTGAGTAGTAAACACCTTGATGTGGGATTTACCATACTTCTCCTTCTTTAAGTTGGTTATTAACTTTCTCTGCATGTTCTTCTTCAAGGATGCCTTCCATGAATTTCAAATAATCCTGCTTGAATTTGGGATCTCTTCCCATATTTTTCTTCAAACATTTCAATCTTGTTAGGGCAAGATTTCTGTTATTTGGCAGACAAGGTCAATCTCTAAAAGGTAAGGGCATTTCAAGATGACCTTGTTGATTCTGCTGAATACTTTCTTTTAGAGTGTGTACGAACTTTATGCCTTCTTGAGATACACTCTTTTCTTCAGAACTTATATCTGCAAAGTCGGATTCAAGGCTCTTGATTCCTTTTACTGGACTTACAGTTGGTAACTCTTGGACAGATATTCGATGACACAATCCTGTCACCTGTCTTGAGTTTGCGATCTGCTGTTTTCCTCCAACATCCCTTCCTAGATCAGTTTAAACACCATAGCGTTCACCCTTGCCTCCTTTCGTGGTCCCAAGGCTTATCAACAGTCCAACACCAAACTCCTTCAGTGGGGACATTTCAGGAGATTTGACAGATAGGTGCTCCCATTCATTGGCTGTTTCACAGGTAGGTATGCGATCTCGATCTAGAGGTATATCGTCCTTTGTATAAGCTGGAGGTAGATCTAATGTGCAGTTTGAATGAAGTCCTCTAACTCTCAGTCCTTTGACCCTTTTACTGTTCACTAATGTGTCTCTCCTTGTCATTGTGGTGAGTTTGAGCTTCACTGGTTCTGTAGCCACTTGTAATTTTGTGCAGATTTCTTGATCAATGAAGGTGACATCACTCTGGGCATCCAGTAGCGCATAAGTGTATACCTTCTTGTTCCTCCTTTTAGGATTTACTGGTACAACCATTGATGTGCCATTGCTTTCTCCTTCCCTCACTCTGCAAGAGAATACAGATACTTTATTTCCTTCCTCAGTATCTAGGTATTGAGAATGTATCTTTCTTTGGACGTTCTTTATGTAGTGGTGTAGGTGTCACGACCTTTGCTGTGTGCGCCGTGATACTTGTGCCATGGTTGCGGTTGCCGATGGCAACGGGTTGCTGTTATGGCATATGGTGGCAGTGTCTCGGCTTTGGCCGTTATGCTCCTTGTCTGGATGTTCCATCTTCCTGTGTGAGGGCCACCTAGTGGGACATCGATGTCTCCAGCAATGTCTTCCTATTCTATCCTCCATGTTCCCCTACATTACCTGTGTGGTGTGGGTTTATGTTCAGGGTTTGGTGTCTTGTTTTGTTGTTACATGTCTAATCAGTTGGTGTTATATATTCGGCATGTATGCAAGTCGTACCCTGTTTGTTGTGGCTCCGGAAGGGGGCTCCATGGTTTCCCAGAGGGGTGAACCAGAAGCCAAGTCTGTGAGCTGTTGCTGGAGTGCTGGTTCCTGTGTGTTAGACATGTAACAACAACAAGACAAGACACCAAACTCTGAACATAAACCCACACCAAACAACCACACAGGTAAGGTAGGGGAACATGGAGGAAAGAATGGGAAGACATTGCTGGAGACATCGATGTCCCACTAGGTGGCCCTCACACAGGAAGATGGAACATCCAGACAAGGAGCATAACTCCAGCACACACCAAGGCTGGAGTACAACTGACTCCTGGCCAAAGGACACAGGTATAAGAAGCACCTAGTGACCACACCCAATCAGTGGGTTAACCCTTAAAGCACCAGACAGGGGAAGGCTACAACTTAAGGGGAAGTGCACACACCAGCCACCACGTTGTCAGCGGCAACAGCATGCATGGCAACCATGTCACGGCGCACACAGCCAAAGCCGAGACACTGCCACAACATGCCATAACAGCAACTCGTTGCCATCAGCAACCGCAAGCATGGCACAAGTGTCACGGCGCACACAGCAAAGGCCGTGACAGTAGGATGGCGTCCCTTTGCAAACGCTGCATGTGGCCTTTTTCCTACACTCCTTAGTAACATGGCCTTCTCTTAGGCATCCGAAACACAGTTGGTTATCCAGCACAAATTCTTTCCTTTCTTCTGGGAACTTTGCCTTCAATTGTTGGCACTTGTGTATGCAGTGGTTCTCTCCACAGAACATACACTTGAAGGTAATCTGAAGATTTGTCGGTTCTGTCTCTCTACTGATCCCAGTAGTGACTTTGAACTTGCTCTTGTAGGTATCTGGACCTTTAGCTGCTGTGTTGGTTGCAAAGCTAGTTGCTCTTGCGCGTCTTATATCTCTTGCAGGCCTTTCTTCAAAGGATTTTAATACGTAAGATGCTGTTACTGGATTACATGCTATCAGTGCTTCCTCATTGATGAACTCAGAGAACTCTTTAAAACTTGGGAAGTTCTTATCTAGATCTAACTGTTCAGTCACACAGCGATTCCATCTAGAAGCCACTTCTTCAGGTAGCTTAGTTAGCATCCTGTGGTTTTCTAGATAGTCATTCAGTAATTCCAGTCCTTTAATGTGTGGGATGGCATTGCTGCATGCTTGCAGGAAGTCACTGTACTCTTGGAGTCTGAAGTGTTCTTAAGGACCTATTTTAGGCCAGTTATTCAATTTCTCTTTAAAAGCTCTTTGTACTAAGAAAGGATGACCATATCTTGCATTTAATTTTCCCCAAGCTTGCTTGTAGGCTTTTTCGTCTTTTCTATATTAGTTACCTTCAAGAACTTTCTTTGCTTCCCCACCAACATATCTCTGAAGGTAGAATAACTTGCTGATTGGACTGAAGCAATGATGCTCAATGATAATTTCAAAACTTGCTTTCCACTCTATGAACTTTAGTACGTCTCCTGAAAATACAGTGGGTTCCGGCACGGGAAGTCTAGTGAGGACTGTTTTATGTTGTCCTGTTGGGACAATAGTTGTAACACTCTCCTGAGCATTGCCGTGACATCTAGGAATAGAATCATCCGGTTCTTTTTTCTCACTTAGTTCTTCATGTATAACACTGCTGCCTCCGCAGCAGATAGTCCATGTACATAAAACGTGTTGAAAAGATATCACAAAAAGGCGGTATGCATAAGATGGTGGTTCAACTGTTCAATCTTGTCATTCAACATAAAATGGTGGATATATTTCTCTCTTGAGTATCTGTACTCTCACTTTAAGTTATTTAAGCACTTTATGATCTCTCTGAGAGGTATATCTGAGGTCTAACTAATTGTTCACTTGCAGTATGCAGTTAGCAGTGACTATTTGCAGATTGGTTGAGTATGATCTGGTATGGTTGTATGCAATTTGGATTGCAATATGGAATCTGAATGCTTGCAATTGTATGCTTGCAATTGTAATTTGCAATTTGAAACTTGCAGTTGAATTTGTATGGTTGCAATTGGTGGAACTGTAAGTTAACACATATATATCTAGTTCAGTATACAGTTCTAAACACAATACTAACAATATGAACATTATATAACTTGTTTTAAATACCTATATTGGCCTCTTGTTCCCATAAAACTCAGCTCTCAGTGGAGTGAATGTCTCTTCAGCTCCTGTCTCTGGTGAATAATGATTCTAGCAGCAGGAGCTGGGGAAGTTCCCAGACAGGCTGTCTGTGAGGCTGGCTGTGATTGGTGAAAACTCTTGCTGTATGAGAAGTTGGCTGTGATTGGTCTAGACCTCTGCCTAGTAACAACAGGTTAACACTATGCTTTCTATTGTTTCTGCTGTGTCACTAAGTTTACCTTACATTACAAAATTAATCTTAAAGGCATATTATCTTGTTCTGCTTCTGTGAACACAAAATATAACAGTTATATGACATCCAAAACATGATGTCACAGTAAATAACTCTGCTTTTGTCTTTAACACATAAACATAGGAACTGTATTTAGGTTATTGGCAGGTCTGGCTATATACAAATAAAAGCTATATTAGCAACCTAGGACAGGTCTTAGCTGGCCAGCTACAGACGGACAGGTCTACTCCCCGATGTAACTTCCACATTAGCCAGTGGCAGCTCATTTGTGACACATGCAGTTTGCTCAGGCCCTTTGAGGAGGCCAGTTTATTTGTCAGTTGGCAGAACTACGGGATGAATTACGTCATTCTACTTTTTTATGTCCTGAGGGGGATGCTGACAAATATGATTGGCGAGGGGATAGTGGCACGTACATCTCATGGCCACTTGAGTCCTGAGGAGGATGAGGATGAGGAGGAGGACATAAATGCCCAGGAATTCTATACAGAACTAGTTGCTTGATCTGCTCAAGTGACAGGAGAACAGCAGGAGGAGCTGGAGGGTGATGGTGAAGACGACGCAAATGAGCCCGTCAAACTGTGGCAGAATGCAGTGGAGATGGAGGCAGGGAGGCTCTCCGAGTCCCTTGCGCAAATGGCCAGATGCATGCTGTCATGTTTGTGTAGGGATGTCTACTGGCTATCCACATTGTTAGACCCTTGCGACCTGTCAAACTTGGGGGGATTTTTTAAACATTCTGAGAGATGCAAAAATAGACTACTATAGAGACATGCTGTGTGTAGTCGGTTGGTCACTGCCTATGAGCGTCATTGCCCGTCCTCTAGAAAGTCTGATCGGGAGGACCCTCTGTGCTCACGCTCCACTGCCATGACTGGTGGGGGTAGCAGAAGCAGCACCAGCTCCCCAAGCAGCAATTTAAGTCTGGAGTCTCTGAGCAATTTTTTTCAGCCACCTTTTGAAGAAACCACCCAGCAGCAGCAGCAGTTGGATATGCAGCAGAACCTCAACCAGTAGGTGGTGGCATACTTGGACTGCATCTTGTCACCTATGATCCAAGATCGTCTGGACTACTGGGCAAGTAAACTTGAATTGTAGCCTCAACTGGCTGAGTTTGCCATAGGCATGCCTTCCTGCCTGGCCAGTAGCGTGGCATCAGAGCTGGTGTTAAGTGCTGTGGGAGCATAGTTACCCCAAGAGAACTCGCCTCTCCTCCCAAAATGTTGAGAGACTAAACTTCATAAAGATGAATCAAGTGTGGATTAACCATGATTTTCAGACACCATTGCCTGGTGCAATAGAATAGATCATTCTGCAACTAATGACTATACTATGGTGTGCTGGCATGGAATATTCTTAAAAATGCCATGTCCTGCTGCCACCCACCTGCTGCTTCTACTGCCATTCCTACAAAAGGGCTTCTTGGCCTACCGATTTGTTCATGTAAACATTTTTTTTAACCAATATGTATGCCACTAGGCCTTGCCATTACACTGCTGTGGTTGGGTTCTGCTCCTACTTTGATCTGCCACTATCTTGTGCTATATGCCATTGCTGTTTCCCCCCTCGCCACTCTGTCATGGGGCCACTATTGTCCCTGTTACTGCCACTGCTGTTGAACTACATACCCACTCTGTTATGGGGCCACTATTGTCCCTGTTTGTCCGTGTAGACATCATAGTTTATTTTTACCTTCTTTTAAACCCTCAGAAAACAGAAAGAAAAAAGGATCCTGTTTTTTGAGCATCCGTATGGCCTCATTCACATGATCAGTATTTGATCAGAATTTATAAGCCAAAAATAGGAGTGGATCCAAAATACAGATGAGATGCAAAAATTCCATTACATTGTATCTCTGCTTTGGACCTACTCCTGTTTTTGGCTTACAAATACTGATACAAAACTCTGGTCATCTGAAAGAGTCTGCATGCAGGACTTTTTTTCCTTGGAACAAAAACCGATTTCAGATGTAAATGGATGCAAATTGAGCATGAGGCCTCTTTCAGACGGTCAGTGTTTTGCATCAGTATTTGATCAGAGTTTGAAAGCCAAAAGCAGGCGTGGGTCCAAAACCCAGATGAGATGCAAATAATTCTATTACATTTTATCTTTTTTTTTATTTTTTTTTACTCACTCCTGTTTTTAGCTTACAAATACTGATGCAAAACACTGACCAAATACTGATCGGCTAAAAGAGGCTTTATGGATGTTTAAAATACAGGATTCTCTCTTTTGTTTTTAGTTTTCTGTTCTGCTGATGGATCAGAAGAACAGAAAAATAAACAGTGATGTTAACACAACATTACTGCCACTGCTCCCCTCCCCACTCATGGGGCCACTACTGTCACTGCCACCTTCCCCACTGTGTAATGGGGCCACAACTGCCACTGCTACTGCTGCTGCCACCACTGTCCCCACTCTGTCAGACTGCTTCTGCGATACACTCCCCCTGCAGTTTAAGTTCCAAGCCTTCACACTGAGATTGGGCAATTTATGACAAATTAATTCAGAACAAATCAAATTTATTGACGAATAGTCCGAATCAAATTTTTCGCTCATCTCTACTGATAATCTATCCAGAGGGTAGGTCTTCAATAGTAGGATCTCCAAAAACCCTTTTAACTGTTTTGGGATGTCTGCACCAAAAATAAACTGACATACCATACTTACTGTACAGTTGGCCATAGCACCTGTGTTAAACAAACATATAAGATGCCTCTGTATTTCAAATTGTAATTGACTATGTGTGTCAGTATAGCTGGAAAAAGGCACATTGGCAGTGCTAGGTCAATGGGAGCCTATGGCTGCATCTGGCATTTGTGTTGGGGACATCCCTGACATATATGCTGAATGTAAAGAAATAGAATTCATAATGGCATCTTGTGGCTCTCCTGGGGAGTGTACTTTTTATTTTGTAATTGTTTCATTCTGAAGCTGCACCTATTGATCCTCAATAACTTGAAAAGCATTGGAAGGGTGTCCAGAGTTAGACTTACACCATCTCAAAGATGGAGCATTTTCTTACTTTAGAGACCACAAATGCCTGACATACCATAAAAGTTCAAAGGCAGGAATGTCCCTAAACTTCTTTTCAGTTCTACTACTTAAACATCCAGGTCAAACTAAGAACAAATAAAGGTTCTCTGGACTGCTGGTTCAGATTTTGCTTGAAATTGATGTTACAAGTTTCCAAGAAGCAACGGAAGTGCCTAGGATCCTAGTTAGCAAAATGTGCTCTAGAACTGGAGACAAGTGCATGCTAGAACAAGAAGACCCACTTTGTTCATGAACTGGATATCAGAATCTCATTGTCATGTTCCTCACACCATTCTTGAATATTTTTTGAAGTGTAGCAGGACACATTATCTTGCTAAAAGAGGCCATTGCCATTGAAAAATACCATTGCCATGAAGGGGTGTATTTGGCTGTACTTAAAACATTGTTTAGGTAGGTGGTACATGTCAAAATAACATCCACATGACTGCCAGGACCCAGCTAAATATTTCCCAGAACATCACGTTGCCTCTGCTGGCTTGTCTTTTTATCATAGTGCATTCTGGTGCCACCTCTCAGAGATATTGCAGAGTCCATACCACAAAGCAACAAACTAAAATTTTCAGTATTCTTTCCATGCATAATGCACTGGTATCTTCAGATACATCTCTATATATAACAGTAAATTTAGTCAGTAGCCTCTGAAAATAAAGCAGACCATTTTTTAATTGCATAGAAATCATTTAAATAAATAAGTTGCCACCTCTAAAGCGTAATAAAAATATATACAGAAGATGTGGTCTGCACCATGTAATATAACATTTATAGTCTGGTGAATTGCTGTGACACTAAAACAAACCGGTATCCTTGTCAATTCAACATCATGACTGCACATTATAGTGGCATGTATGTATTCTGGAAAATAACATAACATAAAATTAACATTTTGAAAGAAAGCATTTTAACCAATAAACATAAGTTCAAGCTATGTAGGTGATCTCTGGGGGTCTGATCATTGGGAACTCATTGATCTCAAGAATGGGGGCCCCTTAGTCTCTTGTGTGAATAGAGCAGTACAGTGCATTCTCCATTCACTGTGCCAAGAACAGTGTTTGGCTATCTCAGGCAGTCCCGTAGAAGTGAATTGAGTGGTGGCCACCCGTGCACGTTTATTCAAGGACCCCCTTTCTCATTACTGATGGAGGTCCCAGCAGTGGGCCCCCTAGTGCGCATGCATTTACTGACTACCCTGTATGCCTTCCATAACACAAGGCTTTAGCGGAACGAGCAGACACAGGCAGGAGCTTACATACCACATTGCTGATCCTGCCTAAGCCCGCTCTGCTAAAGCTTGGCCTAGATATGTTATGCAATATTTTAGCAGAGCAGCGTCCTTACAGGCAGGAGCAGCGATGCTCTGGCCCCTACAGTGCTCAGTACAGCTGAAGAGGAATCCATACTCCCACAGCATGGTATGGAAGTACAGATTCTAAAGCATCCGTACTCCCTTACACAAAACTGTAGAGGAGTACGAATTCTAAAGCTCGGTAGGAAACTGAACTTCAGCTGCCTATTTCGCAAGGTAATAGTGAAAAAAAATAATAATAAAGTATTGTATATTACAAAAATTCATTTTAGGGTGGTTAGATTACTTTTTAATAAAGTATATTCTAAGGGTTAAGTACACTTTAACTATGTTGTTAAATGGGGTGCAAATCACTGCATATTCTTAAAATATATTTACGGCACCAACTTCTATAGTGGACTATAGTGGTTACTGCTGAAGAATATTATGGAAAACTTGCCTAGCCCTTTTACTTATTACTCATTACTGTGACTTTCCTCTGTAGAGCTCTGCTTTGTATAATATTTTTTTGGATTATCCAGCTATGTGCTGCGTCTGTAACTTGTCATTTTATGATCAGTTTATTGTAAGAAAGTATCCTGCACTTAACAGTACTGCACTGTTAAAATGATGTGGGAGGTTGTCCAGGACATTATATTTTACATGCCTCCCGAACACAGTTCCGCTGAAAATAGTTAGATCTTCCAGGAATATGAGTGGAACCAGTCATGGGTTCAGTGTTCTGAGATGGCAGCTGTTTTTTACCTCCCTCTTACTTCAGTGACTATATTGTGGATGCTCGCAGACTCCCTTTCCATATTAGAGGTTTGCAATGCTAAGTAAGAAGGATGACAATATAATTAAAACTTTTTACTACAGCATGATTATTTTTATGGTGGCTACATCATATGCTTTGAAATTCTTTCAGCCAATAGCGGTTTTTATTACCACCAAAGTTGGGGCACACATTTTCCATTAGGTAAGAGCTTAATGTACCTATGAGCAGCCCTGTGAGTAAGGGTGCCAAGACTGAACTACATCTAATGCACAAGGTGTTACAGTAGTAGACTACATCCAATACTTGTATACACATGATGTGATGCTTGCTATATAAATGGAGGTGTTATAATATGTTTTTGATGTGTGTTTATTAATTGGAGGGGATAAAAGAAGTCCTGTCATCGCCCTTCACCCTTAACAGGGCTGTTTGTATTCCCCTTGAAATAACAATTCTGGAGCATCTGTTCTTAGACCTCTACATTGTGCCTTCCTGTTTTTTCCTGAATATTTATGAATACATTGACATCTGATTGTTGCCAGTTCTTTGTCAAAGCAGTGTGTCCCAACACAATTTGCCACTACCAGCACTGTTCGGACAGTGTTAGACGATGTAGGGGTTAAACTCCCAGGTGGTAACAGACAGTTATCCATTTTGTTAATAAATTTCCTGGAGGAATAACACAATGCAGAGTTCTAAGAAACATCCTCTACATAACTTCGGTGGATCCACCACCAGTTATAGCGGTTATTAAAGAGGACCTTTCATAGGTCCAAATATTGTAAGAGAACTATCAGGCTGTGTAGAGCGCCACCCCGGGATCTCACTGCGCTTACTATTATTCCAGGGCGCCGCTCTGTTCTTCCGCTATGTCCCCCGGTATTTTCGCTGACTTGGTTATACTGGGAGTAGTCTGCCCAGCCTGATAGTTATATTACAATGTTTGGACCGATGAAAGGTCCTCTTTAAGACTGGCGTCGAAAATGCCGGTCTTCATAAACGACCCCCTTAATCTGTATAGCCTTGAGGGAAAAAGGGAAAGAGGGACATGATAGAAACCTTTAAATAAGTTAAAGGTTTAAATAAGGTTCAGGAGAGAAGTGTTCTCAATAAGAAGCTAAACACAAAAACAAGGGGGCACATTTTAAAATTAGTTATGGGAATACTCAGAACCAATGTTAGGAAATATTTTTACACCAAAAGTCTAGTTCAGGGTTGGAACAAACTATCAGCAGATGAGGTTAGGAAATCGATAGTAAGTGAATTTACACAAGCCATGGGATAACCACGTTTATGTGAAGATAACTAATAATAGATGGAGACTAGATGGACCGCGTGGCCTTTTTCTGCTGTCAATCTTCTATGTTTCTATGTAATGCATTATACATTATACTGCATATCACAACTACAACTATTTATAATAAAAAACTGTTTGTTAAGCATTGACTTGACACTTGCCCGTCTTCATTCCAGAGCCTTTCTGTACATGGCTGCCCCTGCAGGCTTCTCTTCTAACCCCAGGAATGTTCTCTACAATAAGCTTAAAAGGATTTAAAGGGCCGATTTACCTTTCAACCTTTCCCAGGTACCTTGTTGTTTTTCTGTTCTTCTTTTCTGGGAATACTGTAACTTTTTAGTTTACAGTTTACCATTTTTTTTCCATGTCCCTGACTTAACACATGACTGCCCAGTGTCTGCACCCTTGCATTTTCTAACCATACATACTCTGCATTTGTAGTTAAGATTTCTTAATGTCTTTAAAAGAGTTGACCGTTGACATATAAAGTTCTGGAGTGATTTTCAAATGTAAATGAAAGAAATCTGGCATTATTTAACTTACTTTTTTGGACTATAAGATGCACCTTTTACCAAGAAAAAATCTTGCTACAAGGTGCCTGGTGGTTCAGCAGTGCCAGACCTCCTTGACTGTTTCCTCAATGCAGAGAGCTCATCCATCGCTTTCCTGGATCAATGAGAGAGCAGTGCATCTGCACACTTCTCTCTCCTGCTCAATGCTCATCTCTGTGATTAGGTCAGGCAGGAGAAGAGGCTGAACGATCCTTTAGCACAAGGAGGGGACTATTAGAAACACCGCCCTCTCCATCTTGAACCCCCCCCCCCCCCCTACTGAAGTAAAGGAGAAAAAAGGTAGTTTCTAAACTCCATGTGCTGTAAGGACCTTCTAATGTCACAGGGGAACATCACATTCAAAGCCTCAATTTCACTGTCTCATAGTCCCAAGGAGTGGAACTTCTTTTGTAAGCTTTGTATCACCATTTCGGCTGGTAATTCGGACCACCCTGTGATGACAAGGACCACCATTTGATGACTATTTTTGACTTGGTGATCCAACTAGGGGGGGCCATAACTCTGTGAGTGGGTTATGTAGAAAGAATTTGGACATGCCTTAGACTTTGTCCCTCGGTTAAGTCTGTGGTAACCAATTTTGTTTAACAGGGTTCACAAAATCCCCATGCATTACATCAACATCTGTGGAAATGCCTAAATAAAATGTAACAGAAAAGAAAACAATACGCCTCCCTCTCCAATGCAGGTGATGTTACTGTTAAGGACCTGCCAGATAAGATCACAAGACCAAATCTGTACAGGTCCTCAAGCCAGAGAATGAAGCTTCAAAGCTCCACAGAGAAGATGGTGATTTAGTATGCAAGTATATGGGGGCTAGCCTGAGTTCTGTATTTGTTTTAGGGGGTCTGGTCTTATTTGGTTTATTTAAAGAGTCTGTCTTTGTTTAGATGTTCTTTGTCTTTATTTGTTTAGAAGAACTGTACTTATTCGAGGGCCTGTATTCAGGAGTCGGAGGTGACAGCTTTTTAGGTTCATTCCAAGGCTACTTTCACACTTGCGGCAGAGTCGCCGGAACTGCCTGCCGGATCAGGCAATCTGCATGCAAACTGACAGCATTTGTAGACAGATCCGGATGTGGATCCGTCTCACAAATGCATTGCAAGAACGGATCTGTCTCTCCCTTTGTCATATGGACAAACTGATCTGTTTCTATTTTTTTTTACATTTTTACTGGTCTGCGCATGCGCAGACCAGAAGGATGGACTCGGCATTCCGGTATTTTTTATGCTGGATCTGGCACTAATACATTTCAATGTAAATTAATGCCGGATCCGGTATTTTGGACAGAGAGAATATTGCAGTATTTCCTCCGTCCAAAACGCCGTTCAGTGACTGAACTGAAGACATCCTGATTAGGGTTGAGCGAACCCCAACTGTAAAGTTCGGGTTCGTACTGAACTTTAGGATTTTTGGACTCCGGACCCGAACCCGAACATTTCAGTAAAAGTTCAGGTTCGGTGCTTTCTTGGCGCTTTTTGAAAGGCTGCAGAGCAGCGAATCAACAAGCGGTTAACTGTCTGACCTTAGAAGCCATCACAGCCATGCCTACTAATGGCATGGCTGTGATTGGCCAGTGTAGCATGTGACCCAGCCTCTATATAAGCTGGAGTCACGTAGCACTGCCCGCCACTCTGCTGTGCTTAGTGTAGGGAGAAAATAGGAGAGACTCTTTGCTCAAAATCAGAATCTAACTCAGCGATCTACATACATTGTGTTTTTTGGGTGTAGGGCACAATTTTTTTTATCCTGCCCCGAGCCCAGTGACCGAAAAAAAATAACTTTAATAAGTCAGTTAGGTGGGTGGAGGCGGCGGCCATTTTATGCATGCTCAGTGCACCAGCACTGCGTCTGAGCTTTTGGGACATTGAAAATCAAAATTTTTTGGGCAATATACCACATCTGGATTAGTCAGTGTGCAATTTAAGCTAGAAATACAGCCATCATTTTCTGGGGTTTAAAAAACACACTTTTTTGCCAAAAAAACTGTATTTTCCTGATCTGCAAGTGTCTAATTCAAGTTTAATATATACAGATTTCATATTCTGTTACCAAAAAAACACTTTTTCGGCAATAGACAACATCTGGATTAGTCAATGTGCAAATACACCCATCATTTTCTGGGGTTTTAAAAACACACTTTTTTTTGCCAAAAAACACTATTTTCAGTCCTTGCAGCATCAGCACGTGTGAAGTTACAGGCTTATATACTGCTGTCAAATTCAGTTGTTAAACAAACACCCATTTTGGCAAAAAAAGTTTATTTGTCATCCTTTGTTGCATATGTCATTGTGAGATACACCCTTAATACATTTGGGTTAGATTCAGAGATTTGAAATACCGCCATTTGGTGCACTAATATTTAATTCAGGCCTACAGTGGGTCAGGCCGTGTGAGATACACCCTTTACATACTGTCGTTCTATTCTACTATTAATTAAACACCCATTTAGGGCAAGATCCTAAATTCGAAAAATATGAGGAGAGCATCAAATAAGGGACGTGGCCCAGGTGGTGGTGCTGCTGGTGGAGCTCCTGTTGCAGGGAGAGGACGTGGTCGATCTGTGCCAACTACACGCATAAGTGAAATCCCTTCCTCAGGTGCGAGTAGGCGACAGGACCTGCAGCGGTATTTGGTCGGGCCTAATGCGGCTCTACGAATGGTGAAGCCTGAACAGGTACAGGCTATAGTAGATTGGGTTGCTGACAGTGGATCCAGTTCCTTCAGATTGTCTCCCACCCAGTCTCCCGCTGAAAGACCACAGTTGGCACCTGCAGGCGAAGTCCATCAGTCTTTCACCTCACCCCCTTGCAAATCAGCCAAGCAGTCTGAGCCCCAAGTCATGCAGCAGTCTCTTCTGCTTTTTGATGACTCTGTTAGCAGGGTTTCGCAGGGCCATCCACCTAGCCCTGCCCTAGAAGTGGAAGAGATTGAGTGCACCGATGCCCAACCACTTATCTTTCAAGATGAGTACATGGGAGGACCATCACAGCACGTCTCGGATGATGACGAAACACAGGTGCCAACTGCTGGGGCTTTCAAAAGTGTGCACCGACAAGGAAGGCAGGGGTGAAGACTGGTGGAAGATGATGTGGAGGACAATGAGGTCCTCGACCCCACATGGAATCAAGGTCATGCGAGTGACCTATGTAGTTCGGAGGAAGAGGCGGTGGTTGCACAGAGCCACCAGCACAGCAGGGAGCAGGGTGCAAAAGCAGAGCGGCCATCCTCTAGACCAGGGATGCTCAACCTGCGGCCCTCCAGCTGTTGTAAAACTACAACTCCCACCCTGCACTGCTGTAGACTGATAGCTGTAGGCTGTTAGGGCATGCTGGGAGTTGTAGTTTCGCAACAGCTGGAGGGCCGCAGGTTGAGCATGCCTGCTCTAGACAGTACACCTGCTACTGCCCACCGCAGCAAGGAACCAAAGGAAGCTCCAAGGAGTTCCCTGGCGTGGCAGTTTTTCAGACAATGTGCTGACAACAAGACACGAGTGGTTTGCACGCTGTGCAATCAGAGCCTGAAGCGAGGCATAAACGTTCTCAACCTGATTCTCCAGAGGGAGTGTTGGTGGATATTCAGGCTGAAAACCACCAACCCCCATGGTTTGAATAACCAGTTACAATTTGGTTGCTTCCTGTGACCGAGTCTAGTCTCCAACACATATGCGTGTATGTGTGTATGTATATATATATATATATATATATATATATGTATGTATGTGTGTATATGTATATATATATATATATATATATGCATCTCATTTGGCACCATCTTTTGTTGATTGCTCTGCCTTGTCGTCCTTGCATCTGTGTCTGTGGTCCACCTGGTCTTAGGACTCTGCTCTTGTCTCCCAACAGAAGGAGCTACTTGGTCTTACGACCGTACTATTCATATGTTGAATGCTTGACCGTACCACCCAGATGATAATATCCTCTAACGGTCTAATTCATTCAAAGTTTATATTGTCTAAATGCCTTTTTATGGTCACTACACCCTGTTTGACCGTACCACCTAGATGATAATATCCTCTAACGGTCTAATTCATTCAAAGTTTATATTGTCAAAATGCCTTTTTGTGGTCACTACACCCTGTCTGGGTCCAAGGGGGCCTCCTGTCATTTAATGCCCCTTCTGAGGTCCCATGTTGTGGGTGACATTCCCAATCACCGCCAACATAAGCATAGGTGAAGTAGTAGGAGTTGCTTGTACTAATCCAGCGACTCCTCCCACCGCCGCTATCCTCATCATACAGCCGACGCCACGCCCTGTCCTTCATTATGTTCCCTAGCTATGACGCCTATCACTATGTCACTGAAGCCGTGCGGTAGCTGGGCTGTACACTGGAGGAGTACGCATCGTCGGGAAGGAGGCGGACCGCCGCGTCAGCTGACATATGCATAGTCACGTGACGGCGGCCGCACTCCTCACGCAGGCGCACCATCAGCCAGCTCCATCCATTTAAACTGATTGGCGCCCACAGCAGCGCTGACAGACGCCGATACATAGACGGCAAGCCAAACTGCACTGCCGCTTCTCATGGTATATGCCACACGCGCTCCATGATCTGAATAGTAAGTAAACTAACTAACTATATGCCATATTCGTAAAGGTTGCTGTTAGGTTTGGTATCTGAACGGATTTTGTTCTGTCATTTTGCTATCTACAGGTATCTGGGCTGATTTGGACCACACCGGTCTAGTCAGGTCTGCCCAACCTTTATGGCTTTCCCTTTCCATTCCTCCCCCTAACCGAGATAATTACCATATTGTGTTAGGAGTAGAGATATTCTCCTCCACTTACGACCCCTGTCCCCTGAAGAGTTAGGGGGTCTCTCTTTTTGTGAAGTGGAGGTATCCTTTATAGTTTTGATATGTTCCCAAATAAACAAAACGCGTAGGGACCTCGAATATGTCCATCATACTTGTTCACCTTTACCCTGGTAGCTACAATCACTAATAGGGCCAATTTCATTGCCCTATAGGGCTATTTAGGGTTCATTTATTAGGGCCAGGTTCCGGACGGGGTCACCCCTTGCGGGGAAAGGACCCCGTGTTAGGAGGTTACCTAGGGATTCACAGGCCAAGTAGGGCATCAACAGGGACAGTTTTTCCCTGTAGCCCCTCGGCACCAGGTACAACTGAACAGAGGACGTTTTTTCAGACTCGAGAAGCTCCTCCACCTCCTGTGTTTTGGACTACAAGGTCCTGACTGGCACCACCGGTAAGATCTACCCTTTTTTCTGCCTTATGGCATTACCTTAGGTCTATGGCACCTTGCCAAAAGACTCTATTTAGTGTTTATTTGTTGGTCAGTTCCGCTTCCTTGTACGGTTTGCTAGTGGACTTGACCGTTGGCGACTCACCCACGTGGGTCCCATATCGTTGCTTGTTGTCTGTTTAGTTTGTCTGGTAGGGGCTTTCCTTCCCCATTAGGGATCTTAATAGTCCGAATAAACTTTAGGTTTTAATACATTACTGCCCCTTATTATTTTTTCTCAACCCTCAACCTGAGCACAACCCTCGATTCCTAGCCCTGAATGCCAGCATTTCTAAATTACTGGCCTTTGAAATGCTGTCAGTCCGTCTGGTGGAGACGGCTAGTTTTAAAGGCCTTATGGTGGTGGCTGTCCCACAGTACATTGTGCCCAGCAGGCAGTTTTAAAACGTATCTGTTTGGGGGACAAACCCCACACCGCACAGGAGCTGTGGACGGGCCTTGAACAATAGACAGATGAGTGGTTTGTGCCAGTCAGCCTCAAGCCCGGTCTGGTGGTGTGTGATAATGGGCGAAATCTCTTAGCGGTTCTGGGCCTGGCTGGTTTGACGCACATCCCTTGCCTAGCGCATGTGCTGAATTTGGTGGTGCAGAGATTCCTTAAAAATTACCCTGATATGTCAGAGCTGCTGCATAAAGTGCGGGCCGTCTGTGCGTGCTTTCAGCATTCTCACCCTGCTGCTGCTTGCCTGTCAGCGCTGCAACGTAACTTCGGCCTTTCCGTTCGTCGCCTCATATGTGACGTGCCCACAAAGTGGAACTCCACCTTGCACATGCCGGCCAGACTGTACGAGCAGCAGCAGGCGATAGTGGAGTTTCAGCTGCAGCACACACGGGTGAGTCACTCGGCAGAACAGCACCACTTCACCACCAATGACTGGGCCTCCATGCGAGACCTGTGTTCCTTGTTGCGCTGTTTCGAGTACTCCACCAACATGGCCAGTGCCGATAACGCCGTTCTCAGCGTTACTATCCCACTTCTATGCCTCCTTGAAAAATCGCTCCTGGCGATGATAGAAGAGGATGTGGCACAGGAGGAGGAAGAGGGATCATTTCGTAGGGTTTCCGGCCAGTCATTCTCAAGTGGCTCCGAGGGTGGGTTCCTGCACCCACAAACCCAAGGTACACAATTGTCCAGCCAGGACACAGTTCTGGAGGATGACGAGGTAGAATATGAGGAGATGGAGGAGGAGGAACCATGTTCACAGCAGGGTGACACCCAGACCAGCTCATGGCCATCACTGGTGCGTGGCTGGGGGCATACAGAGGACACAGACGATACACCTCCCACAGAGGACAGCTTTTCGTTGACTCTGGGCAGCCTGGCACACTTGAGCGATTACATGCTGCAGTGTCTCCGCAACGACCGCTGTGTTGACCACATTCTAATTTGTGCTGATTACTGGGTGGCCACGCTGCTGGATCCCCGTTACAAGGAAAACGTACCTTCCTTAATTCCGTCACTGGCGCGTGAACATAAGATGCGCGAGTACGAGCGCATGCTGGTAGACGCGCTGCTGGTGGCATTTCCACCTGACAGCGGGGGCACAGTGGAAGCACAAGGCAAAGGCAGAGGACAAGGAAGAGGTCGTCAACGCAGCTGGGGCATCGCCAGCACCTCAGAAGGCAGGGTTAGCATGGCCAAAATGTGGAAAAGCTTTGTCAGCACGCCACAACAACCAGCACTACCAGCTGATATGGAACGTCTTAGCAGGAGGCAGCATTTCACCAACATGGTGTAGCAGTATGTGTGCACACGCCTACATATACTGAATGACGGGTCTGCCCCCTTCAACTTCTGGGTCTCCAAATTGGGCACATAGCCTGAGCTTGCTCTTTACGCCTTGGAGGTGCTGGTCTGCCCTGCAGCCAGTGTATTATCTGAACCGCTTGTCCACAGCCAATGTAGACAAGCTCACGTTCATTAAAATGAACCAGGTATGGATCCCTCTGGACTTGTCCGTACCTTGTGCAGAATAGACATGTATACCGGCACTAACCAGCCATTGTTATACTGCAGCACAATTGCTCAATCTTGTATTTTGGATATTTCTAGAGTGTACCCTAATAAATAAAAAAATAATTAAAACCAAAAACCTTTGTTGGCTACCTAGTCCTCCTCCACCGCCGCTTCCACCTACACTGCTACGTCCACCGCCTTCTCAAACTCCTACTCTATATGGAACTCCACCTCATAAATCAATTTTTTTTATTTTATTTGTACGTTATTCATTTTATATCATTTCACTACTTTGTCAGTTAAATTTTCTGGTGAAATTCAGCAATTTTTGGGTGTATAGTACCACTGCTATACCAAGTAGACAGGTTTAAAAAATAAATAAAAAAGTCATTTACATTTTCAGGTGAAATTCACCAATTTTTGGATGTATAGTACCACTGCTATACCTAGTAGGCCGTTTAAAAAAATATAAAAAAATTGGCAGTTATATATTCTGGTGAAATTCACCAATTTTTCGGTGTGATGTACTACTGCTATACCTAGTAGATAGGTTTAAAAAAAAATTATTGTCAGTTAAATTTTTTTGTGAAATTCACCAATTTTTGGGTGTAATATACCCCTCCTCTACCTAGTTAATAGCTTAATAAATTTCAATAATTTTTCTGTTACATTATTGGGTTGACATTATACAATTTTACATGTGAATAAACACCGGCTATGCATAGGTGACAGGGAATAAAATTTAATAAATTATTCAGTAATTAATGCGCGCCACATCCTTTTATTCAATGCTTAAACTTTGAAAAGTTGTCACACTTTTATGCTTTAATAATTTCTCCCATATTTCAACTCTATAATTTGAAATTTGAAAAAATGTATCCTCCCTTGGATGTGGTCTCTCTTTCTCACGCTCCCTCTCCTGCCTGGAACCCTGATTCCCCACCAAACGTGATCACCATGGTAGGCGCATAAAAGAACATCGAAAGTTGATAGAGCAGATATCAAATTAGATCGTTAACATCACGGGGACGTGCGACATGGTGGGGCAGTAAGTGTACACACGCCTACACGAGCTGACTGACAGGGATCAGCCTCTGCAACTTCTGGGTCTCCAAATTGGGCACATGGCCTGAGCTTGCCCTTTACCCCTTGGAGGTGCTGGCCTGCCCTGCAGCCAGTGTATTGTCTGAACGTGTGTTTAGCACGACTGGAGGGGGTTATCACAGGTTATATTTCCCAATGTTTTGGGGTGTACCCTAATTTTAAAAATAAAATTTAAAACCAAAAAGCAGTGTAGGCTACCTCATCCACCGCCGCTTCCACCTACACCTCCACATCCACCGCCTCCTCAACCTCCTACTCCATATGGCCCTGGTCCTCCTAGATCAAGATTATTATTTTTTATTTTTACCTATTTTATGTTATTTAAAGTCATTTCCCTATCCACATTTGTTTGCAGAGCACTTGCCATGCTCTTAACCACATTTTGATGCTATTTGCAGCCTTCTAGCCCTTTACATTACATTTTTACAGCCATTTTAGTGCTTAAAAGTTTGGGTCCCCATTGACTTCAATGGGGTTCGGGGTCAAGTTCGTGTCAAGAACTCAAACTTTTTTCTCAAGTCCGGCCGAACCCGTCGAACCCGAACATCCAGGTGTCCGCTCAACTCTAATCCTGATGCATCCTGAACGGATGTCTCTCCATTCAGAATGCATTGGGTTGAAACTGATCAGTTCATTTCCGGTATTGAGCCCCTATGACGGAACTCAGTGCCGGAAAAGAAAAAACGCTAGTGTGAAAGTACCCTAATGGCATTCTCTTTCCAGTATGTGCTATAGAGACAAGATATATTATTCTGAGTAGAAGTGTGATTATTGTGATGCTAAATGTATATAGTTTTTATGCTTTACTACATTTACAAAATAAAAACCTTTTAAAAAATTGCCTTATGTCCCCATATTCTGACAATTCCCCCCCCCCCCCCATATATTGAACCGTGTAAGGCTCGTTTTTGGCAGGGTGAGCTTGCTGATAGACAGCTTTCTGAATTTATTTGGCTGCTGTTTAGCAAGCTTGCTGCTTACACAGATTATTTATGAGAGAGTCTGGTGGACTCCTTGTTGATAATTACAATGTGAAGCTCTGATTTTCAGATGTATAGTACCACTGCTATACCTAGTAGGCCGGCTAAAAAAAATAAAAAAAATTGTCAGTTATATATTCTGGTGAAATTCACCAATTTTTGGGTGTGATGTACCACTGCTATACCTAGTAGATAGGTTTTAAAAAAAAAATTGTCAGTTACATTTTTTTGTGAAATTCACCAATTTTTGGGTGTAATATACCCCTCCTCTACCTAGTTGATAGCTTTATAAATTTCAATAATTTTTCTGTTACATTATTGGGTTGACATTATACAATTTTAGATGTGAATACACACCGGCTATGCATAGGTGACAGGGAATAAAATTTAATAAATTATTCAGTAATTAATGCGCGCCACATCCTTTTATTCAATGCTTAAACTTTGAAAAGTTGTCTCACTTTTATGCTTTAATAATTTCTCTCATATTTCAACTCTATAATTTTAAATTTGAAAAAAATGTATCCTCCCTTGGATGTGGTCTCTCTTTCTCACGCTCCCTCTCCTGCCTGGAACCCTGATTCCCCACCAAACGTGATCACTATGGTAGGCGCATAAAAGAACATCGAAAGTTGATAGAGCAGATATCAAATTGGATCGTGAACATCATGGGGACGTGCGCCATGGTGGGGCAGTAAGTGTGCACACGCCTACACGAGCTGACTGACAGGGGTCAGCCTCTGCAACTTCTGGGTCTCGAAATTGGGCACATGGCCTGAGCTTGCCCTTTACCCCTTGGAGGTGCAGGCCTGCCATGCAGCCAGTGCATTGTCTGAACGTGTGTTTAGCACGACTGGAGGGGGTTATCACAGGTTATATTTCCCAATGTTTTGGGGTGTACCCTAATTTTAAAAATAAAATTTAAAACCAAAAAGCAGTGTAGGCTACCTCCTCCTCATTCACCGCCACTTCCACCTACACCGCCACATCCACCGCCTCCTCAACCTCCTACTCCATATGGCCCTGGTCCTCCTAGATCAAGATTATTATTTTTAACTTTTACCTATTTTATGTTATTTAAAGTCATTTCCCTATCCACATTTGTTTGCAGAGCACTTGCCATGCTCTTAACCACATTTTGATGCCATTTGCAGCCCTCTAGCCCTTTCCATGACATTGTTACAGCCATTTTAGTGCTCAAAAGTTTGGGTCTCCATTGACTTCAATGGGGTTTGGGGTCAAGTTCGAGTCAAGAACTCGAACTTTTTTCTCAAGTCCGGCCGAACCCATCAAACCCGAACATCCAGGTGTCCGCTCAACTCTAATCCTGATGCATCCTGAACGGATGTCTCTCCATTCAGAATGCATTGGGTTGAAACTGATCAGTTCTTTTCCGGTATTGAGCCCCTATGACGGAACTCAGTGCCGGAAAAGAAAAAACGCTAGAGTGAAAGTACCCTAATGGCATTCTCTTTCCAGTATGTGCTATAGAGACAAGATAGACTATTCTGAGTAGAAGTGTGATTATTGTGATGCTAAATGTATATAGTTTTTATGCTTTACTACATTTACAAAATAAAAACCCTTATTGGAAAAAATTGCCTTATGTCCCCATATTCTGACAATTTTTTCCCCCCATAGATTGAACTGTGTAAGGCTTGTTTTTGGCAGGGTGAGTTTGCTGATAGACAGCTTTCTGAATTTATTTGGCTGCTGTTTAGCAAGCTTGCTGCTTACACAGATTATTTATGAGAGAGTCTGGAGGACTCCTAGTTGATAATTACAATGTGAAGCTCTGATTTTCACCTTTTAAGCTTTGTTATTGTGCTGATTCATCTCATATAGTCAATATACAGGGACAACACATTATATATGAACCTATCAAGATAAGAAGAATGTCAAAGTCCATTACACTAAACATGATATGTTAGGTATGCCTTGTATTGTCAGTATTCTATTACATAGTTTAATATTGTTTGCTTTTTCAAAATGCCAATAAATGATAAAATCTGGTCAGCCTGGACTGACTCAGCATAAACCTACATCTTTGTCCTTGAGACTGTCTGAATGATTTCTTCTGTTTCTCTTTTGTTTTTCTTTGGCCCTTTTTATTTGATGTGTTTATTTTTTATGATCTGAAAATGTGAATTCAACAAAGAGGGAAATGTAAGAGTTTTTTTTTTCTGTTGATAGCAAACGTGATCACAAATCAGCCACTTCTGAACTCTCAGTTCCTGACATTTAAAAAAAAAAAAATTTTTACGTTTAAATAGTCTAGGACCTCAGGCAAAATTTCAGGGAACTTCCTCCTGTCTAGAAATGTTGTAACAGAATACTCATCACAACGCTTGTCTGTATGTAATGAATCATAAAACCCTTGAAGATATGAACTCTTTCTGAAGGCTCATGTCACAATACAGGCGTCTCTTGTATGAATTTAGCCAAAAGGGATGTGTCATTCTCACTGGACACTACAGTCAAAGGTTGTCAATGAAATGCCCTCTTTCGTTTACAGCATTACATATCATTCAGAATTTTTTAAATGTTTACTATACAACTAGCACTATTACAAGGATACTACTTACTGGCTGTGTTCACTACTATATGGTTGGGTGGTATACCTTTTTTTGCAATTGTTTCTTTACAGATAGGTCCAGCAAAAAACAAAACAAAAAACAAATAAAACCCCAAAAACTGGTTTACAGCATTTTTTGTACAACAGGAATCTGTGAGTAATATATGCAACTGATGTATGTGTCAAATGTAAAAAAAATGTGAACAGAGCCTTATATAGTAATCATTGCAATCATCATTATGTACAGGGGTAACATCTTTGCATTGAATTACATCATTGCAATCTATGGTTCTATTCACACAGATGTTTTTTTTATAACGGGCAATGAACAACTATTTTATCGGTTTTCGTGGATCAACAGTCCCATACAATTCAAGGGAGACGTTTTTAATGACCTTGTTTTCAGAAAGGCATCCGTAAAAAACTGATGTAAAATTGGACTGTCTTACCCATTTTGATGGTCGTTTTTTTTCACTGTTGTGTGAATATGCCCTAAGAATTGAAAAACAAGAATAAATGGATCAGCATGACATTAACGGATGATGCAATGGTAAGGAGAACTCTGCTCTGACAAGATAATCTAGTGTAATCTAAAGGAATATACTGTAGGAGAAGATCTCCCACACTAGCTAACTGATCATTCATTCACTTGTGTTTTTAAGCAGTCTTCCGGGAGTTTAATATGTATGGTCTATCCTCAGGACTGACATCCGACACCCTTTTGACAAGCTGTTTGAAGAGGCTCATCTCTCCACTGTGCGCCATGGCCTCTTTCTAAGTCACTGACGTCACATTCATGGGGCCTAGTTGCAGGTCATTCCCATTCAAATAAATGGACCTGAGCTGCAGTACCAACCACAATTGCTAAACAATGCAGACACAACAAGGCTGTGCTTAGTAAGTTGTGAGCAGGCCGCAGTGCTCACCGGATCACCGTGGCATATCCTCAAAAAGCTGATTGGTGGCGGGGCTGGGAACCTGAGGTGACCCAAGCACAGAGCCATACATTGTATAGTAACTTTGGTTGGTATTGCCTCTCGAGTCCATTCTCTTGAATGGGACTAAACTGTGCCTAGGCCATGTGACCGATTAATGTGACATCCCTGACCTAGGAAGAGGCTGCAGCTGTCTCATCGGAGTGCTGTGGCCTCTTCATACAGCTGATCAGCAGGGGGTGTCGGATAGGTCATCAATATATGAATCCCGCAAAACTTATTTAAGTCTGTGGCTCAAAAGTTGAAAAATCTGGAATGGATTACCAGGAGGAGGCATGTCCTAAAACTTTTTGATTTATTAATACTAAAGCAAGAAAATCGTGCAAATGTGGATGCAAATCTACACTTGCTTATAGCTTTCATCTTCTGACTTTTACGCACTCCAAAATGCGATAAATGTATTAATAAGTGTCACAGTGCACTTCTATATGCCTGAGTTGCCGTGTAGGCTGGCTGCATGCGCCCTTGTGTACTGGCTGCAGGCTATAATCCTGTGCAGGCTGGTTGCTAGGGGCTGCGTGCTGGCTGCGGTATCCGTGTTGAACCGCCTGTGTATGTTTTCCCTTTCTGATTATGTTCTGTGGTTCAGTTCCAGGGCTCGGATTGCTGTTATGCCCTCGTGTTCTGTGAGCTGTGGGGCTTGGCGTCAGTTTGTCCTGTTCCGTTCTAGGTGAAGCTCCTTGCTGCTGACCCAAGAGATCTTACCATCTGCCCGTTTGTATGGTTCCGCCTAGGTTTACATTGTTGAAGGCAACCTTGACGCGGTGAGTGGCTTATTACGCTTTGGCCAAAATGTACACCAATGCCTTATTCAACATCCAGCATAAAGGCAAGGCAGAGTGCTGGTTGCAGTGTGCGATTGCATTTTGTGTTTTTACATTTATATCTCTATTTCGCCATAGCAATCTGCACCTGCTGGGGGTTGTGCGGGCTGAAATTTTCCATATTTTTCTCATTGTTGTATCCTGTATCTAGTATCTTGTGCTATGTCCTGTTCTGTCTGTACCTGCCCTGTATTATGTTATGTTCCTGGACTGATCCCTGTTCGCCTAGCAGTGCGTAACTGCGTCTGAGAGCCTGGCATTGCTTAACTGCTTCCGATGTATCCTGTCCCATGTCTGTCCTGCTGTGTCCGTTAGCTTAGCAGAGCTTATCTGCATCTGTTTCTGTTCTTGTCAGTTTCTGTCCATGTCTGTATCTGCTTGTTTCTTGTCTGCCTTCGGAAGAGGGTCCCTGGCTTCCCCGGAGGGGGAATTGCCATCCATGTGCAGCTCTGCCTGGGGCCGCCTAGCTTCTATTGCTTGTGGCGCAGGTAACTGCTTCTGCCTTTACTATGCCTTGCCTGTTTGTGGTATCTGAATCGGTATCTGTATCGGTATCGCTGTCTGACTCTGCTGGTACCATTGTTGGTATCTTCTGGTCTGCTGGACCAGCTGCCACTGACTCGGTTTACGCTCTGGAGTCACCCCTGGCAACTACCGTGGCTCAAGTCTATCCTCACCACCAGAGGTGCTAGTGAAGACCTGGTGTTGCTTAGTTACGCCCCTCCAGAGTATTGCCAGTCAGTGGCACAGTGGGTACTCACCCGCTGGTTCATTAAAATAGGCATGGGCCTTTTGATACATTTTCTGCAGTTCACTCCAGTGATCTTTTTTAAAGATTCGCTTAGCTTTTGTCTTACTAAATCTTATGTGTTTTGCCATTGAAACTATTAACTAAATGGAATAATAAACAAGATGATACATCACTAATGACATCCTATAAAATATGTTTACATTCCTGTATCAGTATCATGAATAATGCTAATACAGAACATGTGGTATAGTTCACATGTTAGTCTTCTTGTGATCCTTTGAGAACTATAGCTTCACTGTAAGGAAAGGTACTTGGCAATAGTGGATTGGCAATTTGCAGCAAAAACATGTTAAGTATATATTTTTTGAGACAAAAGTGACTGGAAAGTTCAGAATACTGTTCATAGAATACTGCCCGAGGTTCATCAAAATGAAACATTGATATACGTGAAACCTGATTTTCAAGCACGCACTGCATTTCTAACGTTAAATGTGTACCTGTACTTTTGATATGTCATGGCAACTTATCAGAAGTTTTGATCGTTGGGGGTCCAAGTGATGAGACCCCTCACTCATCGCTGAAAGGAGACAGACTCAACATAGACTTTCTAGTGACTCCGTCTTTAGCAGCAATCGAAGAAATCGCTCTGTGAGCATTTCTTTCTCCACATTCTAGTGATTGGTGGGGTCTCAGCACTTGGCTGTTACAATCAAAATTTTTTTAAGTACAGGGACACTTTAAAGGGGTTATTCTATCTCAAGAATAAATGTCTGATTAGCAAAAAATCTATCTGCTGGGGCCCCTCCGATCACAAGATGGGGGCCTGTGTTTCTCAGACATATATGTGCACTGCCGCTCCATTCAGCTTTATGGGACTGCCGTATCGGCTATCTCCAGCAGTCCCATAGAGTTGAATGGAGTGGCGGAGATGCATGCATGGCTTCTGCTCTATTCGAAAGGGAGAACACAGTCCTCCATTCTCATGATCAGACATTTATGTCCTATCCTGTGGATAAGAGTTAAGCTTTTGCAATATGACAACCCCTTTAAGGAATATGGCACACGCTGCACTACTTTGGCAGGCTGGTGCACAACTCAGATGGTGTAGCAGATTTACTGGTAAACAACAGAATGGTTGCAAAAAATTATGCAAATAAAAACTAGTTGCATATATGTGGATGGCATTGTTTCTGCCCAACATGCAAAAAATTCTGCAAGCTCCATTCAGATGATTGGTATAGTCACAGAAATGTATTGAAGAAATGTGAATCTGAATATGCTATGTGTGTGTGTGTATATATATATATATATATATATATATATATATGTGTATAGTGGCAATGTGAATAGTGATGGGTGCAGTAAAGTCCCGGGAAGCATGAAAAAGAGGTGTTGTTTGCACCAGGAGCTTGTCACCAAGGGGCCCGGCCTTGGTGGAGTAAAGTTAGTTGGTGGACACCAAGACAGTTAGCTTAGCTGGCTCCAGCTAGTCCGGGGTGGGCTTTTACTGGGAACAGGCAATGTGTTGGGTGGGTGCCTGTTCCCCATGCTCCAGTCAGGGATTTTGGAATATGCCCATGTCCAGGGATGGTATTTAATCCTGCTGTTGGACTTGGGTGTGGGTCCCAGTCTGGGGAACGAGACAGAGTTTTTATGAAACACAGTCCTGCTGGAGGCTCTGGAAGAGTGGTCTCAGCTGGGCTGTCTGAGGTGCCACGGGGCTAGGTGCTAGCTTGACTGTTGGGGGACTCCGTGACGCTTGGGCGCAAGTGGTCACAAGGCCGGAGTCGGGAGGACTACTGGGCCACACTCCTCCAGAAAGGCACGAGACTTTAGACTTTGTGTGAACGGTGCTCTGTACAGCCAGGAGGCTGATGGACATTGGGCTGGGAAAGCCGCATGTTGTGTTGAGTCAGGTTATGTTATGTTTAGTTAGAGCCTAGCCGAGCAGGTGTTTATTTAGTATAATTTATGTTTGTTTTCCTGACGTGACAAATAAAGTGATGTTTGGACCTGAAACTTGGTGTCTGGTGAAGATACTTGTGTGAATGACCCCCAGAGAAGAGCTAACCCCCACAATATATATATATATATATGTTTATGTATAATCTGCCATAATGTTCAGTAGTGACTCCAATTAGACTGCTGAATCACCACCACAGTGAGTTAATATCCAGGACAAAATATTTTTATATGTACTTTTTAAAACAAGAAGGATGTCATTGCACATTACAATACACGTGAAATATTATGTAAGTCTTGTCAGTGAACCACATTCTATATTTCATGTTTGCTTTTCATTAAGGTCGGTAAATGTCACTAAGTGATATAATCTGGCAATTATAACCTTGAGTTGGTCTGAATGTATTATTTCTTTCTAGTCATGTTAAAAAACACTGAAAATTATATTCAAATTCCAACAATCATCAGAAATGATACAATGCGATCTATACATTAACCAATTAAAGAGGTTATCCCATGATTAATAAAAAAAAAAAGTTAAATCTGATATAATATAGTATGTGACAGTCATAACTAGCCCTGTACCTCATGTAGACTCAATGATCTCACCATTGATTGCTCCAATTGCTCTGCTAGATTTAATTAAAGTTGGCAGATTAGGGGTGTGCGCTTTCTCAGGGGGTGTGTCCTTTCTACTGCAGCTGGTGGCAGTTGAAGGATGGAACTGAGCATGTGCTTCCATCTCAGTGATCAGGACAGAGAAATTAGAAAATGCGCAAACAGCAGGTAGATCTATACAGATAGATTTCAGTGAATAACTCAGTGGCTATACTAAATATTTAATTACATTCAATTACAAAAGTATTCAGATCCAGGTGCTGGTTTGAAAAATGTGGAATATTTTTTGCGTGACAACCCCTTTAACTGTAACAATTTAATTTTCCAGAATTACTGTATTTCTTTAAATGCTTATTTGCAAGAAAACCCTGTTTGTCCGTGCCTCTTCAGATTGGCAACAAATAAGGCAAAATTTTTACCATAAACAAAAGATCAGTGGTAGTGGAAGGTGTAATAAGTAAGTGTACAGCACTGAAGAGGTTAAAGTTGAAAAAAGTATGGCTAGTAGTAGTACAATCAAGGCTAATGTATACAATCTCAATAATACAGATTTGCGACCCCTTAATAATTAATCAATAACTTGCAAAAAGGGGAACGCTAAAGGGGAATCCAAACAATTTTTTTTTTATTAACCCCTTCCGGACCCTGCCATTTTTCACCTTAAGGACCAGGCTGTTTTCTGGAAATTTGACGTGTCACTTTATGTGGTAATAACTTTGGAATGCTTTTACTTATCCAAGCCATTCTGAGATTATTTTCTCGTAACACATTGTACTTTATGATAGTGGTAAATTTCAGTCAATATTTTTCATTTTTATTTAAAAAAATACCAAACTTACAAAAAATAAATAAATTAACAACTTTCTAAATTTCATTTTCTCTGCTTTTACAACAGATAATGATACCTCATATAATAGTCATTACTTTACATTTCCCATATGTCTACTTTATGTTTGGATAATTTTGTGAATGCCATTTTATTTTTTGGGGACGTTAGGAGGCTTCGAGGTTTAGAAGCAAATCTTGAAATTTTTCAGAAAATTTCCAAAACCCACTTTTTAAGGACCAATTCAGGTCTGAAGTCACTTTGTGGGGCTTACAAAATAGAAACCACCAATAAATGGCCCCATTTTAGAAACTACACCCCTCAAGGTATTCAAAACTGATTTTAGAAACTTTAACCCTTTAGGTGTTCCAAAAAGAATTAATCTAAAATGTAGGTGGAATTTCAGAACTTCACTATTTAATGGCAGATTTTCCATTTTAATCCATACAGCTAAACAAAACTCAATATTTATTACTCATAAACTGCTGTACGAGCACACGGCAGGGCGCAGAAGGAAAGGAACGCCATATGGTTTTTGGAGATTTCACTGGGATAATTTTAAGTTGCCATGTCGCATTTGAAGACCCCCTGATGCTCCAAAATATTGACCCTATTTTGGAAACTACTGGATACACTTTTTGTGAGGCAAGGTAACAAAAAATAGCTGTTTTGGCACTGTTTTTATTTTTGGTTATTTACAATGTTCATCTGACTAGTTAAATCATATGCTATTTTCATAGAAAAGGTTGTTAAGGACGCGACAATACCAAATATGTCTACTAATTTTACGTAATGAAGCATTTTTGAAAAAAAAAATTTTTTGTGTCTCCATATTCTGAGAGCCAAAGTTTTATTTAAATTTTTTGGTGATTGTCATAGGTAGGGACTAATTTTTTGCAGGATGAGATGACGGTTTAATGGGTACTATTTTGGGGTGCGTAAGACTTTTTGATCGCTTGGTATTGCACTTTTTGTGATGTAAGGTGACAAAAAATGGCTTTTTTGACTCAGTTTTATTTTTTCAGTGACTGCCGGGTCCGTGCTGCTGATCGGGCGGGCGCAGCTCCTGCAATGACCCGTACATGTATGGCGCTGGTCCTTACGTCACATCCACCAGCGCCGTACATGTACAGCAAGGGTCCTCTACGGGATAAACCAAAACTCAATTGGGAAAAGGTGAATAAAACCAGTGCTATTCGCATCAATGAAGATGATTATGTAATAAATCAAATCTAGGGATCTAATATTCATGGCTCAGGAGTATAACTGACTACCCCTTTAGATAACTGTCCCTAGGATAGATAAGTAAAAAGATAGTGCAGAAACGTTAGCAAGCAAAAATTTCTAAAAGTTTTAAACGCGTCGAGCCTTGGTCATTGTTTGATGTGTAGACTGTTAGGGCAACTTTTAAAATCCTGCAGATACATTTCAAAAAAGAACTGTATTGGCTGATTGCCAGCTGCATGTATTGCAGCGAGGGTGGTGAATCAGCCTGTGCTTTCACCATTAATTAGAGAGGTGTAGGCACAGTATTCAAGATTAACAACAGTCTCCATTGAAGCAACTTGAATATTGGCAGTGATTATGGGCCTTTGGGTTTGATACCAATACCTTGAGTCATGTCCATTTTTGCTTGCTAATATTTCTGCACCATCTTTTTTATTATCCAGCCTAGGGACAGGTATCTAAGGTTAGTCAGTTATACTCCTGAGCCGTGAACATTGGATCCCTAGATTTGATCTATTACATAATCCTCTTCATTGGTGCGAGTAGCACTGGTTTTATGCACCTTTTCCCAATTGAGTTTTGGTTTAATAAAGTAATTTTTTTTTTTTATTCCCTTTTTAGCTTCCCCCTTTTTGCAAGTTATTAACTAGTTGTAATACAGGGTCCCTGGGGCTTGCATTATTATAAAGCTAAAGTGACTGGCACTATTACACTGCACTATTGACACTATGAATGACACAATGATAAGGAAAACTCATGGGTGGCTGTTATGTATGGCCAATATAGACCTAGCTCTGTTTATGCTCATGGAAATTGTTTATTATATTATATTGGTGCTGTATTGTAGACTAAAGGTACTACTATGTAGTCATTCTAAAGGACTATTATTAGTGCACACAATGTACTGTGCTAATTTCATCTTTCAAGGGGACATAAAAAAGGAAGTGAAAACTAAAACTACTCTATCAATAACTTTTCTCTTCCATTTTCATTTAATTTTCAGTGGTTATTTTTAATTTCCCATGTTAATATATTTTTTTTAAAACGTATAGTTATCAGAAAGGCAACTTCATTGAATAATAGGCACAACGTCATGGTCTGTACAAATTAGAAATCACTGTACTGCAGTTATATGTTTATTGTTACAGACAGTTTTACAATGCCAGTTCATAGCTCCCACTGTCCCTAGTCCATGGGTGCCAGCTTCCTATTTGTGAATTAGGGCCATCCTTTATTGTATCTCACCTCGGTTGGAGTACTACAAGGCTTAACCTCCTTTTGCTCTCTGAGCTGCTGCCTGGCTGTTTCCACTTGCACTCTAGGCTGGGCTCTCGAAGCTCTGAGCAATTGATCTCTCTAGATACTGCCAGGTCACTCTATCTTGCCAGAGTCTGTAAAGAGCTATAATCCATTTGTCTGCTGCCTGTTGCCTCTATCCTGACCCTCTGCCACCTGACCTGTGCCGCTTCACTGTACTGATCCTGTGCTGCTAGCCCTGACCTTAGGACTGTTTCACAAATTCACACAAACTCTACCAGTGTAATACACTGATAGTCAATGGAGTACAATACAGATGTATGTGCTGCATTGAAACAGGGATCAGACCCTGTAATGTTGAAGTGGGACAAAAATAAAAAATAATAAAAGTGAAAAAAAGTGTTTTTAACAATAAAAAATGTAAGTTTCAATAAAAAAAAGCCCCTTTCCCATAAAAAGAGACATATAAAATTGTAAAAAATAGAAAAAACAAAACAAAACAGACATATTAGGTATCACCGCGTGCGTAACAACCTGCTCTATAAAAATATCACCTGATCCACCCCGTTTGGTCAACACTATCAACTTTGTTTTATAAAAACTGTGCTAAAAAAAGCTATTTTTGTCACCTAACATCACAAAAAGTAATACCAAGCGATCAAAAAGTCATACGCACCCCAAAATCTTACTAATCAAACTGTCATCTCATCCCGCAAAAAATGAGACCCTACCTATGACAATCACCCCAAAAAATAAAAAAAACTATGGCTCTCAGAATATGGAGACACTAAAACACAAAATTATTTTTGTTTAAAAAATGCTGTCATTGTGTAAAGCTTAAATAAACAAAAAAAGGACACATATTAGGTATTGCCACATCCCTAACAACCTGCTCTATAAAAATACCACATGACCTTACCCCCCAGGTGAACACCATAAAAAAAATAGTGTATAAAAAAAGCCATTTTTTTGTCACCTTACATCACAAAAAGTGTAATACCAAGCGATTAAAAAGTCATATGCACCCTAAAATAGTAGCAATCAAACCGTCATCTCATCCCACAAGAAATTAGACTGTACTTAAGACAGTAACCCAAAAAATAAAAAACTATGGCTCTAAAACATAATTTTTTTTATGTTGTTATTGTGTAAAACTGAAATAAACAAAAAAAGCTGACATATTAGGTATCAGCGCGTCCGTAACAACCTTGTCTATAAAAATACCACATGACCTAACCACTCAGATGAACACCGTAAAAAAAAAAAAAAAATGCCCAAAAAAGCAATTTTTTTGTCACCTTACATCACAAAAAGTGTAATACCAAGTGATAAAATAGTCATATGCACCCTAAAATAGTACCAATCAAACTGTCATCTCATCCCACAAAAAATAAGATTCTACATAAGACAGTCGCCCAAAAAAAACAAAAACAAACTATGGCTTTCAGAATATTGAGACACTAAAAAATATTTTTTTTTCAAAAATGCTTTATTATGTAAAACTGAAACAAAAAAAATGAAAAAGTTGTCGTATTTGGTATTATCGCATCCGTAACAACCTGCTCTATAAAAATACCACATGATCTAACCTGTCAGATGAACATTGTAAATACCAAAAAATAAAAACCGTACATAAAGTGTAATATAGAGCAACCAAAAATCACATGTACCCTAAAATAGTATCAACAAAACTGCCACCTTATCCCGTAGTTTCAAAAATGGGGTCTTTTTTTGAGTTTCTACTCTAGGGGTGCATCAGGGGGTCTTCAAATGTGACATGGCAACCTAAAATTATCCCAGTGAAATCTGCCTTCCAAAAACCAAATGGCATTCTTTTCCTTCTGCGCACTTCCATGTGCCTGTACAGCAGTTTACAACCACATATTGGGTGTTTCGGTAATCTACAGAATCAGGGTAAGGCCTCATGCACACGGCCGTTGTTTTGGTCCGCATCTGAGCCGCTGTTTTTGCGGCTCAGGTGCGGACCCATTCACTTCAATGGGGGCGCAAAAGATGCGGATAGCACTCCGTGTGCTGTCCACATCCGTTGCTCCGTTCCGTGGCCCCACAAAAAAATATATAGCATGTCCTATTCTTGTCCGTTTTACGGACAAGAATAGGCATACCTACAATGGGCCGCCCGTTCCACAAATTGTGGAAGGCACACAGGCGGCTTCCGTTCTTTGCGGATCCGCGGTTTGCGGACCGCAAAAAAACAGCACGATCGTGCGGACCGCAAAAAAACAGCACGATCGTGTGCATGAGGCCTAATAAATATTGAGTTTTGTTTGGCTGTTAACTCTTGCTTGGTTACTGGATATAAAGGATTAAAATGGAAAATCTGCCAAAAAAGTGAAAATTCTGAAATGTAATCTCCATTTTCCTTTAATTCTAGTGGAACACCTAAAGGGTTAACAAAGTAAAATCAGCTTTGAATACCTTGAGGGGTGTAGTTTCTAAAATGAGACCATTTATGGGTGGTTTCTATTATGTAAGCCTCACAAAGTGAGTTCTGACAAACTTCTGACCTGAACTGGTCTTTAAAAAGTGGGTTTTGGAAATTTTCTGAAAAATTTCAAGATTTGCTTCTAATGTTCTAAGCCTTCTAACGTCCCAAAAAAAGAAAATTTTATTTACAAAATGATCCAAACATGAAGTAGATATATGGGAAATGTAAAGTATTAACTATTTTAGGAGTTATCACTATCTCTTTTAAAAGAAGAGAAATTGACATTTTGAAAATTGCTAATTTGTACAAAATTTTGGCAAATTTTTGGCATAAAATATTTTACTTAAGTTTACAACTGTCACGAAGTACAATATGTGACGAGAAAACAATCTCAGAATGGCTTGAATAGGTAAAAGCGTTTTAAAGTTATCAACACATAAAATGACACATGTCAGATTTGCAAAAAATGGCCTGGTCCTTAAAGGGAACTTTTCACCAGTTTTATTTTGTCCTAACTAAGGGCAACATAAATAAGTGACTGATTCTCTTAGCAAAATGCTGGGTCACTTTCTTTAATTGACCCAGTAAATCTGTCAACATCTTGTATTGAAAAGCTCCAGCTGATAATGATGAGTCATGAATATTTAAGAGCTCCTGACTCTCCCCGCCCACCTGCTGCTGAATGACAGTTTTTTTCATATGAATCAGCAGCAGGTGGGCAGGGGAGTGGCTATAGCTCTGAATTAAATATATGCTGGACTCAATGACATCACGCTGGCATCTTTGTGTGTATATTATGAGGTAACCATCTGTCACACCAGTAAGTGAATACATCTAAGGCACTTTTTAGTAGTTAATTATTGTATATAATTAGTTAGATTATAATCAAATATCCACATGACAGGTTCCCTTTAAGGTGAAAAATGGCAAGGTCCTTAGTGGGTTAAATGGTAACGGTGTGTAAATAATGTAGCATTGCTAGAAAAGTGAAGAAAGGGGTCATCACTCCAAAACTGGAGAGACAGTCCCTAACTAGCAGAAAACTAAATGGTTGGACAACCCCACAAATGTGGAGCGAACCCCCCTTGTAGGCTCCCTTTATAAACACTCATACCTAGCTTTCACCACAATGTCACACCACCCGAAAACTAAATATATAAAGATATGCCGCCCCATGCTATACCGACAAGGAGTGGACGTTTCCTCTGTGGCCTCAAAACAGAGCAAACAATATATATAAATAACAAATAATATGCCATTAAACATAAAAATGATGTCGGTCCCCTGGCAAGTCAAATGTTGTCAAGAAGCATTTAAAAAAGGGAAAAAAATGGAATAAAGAAGAATAAATTATTATTAATCATGGAAATATGAAAGAAAAAAAACTGTACTGCTATCACATTAGTGCTGATTGAAAGAACACCAGTAGTGGAGGGCAAGCCACCCACCATACGGTTACAGTGATTAGAGATCAGCGTGTTATTGTAGTCAATTTGAAATCTACATTAAGTCCCATGGGTTTCAACATGTTTAATTGAAAGTTCCATTGAAGCTCTTTTTTTATTCAAAATATCAGATCTATTTACCACCCCTCCTCAATGGGGGTATAGTCAATTATCTGCAACTGCAGCTGAGGTTCACTTTGTATGTGTTCAGAGAAATGTTTGGGCACTGGTAAATCCTGACGCTTTTTGCGAATAGTATACCGATGTTGGTTAAGTTGAGTTTTCAAATCAAGAGTAGTCTCCCCCACATAAAGTACATTACAGGGGCAAAATGGTACATAAATTACATGATCACTGTCACATGTCAGAAAATGCTTAATAGGGAATGTCTCTCCCGTGCCTGGATGTGTAAAACACGCAGGGTCTTTACTGGCCTATATCAAACCCAGCCAGCAGTCTCAGCTGGGTGTGGACTAACCTCCATCTCACAGTGAAGCCGTGGAGTCTCTGTGTCATGGCAGACAGGATATCAGATACACAGATAAATAAACAAACAAGTTTCTAGGCGAGAAGCTGGGTATAAGGTCACCTCCTAGCAAATCCCTAACAGCCCTCCCTATACTGCTATGCCCACATTCACACCCTTAAGGTGGGAATAATGTGTCCTCGTGCCTGGGCTGAAAATACCCTAGAATCCCTGAGATGGTGAAAGGGGAATAGGGGCAGCCTGCTCCCTCAGAACCTGGAGGAGACAGACGTAACTCAAACAGCCTAGACAGCAAACAACAAGAAATCTGAAACCAACTTATCTTATATGAGCAGGAACAGCCAATCCTTCCTTCCTTGCTTCCAAAGCCATACAGAAGCTATAACCCGCATGGAACACTGGGAGTGAGAGTAATTTAAACCAACGACCCCACCCAGTGCACCTGAAGGGAGGCGGATCTAGCACGACTCCAAAACAAAACAAAAAACTAAACACGTGCTGCTAATCTGGCAGACCTCCACACATAGTCAGAGCAGGGCATGACAGTACCCCCCCTTCTACGGGTGACCCCGGACACCCCGGACCAACCTTATCCGGGTGGGATCTGTGAAAAGCCCTCACCAGTCGGCTGGCACTGACATCCAGCGCCGGAACCCACATCCTTTCCTCAGGGCCATATGCCCTCCAGTGTACCAGGTACTGAAGGGAACCCTGAAGAATTCTAGAGTCGAGAACCCTGGAGATCTCGAACTCTAAATTTCCATCGACCAGAACAGGAGGAGGGGGCAATGGCGATGGTTCCACCGGTTTCACATATTTTTTCAGGAAAGACCTGTGGAACACATCATGGATCCTCCAAGTCTGCGGAAGATCCAGCCAAAACGCTACTGGATTGATCACCGCAGATATTTTGTACGGACCAATAAATCTTGGACCCAGTTTCCAAAATGGCACTCTGAGTTTAATATTTTTAGTGGACAACCACACCAGATCACTCACACACAGGTCCAGACCAGTCACACGTCTCTTGTCAGCCATTCGCTTATACCTCTCACCCATCTTCTCCAAATTCACTTGGATCCTCCGCCAGATAGAAGACAAGGCAGAAGAAAATCTCTCCTCCTCTGGCATCCCAGAGGAACTAGTCACAGAAAAGGTACCAAACTGAGGATGAAAACCGTATGTGCCCAAAAATGGCGACTTACCCGTGGACTCCTGCCTACAGTTATTCAAAGCAAACTCTGCTAGGGACAAGAATGAGGACCAGTCCTCCTGATTCTCAGCCACAAAGCACCTCAAGTAGGTCTCCAGGTTTTGATTAGTACGCTGTGTCTGTCCATTCGACTGCGGATAAAAAGCCGAAGAGAACGAAAGTTGAATGCCAAGCCGAGAGCAGAACGTCCTCCAAAACCTGGAGACAAACTGCGTGCCCCTATCAGAGACTACATCCAAAGGAATACCATTCAATTTCACAATATTATCAACAAAAATCTGCGCAAGAGTCTTGGCATTAGGCAGACTAGATAATGATATAAAGTGAGCCATTTTACTAAAACGGTCAACTACCACCAAAATTACTGTTTTCCCGGAGGAACTCGGCAGATCCGTAATAAAGTCCAAGGACTAGACGGAATAGACAAAGGAAGAAGTGAACCAGTTGGTCGAGTATGAGCAACCTTTGACTGTGCACAGGTTTCACAAGCTGCCACGTAATCCTCAATGCTCTTACGTAACCCGGGCCACCAGAACCTCCGGGACACAAGGTCACAGGTGGAATTACCACCAGGATGTCCAGCAAGGACAGTATCGTGATGTTCCTTGAATACCTTGTATCGCATTTCTTCAGGAACAAACAACCTCCCTGGGGGACAAGAACCAGGAGCCCCCTCCTGGGCTCCCAACACCTCCATCTCCAATTCGGGGTACAGAGCGGAGACCACCACCCCATCAACCAAAATCGGAGCAGGGTCCTCTGAATCACGTCCCCCAGGAAAACTGTGAGACAAGGCATCTGCCTTGACGTTCTTAACCCCCGGGCGAAAAGTAACCACAAAATTGAACCTGGTAAAAAACAGTGACCATCTAGCCTGTCTAGGGTTCAGACACTTGGCAGATTGCAGGTAAGCCAAATTCTTATGATCTGTATATACTGTAACAGGGTCAGATGCCCCCTCCAACCAGTGACGCCATTTCTCAAAGGCCAACTTGATGGCCAGCAACTCTCTATCTCCTACATCATAATTCTTCTCGGCGACCGAGAGCTTCTTGGAAAAAAAAGCACACGGGACCCATTTGCCAGGAGATGAACCCTGCGACAGCACCGCTCCAACCCCCACTTCTGATGCATCAACCTCCACCACGAATGGCTGAGACACATCGGGCTGCACCAGAATGGGAGCAGACGCAAAACACTTAATAGTCGAAAAGGCCTGCAATGCCTCATCCGACCAGATAAGAGACGTTGGCGCCCTTCTTAGTCATATCAGTGAGAGGTCTTACAAAAATAAATTTTCTAATTAGTAAACCCCAAAAACCGCATCAAAGCTTTCTGATTCTCTGGTCGGTCCCATTCCAGAACCTTTTCGGGGGTCCATACGAAAACCAGAGTCAGAAAGCAGATATCCCAAAAACTGAAGCTCCTGCACAGAAAACACACATTTCTCCAATTTGGCATATAATTTATTCTCCCGAAGGATCGTCAAAATCTGTCTCACATGATCCTGATGGGTCTTCAGATCAGGAGAGTAAATTAAAATGTCATCCAAGTAAACCACCACGAACCTCCCCACCAAATGATGGAAAATGTCATTGACGAATCGCTGAAATACCGCTGGCACGTTCGTCAACCCAAAAGGCATAACCAGATTAAAAAATGACCCTTGTGCATATTGAAGGCCGTTTTCCACTCATCCCCTTCCTTGAATCTGATCAGATTGTAGACCCCTCTCAAATCCAACTTGGAGAACACCTTGGTTCCAACAATCTGATCAAAAAGGTCAGAGATCAAAGGAAGGGGACACGGATCCCGGACCGTAATACGGTTCAATTCCCGGAAATCCAAACAAGGTCTCAGCGATCCATCCTTTTTTTTAACAAAGAATAAACCTACTGCCATCGGAGACTTAGATGGCCTAATATGACCTTTTGCCAAACTCTTGGCGATATACTTCCGCATGACCTCTCTTTCGGGTTGAGAAAGATTGTAAAGCCGAGACTTTGGCAACTTAGCCCCTGGTATGAGATTAACTGGGCAATCATAGTCACGATGAGGGGGCAATTCCTGAGCCCCACCCTCCGAAAAGACATCCGCTAAATCTGAGAGATACTGAGGTAGAGCCGTAGTGGACACACCAGAAATAGATGTGCCAAGACAATTATCCGAACAAAATTCACTCCAGCCAATGATTTGTCTTGCTTGCCAGTCTATAATTGGGTTATGTTTAGTCAACCATGGTAACCCTAAGACTATAGGAACGGGCAAATCCTTCATGACAAAACAAGACATAATCTCAACATGTGAATCACCCACCCTTAACTGAATACCATGAGCAATATGAGTGACACTCCTTTGAGAAAGACGGGAAGAATCAATTGCAAAAACCGGAATCTCTCTTTCTAAAGTGCAAGAACTTAGACCCAGATTTTGAAGTAAAAAAAAAAGTCAATAAGGTTTACCCCAGCACCACAGTCAAGGAATACTTCAACAAAAAATTTTTTTTAGTCTAGCGCCACCATAGCTGGAAGGAGAAAACTAGTATTACAGGGAGCTTGCATACCTGCTTGCTCCACCACTCCATTCACGCTACCAAGAGTCAGGAAAGTTTTTTCTTCTTTTTCTCATCAACATGCGGTTTAACAAAAGGACAAGCAAAAATAAAATGACCACTTTTCCCACAGTAGTAACATAGTTTATGCAATTTCCTAAAGTCTCTACTACCAGAACGGAAAGATACCTGACCCGGCTGCATGGGTTCCTCCCCTACTCCAGAGTTACCTGTAACATCCCCCTGGGAAGCAGTTGAGACGAAACCACTCACAGAAGGGATCCCTTGCGCGGAGGGAGCCTTACACCTCTCTCTAATACGTCTATCTAACCGTACTGCCAAAGACATAGCATTCTCCAAAGAATCTGGGTACTCATGAAAAGCAAGGGCATCTTTCAATCTCTCAGATAACCCCTGACAAAACTGACTACGTAACGCAGGGTCATTCCACTCTGACTCAGTAGCCCATCTCCTAAACTCAACGCAGTAAACCTCTGCAGTATGTTCACCCTGTAATAAATTACGCAATTTAGATTCCGCCATCGAGACCTGATCTGGGTCATCGTAAATTAATCCCAGGGCCTTAAAAAAATTCTTCCACCGACCGGAGAGGCCCGAGAACCGGGTGGCAGAGAAAGGGCCCAGGATTGCGCGTCCCTTTAAGCAGAGAAATGATTATACCAATCCTCTGACTTTCATCACCTGACGACGATGGACGCAGCCGAAGATACAACTTGCATGACTCTCTAAAGCAGATAAAGTTATCCGTACCCCCTGCAAATCTATCAGGAAAAGCGACTTTAGGCTCCCCACAAATTTGACCTGCACCTGATGCCAGAGCATTCTGACACCGTGTGACTGAACTACGCAGATCCGCAACCTCTAGGGATAATCCCTGCATGCGGTCAACTAGCGCATCAATTGACGCCATCACAAAACCGCTGAGCAATGGCAGTCAAAGTATGGCGGGTTATAATGTTACGGCGGACAGGATATCAGATACACAGATAAATAAACAAACAAGTTTCTAGGCGAGAAGCTGGGGATAAGGTCACCTCCTAGCAAATCCCTAACAGCTCTCCCTATACTACTATGCCCACATTCAGACCCTTCGCGATGTGGGCCTATTGACTTTGAGTCCACGGAGGCTGCACAGAGCCACGGAACCGGAAGCCCACAGAAGGGCTGGTACCCACTGTTTGCGTTCTGCAACATGGGCACGGCAGCACCATGGTCGTGTGACTCTACCCTTAATTTGTTCTTAACTATATTTATGGTCAGGGCTAGGACAACGTCGGCGCACGCAGAGACACCTGCCCTGAACATAGTGGCTGAATTGTGCCGGGAGCCACGGCGCGGGTACACCAGTGAAAAAGGGGGCATACCTGAAGGGAGTTTAGAGAAAAAGGGCGGGAGGGAGGGGCGTGAGGCTCGGGCGCCTGGCTGAGCGGCAGGTAGGGGGATAAATAGCCAGACGCCCCTCCCACAAATGCAGGCTGTTAACAGCCTTATTATTTATGGTCAGGGCTAGGACAACGTCGGCGCACGCAGAGACACCTGCCCTGAACATAGTGGCTGAATTGTGCCGGGAGCCACGGCGCGGGTACACCAGTGAAAAAAGGGGGCAAAAAACATCAGTTAGGTACAACACTTTTTGCAAACTACAAAGCCAGTGATCGAAAGGCGAGAGATATCTCTACTCGAGGATTGGGTATATACCTAGTGAAGCAGGAGGGCCGCCACCGCCCCATGGACCGGATGACATGAGCTGGCACCTGATGCCGAGAAGCAGCGGAGTCTGCCCCTAGCGACATGAGTGGCCCGAATTTACCCTGGGGTCATAGCCTAGACCCTGGGCGAAGATATAAACTGAGGGTGCTGAGAAGCTTGCCTGCGTGTGGCAGGAGCGGGCTATCTGGTGATGAACCTTGGATGAGGCCTAGCAGTTGACGCAGCACCTGAACTGGGCACCAATCGTTCAGCGTGGGATAGAATTTACCTCAGAAGGGGGTCCCGTCTGAATGGTTTTGGTGGAAGGTAGCAGGGGAGTGTAATGGCCCTGGCCCCATAACAGATGCTGCTTCAGAGGATGGTTATGGCGATTTGAACCCGCCAGAACCTCACCGGGCCGGAGGAATCCATAAAAGGTGAGATGCATGGCCGCTTTCAAAATCAGGTTAGTGAAGGGCCCAAAAAGGATTACCATCCAATGACGAAAAAGATCCCTGAACAATTTACCGGACACAGGTTGCCTATGGCTCACGGACCCCTTCCCCTCCTTTTGAATACCCCGAAGGGTGGCTTTAGAAAACGAAGACAGAACCTGGGTGATCCAGGAACGCTGACCACCTGGGCGATCCAGGAACGCTGACAACCTGAGCGATCCGGGAACGCTGACAACCTGAGCGATCCGGGAACGCTGACAACCTGAGCGATCCGGGAACGCTGACAACCTGAGCGATCCGGGAACGCTGACAACCTGAGCGATCCGGGAACGCTGACAACCTGAGCGATCCGGGAACGCTGACAACCTGGGCGAAGCGGGAACGCTGACCACCTGGGCGATCCGGGAACGCTGACCACCTGGGCGATCCAGGGACGCTGACCACCTGGGCGATCCAGGGACGCTGACAACCTGGGCGATCCAGGGACGCTGACCACCTGGGCGATCCAGGGACACTGACCACCTGGGCGATCCAGGGACCCTGACAACCTGGGCGATCCAGGGACACTGACAACCTGGGCGATCCAGAGACACTGACATTTAAACGAAGACAGAACCTGGGCGATCCAGGGACGCTGACCACCTGGGCGATCCAGGGACGCTGACCACCTGGGCGGTCCAGGGACGCTGACCACCTGGGCGGTCCAGGGACGCTGACCACCTGGGCGGTCCAGGGACGCTGACCACCTGGGCGATCCAGGGACGCTGACCACCTGGGCGATCCAGGGACGCTGACCACCTGGGCGGTCCAGGGACGCTGACCACCTGGGCGATCCAGGGACGCTGACCACCTGGGCGATCCAGGGACACTGACAACCTGGGCGATCCAGGGACACCGACAACCCGGGCAATCCAGGGACACCGACAACCTGGGCGATCCAGGGACACCGACAACCTGAGCGATCCAGGGACCCTGACAACCTGGGCGATCCAGGGACCCTGACAACCTGGGCGGTCCAGGGACACTGAAAACCTGAGCGATCCAAGGACACTGACAACCTGGGCGATCCAGGAACATTGACAACCTGGGCGATCCAGGAAACACTGACAACCTGGGCGATCTGGGAGGCACTGAGATCCCGGGAGGGCCAGGGGACCCCGGCCATACGTAAAGACCAGGAGACAGAAGCAGATTTGAACCGGAAAACGAAAAACCTGTGTTTTCTGAGACCGTGAAGTGAAAACACGTAAATCGCTAATTCTGGTATTGTGATGCAAGGCAGATAAACTAAAAATTAAACGTACAGAGCCCCAAATAATTTGGCAGGGGACCCAAAACTGCGCCCCCCCCTGAAAGCGGGAGGGCAACCTGCATCCCAAAACAAGAATTAATAGATATGCAAGATAGCATGGTTATATGTGAAAACAACCTCTGACACCATTTTTAACACAATAGGCTCTCATGCTGAGCCGGCATGTGACCGGCAGTTCCCTGACCAGAACGCCGCTCCCCCAACCCTGCCGCCCGCACACGTGCGAGCGCAACATGCTGGGGGGAGCGGCAATCAAGCGTGCACCAGCAGGGGGCAGGATACCAGGTCGGGTGCGAGACGCAGCTAGAACGGAGCGAGCTGAGCCTCGATCACCTTTTTTTTTTTATTTTTTTTTTTATTTTTTTTTTTATTTAGGCGACACAGACACCCTGGGCGATCCAGGCACATTGAGACCCTGGGCGATCCAGGAGACACAGACACCCTGGGCGATCCAGGCACATTGAGACCCTGGGCAATCCAGGAGACACAGACACCCTGGGCGATCCAGGAGACACAGAAACCCTGGGCGATCCAGGAGATACAGACGCCCTGGGCGAACCCAGGATAGCGTAAAGCACATGGAGGGACCGAAAAACGCAAAACTAAAATGGTGATAAAGCAGAGGAACAGGCCGGACGACATGCGAATGTTGCTCTGTGTTACCAATACCTAAATGGAGCCAGACCAACCGCTGAAATAGCTCGCCGGACAACTGCAGAACGCTAGACAAGTGACTCATGCTACCATATTCCTAGGAAAACTACCCATGCTGCCAACTCTCCACAAGGACCCATCCACGATGCCATGGCGACCAACCCCACTCCAGAGTCATATGCACACCGGATCCGAACCTGACTAAACGCCTAACAACCCCAATTGACCCTTGCTATATGTGCTGCACTGATGCTGCCACAATTATTGATAGCGCAGCATCGCACTGCGTGCATTCATCCGCTGGAATACCATCAAATGAACTCCTTTTCCAGAGTGTAATGCTACTTTCGCCTAAAAGAGCGGTCTGAGCCTTAATATAATATAAAACTTGCTGGAGTGTCACCGTATGACTATCATGTCAGCCTGCCTGAGCAGCCCACACGTCTCAGAGCGGAGAGGCAAAACATAGTACTGTGACGCCGCTCCCCCCCCCGCCCCGTCACCTGAACCAGCGAGGGGGATCCGTGCTGGGGGAGAGCGGCGTCTAAAACCAGCCCCGGGAGCTGGAAACCGGCTGGGAGAGGAGCTGAGCTAGACCGAAGCTAGCCGAGCCCTGATTACTTTCTGGGAGCCAGACGATCGACGATCCAGAATTCGGTGGCGCAGGCGCAGAAGACCGGAAGCCACTTGGACGGACGAAATGAGGAAGCGCGATACGCAGGAGATGCGTGAGGCTCGGGCGCCTGGCTGAGCGGCAGGTAGGGGGATAAATAGCCAGACGCCCCTCCCACAAATGCAGGCTGTTAACAGCCTTATTATTAGATAAGTTATACATTTATTGGGCAAAAGACTTTTTGCTGGTTTATATTCTCCTAGCTACTAACATATAAAACCATAACAAATTAAAATGATATTTGAACATACCGGTATATGACTATGCGCTTATTGCCTGACAACAATGATTTATTAGGGGCTTTACCATGGGAAATTCTGTATTTTCTGTTAGTTTCCCTTAATTTACAGAGTAAACAGCATAGATTACAATAATCCTTAGTTTATAACGTGTTCTAAATTATTATGCAAATTATATGTTTCTCTGATTTTCCTAAATGGTCTATGCAAATGACAGTCAGTATCATTTTCAAGTCATCAACCATTATAGTATAAATACAATTTAATTGAACAAACCTCCCAATGATAACAATTTTTTTTTACAAACTAAAACACTCAAATTATTATGCACAATAGAGTTTGAAAACATTTTTAGCTTGTAAAGAACTGAAAATAGTCATTTGTTGAATTTGCAGCATTAAGAGGTCACATTTACTGAAATCAAAAGCTATTTCAAACACAAACATCTTAACAGGCCAAGTTACATGTTAACATAGGACCCCTTCTTTGAAATCACCTTCACAATTCTTGAATAATTGCATCCATTGAACTTGTGAGTTTTTGGAAAGTTTCTACTTGAATTTCTTTGCATGGTGTCCAATTAGGCTCCCAGAGCTGCTGTTTTGATGTGGACTGCATCCCACCCTGATAAATCTTTTGCTTGAGGATACGTCATAGATTCACAATTGGGTTGAGGTCAGGGGAAGATGGTGGCCACACCATGAATTTCTGTCTTTTTATGCCCATAGCAGCCAATGAGGTAGAGGTATTCTTTGTAAAATGAGATGGTGCATTATCATGCATGAAGATAAATTTCTGCACCATGGAAGAAAAGGGTCAGTCATAAACGCTATATACTTTTCTGAAATAAACCTTTTCTAAAGGAACCTACTAGCTCTTTCCCCATGATTAAGGTCCAAAGCATAACTCCGCCACCTCCTTTTTGATAATGCAGACTTGTTGGGACATGGTGGCCCTCCACCATCCATCCACTACTCCATCTATCTAGACTATCCAGGGTTGCATAGGTCCTGATTTTGGGTGTTGAAAATGAATTAGAGTGGAAGAACCAGTGGTGGAATGTATTGTAAGGGTATTTTTAAGTACTGATTGGTTCTGTTCCCTTTAATTCTTTTTAATACTCTGTGTAATAATTTACAAGTTTCCTTGTAATGAAGTGGGTTAGAGATAGTACCCAACCCCCATTGTGCTGATAAGCAAACATTCCTGAGTGATCTCAGAGACATGCATGCTGCACACTGGAGAAGGGGCTAACAGGTTTAAACTTTGTGACACACATTCCTTCAGGAGAGTCCATTGAAGACTTCTTCCTAGGTAGGATGTAAGTATGACTTGCCCGCTGGGGTGTCGATCATGTGTTATAACGTGGTAGACAGCCATGGGTTATAGCATGATCGACTGAGTCTCCACCCCATTTAGGCTAGTGATGTTTTTATTATTCTGTATGTGATTTATTTTATTTATTTTTCTGTTATCATGTATTTAATCACACTTAGTAAATATATTTATTCACAAAGCCTGCATAAGCTTATTAATTCTCAAATCTTTAGAATTCACGTTATGTTACACATGGCACTGCAATTGTTTCTGCTTGTGAGCACTGGTTAGAGATGGCCAAATAGTAGGTTTATGCACAACTGCAAGCCTCGAGGTTCGCCAGACTCCAGAGGCACCAGCAGCTTGAAATACCAGTTTTATACTTTGTAATAGCATTTTATCAGCTTCTCTCTAAATCCGAATCTGAATTTGTCTGGCAGAAACCTTCCTCAATACGCCTTTATCTGCACAAACCCGTCTGTGCTCTGAATCAGACTGAATCAAATCTCTTCACAGTACGATGATCACGCTCAAGTTTTTGTGAAATAGTGAATGTTTTCATATCTTGTCTAAGGTACTACACTATTTGATGCTTTTTGGCAGCAAAGAGATTCTTTTTATTTCCCATATTCCTTGAATCCTGTGGCTTGCTTAATAATGTGGAACTGTCACGGACGTTCCTGCGAAAGGTGGCAGGAGATTGGTGAGACTGGCAACACATGGTTTAATCTGACTTACCCCTTACCTCAGGTGTTGCTAATGTGGTCAATTTGGAACATGGTAAAGTCCATGGCACTAGGTCCAGCATCATATACACAAGCTGACACGTTCTGGCTCATAAGGCTCAGGTCTATGACAAAACTTTCTTAAAAAATATCAGCATTAGCATGAGCGAATCAAAGTTTCCGAAGTTGAATTTCTCCTGAATTTCTGGAAAACTTTGATTTGTTACAAAGCTGAATTTCCTGGCCCATTAAATTGGGGTGATATACAGTACCTGTCTCATTGTACTGTTTGAGGCGTGTCCACATTGATCAATAGATAAGCAATTCTATTAGGCCCTGATTCACAAATTGGGGCATTACACATGTCTCATTTTACTGTTTGAGATGTGTCCACATTGATTAATAGTTAAGCAATTCTATTAGGCTCTGATTCACAAATTGCGGTGATACACCTGTTTTTACTGTTTGTGGCCTGTCCACATTGATATTTATCCGCTTCTGTTAGCCAAACAGTTATTGTGATTTAGTGTTACAGAGCTGTCTTATTTATCACTGTGTGGGCAGTGCAAATAAATTGATTGTTCACACAGCAGAGTTGCCCACGGGTTGAGCATCCTTTTTTTGTTGGAAAAATTATTCTTTTATCTTAAAAATTATTATTTTAGCGAAAACATGTCTTGTACCAAGATAATTAGTCTTTTACCAAATAAATTAGTCTTTTACCAAATAAATTAGTCTGCTCCAGTATCACAATCTCTGATCCCTTTGACGAACGACATTGAGCGGGTAACTCTCGCACCTGTTGGCAAAGGGTAGACACACGGCGATCCCTTCTGAGCAGCGCATGCATCCCCACACATGTAAGGGCATCACAGAATGCTGAACGCTACTTGGCCCTCCAGGAATTTGGACACAGTAGTGTTCAATTAGTGTCATTATTAGGCCATGGTTACTGATGAAAGGAAGAGTGTCTTAACTGCAGCAACTTTAATTAGATGTTTTTGAACGCCTGACTGTTTCCCATACAAGGCTGAGAAGGCATAACCCGCACCTGTCCATAAGGTCTGGGATCCCTCCATACCATGAACTTAATGGTATTTTGCTTTCAACATGTATTAGGGTTAAAACCAGATGGGCCGAACTTGCTGGATGGATCAAACATGGCAGCTGGATTATTGCCATAAGGGAGCAGTCTCATTGTTTAGCGTAATGAACCGCACAAATTGCTCCACCAACTCAACACAAATTCATCGTAGCTAATACATTCTTTTAGTCAGTGTTTTGCATCACTATTTGATCAAAATTTGTAAGTCAAAAAGCAGTAGTGGGTCCAAAACACATATGAGATGCAAATAATTCCATTATATTTTATCTATGTTAAAAAGTTATGGATTGGTTGTGCACACCTCATATGAAGTAAAATATATATGTCAGACCTTGTTAGAGTAGGTACTAAATATTTATTGTACATAAATTAAAAAAGAGGTTGTATAAAAACACTTAATAGCTGAGCAATGTGTCAACAGAACATCTTCATATTTGATACCCCTGATAGAGGATCAATCTTAAGCGTAATTTTGTACGGGCACGGACAGCCTTTAATATAAATGCCTATTCTTGTCCACAAAGCACGGACAAGAATAGGACAGGTTATATTTTTTTAACGGGGCCACGGAACCAAGCAACAGATGCAGGCAGCACACGGAGTGCTGTCGACATCTTTTGCGACCCCATTGAAGTGAATGGGTCCGCATCCAAACCACCAAAACGGCAGCTCGGATGCGGTCCAAAACAACGGCCATGTGCATGAGGCCTTATTGTGATTCGTGACAAATTAATTCGGAATGAATTGAATTTCTTGACGAACTTTGTCAAATCGTCAGAATCAAATTTTTCTAAACTTTTCTCATCTCTAATGAGCATGATCTAATATCATAGTTTTATCTGCACTGGACTCTATTATTGAATATATATGAATAAAGTAATTATTTGAGCATCATGAGTACCTGTCTAGTTCGGGTGTTTTCCTTCTACTGGCACCACCAAGATACGGAATGCAGATGACATCTCTGCTTCTATTCGATAGTTCTTGGTTTGATATCCATCAGCTTTTACGTTTCATACAGTCAATGTGCCAGAGGATATTTTCACCTCTGCATTTTTAAATCCGGCAGGCTGTTCCCACGGAAGAACAGCCTGCCTGAGTTTACCACATTCAGCATAGCTGGATAATGCCACAAACTGCAGGATCTCCATTAAATACAGTGGTATCCGACAGAGATAATGCTGCCTTTCGGACAGACAATAAGTCCTACTTTTGTAATGACCGGCAACACGCACAGGGAGGAAAAAGGGAAAGCCCTGCCCAAGGGAGAGGGAAAGGTGGTGACCCCTAACTCACCTTGCGGCTGGCACCTGACTGCCCTGACGTCCCTAGACGGGTTCCTCACCCGTGCGGCGATCACCTGCCTAAACCCTGGCTTTCCCTGAAATGAGCCCTAGATAGTGAACGGGCCGGTGGGATCGCTAGTCCGCACCACTGCACTAAGAGGGAAACACCAGGGAGAGGACAGACAAATACAGACAAACACATACACCCAGGTGGGCGACCACAGCAGTCCACAAAGGTCCAACAGGGATCCGGAGGGTAGCGTTCTGAATCAACAATCAGAGAACGCAGCAACACAGCTCCAGTGGGTCAGAATAGATGTCCAGGCAGGAAGCTCTATATCTGGCAACCAGAGAAGTGTGAGAGGGGAATATAAGGAGGATTGGGAGTGCTGGACAAGGAACAGCTGAGGAGAATTAGCTACGGATCCCTGAGTGAGCCAAAAGGGTTTGCAAAGCAAACCCAGAAAGCTACAATAAGGAAACAGCCCTATCTTACATAGAGCGTGCAGCCAACCGCTGCGACCTCCTGACCCCGGGTACAACGGAGTCAGGCGTGGCTCTTGACACCCTTGTGACAGTACCCCCTCTCTACGAGGGGCCTCCGGACACTTAGGACCAGGTCTCTCAGGATGAGAGGCATGAAAAACCCGAACTAGCCTGTCGGCGTTTACCTCAGACGCAGGAACCCACATTCTTTCCTTGGGACCGTAACCTCTCCAATGCACCAGATATTGAATAGAGCGGCGGACCCGACGAGAATTAATAATTTTGGATATCTGAAATTCTAGATTACCATCCACGACAACAGGAGGGGGTGGCAGCGGTGACGGTTCTAAAGGTGGAACATATTTTTTGAGTAACGACTTATGAAAGACATTATGGATTTTAAAAGTCTGAGGTAGCTCCAGGCGAAAAGCCACGGGGTTGATGATGGCTACAATTTTGTAAGGACCAATAAACCTAGGACCCAGTTTCCAAGAGGGAACCTTCAATTTGATATTCCTAGTAGACAACCACACAGTCATTCACTCCTAGGTCCGGACCTGGCGACCGCCTCTTATCAGCCATGCATTTGTATTTACCTCCCATATTTTTCAAGTTAGCTTGCACCTTCTGCCATACCGATGAAAGAGATGACGAAAACCGTTCCTCTTCGAGAACCCCAGAAGACCCCCCCTCTTTGAAAGTACAGAATTGGGGGTGAAAACCATATGCACCAAGAAATGGTGACTTGCCAGTGGATTCCTGACAACGATTATTTATGGCAAACTCAGCTAACGGTAAATATGATGACCACAACCCTTGGTTTTCAGACACAAAACATCTTAGATATGTCTCCAGGTTTTGGTTGGTACGCTCAGTCTGTCCATTCGACTGAGGATGGAAAGCTGAGGAAAAGGACAAGTGTACCCCCAAACGGGAACAAAAAGCTTTCCAAAATTTAGAAATAAACTGGGTTCCCCGATCCGAAACAACATCGGAGGGGACCCTGTGAAGCTTCACGATCTCACTGACGAATACCTGAGCAAGAGTTTTAGCATTAGGTAGTGCGGGTAACACAATGAAGTGTACCATTTTGCTAAACCTATCCACTACTACCAAAATAACTGTTTTACCCGCAGACAAAGGTAAGTCAGTGATAAAATCCATTGACAGATGTGTCCATGGTCTATTGGGAATGACGAGGGGTAATAGAGACCCTGCAGGACATGTATGTGAAACCTTTGCGCGCGCACAGGTAGAACAAGAAGACACAAAATCCAATACATCCTGACGCAACCTTGGCCACCAAAACCGACGAGACAATAGCTCCAAGGTTGCTTTACTACCCGGGTGCCCAGCAAGTGCCGAATTCTGATGTTCCTTTAATAATTCGAAACGTAGGTTCAATGGTACAAACAATTTCTCTGAGGGGCAAGAGACCGGGGCGTCCCCCTGGGCCTCTAACACCTTCCCCTCCAGAACAGAGTGTACCGCAGAAACAACCACTCCTCTTTGAAGAATGGGCACCGGATCACTCACATTACCCCCTCCAGGGAAACAACGAGAGAGTGCATCAGCCTTGGTATTCTTTGCCCCAGGATGATAGGTAATCACAAAGTTAAACCTGGTAAAAAATAGCGACCACCTAGCCTGTCTAGGGGTGAGACGCTTAGCTGATTCGAGGTACAGAAGATTTTTGTGGTCCGTAAACACAGTGACGGGGTGGACTGCCCCCTCTAAAAAGTGATGCCATTCTTCAAACGCTAGTTTAATAGCTAATAGTTCCCTATTGCCAATATCGTAGTTCTTTTCTGCTGCAGATAGTTTTTTTAGAAAAGAAAGCACAAGGACGCCATTTGCCAGGAGACGGACCCTGAGACAGTACAGCCCCCACTCCCACCTCTGATGCATCGACTTCAACAATAAAAGGCTGAGAGACATCAGGTTGGACTAGTACAGGTGCTGAGGTAAACCTCTCTTTTAGAGAGGAAAAAGCAACTTTAGCGGCGTCAGACCATTTAGAAAAATCTGTCCCTTTCCTAGTCATGTCAGTAAGGGGTTTTACAATCACCGAATAATTTTTAATGAATTTCCTGTAGAAATTCGCGAAGCCCAAGAACCGTTGTAGTGCTTTGAGGTTCTCAGGAAGATCCCAATCCAAAAGTGCCTGGACCTTCCTAGGATCCATACGGAAACCTGACGCAGATAAAAAATAACCTAGGAATTGTATCTCCTTAACGGCAAAGACACATTTTTAAATTTTAGCACATAATTCATTCGTCGGTAGGACCTGTAGTACTTGTCTGACATGCACCTCATGAGATTAGATGACTAAAAATGTCATTAACGAAATGTTGAAAGACGGCAGGAGCATTGGTCAGACCGAAAGGCATAACTAGATTTTCATAATGCCCCTCAGGGGTGTTAAAAGCTGTTTTCCACTCATCCCCCTCCTTAATATGAATCAGATTGTAAGCCCCCCTAGCTTGGAGTTTGGAGAACCACCTAGCACCCGCAATCTGGTTAAACAGGTCAGGAATGAGAGGAAGAGGGTATGGGTCTCGGATGGTTATCCGATTTAATTCGCGAAAATCTAGGCAAGGACGCAGGCCCCCATCTTTCTTTTTAACAAAGAAAAACCCTGCAGCCACGGGTGAAGAAGAGGGTCTGATGTGTCCCTTAGCCAAACTCTCGGAGATATAATCTTTCATGGCTTGTCTCTCTGGACCTGAAAGATTATATAACCTTCCCACCCGCTGTTCTTCATTACCAGAGGGCGCAGTTTAAAGTATAATTTACAGGCCTCACGGAATGTCAAAAACTTGTCCCTTCCCCCAGAAAATCTGTCAGGGAGAGGGACCTTGGGTTCTGCAACAACCTGGTTACCAGTAGCAACCGCTGGGCTTGCGGTCTGTTGTAATTGCTGCTGTTGCTGGAGGACCGACGCCTTCAATCCTGCCACCTCCAAAGACAGGCCATGAAATTGTTTGGACAGAGCAGAAATTTGATCCATACTGGATTCTAAGTAGGTAAATTATTTTTTATTTTATTTTTACCTACACAAAAATAAGGGCCAGATATAATGTAATGACCGGCAACACGCACAGGGAGGAAAAAGGGAAAGCCCTGCCCAAGGGAGATGGAAAGGTGGTGACCCCTAACTCACCTTGCGGCTGGCACCTGACTGCCCTGACGTCCCTAGACGGGTTCCTCACCCGTGCGGCGATCACGTGCCTAAACCCTGGCTTTCCCTGAAATGAGCCCTAGATAGTGAACGGGCCGGTGGGATCGCTAGTCCGCACCACTGCACTAAGAGGGAAACACCAGGGAGAGGACAGACAAATACAGACAAACACATACACCCAGGTGGGCGACCACAGCAGTCCACAAAGGTCCAACAGGGATCCGGAGGGTAGCGTTCTGAATCAACAATCAGAGAACGCAGCAACACAGCTCCAGTGGGTCAGAATAGATGTCCAGGCAGGAAGCTCTATATCTGGCAACCAGAGAAGTGTGAGATGGGAATATAAGGAGGATTGGGAGTGCTGGACAAGGAACAGCTGAGGAGAATTAGCTACGGATCCCTGAGTGAGCCAAAAGGGTTTGCAAAGCAAACCCAGAAAGCTACAATAAGGAAACAGCCCTATCTTACAAAGAGCGTGCAGCCAACCGCTGCGACCTCCTGACCCCGGGTACAACGGAGTCAGGCGTGGCTCTTGACACCCTCGTGACAACTTTGTAGTGGATGGGGATCCGTCAGTTCGCAGCATCATCTGGCTATGCTGGATACGGTGAATTCTGGCAAGCTGTACCTCTGCCGGAACAGCCTGATGGATTTCACAATGCAGATGTGAACGTAGCCTAATGTGATAAGTTCCAGAAGGGGTCAGGATGTCTATATTCTTCCCACAATACAGTTGGGCAGTATAACATAAGTTTTATCTTGTGTATATTATGGGCTGCTGGAATTTCAGGCGCTCACACAACTCACTCCCATCCTCTCTCTGGTATGCCTGGAATTGAACAGCTTCTTAGAGTGGCCACTTCTTGTAAGATTGAGATCTGTCTGACAGGTAATTGGCCCTGTGATGTTCTGTACTCAGCCAAAGTAGGACTGATTACTTCTATCAGAAGTGACTGGAAAACCACATGTAAGTGGGCAACAAGATGAGACGCCTTTCGTTTGTGCTGTGCCAGCATGCATTTCTCCAAGACAGCTATGTCCTGAGAATAATCGAAGGAAAAGGGGTGAAAGAAAAAAGGAGAATGAGAAGTGAGTTAGCTGGTGGTTCACTTTACTGCTTGGAAGGCTCTTAAAAGAAAAGAATGCACAATCAAAGCAAAGTAGAGATACAATCTATGTACAGAATGAAATCACTAACAGCTGCAGCTGGTTAAAGCTTAAAAGACTACATCTCCCATGATGCTCGGTCGGCCCTGGTTTACATAATGGATCATGGAAGGCAGCTTGTCAGAACTTGGCAAAGCACTCTCCTGCTTGGCTATTGGATGAGGGGTCTGGAAAACTTCCACTTCATGTTCTTTTTTCAGGGTATTGCACACAATTTCACAAATTAGGACCTGCTGTGTATTTTTCACTGTGAAAGTGGCAGTTTCATTATAGGAAACATTTTAAATTGCAGCCTGCGGGGCATGAAAAAGGTTTAATGGCTCTTTGTATAGAGGAAATCCTGAGGATGGCATTCTTAAAGTATACTTTTCATAATAAATCAACAATACTAAAAAGTATATAAAGCTACCCACAATATACATTTGTTCCACTACATTAATGCAATGGTACTGTACATACCAGGAGTACATAAGTTATAATAATAATCTTTATTTATATAGCGCCAACATATTCCGCAGCGCTTTACAGTTCAGGGTTTTATGTACAAACAGTCATAAATAACATAGTGTAAGGGATCGCTCTCTCTCAGGGGGCCACAATCACAGACTTCTTCACAGACAACAGGATTTAATGTCCAAACTGGTGCTTTATTGTGGAACTTCACCACCCGCACAAACAATAGCATTCAAAATAAACACCTACCCGTCTGGCCTCTAACTAATACATAGTTTATTTCCCTGACTCAGCTCTAAGCACAGCTTATACAAAGGATCTCAAGGTCAAGGCCTTAGCAGGTACGCTCAACGAACACAAGTCCAGACAGAGAAGAGATCTGGCTACGCATAGCCTCGTGGCCCCTCAGCCCTCCTGGCTGAGACCACCCAGAGCCTCTGTAGGCCTCTGTTTCCAAGTCTTCTCTCTCCTCAGACTGACACACAGAGGGTTAGTTTTATCCCTCCTTGATTACAGCAGGCCTCACCTGCGATGACCTCAGGTAAAAGACAACATGCGTATTAGAAGGGTGTTGACTGGCAGATCCCACTACCAAACTATGCTTTGCTGAAACCCCTGCAGCTTTCTGGATTTTATTTATCTCACCCAGCTGAGGTATCTGGGGGATATATACACCTTCCAGCACTTATACCGTACACATCACCACAATAGCGACAGACATGTCAATAATTACAACAAGAGGAATGAGGTCCCTGCTCTGAAGACCTTACAATCTATGAGACATAAAGAGTGATCTGGGTCTGGGTATTAAACCTCACAAATTCCTTACCACCTGTTCTAAATATACTAATACTGACTATGCTACAGTTATCTTCCCTGATTCCCCCTAAGCATGCAACTCAAAATGCATGTTTATTTCAGTAAAGAGAGGGATTGGTAGGTTCCAGACACCTCTCTCATTTCTAGTTTTGTGGGGAATTAAAGAGTTGGGTATGCTGGATTAGAGTTACCTCCAGCTACAAATAGTCAGGCTATTCCCATACATTTTTGATGATGATATTTATATATATATGGCCAGTTTAAAGATGTTGTCCAAGTGTTTAATACTGATAACCCACCCTCAGGGTAAGCCATCATTATCTGATTGGCGGGGGTCTGAGTCCCGGCACCTCCACCGATAAGTTGTTTGAAGAGACTACATCTTGCTGAAATAGCAAGTACAGCCACCATCCAATGAACAGCGTGGTGTTTGGTAACCTGCGAGGAGCCTATCGTACTCACGAGAGCACCGCAGCCTTTTCAAACAGCTGATCAGCAGTGGGTGCTGGGCGTCAGACCCCCCGACCGATCACATACTTATGACCTATCCTGAGTAAGGCCATCCATATTACACACTCTGACAACCCCTTTTAGTTGGCTGAATGTTTTTGGACTTTTCTAAACTAATTTAAAACACTAGAGCACATTGTTAAAGAAGTTGTCCATTTTCTTTTTTTTATGGCAAAATACTGTGGTGCTTGTAAAATAATAAAACAAATTTACCTTCATTATCTGATCTAGCGCTGCTGTGGCTTACTTTTCCTGCAGCTATTGTTGGGGCTGAAGTGGTGATGTTCCCTACAGCCAGTGGCGGATCCAGAGCCTGGTGTCGGAATGGGCACTGACCCGTTGCCCCCCAACCCCCCCCCCCCCCCCGGATCCGCCAATGCCTACACCGCTGCATATTTGCTACAATTTATGCCAGAAACTGGCAGAAATTATAGTTCAAATCTAATGAATCAGAATAAGACCACAGCACTCATCCACTAACGGCTTTTATGGGTGCGTGTCCCAGGTTGATTCCATACACCACAGAAATCTGTATATATCCTGTCTATTAAGTTTGAGACAGCACGCCAAAGGAATGATTTCAAAAACTCAGCTTTTATTCATTCAAATTTTAACACCAGTGGAACATTTATTACACCGTTTCGGGCCCAATTTTCATGCCCTTCTTCAGGCTGTGTATGAGGGAGTTAGGATTCACGGCATGCATGCCTTTGGCGTGCTGTCTCAAACTTAATAGACAGGATTATTCAAATCTAAGCTCTCTCTTAGCTGGTGTATATTTGTATTTCTGGTGCACAGACTGCTGTCACATGTGGCAAATTTATTAAAAGGCCTATGGCTTCTTAATAGATTTGAGACATTTTATGCCATCAGACTTTATACTAAAATTGGTGTATGTAATGAGAGTCTTTGTTTATCTGCCCACTGTTTTTACTTTGGAGTTCTTAAAGGAGTTGTCCAGGATTTTGGCCTATAGGATAGGTCTATAGGATAGGTCATCAATACGAGATTGTTGGGGGTCAGACTTCGAGCACCAATGCCAATCAGATGTTTAAAAAGGCCTCCTCCTAGTCCTGTGAAATCCTGTTTGTTAGTCACGTGGCCAATGTGAATGGTACTAGGCTACAATACCAAGCACAGCCATCTATACATCGTACAACTTTGTGCTTGGTAAGCTGTGAGAAGGTTGCAGCACTAATAGAAGCTCCATGGTTTCTCCAAACAGTTGATCAGTGGGGGTGTCGGTATCAGACCCCCTTGATTTAGATATTGATGACCTATCCTGAAACATGTAACAATAGCGTGCTTGGGAGTTGGCCAAGGACTATATGCAGGGTAGAATTTTACTATATCAGTTTTTTACTTTGTTGTGGGGAGAATATTAGACTTGTCTAATCAATTCTACCTTCTCTACGTTATATGCAATACAAATGCCACGCAAAAAATAAATAAAAAAAACAGTACATTGACCACATGACAGCACTGTACAATGCCTAAATATTGGTTTTATATGTTGCCCACCCATGAGTTTTATACAGTACAATAACAAAGAATAACAAAACATTATGTCCAAATATTTTTGCTGGGATTTCTCTTCTGTACTGCGCCTGTGTCGGTTACTGAACTGCACGCGGCAGACTTTATGAGAAGTCACGGCCAGGTGCAATGACGTTCACAATGCCTGGCACTGGCAATCACAGTGGAGAGAGTGCTGCATTTTGAAGACAGAGTGGAACCTCTAGCGGTAACGGCTTGCCCTCGTTGGGCTTAGAGGCTCAATTGCATATATTAAAATGTATTTTTTCACTGAAATATCGGGATGGCACCAAGATGGGGTGGGGAGCCTTTTTGCTGCCGAGGGCCATTGTATCTTTGTAACATTGTTCGGAGGCCATACAAAATTCTCAACTTAAAAATTTGACAGCTATATTTGATCAAACATATAAGTGACTTAAGGCTAAGTTACAGAAATTGCGCTTCAATTTAAAAAAATCTAGAACACTGTATTTTTGCAGCACAAAATGGCGCCTGCACTATATATTACAAATAGTACAGGCACCATGTTGACCACATGACCATATTTAAGTTGAGTATATTATATATTTAGTTCTTTCTTTGGCATTAATAGCAGCCAAGCTCATCCCAGAGAGGTCCAGAGAGGGGTTCACACAGCTTTCACTCTCCCTCCCACTGTCCCTGCCTCTTTCTTTGCAACTGTCCCTACCTCAGCCTCAGATCTGCCCCCCACATCCATCAGCCTCAAATCAACCTCCTAACAGACCATTATCAGACCCTCCCCAGCTTTAGCCTCAGATCACACTCCCATCAGACCTCCCAACCTCAGATCAGACCCTCTCTAGCCTCAGATTAGCCCCATCAGACCCTCCCTAGCCTCAGATCACACCCCCATCAGACTTCACAACCTCAGATCAGATCCCCATCAGACCTTTTAACCTCAGATCAGACCCCAATCAGACCTCTGTAGCCTCAGATCAGCCCCCATAAGACCCCCCAGCTTCAGATAACACCCTCATCAGACCCCCCAGCCTCAGATCAAACCCCCCAGCCTCAGAACAGACCTCCAATAGGCCCCCCAGCCTCAGATCAGACTCTATTAGACCCCCAGCCTCAGATCAGCCCCTATCAGACCCCACTGCCTCAGATCAGACCCCCCATAGGCCCCCAGCCTCAGATCAGACCCCTTTCAGAACCCAGCCTCGGATCAGACCCCCAGCCTCAGATCACCCCCCCCAGCCTCAGATCAGCACCCATCACCTTCCTGTGCCTTCCGCATGCTAATGACCACTTCCATAATGGAAGCGGTCATTAGCATATTCTGGCAGGGGGCCAGGAGCCACATGAAATGGTCCATATGTGGCCCGTGGGCCATAAGTGAAGGAGCCTTAATTACCCCAGGGTTGCCAACCACTTACTTGTGAAGATCAGGTTGCGCATGCACTGGCCCTTTAAAAGCCAGAGGGTGTGTGCATGAAGGGAAAGAGCAAGCAGTAGACAGGCACTCTGGGAAGAAGGAGACAATAGAAGGTGGGTGCGGGCCGTCAGGAGAGGTGAGCAGACCAGCGGTGGCCCAAAACACTGTTAAACTATGCAGAGATTGCAAGATAGCAAGAAGTTGTCATGGCACTACAATGAAAAAAAATTCTTCTATTTTTACCTATAGTCTCTGACATAAATGTACATTTTTTTTTTTATTTTTTTTTTACTCTCCATACATTTGAAACACTACAAGCTATCATCTAGAAAGGAACTTCCTACTATCTGGCCTAGATTGAAGACTCAAGGGTCCAAGCCCTACACTGCAGGCAGCATAGCTATAAGTGAATTCAAGAGCATACCCTCAAAGCACTTTATTCAGAAGATAAGCATAAATCTGTCATTGTCTGATCTATTTTTATGAACCAGTTTCATGGATGTTAGAATGTGTTTAAAAAAAAAAGAAAAAGAAAGGGCAGCTGAACTGTAAAGAGCTTATGGTGCACAGTGTATCAAGAATAAATACTCTTTGATGAAAAAAAGCTATGAAACACCCAGAGAGAGTGCAAGAATGTAAGTGACTCTTGACGTGATATGGTCATGAAAAAAACATTTCTGTTGTAAGAGGCTTTGCGGCCCCTCTTCTAGTGCGATAGAGTATTATATTTTATGAGAAGTAAAGTAAAAATGTCGCCAGTGTTTGATATCCAAACACATTTACAGAGTTCAAGTCTTTTCGCTGTATTTATTTAGCATTGTTTGTCTTCTGTGGAGGGCGTCTGATTTAAGTGTTTAAAGGCAAAATAGATGGATTACTTATAATTGAAAAAGTACAAAGGAAAGTCATTGATACCTTTAGTTTTCACTTTTTTCTTGATGTCCTCCTGAAACAAAGATTATGCAGTTTTTGAAGCTAAAATCAAGAACGGATCATAAAAGTTTTGTGGCAGCAGCCTTTTATCACCTCTGCTCTACTACCCCTGCGTAACAAGGCTGCCGACTGACTTACCTGCGCCCCCTTGTGGTCTTTGGACCTCCCGGTTCCCCTTCAGAGAAGCCTATACAGGGTTAAAGAGTGAAAAACAGGGGACTGCCAGGATAACCCTTAGAAGTAGCCCCAAGTAAAATCTGCTTGGTTGACACAATGTTTCTGCATGTTCCACATCGACTGCATAACAAAAAGGAGAGAAAGAATTATGGACAGATACTGTTTCTCCTCTTTTTGGAAGTCACTCCTGGTATTGGCTTTAAAAATGACATTAACCACTACATGAACTGCATTATACACCCACATTTGTATGGAGTGGACTGCTGAAGTGAGTCAGTTCTATGCGCGGCGGGTGCCAACTATATCATACAGCAGGCACCTAGCTGCAATGACTGTGAATTGTGATTGTGCTGCACCCGTCATTTCACCCATCAACGCTGATTACGGCATCTGTGAGGCAAGACAGAGGGATACGACTCCCTCCATTTTCTGATCTGATCCCCTGCAGTGAAATCGTAGGGTTCCGATCGGTTACCATGGCACCCACTGAAGCATACCAGGCCTGCCATGGTAAGCTCCCTGCTGTGCTGTGCATGAGACACAGCTCATCAGGGAGAGTGTCAGAATCCTATTCACCCTAATAGATCTCTATTAGGGTGAATAGGACAAGAGATCAAAAGATCCCAGTTTCTAGCTCCCTAGTGGGCTAATAGTTATTAAATAAAAAGTTTAAAAAAATATTAAATTTAAATCACCCCCTTTCCAAATTTTACATATAAAAATATATAAACAATAAAAAAAAACTATTAGGCATTACTGCATCCCAAAATGTCTGAACTATGAAAATATAAAAAAAAATTATTGTGTGGTGAACGCCGTAATGGAAAGAAAAACACGTGATTCGCCATTTTTTAGACATCTTGTCCCCCACAAAAAATTGAATAACGGTAATCAAAAAGTTATACATAACACAATGGTACCAATAAAAAATACAGCTTGTTTTTCAAAAAACAAGCCCTAATACAGGACCAAACTATTAAAATGTTAAGGCTGTCAGAATATGACGATGCAAAGAAAATTCAGATTTTTTTCAAAGGTTTTTATTTTTTAAAAGTAATTAAAATAAAACTTTAAAAGTTTGGTATCACTGTAATTATATTGAGCCAGAGAATAGGGATGTCATGTCATTTTTAGTGCACAGTCAACGCTATGATGTTAAAACCCAAAAAAAGCGGCAGAATTTATATATATATTTTTTTTTTCCAATACAAGACATGGTTAATTAAATGATGGCATTAAAAAGGGCATCTTGTCCTGGAAAAAAATAAGCCCTCATATGGCTATGTGAACACAAAAATAAGAAAGTTATCGCTATTGGAACGTGAGGTGGAAAAATAAAAAAATAAAAAATAAAAATAGGCCAGGTCTTTAAAGGGGTTAAAACCTGACAGTGTGGCAGCGCCCTAACAGGCTTGATTCACACAAGGCCGTGCTTGGTTCGGGAAACTATACTATGTGTCGACCGAATCTCCTGGACAGACCATGGCTCCCTTGACCAAAACTAACTGCATCATAGTGATTTATGATACAATCAGTTCCTATCTGAACAGATCATTATGTAAATACAAAAAATTTGTATTTGTACCGTGTTAGCCAGTAAATATAAGATGAAAAAAGACTGAGATTCCTCAGTGGTTGATACAGTTTAATGCTGTCTTAAGAGACGCCTGACGAGAAGGACCAAGTTGCCTAAAAAGCTTGCAATTTTGTTATCATCTTTTCAGTCCTGTGATCAGATAGGAATTGACTATCATAAATCACTATGATTAAGTTTCCTTGACCAAGCACAGTCTTGTGAATCAGGACTTACCAGATTTTTTTTTGTGTGAAATCAAGGTCTAGATTTAATTGCTAGTGCTCTTTTCAAGCTTGTAAAATCATTAGCAGGTAATGCATAGCTTCATATAGGATTGAAGCTGAATAGTGATGAACGGCAGGGGCAATATTCGAATTTGCGATATTTCGACAATATTTGGGTGAATATTCGACATAAATTCACGAATTCGAGAATTCGCCATTATTTTCTTGATTGCAAAAATCGTCAATGTAATATGCGCGTATTGCGCTCGCAATACAGGCGTTGGTCACTTTTGCTGCATTTTTCAAGCTTCTAGAAGTTTCCTGAGACTGGAGAAAATGGTTGGCATGGCAGAACTTTACAATAGCTTTATCTGCAGATAGAGTGCTCCAATATATTCTCGATTGCGTAAATCGGCAATTAATTATGCGCATATTTTGGTGCAATACATGCAACTTCACATTTTAGCAGGTCTGACTACATATTGGGCTAGTTTCACACTAGCGTTCGTCGGTCCGCTCGTGAGCTCCGTTTGAAGGAGCTCACGAGCGGACCCGAACGCCTCCGTCCAGCCCTGATGCAGTCTGAATGGAGCGGATCCGCTCAGACTGCATCAGTCTGGCGGCGTTCAGCCTCCGCTCCGCTCGCCTCCGCACGGACAGGCGGACAGCTGAACGCTGCTTGCAGCATTCAGCTGTCCGCCTGGCCGTGCGGAGGCGAGCGGATCCGTTCAGACTTACAATGTAAGTCAATGGGAACGGATCCGCTTGAAGAGGTCACCATATGGCTCAATCTTCAAGCGGATCCGTCCCCCATTGACTTTACATTGAAAGTCTGAACGGATCCCCTCAGGCATCTTGCGCACTTAGAAAATTTTCTAAGTTATTAATGCAGACGGATCCGTACTGAACGGAGCCTCTGTCTGCATTAATATGATCGGATCCGTTCAGAACGGATCCGATCAAGCGCTAGTGTGAAAGTAGCCTTACTGATTGGTGCACTAAGTATTGTTGTGAACTTGTGACATCACAGCACTATGTCTGTAGCATGTATGTATGGACAGCAGAACACTCAGCTACACTATATCACTATCTAACCTACACTGACTATCTACCACTAACTATCTGTATTATATACAGTCAGGTCCATAAATATTAAAACATCGGCACAATTGTAACATTTTTGGCTCTGTACACTACCACAATGGATTTGAAATGAAACAAACAAGATGTGCTTTCACTGCAGACTGTCAGCTTTAATTTGAGGGTATTTACATCCAAATCAGGTGAACGGTGCAGGAATTACAACAGTTTGCATATGTGCCTCCCACTTGTTAAGGGACCAAAAGTAATGGGACAATTGGCTTCTCAGCTGTTCCATGGCCAGGTGTGCGTTATTCCCTCATTATCCCAATTACAGTGAGCAGATAAAAGGTCCAGTGTTCATTTCAAGTGTGCTATTTGCATTTGGAATCTGTTGCTGTCAACTCTCAAGATGAGATCCAAAGAGCTGTCACTATCAGTGAAGCAAGCCATCATTAGGCTGAAAAAACACAACAAACCCATCAGAGAGATAGCAAAAACATTAGGCGTGGCCAAAACGCACCGGTGAGCTTAGCAACACCAAAAGACCCGGAAGACCACGAAAAAAAAAAAAATCTTAAAATTGTGTTGCTATCCCAATATTTATGGACCTGTATATAAGCTAACTAAGAGCACAGCAATAACACTGCTGTCTCTCTCTCAGAACTCCATAAAACTACAGAAAGTGGCTGCTTGGGAGGTTCTTATATAGTAAGGGGTAGGCAACTTTCCTATTGGTTGCTATGACGGCTTTGCTGGTTTTTAATCCCTACCAGCATAAGTTGATGCTGTGCTGCTGCCCAGGTTCCCTCCTGGCTCGAATGAACAAGTACCAGAATGATTTTGTAGATAATGTGAAGAAAATAATGGAACCCACTGGTTGGCGCTGCCAGTAATATGGATGGAGAAGCAGTGTTCTTTAAATGTTCTTCTTTATTTAAAAAAATATATAATAAGCGTTCAACGTGTTTCTGGGAGCGTCCCCTTCATCAGGACAATAACAAAGTGACGTACACAAGAAAATTTAAAAACTATAAGGGGAATCTTACTAAATTCAAGCAGAGGGCCCTTGACTCCCTAAAAAACAATAGAGAAATAATTATCCGCCCCTCCGATAAGGGAGGGGGAATTGTATAGACTATTAATCAGAAGCCCAGGAAATTCTTAACGATGAAACATACTATGAACGTGTTACATGTAATCCATTCCCAGAAATAACAAAAAATCTGAACAATCTTATAAAAAACGCATATGAAAATAAATATATAAACAAAAAAAAATTCTATCACCAAAGTCTCCAAGCACTCCATACTTATATAATTTACTAAAAATTCATAAGGACATTGAGAATCCCCCGGTAGGCCCATTCTATAGAATACAAACTGTGCAACCAGCAATTTATCACAATATATGGATCTTCATCTCCAACAGTATGTAAAGCATTTGTCCAGTTATCTGCACAATTCTAGCAGCTCATATGTGAACCTAAGGCATTTACTTGGTCAGAAGACTATGTACTACTGACAATGGACGTCAATACCCTCTACTCCAATATACAGCATGACCTTGGGATAAGGTGTGTGAAAAACAGTTCTTTAAAACGACATTACACTGAAACCACTGCAAATTGCATTTTTTTCTGGAGAGCTTGCGATTTATTTTAGAAAATAATTACTTTATCTACAACAATACTATTTGCCATCAATGTAGAGGGACCACCATGGGGACACGAGTGGCGCTGTCCTTCGCTAATTTATTTATGGGCGATTTTGAAAGGAAACACATTCTAGATCATCCCATATATAGCAAACAGATCAGATATTATAAAAGGTATATCAACGATATATTTATTGTATGGGACAGAGACGAAATTTCTGCTGGATTATTTTGTGATTCATTAAATAACACAGATTGGGGCATTTTACTTACGCTAAATTATAACAAGACAACAGAATTCTTGAAAATCGTTATCACATACCAAAATAATCAATTATCCACAAAAAACAAAATATGGGCTACAAAATATTCCATATGGCCAATGAAAACGCATTAGATGCAACTGCACGAGCGACCAGGACTACAAATCACAATCTAAAATGTTAGAAAAGAGGTTTAGTGATAAAGGCTACCCAAAAAAGCTAGTCAAAATTGCTATACAAGAAAGCATGTCACATACACAAGATGAGTGTCTCATGCCCGCTGCAAAACCATTACAGACAGCAAATGACATACGGTTCGTCATGCAGTTTAACACATCAAACAAATACATTCAAAAGATTCTTGAAAAGCACTGGCACATTCTATGTCAGGATCAGCATTTATCCAAATATCTTCCCAGTGGGCCCCAGATTACCTACAGACTTGCCCCTACTTTTAGAAATATTCTTGCTCCAAGTAAACCGAAACAACATCAGTTGCTACAAGACACTTATAACACCAAGTATCCTCTAAGATTGGGGAGTTTTAAATGTGGATCCGTACGATGCTTATGCTACAAAATTATAACCAATAACCAGATGTCCTTTAACCACTTCCCATCTGCCCGTTGACTATAAACATCTGGGTAGTGGATCTCTATCTCTGAATGGATGTTCTGAAACGTCCTGCAGCTGTCCCCCTTATTCCCATTGGGCTTTGCACCCACCCGTTGCTGTTGTCTTTTTGTCTGTGCTGCCATTTTTTCTTATTTGTATATTCAGCATATTGGCCTTGCACGACTGTTCATGTTTTTGTTTTATTTTGCATCATGTCTATGGTTGAACTGCATTCACCTGGTGGTTTTACCTATTCACAGGAAGAATCTGATCGAATCCTACAAGGGATAGAGGGAGATGCCACCTTTCTTAACACCCAATCTGTGAAGAAACTAAAAAATAAATATGAGGTTTTTATCCAGAAAGTCTACACATGACCACTCTTGGTGAATATTACAAACTTAAACGAATACCCAGAGGTATGAGGTCACACCTCCGACCAAATTTATTTTTTGATAATCCTTTTGTGGCGAAACCAACCTCGCCACTGGGTTTTGGAGAGGCCTGTTTACCAGCCTCTTGCCTCAGGATTATGGCCCATACTAACTTTTAAACCCCTGAACCTATTTAAGTGAATTTTGGATAGGTTTGTCCCCAAGTTATACTGGTTAAATTGATGTAAGTTATATGTATGGACAATGTAAACTCACAAAGTTGTAACAATTTATAATAAGTGTAACTTGTCAGTAGGGATGAGCGAACTCGAACTGTATAGTTCGGGTTCGTACCGAATTTTGGGGTGTCCGTGACACGGACCCGAACCCGGACATTTTCGTAAAAGTCCGGGTTCGGGTTCGGTGTTCGTCGCTTTCTTCGCGCTTTTGTGACGCTTTCTTGGCGCTTTTTGAAAGGCTGCTAAGCAGCCAATCAACAAGCGTCATACTACTTGCCCCAAGAGGCCATCACAGCCATTCCTACTATTGGCATGGCTGTGATTGGCCAGAGCACCATGTGACCCAGCCTCTATTTAAGCTGGAGTCACATAGCGCCGCCCGTCACTCTGCTCTGATTAGCGTAGGGAGAGGTTGCGGCTGCGACAGTAGGGCGAGATTAGGCAGATTAACTCCTCCAAAGGACTTGATTAACTGATCGATCTGCAGCTGTGGATCATTGAGCTGCTGATCCTCAATTGCTCACTGTTTTTAGGCTGCCCAGACCGTTTGTCAGTCACATTTTTCTGGGGTGATCGGCGGCCATTTTGTGTCTTGTGGTGCGCCAGCACAAGCTGCGACCAAGTGCATTTAACCCTCAATGGTGTGGTTGTTTTTTGGCTAAAGCCTACATCAGGGTGAAGCTGTCACACCAAGTGCATTTAACCCTCAGTAGTGTGGTTGGTCAAGCTATCACACCAAGTGCATTTAACCAGCAATAGTCTGTTCATTTTTTGGCCATATACTAAATCAGGGGCAAGCTGCGCCCGTCACCAAGTGCATTTAACCCTCAGTAGTGTGGTTGGTCAAGCTGTGACACCAAGTGCATTTAACCAGCAATAGTCTGTTCATTTTTTGGCCATATACTACATCAGGGGCAAGCTGCGCCCATCACCAAGTGCATTTAACCAGCAATAGTGTGGTTATTTTTTGGCCATATCCCAGTCTAATTCTGTCACTAAATCCATACCGGTCACCCAGCGCCTAAATACTAGGCCTCAAATTTATATCCCGCTAAATCTCTCGTTACCGCTGTCCTGTTGTGGCTGGGAAAGTTATTTAGTGTCCGTCAAAGCACATTTTTTGTTCTGGGTTGAAATACAATTCCCAATTTAGCAATTTAAAAATTTAGTGGTTTCTGCTGTATCAGATCTATTTGAAATCTATCCCTAAAAGGGTATATAATATTCAAGGTGCACATAGGGTCATTCAGAATAACTTCACACACCCGCTACTGTGCATTTCCAAGTCTAATTCTGTCACTAAACCCATACCTGTCACCCAGCGCCTAAATACTAGGCCTCAAATTTATATCCAGCTAAATCTGTCCTTAGTGCTGTAGCTGGGCGAGTTATTTAGTGTCCGTTCAAGCACATTTCTTGTTCTGGGTTGAAATACAATTCCCAATTTAGCAATTTCATAACTTAGTGGTTTCTGCTATATCAGAGCTATTTGAAATCTATCCCTAAAAGGGTATATAATATTCAAGGTGCACATTGGGTCATTCAGAATAACTTCACACACACCCGCTACTGTGTATTTCCAAGTCTAATTCTGTCACTAAACCCATACCTGTCACCCAGCGCCTAAATACTAGGCCTCAAATTTATATCCTGCTAAATCTCTCGTTAGTGCTGTAGCTGGGCGAGTTATTTAGTGTCCGTTCAAGCACATTTCTTGTTCTGGGTTGAAATACAATTCCCAATTTAGCAATTTCATAATTTAGTGGTTTCTGCTATATCAGAGCTATTTGAAATCTATCCCTAAAAGGGTAGATCATATTGAAGGTGCACATAGGGACATTCAGAATAACTTCACACACACCCGCTACTGTGTATTTCCAAGTCTAATTCTGTCACTAAACCCATACCTGTCACCCAGCGCCTAAATACTAGGCCTCAAATTTATATCCAGCTAAATCTGTCCTTAGTGCTGTAGCTGGGCGAGTTATTTAGTGTCCGTTCAAGCACATTTCTTGTTCTGGGTTGAAATACAATTCCCAATTTAGCAATTTCATAACTTAGTGGTTTCTGCTATATCAGAGCTATTTGAAATCTATCCCTAAAAGGGTATATAATATTCAAGGTGCACATTGGGTCATTCAGAATAACTTCACACACACCCGCTACTGTGTATTTCCAAGTCTAATTCTGTCACTAAACCCATACCTGTCACCCAGCGCCTAAATACTAGGCCTCAAATTTATATCCTGCTAAATCTCTCGTTAGTGCTGTAGCTGGGCGAGTTATTTAGTGTCCGTTCAAGCACATTTCTTGTTCTGGGTTGAAATACAATTCCCAATTTAGCAATTTCATAATTTAGTGGTTTCTGCTATATCAGAGCTATTTGAAATCTATCCCTAAAAGGGTATATAATATTCAAGGTGCACATTGGGTCATTCAGAATAACTTCACACACACACGCTTCTGTGCATTTCCAAGTCTAATTCTGTCACTAAATCCATACCGGTCACCCAGCGCCTAAATACTAGGCCTCAAATTTATATCCCGCTGAATTTGAATACAATACATTGGGCCAAATAATATATTTGTTGTTGTGGTGAACCATAACAATGAGAAAAACATCTAGTAAGGGACGCGGACGTGGACATGGTCGTGGTGGTGTTAGTGGACCCTCTGGTGCTGGGAGAGGACGTGGCCGTTCTGCCACATCCACACGTCCTAGTGTACCAACTACCTCAGGTCCCAGTAGCCGCCAGAATTTACAGCGATATATGGTGGGGCCCAATGCCGTTCTAAGGATGGTAAGGCCTGAGCAGGTACAGGCATTAGTCAATTGGGTGGCCGACAGTGGATCCAGCACGTTCACATTATCTCCCACCCAGTCTTCTGCAGAAAGCGCACAGATGGCGCCTGAAAACCAACCCCATCAGTCTGTCACATCACCCCCATGCATACCAGGGAAACTGTCTCAGCCTCAAGTTATGCAGCAGTCTCTTATGCTGTTTGAAGACTCCGCTGGCAGGGTTTCCCAAGGGCATCCACCTAGCCCTTCCCCAGCGGTGAAAGACATAGAATGCACTGACGCACAACCACTTATGTTTCCTGATGATGAGGACATGGGAATACCACCTCAGCATGTCTCTGATGATGACGAAACACAGGTGCCAACTGCTGCGTCTTTCTGCAGTGTGCAGACTGAACAGGAGGTCAGGGATCAAGACTGGGTGGAAGACGATGCAGGGGACGATGAGGTCCTAGACCCCACATGGAATGAAGGTCGTGCCACTGACTTTCACAGTTCGGAGGAAGAGGCAGTGGTGAGACCGAGCCAACAGCGTAGCAAAAGAGGGAGCAGTGGGCAAAAGCAGAACACCCGCCGCCAAGAGACTCCGCCTGCTACTGACCGCCGCCATCTGGGACCGAGCACCCCAAAGGCAGCTTCAAGGAGTTCCCTGGCATGGCACTTCTTCAAACAATGTGCTGACGACAAGACCCGAGTGGTTTGCACGCTGTGCCATCAGAGCCTGAAGCGAGGCATTAACGTTCTGAACCTGAGCACAACCTGCATGACCAGGCACCTGCATGCAAAGCATGAACTGCAGTGGAGTAAACACCTTAAAACCAAGGAAGTCACTCAGGCTCCCCCTGCTACCTCTTCTGCTGCTGCCGCCTCGGCCTATTCTGCTGCTGCCGCCTCGGCCTCTTCCTCCGCCTCTGGAGGAACGTTGGCACCTGCCGCCCAGCAAACAGGGGATGTACCACCAACACCACCACCACCACCTCCGTCACCAAGCGTCTCAACCATGTCACACGCCAGCGTTCAGCTCTCCATCTCACAAACATTTGATAGAAAGCGTAAATTCCCACCTAGCCACCCTCGATCCCTGGCCCTGAATGCCAGCATTTCTAAACTACTGGCCTATGAAATGCTGTCATTTAGGCTGGTGGACACAGACAGCTTCAAACAGCTCATGTCGCTTGCTGTCCCACAGTATGTTGTTCCCAGCCGGCACTACTTCTCCAAGAGAGCCGTGCCTTCCCTGCACAACCAAGTATCCCATAAAATCAAGTGTGCACTGCGCAACGCCATCTGTAGCAAGGTCCACCTAACCACAGATACGTGGACCAGTAAGCACGGCCAGGGACGCTATATCTCCCTAACTGCACACTGGGTAAATGTAGTGGCAGCTGGGCCCCAGGCGGAGAGCTGTTTGGCGCACGTCCTTCCGCCGCCAAGGATCGCAGGGCAACATTCTTTGCCTCCTGTTGCCACCTCCTCCTTCTCGGCTTCCTCCTCCTCTTCTTCCACCTGCTCATCCAGTCAGCCACACACCTTCACCACCAACTTCAGCACAGCCCGGGGTAAACGTCAGCAGGCCATTCTGAAACTCATATGTTTGGGGGACAGGCCCCACACCGCACAGGAGTTGTGGCGGGGTATTGAACAACAGACCGACGAGTGGTTGCTGCCGGTGAGCCTCAAGCCCGGCCTGGTGGTGTGTGATAATGGGCGAAATCTCGTTGCAGCTCTGGGACTAGCCAATTTGACGCACATCCCTTGCTTGGCGCATGTGCTGAATTTGGTGGTGCAGAAGTTCATTCACAACTACCCCGACATGTCAGAGCTGCTGCATAAAGTGCGGGCCGTCTGTTCGCGCTTCCGGCGTTCACATCCTGCTGCTGCTCGCCTGTCTGCGCTACAGCGTAACTTCGGCCTTCCCGCTCACCGCCTCATATGCGACGTGCCCACCAGGTGGAACTCCACCTTGCACATGCTGGACAGACTGTGCGAGCAGCAGCAGGCCATAGTGGAGTTTCAGCTGCAGCACGCACGGGTCAGTCGCACTACAGAACAGCACCACTTCACCACCAATGACTGGGCCTCCATGCGAGACCTGTGTGCCCTGTTGCGCTGTTTCGAGTACTCCACCAACATGGCCAGTGGCGATGACACCGTTATCAGCGTTACAATACCACTTCTATGTCTCCTTGAGAAAACACTTAGGGCGATGATGGAAGAGGAGGTGGCCCAGGAGGAGGAGGAGGAGGAGGAGGAAGAGGGGTCATTTTTAGCACTTTCAGGCCAGTCTCTTCGAAGTGACTCAGAGGGAGGTTTTTGGCAACAGCAGAGGCCAGGTACAAATGTGGCCAGCCAGGGCCCACTACTGGAGGACGAGGAGGACGAGGATGAGGAGGAGGTGGAGGAGGATGAGGATGAAGCATGGTCACAGCGGGGTGGCACCCAACGCAGCTCGGGTCCATCACTGGTGCGTGGCTGGGGGGAAAGGCAGGACGATGACGATACGCCTCCCACAGAGGACAGCTTGTCCTTACCCCTGGGCAGCCTGGCACACATGAGCGACTACATGCTGCAGTGCCTGCGCAACGACAGCAGAGTTGCCCACATTTTAACCTGTGCGGACTACTGGGTTGCCACCCTGCTGGATCCACGCTACAAAGACAATGTGCCCACCTTACTTCCTGCACTGGAGCGTGATAGGAAGATGCGCGAGTACAAGCGCACGTTGGTAGACGCGCTACTGAGAGCATTCCCAAATGTCACAGGGGAACAAGTGGAAGCCCAAGGCCAAGGCAGAGGAGGAGCAAGAGGTCGCCAAGGCAGCTGTGTCACGGCCAGCTCCTCTGAGGGCAGGGTTAGCATGGCAGAGATGTGGAAAACTTTTGTCAACACGCCACAGCTAACTGCACCACCACCTGATACGCAACGTGTTAGCAGGAGGCAACATTTCACTAACATGGTGGAACAGTACGTGTGCACACCCCTCCACGTACTGACTGATGGTTCGGCCCCATTCAACTTCTGGGTCTCTAAATTGTCCACGTGGCCAGAGCTAGCCTTTTATGCCTTGGAGGTGCTGGCCTGCCCGGCAGCCAGCGTTTTGTCTGAACGTGTATTCAGCACGGCAGGGGGCGTCATTACAGACAAACGCAGCCGCCTGTCTACAGCCAATGTGGACAAGCTGACGTTCATAAAAATGAACCAGGCATGGATCCCACAGGACCTGTCCGTCCCTTGTCCAGATTAGACATTAACTACCTCCCCATAACCATATATTATTGGACTCCAGGGCACTTCCTCATTCAATCCTATTTTTATTTTCATTTTACCATTATATTGCGAGGCTACCCAAAGTTGAATGAACCTCTCCTCTGCCTGTGTGCTAGGCCTAAATATATGCCAATGGACTGTTGCAGTGGTGGGTGACGTGAAGCCTCATTCTCTGCTATGACATGCAGACTGATTCTCTGCTGTCATGAAGCCAGATTGTCTGTTACGGGACCTCTCTGCTCTGCCTGTGTGCTAGGCCTAAATATATGCCAATGGACTGTTGCAGTGGTGGGTGACGTGAAGCCTCATTCTCTGCTATGACATGCAGACTGATTCTCTGCTGACATGAAGCCAGATTGTCTGTTACGGGACCTCTCTCCTCTGCCTGTGTGCTAGGCCTAAATATATGCCAATGGACTGTTGCAGTGGTGGCTGACGTGAAGCCTCATTCTCTGCTATGACATGCAGACTAATTCTCTGCTGACATGAAGCCAGATTGTCTGTTACGGGACCTCTCTCCTCTGCCTGGGTGCTGGGCCTAAATTTATGACAATGGACTGTTGCAGTGGTGGCTGACGTGAAGCCTGATTCTCTGCTATGACATGCAGACTGATTCTCTGCTGACATGAAGCCAGATCCTCTGTTACGGGACCTCTCTCCTCTGCCTGTGTGTGTGCTGGGCCTAAATATATGCCAATGGACTGTTGCAGTGGTGGCTGACGTGAAGCCTCATTCTCTGCTATGACATGCAGACTGATTCTCTGCTGACATGAAGCCAGATTCTCTGTTACGGGACCTCTCTCCTCTGCCTGTGTGTGTGCTGGGCCTAAATATATGCCAATGGACTGTTGCAGTGGTGGCTGACGTGAAGCCTCATTCTCTGCTATGACATGCAGACTAATTCTCTGCTGACATGAAGACAGATTCTCTGTTACGGGACCTCCCTCCTCTGCCTGGGTGCTGGGCCTAAATATATGCCAATGGACTGTTGCAGTGGTGGCTGACGTGAAGCCTCATTCTCTGCTATGACATGCAGACTAATTCTCTGCTGACATGAAGCCAGATTGTCTGTTACGGGACCTCTCTCCTCTGCCTGTGTGCTAGGCCTAAATATATGCCAATGGACTGTTGCAGTGGTGGCTGACGTGAAGCCTCATTCTCTGCTATGACATGCAGACTGATTCTCTGCTGACATGAAGCCAGATCGTCTGTTACGGGACCTCTCTGCTCTGCCTGTGTGCTAGGCCTAAATATATGCCAATGGACTGTTGCAGTGGTGGGTGACGTGAAGCCTCATTCTCTGCTATGACATGCAGACTGATTCTCTGCTGTCATGAAGCCAGATTGTCTGTTACGGGACCTCTCTGCTCTGCCTGTGTGCTAGGCCTAAATATATGCCAATGGACTGTTGCAGTGGTGGGTGACGTGAAGCCTCATTCTCTGCTATGACATGCAGACTGATTCTCTGCTGACATGAAGCCAGATTGTCTGTTACGGGACCTCTCTCCTCTGCCTGTGTGTGTGCTGGGCCTAAATATATGCCAATGGACTGTTGCAGTGGTGGCTGACGTGAAGCCTCATTCTCTGCTATGACATGCAGACTGATTCTCTGCTGACATGAAGCCAGATTCTCTGTTACGGGACCTCTCTCCTCTGCCTGTGTGTGTGCTGGGCCTAAATATATGCCAATGGACTGTTGCAGTGGTGGCTGACGTGAAGCCTCATTCTCTGCTATGACATGCAGACTGATTCTCTGCTGACATGAAGCCAGATTGTCTGTTACGGGACCTCTCTCCTCTGCCTGGGTGCTGGGCCTAAATTTATGACAATGGACTGTTGCAGTGGTGGCTGACGTGAAGCCTGATTCTCTGCTATGACATGCAGACTGATTCTCTGCTGACATGAAGCCAGATCCTCTGTTACGGGACCTCTCTCCTCTGCCTGTGTGTGTGCTGGGCCTAAATATATGCCAATGGACTGTTGCAGTGGTGGCTGACGTGAAGCCTCATTCTCTGCTATGACATGCAGACTGATTCTCTGCTGACATGAAGCCAGATTCTCTGTTACGGGACCTCTCTCCTCTGCCTGTGTGTGTGCTGGGCCTAAATATATGCCAATGGACTGTTGCAGTGGTGGCTGACGTGAAGCCTCATTCTCTGCTATGACATGCAGACTAATTCTCTGCTGACATGAAGACAGATTCTCTGTTACGGGACCTCCCTCCTCTGCCTGGGTGCTGGGCCTAAATATATGCCAATGGACTGTTGCAGTGGTGGCTGACGTGAAGCCTCATTCTCTGCTATGACATGCAGACTAATTCTCTGCTGACATGAAGACAGATTCTCTGTTACGGGACCTCTCTCCTCTGCCTGGGTGCCGGGGCCTAAATATCTGAGAATGGACTGTTCCAGTGGTGGTTTCAAAGGAAAGGACCGGCACTTCGCTGATGTAGATCACAATGTAGATTTATTCAGTCACATATTCAAAATGGCATAGTGACGCGTTTCAGCACAGATGTGCTTTCATCAGACTGCATAAAACATCTTACACTCCAGCTATTTATACATAAATGAAACACAAAGGAACTGACATCATCAAAGAAGCTCCGCCTCCCTCATTAAATAAAATTCGCATATCAAATAATCGCAATGAAAAATTCGCATTGAAAAATTCGCAATTGAAAATTCGCAACTGAAAATTCGCAATTGAAAATTGAAAATTCGCAATTGAAAATTCGCAACTAAAAATTCGCAACTGAAAATTCGCAATTGAAAATTCGCAAAAAACATATCCACTCTATACTGGCGAAGATTTTCAGTCACATAGTCCATTCTTGCAGTGATTAATCACGCTGAAGAAAAAAAGAAATATATTTATCAGATTGCATAAGGCCGAATGCCTTATAGGAAGCAGGACACATTGTACTCACGATTGAGGCCCCTGGGCTCCATTGTCTGAAGACGATGGATCCAGTAAGCCTCCCTTTTCAATAACAATTTATTTCTGTCACCCCCTCGACGGGGTAATGATACACCTTCAATAATCTGATACCTCAACTGCGAGATGTTGTGTTTTTTATCATAAAAATGAAGGGGTATTGGGAGTAATAAATTCTGTTTACGGATAGTAGATTTGTGTTTACTTAGTCTGTCCTTCATTCTCATTGAGGTTTCCCCCACATATAGTAATCCACATGGACATTTAAGAATGTAAACCACAAATCTACTATCACAAGTGAACGTGCCCCTTATTGGAATATTTTCACCTGAGTGAGGGTGGGAGAAACATGAACCCTTTATAACGCTGGAACAATTGACACAGTTTAAACAAGGAAAAGTGCCCCGTCTAGGTGTAGATAAAGTACTCTGTCCTCTTTCTATTTTATTACTTCCCACATCCGCCCGGACTATTTTATCCCTAATATTTTCTGCCCGTTTATAGCATATCATGGGTGGCCTCTGGAACTCTCCTATCCGTGGATAGGACTTAGATAATATGTGCCAATGTTGATTAACAATAGTCCTAAGGCGCTGGGACCAGGGATGGTATTTAATCACTAAGGGGATCCTTGTTTCTTTCTTAGTTCTATCTGGTGGTGTAATCTCAGCTTTATTACGCTGTATTTTCAATAGATCAGGGGGGTAGCCTCGCTCTCTAAATTTATTGGTCATATCGTCTAATCTTGTTTGACACATATCCCTATCACTAACGATCCGTCTAACCCTCTGGTATTGCCGCCCTGCTTCTTACTAGAATTGTTCCAGTGGTGGGTGACGGGAAGCCAGATTCTCTGCTATGGAACCTCTCTCCAATTGATTTTGGTTAATTTTTATTTATTTAATTTTTATTTTAATTCATTTCCCTATCCACATTTGTTTGCAGGGGATTTACCTACATGTTGCTGCCTTTTGCAGCCCTCTAGCTCTTTCCTGGGCTGTTTTACAGCCTTTTTAGTGCCGAAAAGTTCGGGTCCCCATTGACTTCAATGGGGTTCGGGTTCGGGACGAAGTTCGGATCGGGTTCGGATCCCGAACCCGAACATTTCCGGGATGTTCGGCCGAACTTCTCGAACCCGAACATCCAGGTGTTCGCTCAACTCTACTTGTCAGCTTGGGAGTTAGTTGAGTGGATAGACAGAGGGGAGGAATATGCTGGGTGTGTTTCTATTGTCCCATTGTTCTATTATCCCATTGTGCCATTGTCCCATTGTGTGTTTAAATGGTGATGTCTGTCCTGTTGTCTCCACATGTGTATTGGCGATTTCCCTTTGTCCTGAGAGATAATTGGATTGCTCCTCGGTTGTCTCCAGGGCAGAGAGGAGGAAACCATGATGCATTGTGGGGATGTGTTGTATCTGTCCTGTGTCGCAGTCTCCCTTCTGGTCCATGAAGGGGCGTGAACGATTGGTTGCTGTACTTGTATGTGTTGTAATATATTGATTGGTTGTATTTCAAAACCCTGTGGGCAGTACTATGTTGGTGGTTTGTGAATAAAAGAGGCTGTACGTGCAAGTACAGTCAGTTCCTGTTTTAACCCTCAAGGTGAAGTGTCGTCTCATTCTTGGGGGAGGATTTATGGTATGCTGTTCCAGTTTGACTGCTAGGAGCGTAAACCTATTCGTATGGTTTCCTATTCCACTGTCTACAGCATTCATATGTTTGAAGAGGATTTATCTGCTTCTTCGGTTCGGTGATGGTGGTGTCTGCCAAAGTGCTTGGAGACCTCAGGAAATGCTAGGAGCATCCAGCAACGGAGGTACTCAATCGGGGTGCCAGGTGATCCGTTACACCTTTTTTCTGTAAAAGATTTGAAGCTCTCTCCAATAGATATGCATTGGACTTTATTCTTTTGAATATTAAATACTTGCAACATGAATTTTAAGCAGTGTCTTCTGAACTTTCTAGCATTGAAAAACAACTTTTATCACAGATGTCTAATGATGAAATGATTAAGTTTAAAGAGGGTCTATCAACTCAATTACACAAGTTCCAAATGGAGTCTGAGGAGGGGAAACGGATTAAATGGAACAGAGACTCGGATGATTATAAAAAAGGCACCATCTATAAACACTGGTTATAAACAGAGAAGAGAGCGGAAAGTTGCGCAACAACAAGGTCCAACCACCTGTGGGCAAAGCCCAGACGTCCAAGAAAAGGTGACTGTTATCAATCTTTCTTTTAAAGTATTATCTGATACTCAAGTTAGTGTTCTCAGTAAGGGCTTATCTTTTTGTCCTAATGCTTCCATTAACTGGTTTGATCTTGATTTTGATTTTTTTTTCAGTCTATAAAATTGAAAGTTTGGTTCAGCGATAAGACTTGGGTTGACCCACCCCAACTAAGCGAGTTCTCCCTGGGGATGTTCAACCTGTCTGCTAAAAGCAATTTCAACCCTGTAATGAAGGTATCTGCCATTGAGGCCTTTATTTCTGCTGTCAAAAGTGATATAGAGATACTTAAATCCACATATTCCAAATCTTGTTTCAAACACCATAATCTCACTTCTGAAGAAGGGGAAGCACTTGTTCAAGTGAAAAATTATTATATCCTCACGGTCAAACCAGCTAATAAGGGTGGGGCATTGGTAATTATGGATACCCAAAAATATGTTGCAGAAATATTAAGGCAACTCAATGATTCCAATATTTATTGTTCTATTCATGCTGATCCCAAGTTTGATATTGCTAGAGTTATTAAACAGATTTTGTCTGAGGCAATTGTGGCTGGAATAATTGACTCTGATCTTGCAGATTATCTTACGGTTGCACATCCTGTTACTCAGGTAATTTATGTGTTACCGAAGATTCATAAATCTTTGATTGTTCATCTGGGACGTCCTATTATGTCTGGATCAGACTCTATTTTCAGTCACATTGTCATTTTTCTTGATAAATTACTATGTAATTTTACCACTGGTGGGGCCTCATACACTACTGTGGTTTTCTCCAATGGTAAATTATGTACTCAGTTATGTACTAAATCCACTGATAGGAACACCATTTTACCATCCTAGAAAAATGGTAAGACATCTTCCATATTCACAATTTTTGAGAGCCAGACATATCGTGTCTGATCAATGCACTTTGGACACCACCTTGAATGTGATTGATAAATTTGTACAACGTGGCTCTCCTTATAGGCTATTGCAGCTACATAAGGAGGCAATAAGTAAATTAGAAGACAGAGTACCCTTGTAAGTACCAAGCCTAAAATGAAGATATCTAGAATTCCATTCATCTCTACATATACTGAATTTAGTACTGACATCAGTAAAATCATCAGACGTCATTGGAGTATATTAGGTGGTTGTCTTAAGAATGTTCCTGAATTCAAATCTCCTCCATTGTTCTCATACCGAAGATCTAAGAGTCTGCGTGACCAGTTGGTCAGGGCAGAGGTTGGACCTATAAAATCCATTAAACAAACCACATCGACACATGCAGGTCTAGGGTGTTTTCCATATCTAGGCTGCGTCAATTGTTGTTATATTTGCAAAGGTAAATCTTTTATTCATCCCATCTTGGGGATCTCATACCAAATCCGTTTTCATCTGACATGTGACTCTAATTTTGTTATCTATGTGCTCTCAAGCTAATGTAAATTGTTGTATGTGGGTGAGACTTCTACTGATATGAACGCCTTGATTTACCGGTTTCCAAACATTTTTTTTATTTTAAACATACTGAAAGTGATTTAAGATGCTGCATTATTGATCATGTTCCTATGCCTAGGAGAGGGGGCAACAGAGTGAATATTTTAAAGAGAAAGGAACTACTGTGAATCCATAAACTCAATTCTCTTAAACCCTTTGGTTTTAATGTTGACTACAAAATTGTGAATTTATTATGATGGATGAGCTCTGTCTTTGAGGGGTTTATCTTCCCTATTTCTGTTTTATTAGGTGTTTTTTTAGGACAAATAACTGTACTTATTTTATCATTTGTGACTTTTAATAATTGTATCTTTTTCTATTTTTCTGCAGATAATGTGCTGGAAAAAAAGATGAAGGATATATCTGCCAGATGTTCATGTTACTTAATTGTTATGTGATCTGCTAAATGCATTTTTATTATTTTTATTAGGCTTATTTTTCCTTTTAATGTATGGAGGAGATCTCTCTTGGGCTTATTTTCAGCAGGTAGGATCTGTGGACGACCTATTGCAGAGCCCCATTGACGTGGGGACACATGTGTGTTTTTCTTCCCTATTGGGGAGTGTGATGCGTCCTAATTAGTATGCGTCCACTTATTCCTCTGGTCCCTTTTGCCATGTGCCCCATTCTCTAAGTGTTTCTTATATGAGTCTTTGTATTTATAAATACATTGGTGTTTGGCCAGTGAGAAAGATGGTGGCTTGTGCAGTCTGGTGACCGTCGGCACATGCGCCAGGATACTCCAGCTTTTTACCTTTCCTATTATGGCCACTGAGACTGTACAGTGCTTATGCGCATGCTCCAACAGCCGCTCGGGCATGCATGGTGGTGATCTAGATACGCTGAGTTTGGCGTGCACTACACACTATGTCGCCCTGTATCTAGTAAGTTTTCCCGTCATCCTCTTTTCATAATTCAGCATATTTGATTAATTGCACATGGCAATTTAGGATTCACAGGTGATATGTATTTATTCTAATTTGTAAGCATGTTAATTATTGATTTTATAATATTTATTATTTTATTTAGAAGCATAGAAACAGAATGTGTCGGCAGATAAGAACCATTTTCCCCATCTAGTCTGCCCAATAATACTATGAATAGCCTTATGCCTATCCCATGCATGCTTAAACTCTTTCACTGTATTTGCAGCTACCACTTCTGCAGGAAGGCTATTCCATGCATCGACTACTCTCTCAGAAAAGTAATACTTCCTGATATTACTTTTAACCCTTTGCCCCTCTAATTTAAAACTATGTCCTCTTGTGGCAGTTTTTCCTCTTGTAGCAGTTTTTTTCACATGTTTTTTTATGAGTTTTTCTTTAATCATGTCCTATTCACTATATGTGCACTTATAGGTTACATTTTATATTTTTATATCTTTTTTCATACATATTAGTCAATTATGTAATAATAATGGAGAAAATGTCCACTTGAATGTCTCTGTTATATATACTGAACACTTTGTCCTTGTTCTTTGCTTGAGAAAGGCTCTATTGTTGAGCTGAAACGTCGCTGTACCACTTGGATGAATAAAAGCGTTTTCTTTTTTACTTTGGAGTGCTGCCCTCTTTTTGATTTATATATATATATATATATATAAAAATCTTTTTCTGTATTATTTATTATTATAATTTCTTTTTTATCTGGCTATACCTAGAATTATTATATATTAATAACATTTTTCTTTTGGCTATTTGTCTTTGTTACTCTCAGCCTTAAGAAGTGCTGCGAATAGCCATCCAAAGGGCTGTTTTCACTTTTAGTGGGATTGGGACTCGGCACCACCTGATAGCCGATCCGCCCCACTACATAATGAACCGTCTGACTACCCACACTGAGGAATGAAGAATATTCCATCACTTTCACTGCACATACCTTTCCCTAATCAAGTAACAGTTAGGTATATACAGGGCTTTTTTTCTGGCGGAATGCCCCGTAACGGCGTTCCACCACCTATTTTCTCAGACTCGCCCCGCCACCTTTAGTTACTGGGCCCAGCCGGCACACTGCTTAGGCTGCGCCGCTGCTTACTTAATTAAACAGTTTATCATGATTGCTCGCCTCTCAGTCCCTGGCCCTGCAGCCTCCGGCACCTCCGGCTCTCCAGCTCCTGCCCAGCTCCCGCCCACCACTGACAGCGGCAGAGAGAGTGAGAGAGCGGTGGCCCCAAACCCCGCCCCCAGGCCGACTCCATTGCAGCTTGTCTGCGGCCCCAGACCCGGGACCCCCCGCCTCCGGCTCCACTGACAGGCCCGCCCAGCAGTCAGGGCGGCTGCTGGAGGCGCGGGCGGCAGTTTAGTGTCGTGGGGTGTCTGCACGAGCAGGAGGCACCACCAGGCAGGAAAAGGAAAAAGGTAATTTTTCATTTATTTAATTTTTAAATTAAAAAAGATTGAATTAGCCAATTAGGGGAACAGGAACAGGGAAGGAAGGGGCCAGGCCAGGACTAGGGCGGCGGCGGCTGCGGGCACTGGCAGCCTGGCTGTTACGACCGTTACTGGCAATGGCATGGTGGCACTAGGCAAGGCAGGCAGTGGCACTGGCACACTATTTGGGGCTGCGGACCCCCCTTGTGCCACTGCCTGCCTTGCCTGCCAGTGCCCTAGTCCACACATGGCCGGCGCAGCCGGGCCCCATCCTTCCCCCAAGTAGTGTGCCACTGCCTGCCAGTGCCCTAGTCCACACATGGCCGGCGCAGCCGGGCCCCATCCTAAGTTTCCCCAAGTTGGGGGAACTTAGGATGGGGCCTGGCTGTGCCGGCCATGTGTGGCAACTGGCAACTAGTGTCACTGGCAGGCAAGGCAGGCACACTACTTGAGGGAAGGATGGGGCCAGGCTGCGCCGGTGTTGTAAAATTTGCACCCAACCGCACCCAAATTTGCACCCAACAGTCTTTCTACTTGTGAAATCTCCATCCTGCCCTGTGCAGGGAGGATAATAAGATTTTAAGTTATTATCCTCCCTGCACATGGCGAGATGGAGATTTCACAAGTACAAAGACCGTGAAATCTCCATACCCCTGAGGAGTGGGGTTTACACAAGAGGAGGGGGAGTTCTCTAAAGGGGTGGTTTTAGGGGGCGGTCCTAGGGGTAGGTAGGGTCGTGGCCAGGGGGAGGGGGGGTGAGTTCCACCACCTTTTCTCTGAGAAAAAAAGCCCTGGGTATATATATCTTTTAGATAGAATTACCATTAGCATTGTAACAAACACAGAGTGCAGAGCTGGTAAAGGATCGCGTAGCCTCCTGTAGAACAAGCGCTGGACGCGATCACTACAGCTGTTCCCTGCAAGCGCTCCTTGTAAGACTGTAAACTAATAAAACAAGCATAATACATGTAAATGCTTATTACTGGAAAGGAACCTTATACCATGGACTATATACAATGTATTATGGACTTGGTTAATTATGCAGAACGCGCCTCTGTTGCTCCCCTCCCCTTCCTGCCCCCTGGCCAGCCCACCAAAAGTGTTTTTAAATTTCCCTGTGTATGTCACTTTGTTATTGTCCTGATGACGGGGACGATCCCAGAAACATGTTGACTGTTTATTATATTTTTTTTAAAAGAACATTTAAAGAACACTGCTTCTCCATCCATATTGCTGGCAGCGCCGACCAGTGGGTTCCATTCTATTCTTCACATTGTTTCATGTATTGACACAGTTGTAGACAATTTTTTGAGATATGGATGAACTACTGCAGTTAGTATATATTTTTTTGTAGTATACATAGTGTGCAGAGGTTGCAGTCTCATCCAGGGCCCTTTACTGGAGGGGCTCAATGAGTCTTTTCTCACATAAGAGAAAACCATGCTGGTAGAAGTGCACACCCCCAGAAGTGCTAAACCAGCAAGTACTCTTTGAGATGAGTGATCTGAAGGTTGTCCATATTCTGGATGGTAAAGACGTACAGGTTTTTAAAAAGGACTGCACTCAGAAGGCATCTGTGCGGTGTCCATTTTTCTTACAGACCCATTGGTGCATGCTGCGGTTTTCTCTGCACAAACTGGCATATTGACTATAATGGATCAATGTTCAGTCCGGGTGCTGTCCGTTCTATACTCCTATCTCAGTGAGCCCTAAACAATGAGCCCTAGTTACATAGTTACATATGGTAGAGAGAAGTGCCAGGCAGGTATATATATATATATATATATATATATATAAAAAAAAAAATATATATATATATATATATATATATATATAGTACAGACCAAAAGTTTGGACACACCTTCTCATTCAAAGAGTTTTCTTTATTTTCATGACTATGAAAATTGTAGATTCACACTGAAGGCATCAAAACTATGAATTAACACATGTGGAATTATATACATAACAAAAAAGTGTGAAAAAACTGAAAATATGTCATATTCTAGGTTCTTCAAAGTAGCCACCTTTTGCTTTGATTACTGTTTTGCACACTCTTGGCATTCTCTTGATGAGCTTCAAGAGGTAGTCCCCTGAAATAGTTTTCACTTCACAGGTGTGCCCTGTCAGGTTTAATAAGTGGGATTTCTTGCCTTATAAATGGGGTTGGGACCATCAGTTGCATTGTGGAGAAGTCAGGTGGATACACAGCTGATAGTCCTACTGAATAGACTTTTAGAATTTGTATTATGGCAAGAAAAAGGAAGCTAAGTAAAGAAAAACGAGTGGCCATCATTACTTTAAGAAATGAAGGTCAGTCAGTCTGAAAAATTGGGAAAACTTTGAAAGTGTCCCCAAGTGCAGTCACAAAAACCATCAAGCGCTACAAAGAAACTCACATGGGGACCGCCCCAGGAAAGGAAGACCAAGAGTCACCTCTGCTGCGGAGGATAAGTTCATCCGAGTCACCAGCCTCAGAAATCGCAGGTTAACAGCAGCTCAGATTAGAGACCAGGTCAATGCAGACACATCTCTAGAACAACTGTTAAGAGGAGACTGTGAATCAGGCCTTCATGGTAGAATATCTGCTAGGAAACCACTGCTAAGGACAGGCAACAAGCAGAAGAGACTTGTTTGGGCTAAAGAACACAAGGAATGGACATTAGACCAGTGGAAATCTGTGCTTTGGTCTGATGAGTCCAAATTTGAGATCTTTGGTTCCAACCACCGTGTCTTTGTGCGACGCAGAAATGGTGAACGGATGGACTCTACATGCCTGGTTCCCACCGTGAAGCATGGAGGAGGAGGTGTGATGGTGTGGGGGTGCTTTGCTGGTGACACTGTTGGGGATTTATTCAAAATTGAAGGCATACTGAACCAGCATGGCTACCACAGCATCTTGCAGCGGCATGCTATTCCATCCGGTTTGCGTTTAGTTGGACCATCATTTATTTTTCAACAGGACATTGACCCCAAACACACCTCCAGGCTGTGTAAGGGCTATTTGTCCATGAAGGAGAGTGATGGGGTGCTGCGCCAGATGACCTGGCCTCCAAACCCAATCGAGATGGTTTGGGGTGAGCTGGACCGCAGAGTGAAGGCAAAAGGGCCAACAAGTGCTAAGCATCTCTGGGAACTCCTTCAAGACTGTTGGAAGACCATTTCAGGTGACTACCCCTTGAAGCTCATCAAGAGAATACCAAGACTGTGCAAAGCAGTAATCAAAGCAAAAGGTGGCTACTTTGAAGAACCTAGAATATGACATATTTTCAGTTGTTTCACACTTTTTTGTTATGTATATAATTCCACATGTGTTAATTCATAGTTTTGATGCCTTCAGTGTGAATCTACAATTTTCATAGTCATGAAAATAAAGAAAACTCTTTGAATAAGAAGGTGTGTCCAAACTTTTGGTCTGTACAGTATACATATATATATATATATATATATATATGTTCCCAATATCTGCGTGCATCTATATGCATGTATATACTTATATTATTCTAAATGCTGTCAACAATGACCCCCAATCGCGGGTGCCCCCGCAACTACTAAATCCTCCTGCAGACTCATGCCAGGGGGGAGATGCCACCCAGATAACTGGACAGATATGTCCAGTTGCAGGCCCATCAAAAGACAGAGGATCAAAGAGATCCTCTGCCTGTTGCTAAAACACCTCCAGCAGGGCCGGAGATGTTTTGCATAACAGAGACAGGGGAACAAAGAGCTCCCCGGCCCTAGTATGCCGCGTACCTCTGGCGCTGTAATTACATCGCCAAAAGTACGTGTTCAATTCAAAGGCAGGAGGATGAAAGCGATCCTCCACCTTGAAGCACAGATATGCGTGGGCTGGTGCGGTGACGTCATATTATCGCACCAGCCCACGTGTACTTGCCTGCAGGTGTGCGCGCACGCCTGTAGCTCAGACTGCGTGGGAGCGAGCACTGCTGGATTTAAATAGTCCGACGGCGGAGAGCTCAGTAGGTGAGTTCAGCCCCACTGAAGCCATAACCATCCCCCGGACAACGAGCATACAAATGGGAGTTAACTCCAGGACGATAAGCATTCAATTGAGGATCATCCCCTAGGAACGAGCATTAACCCCTCAAGGCTGGCTGAGTATCTTTAACCCCTACCCACTGCCACCAATCCCTGCAATATTATTTATTAACCCTTTTCCACTGCCACTAATATATTTACCTCTATACCACCAACATCATAACCCAATCAATATTAACCCCTTCAATGCTTTAATATTAACCCCTTCACTGCTTCCCTGCCATATTATACTCTGCCCTGCAATATTATCATTAACCCCTTCAACCCTGACATTCCCTGCATTTACCCCTACCAACACCATATCCCTTTAACCCCTGCCACCCTGTTAACCCTTGCATTACCTGGATTGAATTTAACCCTTTATACCCTGTAGGGACAGCATATAGTTACGTTTGAGAGGGTGCTGCTATAGGGTGTGTGTGAGTCTATATAGTTGAGTCTATATAATTAGATAGATTTTGGGGTGGAATTGTAGATTGTGTTGTTAGTGTAGTTAGCTGTATTACTAGAGTGCTGTTAGTGTTGTACCATGTGTGTCTATATGTATGTATATTTATATAACCATTGATATATATATATATAGCGTAAATAATTGACTGTAAACGTGTTAATGGTTTAATAAATACTTTATTGTTCTAATACACATAGAAACGCAAAAACACAAATGCAATGGCACTCTGCAACCAGCACTCTGCCCTGCCTCTATGCTGGATGTTGAATGAGGCATTAGTGTACATTTTGGCCAAAGCGTAATAAGCCACTTACCACATCAAGGTCATCTCTATGAGTGGTCCCTAACACTAGTTCCTACCTGTTATGGGCCATGACAGCCACATAAAGTCTAGGGAGCGCAGGTACAGCATGCACGCCAGGCACACTCTGCTTTTAACCCCGTCCGGTGCCATAACAGCTTCCATCGGATCCAGGGATGCAAGTACCAACATGCATACTGAGCCCACTATATACTTCTCCTGGAGCCAAATGGCTACTGGTAGGCACTATAAAAGCAGACTCAGTTTTATACTGACTTTAAAACCAGCCTCCAGGGTAGACTAACAGGTCAGGTGTGCATGACTGCATGGAGATCGCCACGCCTCCAATATATACTACAAAGAAAAAAATGTGGGGGGTTCAGTCAGCACAACCCTGTATGCAGGTGCACATTGCTATGGCGAAATACACATACAAACGCAAAAACACAAATGCAATGGTAGGAACTAGTGTTAGGGACAACTCATAGAGGCGACCTTGACGTGGTGAGTGGCTTATTACGTTTTGGCCAAAATGTACACTAATGCCTCATTCAACATCCAGCATAGAGGCAGGGCAGAGTGCTGGTTGCAGAGTGCCATTGCATTTGTGTTTTTGCGTTTGTATGTGTATTTCGCCATAGCAATGTGCACCTGCATATAGGGTTGTGCTGACTGAACCCCCCACATTGTTCTAATACAGTTTATAGTCTTGTCACCACCGTAATTCAGCGCTCGCAGTTCAGGAAAAGGTAGCAACAGGTAGGATAAAGAATAAATAGGCGGAGTCAAGAATAGATGATTCTACGCCTATTTATTAATATTAATTATTAATATTAACCCAAAATATTAATAATTAATATTCCCTTTGACAAACTATAATGGACCAATGTTCAGTCCGGGTGCTGTCTGTTCTATACGCCTATCTCAGTGAGTCCTAAACAATGAGCCCTAGTTACATAGTTACATATGGTAGCATTGGAAGTAGGGATGAGCGAACCCGAACTGTATAGTTCGGGTTCGTATCGAATTTTGGGGTGTCCGTGACACGGACCCGAACCCGGACATTTTTGGAAAAGTCCGGGTTCGCTTTCTTGGCGCTTTTTTAAAGGCTGCAAAGCAGCCAATCAACAAGCGTCATACTACTTGCCCCAAGAGGCCGTCACAGCCATGCCTACTATTGGCATGGCTGTGATTGGCCAGAGCACCATGTGACCCAGCCTCTATTTAAGCTTGAGTCACATAGCGCCGCCCATCACTCTGCTCTGATCAGCATAGGGAGAGGTTGCGGCTGCGACAGTAGGGCGAGATTAGGCAGATTAACTCCTCCAAAGGACTTGATTAATTGATCGATCTGCAGCTGTGGATCATTGAGCTGCTGATACTCAATTGCTCACTGTTTTTAGGCTGCCCAGACCATTTGTCAGTCACTTTTTTCTGGGGTGATCGGCGGCCATTTTGTGTCTTGTGGTGCGCCAGCACAAGCTGCGACCAAGTGCATTTAACCCTCAATGGTGTGGTTGTTTATTGGCTAAAGCCTACATCAGGGTGAAGCTGTCACACCAAGTGCATTTAACCAGCAATAGTCTGTTTATTTTTTGGACATATACTACATCAGGGGCAAGCTGCGCCTGTCACCAAGTGCATTTAACCCAAAATGGTGTGGTTGTTTTTTGGCTAAAGCCTACATCAAGGTGAAGCTGTCACACCAAGTGCATTTAACCAGCAATAGTCTGTTTATTTTTTGGCCATATACTAAATCAGGGGCAAGCTGCGCCTGTCACCAAGTGCATTTAACCCTCAATGGTGTGGTTGTTTTTTGGCTAAAGCCTACATCAGGGTGAAGCTGTCACACCAAGTGCATTTAACCAGCAATAGTCTGTTTATTTTTTGGCCATATACTACATCAGGGGCAAGCTGCGCCTGTCACCAAGTGCATTTAACCCTCAGTAGTGTGGTTGGTCAAGCTGTCACACCAAGCGCATTTAACCAGCAATAGTCTGTTTATTTTTTGGCCATATACTACATCAGGGGCAAGCTGCGCCTGTCACCAAGTGCATTTAACCCTCAGTAGTGTGGTTGGTCAAGCTGTCACACCAAGTGCATTTAACCATCAATAGTGTGGTTATTTTTTGGCCATATCCCAGTCTAATTCTGTCAGCAAACGTATACCTGTCACCCAGCGCCTAAATACTAGGCCTCAAGTTTATATCCAGCTAAATCTGTTGTTACTGGTGTGGCTGGTCAAGTTATTTAGTGTCCGTCAAAGCACATTTTTTGTTCTGGGTTGAAATACAATTCCCAATTTAGCAATTTAATAATTTAGTGGTTTCTGCTGTATCAGAGCTATTTGAAATCTATCCCTAAAAGGGTATATCATATTCAAGGTGCACATAGGGTCATTCAGAATAACTTCACACACCCGCTACTGTGCATTTCCAAGTCTAATTCTGTCAGTAAACCTATACCTGTCACCCAGCGCCTAAATACTAGGCCTCAAATTTATATCCAGCTAAATCTGTGGTTATTGCTGTGGCTGGGCAAGTTATTTAGTGTCCGTCCAAGCACAGTTTTTGTTCTGGGTTGAAATACAATTCCCAATTTAGCAATTTCATAATTTAGTGGTTTCTGCTGTATCAGAGCTATTTGAAATCTATCCCTAAAAGGGTATATCATATTCAAGGTGCACATAGGGTCATTCAGAACAACTTCACACACCCGCTACTGTGCATTTCCAAGTCTAATTCTGTCAGTAAACCTATACCTGTCACCCAGCGCCTAAATACTAGGCCTCAAATTTATATCCAGCTAAATCTGTCGTTACTGCTGTACTGTTGTGGCTGGGCAAGTTATTTAGTGTCCGTCAAAGCACATTTTTTGTTCTGGGTTGAAATACAATTCCCAATTTAGCAATTTCCTAGTTTATTGGTTTCTGCTGTATCAGAGCTATTTGAAATCTATCCCTAAAAGGGTATATCAGATTCAAGGTGCACATAGGGTCATTCTGAATAACTTCACACACACGCTACTGTGCATTTTTAAGTCTAATTCTGTCAGTAAACGTATACCTGTCACCCAGCGCCTAAATACTAGGCCTCAAATTTATATCCTGCTAAATCTGTCGTTACTGCTGTACTGTTGTGGCTGGGCAAGTTATTTAGTGTCCGTCAAAGCACATTTTTTGTTCTGGGTTGAAATACAATTCCCAATTTAGCAATTTCCTAATTTATTGGTTTCTGCTGTATCAGAGCTATTTGAAATCTATCCCTAAAAGGGTATATCAGATTCAAGGTGCACATAGGGTCATTCAGAATAACTTCACACACCCGCTACTGTGCATTTCCAAGTCTAATTCTGTCAGTAAACCTATACCTGTCACCCAGCGCCTAAATACTAGGCCTCAAATTTATATCCAGCTAAATCTGTGGTTATTGCTGTGGCTGGGCAAGTTATTTAGTGTCCGTCCAAGCACAGTTTTTGTTCTGGGTTGAAATACAATTCCCAATTTAGCAATTTCATAATTTAGTGGTTTCTGCTGTATCAGAGCTATTTGAAATCTATCCCTAAAAGGGTATATCATATTCAAGGTGCACATAGGGTCATTCAGAACAACTTCACACACCCGCTACTGTGCATTTCCAAGTCTAATTCTGTCAGTAAACCTATACCTGTCACCCAGCGCCTAAATACTAGGCCTCAAATTTATATCCAGCTAAATCTGTCGTTACTGCTGTACTGTTGTGGCTGGGCAAGTTATTTAGTGTCCGTCAAAGCACATTTTTTGTTCTGGGTTGAAATACAATTCCCAATTTAGCAATTTCATAATTTAGTGGTTTCTGCTGTATTAGGCCTACTTTAAATACATCCCTAAAAGGGTATATCAGAATCAAGGTGCTGATAGGGTCATTCTGAATAACTTCACACACACGCTACTGTGCATATCCCAGTCTTTTTCTGTCAGTAAACCTATACCTGTCACCCAGCGCCTAAATACTAGGCCTCAAATTTATATTCAGCTGAATTTGAATACAATACATTGGGCCAAATAATATTTTTGTTGTTGTGGTGAACGATAACAATGAGGAAAACATCTAGTAAGGGACGCGGACGTGGACATGGTCGTGGTGGTGTTAGTGGACCCTCTGGTGCTGGGAGAGGACGTGGCCGTTCTCCCACATCCACATGTCCTAGTGTACCAACTACCTCAGGTCCCAGTAGCCGCCAGAATTTACAGTGATATATGGTGGGGCCCCATGCCGTTCTAAGGATGGTAAGGCCTGAGCAGGTACAGGCATTAGTCAATTGGGTGGCCGACAGTGGATCCAGCACGTTCACATTATCTCCCACCCAGTCTTCTGCAGAAAGCGCACAGATGATGCCTGAAAACCAACCCCATCAGTCTGTCACATCACCCCCATGCATATCAGGGAAACTGTCTGAGCCTCAAGTTATGCAGCAGTCTCTTATGCTGTTTGAAGACTCTGCTGGCAGGGTTTCCCAAGGGCATCCACCTAGCCCTTCCCCAGCGGTGGAAGACATAGAATGCACTGATGCACAACCACTTATGTTTCCTGATGATGAGGACATGGGAATACCACCTCAGCAAGTCTCTGATGATGACGAAACACAGGTGCCAACTGCTGCGTCTTTCTGCACTGTGCAGACTGAACAGGAGGTCAGGGATCAAGACTGGGTGGAAGACGATGCAGGGGACGATGAGGTCCTAGACCCCACATGGAATGAAGGTCGTGCCACTGACTTTCACAGTTCGGAGGAAGAGGCAGTGGTGAGACCGAGCCAACAGCGTAGCAAAAGAGGGAGCAGTGGGCAAAAGCAGAACACCCGCCGCCAAGAGACTCCGCCTGCTACTGACCGCCGCCATCTGGGACCGAGCACCCCAAAGGCAGCTTCAAGGAGTTCCCTGGCATGGCACTACTTCAAACAATGTGCTGACGACAATGTGCTGAAGTGAGGCATTAACGTTCTGAACCTTAGCACAACCTGCATGACCAGGCACCTGCATGCAAAGCATGAACTGCAGTGGAGTAAACACCTTAAAAACAAGGAAGTCACTCAGGCTCCCCCTGCTACCTCTTCTGCTGCCGCCTCGGCCTCTTCTGCTGCTGCCGCCTCGGCCTCTTCCTCCGCCTCTGGAGGAACGTTGGCACCTGCCGCCCAGCAAACAGGGGATGTACCACCAACACCACCACCACCTCCGTCACCAAGCATCTCAAACATGTCACACGGCAGCGTTCAGCTCTCCATCTCACAAACATTTGAGAGAAAGCGTAAATTCCCACCTAGCCACCCTCGATCCCTGGCCCTGAATGCCAGCATTTCTAAACTACTGGCCTATGAAATGCTGTCATTTAGGCTGGTGGACACAGACAGCTTTAAACAGCTCATGTCGCTTGCTGTCCCACAGTATGTTGTTCCCAGCCGCCACTACTTCTCCAAGAGAGCCGTGCCTTCCCTGCACAACCAAGTATCCGATAAAATCAAGTGTGCACTGCGCAACGCCATCTGTAGCAAGGTCCACCTAACCACAGATACGTGGACCAGTAAGCACGGCCAGGGACGCTATATCTCCCTAACTGCACACTGGGTAAATGTAGTGGCAGCTGGGCCCCAGGCGGAGAGCTGTTTGGCGCACGTCCTTCCGCCGCCAAGGATCGCAGGACAACATTCTTTGCCTCCTGTTGCCACCTCCTCCTTCTCGGCTTCCTCCTCCTCTTCTTCCACCTGCTCATCCAGTCAGCCACACACCTTCACCACCAACTTCAGCACAGCCCAGGGTAAACGTCAGCAGGCCATTCTGAAACTCATATGTTTGGGGGACAGGCCCCACACCGCACAGGAGTTGTGGCGTGGTATAGAACAACAGACCGATGAGTGGTTGCTGCCGGTGAGCCTCAAGCCCGGCCAGGTGGTATGCGATAATGGGCGAAATCTCGTTGCAGCTCTGGGACTAGCCGGTTTGACGCACATCTCTTGCCTGGCGCATGTGCTGAATTTGGTGGTGCAGAAGTTCATTCACAACTACCCCGACATGTCAGAGCTGCTGCATAAAGTGCGGGCCGTCTGTTCGCGCTTCCGGCGTTCACATCCTGCCGCTGCTCGCCTGTCTGCGCTACAGTGTAACTTCGGCCTTCCCGCTCACCGCCTCATATGCGACGTGCCCACCAGGTGGAACTCCACCTTGCACATGCTGGACAGACTGTGCGAGCAGCAGCAGGCCATAGTGGAGTTTCAGCTGCAGCACGCACGGGTCAGTCGCACTGCGGAACAGCACCACTTCACCACCAATGACTGGGCCTCCATGCGAGACCTGTGTGCCCTGTTGCGCTGTTTCGAGTACTCCACCAACATGGCCAGTGGCGATGACGCCGTTATCAGCGTTGCAATACCACTTCTATGTCTCCTTGAGAAAACACTTAGGGCGATGATGGAAGAGGAGGTGGCCCAGGAGGAGGAGGAGGAGGAGGAGGAGGAGGAAGAGGGGTCATTTTTAGCACTTTCAGGCCAGTCTCTTCGAAGTGACTCAGAGGGAGGTTTTTTGCAACAGCAGAGGCCAGGTACAAATGTGGCCAGCCAGGGCCCATTACTGGAGGACGAGGAGGATGAGGAGGAGGTGGAGGAGGATGAGGATGAAGCATGGTCACAGCGGGGTGGCACCCAACGCAGCTCGGGCCCATCACTGGTGCGTGGCTGGGGGGAAAGGCAGGACGATGACGATACGCCTCCCACAGAGGACAGCTTGTCCTTACCCCTGGGCAGCCTGGCACACATGAGCGACTACATGCTGCAGTGCCTGCGCAACGACAGCAGAGTTGCCCACATTTTAACGTGTGTGGACTACTGGGTTGCCACCCTGCTGGATCCACGCTACAAAGACAATGTGCCCAACTTACTTCCTGCACTGGAGCGTGATAGGAAGATGCGCGAGTACAAGCGCACGTTGGTAGACGCGCTACTGAGAGCATTCCCAAATGTCACAGGGGAACAAGTGGAAGGCCAAGGCAGAGGAGGAGCAAGAGGTCGCCAAGGCAGCTGTGTCACGGCCAGCTCCTCTGAGGGCAGGGTTAGCATGGCAGAGATGTGGAAAAGTTTTGTCAACACGCCACAGCTAACTGCACCACCACCTGATACGCAACGTGTTAGCAGGAGGCAACATTTCACTAACATGGTGGAACAGTACGTGTGCACACCCCTCCACGTACTGACTGATGGTTCGGCCCCATTCAACTTTTGGGTCTCTAAATTGTCCACGTGGCCAGAGCTAGCCTTTTATGCCTTGGAGGTGCTGGCCTGCCCGGCGGCCAGCGTTTTGTCTGAACGTGTATTCAGCACGGCAGGGGGCGTCATTACAGACAAACGCAGCCGCCTGTCTACAGCCAATGTGGACAAGCTGACGTTCATAAAAATGAACCAGGCATGGATCCCACAGGACCTGTCCGTCCCTTGTCCAGATTAGACATTAACTACCTCCCCTTAACCATATATTATTGTACTCCAGGGCACTTCCTCATTCAATCCTATTTTTATTTTACCATTATATTGCGAGGCTACCCAAAGTTGAATGAACCTCTCCTCTGTCTGGGTGCCGGGGCCTAAATATATGCCAATGGACTGTTCCAATGTTGGGTGACGTGAAGCCTGATTCTCTGCTATGACATGCAGACTGATTCTCTGCTGACATGAAGCCAGATCCTCTGTTACGGGACCTTTCTCCTCTGCCTGGGTGCTGGGCCTAAATATCTGACAATGGACTGTTGCAGTGGTGGCTGACGTGAAGCCTGATTCTCTGCTATGACATGCAGACTAATTCTCTGCTGACATGAAGACAGATTCTCTGTTACGGGACCTCTCTCCTCTGCCTGTGTGCTGGGCCTAAATATATGCCAATGGACTGTTCCAATGTTGGGTGACGTGAAGCCAGATTCTCTGTTACAGGACCTCTCTCCTCTGGCTGGGTGCTGGGCCTAAATATCTGACAAGGGACTGTTGCAGTGGTGGCTGACGTGAAGCCTGATTGTCTGTTACGGGACCTCTCTCCTCTGCCTGGGTGCTGGGCCTAAATATCTGACAAGGGACTGTTGCAGTGGTGGCTGACGTGAAGCCAGATTGTCTGTTACGGGACCTCTCTCCTCTGCCTGGGTGCTGGGCCTAAATTTATGACAATGGACTGTTGCACTGGTGGCTGACGTGAAGCCTGATTCTCTGCTATGACATGCAGACTGATTCTCTGCTGACATGAAGCCAGATTCTCTGTTACGGGACCTCTCTCCTCTGCCTGGGTGCTGGGCCTAAATATATGACAATGGACTGTTGCAGTGGTGGCTGACGTGAAGCCTGATTCTCTGCTATGACATGCAGACTGATTCTCTGCTGACATGAAGCCAGATTCTCTGTTACGGGACCTCTCTCCTCTGCCTGGGTGCTGGGCCTAAATATCTGACAATGGACTGTTGCAGTGGTGGCTGACGTGAACCCTGATTCTCTGCTATGACATGCAGACTGATTCTCTGCTGACATGAAGCCAGATTCTCTGTTACGGGACCTCTCTCCTCTGCCTGGGTGCTGGGCCTAAATATCTGACAATGGACTGTTGCAGTGGTGGCTGACGTGAAGCCTGATTCTCTGCTATGACATGCAGACTGATTCTCTGCTGACATGAAGCCAGATTGTCTGTTACGGGACCTCTCTCCTCTGCCTGGGTGCTGGGCCTAAATATATGCCAATGGACTGTTGCAGTGGTGGCTGACGTGAAGCCTGATTCTCTGCTATGACATGCAGACTGATTCTCTGCTGACATGAAGCCAGATTCTCTGTTACGGGACCTCTCTCCTCTGCCTGGGTGCTGGGCCTAAATATCTGACAATGGACTGTTGCAGTGGTGGCTGACGTGAAGCCTGATTCTCTGCTATGACATGCAGACTAATTCTCTGCTGACATGAAGACAGATTCTCTGTTACGGGACCTCTCTCCTCTGCCTGTGTGCTGGGCCTAAATATATGCCAATGGACAGTTGCAGTGGTGGCTGATGTGAAGCCTGATTCTCTGCTATGACATGAAGCCTGATTCTCTGCTATGGGACCTCTCTCCAATTGATATTGGTTAATTTTTATTTATTTTATTTTTATTTTTATTAATTTCCCTATCCACATTTGTTTGCAGGGGATTTACCTATAGGGATGAGCGAACTCGAACTGTATAGTTCGGGTTCGTACCGAATTTTGGGGTGTCCGTGACACGGACCCGAACCCGGACATTTTCGTAAAAGTCCGGGTTCGGGTTCGGTGTTCGTCGCTTTCTTGGCGCTTTTGTGACGCTTTCTTGGCGCTTTTTGAAAGGCTGCAAAGCAGCCAATCAACAAGCGTCATACTACTTGCCCCAAGAGGCCATCACAGCCATGCCTACTATTGGCATGGCTGTGATTGGCCAGAGCACCATGTGACCCAGCCTCTATTTAAGCTGGAGTCACATAGCGCCGCCCGTCACTCTGCTCTGATTAGCGTAGGGAGAGGTTGCGGCTGCGACAGTAGGGCGAGATTAGGCAGATTAACTCCTCCAAAGGACTTGATTAACTGATCGATCTGCAGCTGTGGATCATTGAGCTGCTGATCCTCAATTGCTCACTGTTTTTAGGCTGCCCAGACCGTTTGTCAGTCACATTTTTCTGGGGTGATCGGCGGCCATTTTGTGTCTTGTGGTGCGCCAGCACAAGCTGCGACCAAGTGCATTTAACCCTCAATGGTGTGGTTGTTTTTTGGCTAAAGCCTACATCAGGGTGAAGCTGTCACACCAAGTGCATTTAACCAGCAATAGTCTGTTCATTTTTTGGCCATATACAAAATCAGGGGCAAGCTGCGCCTGTCACCAAGTGCATTTAACCCTCAATGGTGTGGTTGTTTTTTGGCTAAAGCCTACATCAGGGTGAAGCTGTCACACCAAGTGCATTTAACCAGCAATAGTCTGTTCATTTTTTGGCCATATACAAAATCAGGGGCAAGCTGCGCCTGTCACCAAGTGCATTTAACCCTCAATGGTGTGGTTGTTTTTTGGCTAAAGCCTACATCAGGGTGAAGCTGTCACACCAAGTGCATTTAACCAGCAATAGTCTGTTCATTTTTTGGCCATATACAAAATCAGGGGCAAGCTGCGCCTGTCACCAAGTGCATTTAACCCTCAATGGTGTGGTTGTTTTTTGGCTAAAGCCTACATCAGGGTGAAGCTGTCACACCAAGTGCATTTAACCAGCAATAGTCTGTTCATTTTTTGGCCATATACAAAATCAGGGGCAAGCTGCGCCTGTCACCAAGTGCATTTAACCCTCAATGGTGTGGTTGTTTTCTGGCTAAAGCCTACATCAGGGTGAAGCTGTCACACCAAGTGCATTTAACCAGCAATAGTCTGTTTATTTTTTGGCCATATACTACATCAGGGGCAAGCTGCGCCCGTCACCAAGTGCATTTAACCCTCAGTAGTGTGGTTGGTCAAGCTGTGACACCAAGTGCATTTAACCAGCAATAGTCTGTTCATTTTTTGGCCATATACTACATCAGGGGCAAGCTGCGCCCGTCACCAAGTGCATTTAACCAGCAATAGTGTGGTTATTTTTTGGCCATATCCCAGTCTAATTCTGTCACTAAATCCATACCGGTCACCCAGCGCCTAAATACTAGGCCTCAAATTTATATCCCGCTAAATCTCTCGTTACCGCTGTCCTGTTGTAGCTGGGAAAGTTATTTAGTGTCCGTCAAAGCACATTTTTTGTTCTGGGTTGAAGTACAATTCCCAATTTAGCAATTTCATAATTTAGTGGTTTCTGCTATATCAGAGCTATTTGAAATCTATCCCTAAAAGGGTATATAATATTCAAGGTGCACATTGGGTCATTCAGAATAACTTCACACACACCCGCTACTGTGTATTTTCAAGTCTAATTCTGTCACTAAACCCATACCTGTCACCCAGCGCCTAAATACTAGGCCTCAAATTTATATCCTGCTAAATCTCTCGTTACCGCTGTCCTGTTGTAGCTGGGAAAGTTATTTAGTGTCCGTCAAAGCACATTTTTTGTTCTGGGTTGAAATACAATTCCCAATTTAGCAATTTCATAATTTAGTGGTTTCTGCTATATCAGAGCTATTTGAAATCTATCCCTAAAAGGGTAGATCATATTGAAGGTGCACATAGGGTCATTCAGAATAACTTCACACACACCCGCTACTGTGTATTTCCAAGTCTAATTCTGTCACTAAACCCATACCTGTCACCCAGCGCCTAAATACTAGGCCTCAAATTTATATCCCGCTAAATCTCTCGTTACCGCTGTCCTGTTGTAGCTGGGAAAGTTATTTAGTGTCCGTCAAAGCACATTTTTTGTTCTGGGTTGAAGTACAATTCCCAATTTAGCAATTTCATAATTTAGTGGTTTCTGCTATATCAGAGCTATTTGAAATCTATCCCTAAAAGGGTATATAATATTCAAGGTGCACATTGGGTCATTCAGAATAACTTCACACACACCCGCTACTGTGTATTTCCAAGTCTAATTCTGTCACTAAACCCATACCTGTCACCCAGCGCCTAAATACTAGGCCTCAAATTTATATCCTGCTAAATCTCTCGTTACCGCTGTACTGTTGTTGCTTGGAAAGATATTTAGTGTCCGTCAAAGCACATTTTTTGTTCTGGGTTGAAGTACAATTCCCAATTTAGCAATTTCATAATTTAGTGGTTTCTGCTATATCAGAGCTATTTGAAATCTATCCCTAAAAGGGTATATAATATTCAAGGTGCACATTGGGTCATTCAGAATAACTTCACACACACCCGCTACTGTGTATTTTCAAGTCTAATTCTGTCACTAAACCCATACCTGTCACCCAGCGCCTAAATACTAGGCCTCAAATTTATATCCTGCTAAATCTCTCGTTACCGCTGTCCTGTTGTAGCTGGGAAAGTTATTTAGTGTCCGTCAAAGCACATTTTTTGTTCTGGGTTGAAATACAATTCCCAATTTAGCAATTTCATAATTTAGTGGTTTCTGCTATATCAGAGCTATTTGAAATCTATCCCTAAAAGGGTAGATCATATTGAAGGTGCACATAGGGTCATTCAGAATAACTTCACACACACCCGCTACTGTGTATTTCCAAGTCTAATTCTGTCACTAAACCCATACCTGTCACCCAGCGCCTAAATACTAGGCCTCAAATTTATATCCCGCTAAATCTCTCGTTACCGCTGTCCTGTTGTAGCTGGGAAAGTTATTTAGTGTCCGTCAAAGCACATTTTTTGTTCTGGGTTGAAGTACAATTCCCAATTTAGCAATTTCATAATTTAGTGGTTTCTGCTATATCAGAGCTATTTGAAATCTATCCCTAAAAGGGTATATAATATTCAAGGTGCACATTGGGTCATTCAGAATAACTTCACACACACCCGCTACTGTGTATTTCCAAGTCTAATTCTGTCACTAAACCCATACCTGTCACCCAGCGCCTAAATACTAGGCCTCAAATTTATATCCTGCTAAATCTCTCGTTACCGCTGTACTGTTGTTGCTTGGAAAGATATTTAGTGTCCGTCAAAGCACATTTTTTGTTCTGGGTTGAAGTACAATTCCCAATTTAGCAATTTCATAATTTAGTGGTTTCTGCTATATCAGAGCTATTTGAAATCTATCCCTAAAAGGGTATATAATATTCAAGGTGCACATTGGGTCATTCAGAATAACTTCACACACACCCGCTACTGTGTATTTTCAAGTCTAATTCTGTCACTAAACCCATACCTGTCACCCAGCGCCTAAATACTAGGCCTCAAATTTATATCCTGCTAAATCTCTCGTTACCGCTGTACTGTTGTTGCTGGGCAACATATTTAGTGTCCGTCAAAGCACATTTTTTGTTCTGGGTTGAAATACAATTCCCAATTTAGCAATTTCATAATTTAGTGGTTTCTGCTATATCAGAGCTATTTGAAATCTATCCCTAAAAGGGTATATAATATTCAAGGTGCACATTGGGTCATTCAGAATAACTTCACACACACCCGCTACTGTGTATTTCCAAGTCTAATTCTGTCACTAAACCCATACCTGTCACCCAGCGCCTAAATACTAGGCCTCAAATTTATATCCTGCTAAATCTCTCGTTACCGCTGTACTGTTGTTGCTTGGAAAGATATTTAGTGTCCGTCAAAGCACATTTTTTGTTCTGGGTTGAAGTACAATTCCCAATTTAGCAATTTCATAATTTAGTGGTTTCTGCTATATCAGAGCTATTTGAAATCTATCCCTAAAAGGGTATATAATATTCAAGGTGCACATTGGGTCATTCAGAATAACTTCACACACACCCGCTACTGTGTATTTCCAAGTCTAATTCTGTCACTAAACCCATACCTGTCACCCAGCGCCTAAATACTAGGCCTCAAATTTATATCCTGCTAAATCTCTCGTTACCGCTGTACTGTTGTTGCTGGGCAAGATATTTAGTGTCCGTCAAAGCACATTTTTTGTTCTGGGTTGAAATACAATTCCCAATTTAGCAATTTCATAATTTAGTGGTTCCTGCTATATCAGAGCTATTTGAAATCTATCCCAAAAAGGGTATATAATATTCAAGGTGCACATAGGGTCATTCAGAATAACTTCACACACACGCTTCTGTGCATTTCCAAGTCTAATTCTGTCACTAAATCCATACCGGTCACCCAGCGCCTAAATACTAGGCCTCAAATTTATATCCCGCTGAATTTGAATACAATACATTGGGCCAAATAATATATTTGTTGTTGTGGTGAACCATAACAATGAGAAAAACATCTAGTAAGGGACGCGGACGTGGACATGGTCGTGGTGGTGTTAGTGGACCCTCTGGTGCTGGGAGAGGACGTGGCCGTTCTGCCACATCCACACGTCCTAGTGTACCAACTACCTCAGGTCCCAGTAGCCGCCAGAATTTACAGCGATATATGGTGGGGCCCAATGCCGTTCTAAGGATGGTAAGGCCTGAGCAGGTACAGGCATTAGTCAATTGGGTGGCCGACAGTGGATCCAGCACGTTCACATTATCTCCCACCCAGTCTTCTGCAGAAAGCGCACAGATGGCGCCTGAAAACCAACCCCATCAGTCTGTCACATCACCCCCATGCATACCAGGGAAACTGTCTCAGCCTCAAGTTATGCAGCAGTCTCTTATGCTGTTTGAAGACTCCGCTGGCAGGGTTTCCCAAGGGCATCCACCTAGCCCTTCCCCAGCGGTGAAAGACATAGAATGCACTGACGCACAACCACTTATGTTTCCTGATGATGAGGACATGGGAATACCACCTCAGCATGTCTCTGATGATGACGAAACACAGGTGCCAACTGCTGCGTCTTTCTGCAGTGTGCAGACTGAACAGGAGGTCAGGGATCAAGACTGGGTGGAAGACGATGCAGGGGACGATGAGGTCCTAGACCCCACATGGAATGAAGGTCGTGCCACTGACTTTCACAGTTCGGAGGAAGAGGCAGTGGTGAGACCGAGCCAACAGCGTAGCAAAAGAGGGAGCAGTGGGCAAAAGCAGAACACCCGCCGCCAAGAGACTCCGCCTGCTACTGACCGCCGCCATCTGGGACCGAGCACCCCAAAGGCAGCTTCAAGGAGTTCCCTGGCATGGCACTTCTTCAAACAATGTGCTGACGACAAGACCCGAGTGGTTTGCACGCTGTGCCATCAGAGCCTGAAGCGAGGCATTAACGTTCTGAACCTGAGCACAACCTGCATGACCAGGCACCTGCATGCAAAGCATGAACTGCAGTGGAGTAAACACCTTAAAACCAAGGAAGTCACTCAGGCTCCCCCTGCTACCTCTTCTGCTGCTGCCGCCTCGGCCTATTCTGCTGCTGCCGCCTCGGCCTCTTCCTCCGCCTCTGGAGGAACGTTGGCACCTGCCGCCCAGCAAACAGGGGATGTACCACCAACACCACCACCACCACCTCCGTCACCAAGCGTCTCAACCATGTCACACGCCAGCGTTCAGCTCTCCATCTCACAAACATTTGATAGAAAGCGTAAATTCCCACCTAGCCACCCTCGATCCCTGGCCCTGAATGCCAGCATTTCTAAACTACTGGCCTATGAAATGCTGTCATTTAGGCTGGTGGACACAGACAGCTTCAAACAGCTCATGTCGCTTGCTGTCCCACAGTATGTTGTTCCCAGCCGGCACTACTTCTCCAAGAGAGCCGTGCCTTCCCTGCACAACCAAGTATCCGATAAAATCAAGTGTGCACTGCGCAACGCCATCTGTAGCAAGGTCCACCTAACCACAGATACGTGGACCAGTAAGCACGGCCAGGGACGCTATATCTCCCTAACTGCACACTGGGTAAATGTAGTGGCAGCTGGGCCCCAGGCGGAGAGCTGTTTGGCGCACGTCCTTCCGCCGCCAAGGATCGCAGGGCAACATTCTTTGCCTCCTGTTGCCACCTCCTCCTTCTCGGCTTCCTCCTCCTCTTCTTCCACCTGCTCATCCAGTCAGCCACACACCTTCACCACCAACTTCAGCACAGCCCGGGGTAAACGTCAGCAGGCCATTCTGAAACTCATATGTTTGGGGGACAGGCCCCACACCGCACAGGAGTTGTGGCGGGGTATTGAACAACAGACCGACGAGTGGTTGCTGCCGGTGAGCCTCAAGCCCGGCCTGGTGGTGTGTGATAATGGGCGAAATCTCGTTGCAGCTCTGGGACTAGCCAATTTGACGCACATCCCTTGCTTGGCGCATGTGCTGAATTTGGTGGTGCAGAAGTTCATTCACAACTACCCCGACATGTCAGAGCTGCTGCATAAAGTGCGGGCCGTCTGTTCGCGCTTCCGGCGTTCACATCCTGCCGCTGCTCGCCTGTCTGCGCTACAGCGTAACTTCGGCCTTCCCGCTCACCGCCTCATATGCGACGTGCCCACCAGGTGGAACTCCACCTTGCACATGCTGGACAGACTGTGCGAGCAGCAGCAGGCCATAGTGGAGTTTCAGCTGCAGCACGCACGGGTCAGTCGCACTACAGAACAGCACCACTTCACCACCAATGACTGGGCCTCCATGCGAGACCTGTGTGCCCTGTTGCGCTGTTTCGAGTACTCCACCAACATGGCCAGTGGCGATGACACCGTTATCAGCGTTACAATACCACTTCTATGTCTCCTTGAGAAAACACTTAGGGCGATGATGGAAGAGGAGGTGGCCCAGGAGGAGGAGGAGGAGGAGGAGGAAGAGGGGTCATTTTTAGCACTTTCAGGCCAGTCTCTTCGAAGTGACTCAGAGGGAGGTTTTTGGCAACAGCAGAGGCCAGGTACAAATGTGGCCAGCCAGGGCCCACTACTGGAGGACGAGGAGGACGAGGATGAGGAGGAGGTGGAGGAGGATGAGGATGAAGCATGGTCACAGCGGGGTGGCACCCAACGCAGCTCGGGTCCATCACTGGTGCGTGGCTGGGGGGAAAGGCAGGACGATGACGATACGCCTCCCACAGAGGACAGCTTGTCCTTACCCCTGGGCAGCCTGGCACACATGAGCGACTACATGCTGCAGTGCCTGCGCAACGACAGCAGAGTTGCCCACATTTTAACCTGTGCGGACTACTGGGTTGCCACCCTGCTGGATCCACGCTACAAAGACAATGTGCCCACCTTACTTCCTGCACTGGAGCGTGATAGGAAGATGCGCGAGTACAAGCGCACGTTGGTAGACGCGCTACTGAGAGCATTCCCAAATGTCACAGGGGAACAAGTGGAAGCCCAAGGCCAAGGCAGAGGAGGAGCAAGAGGTCGCCAAGGCAGCTGTGTCACGGCCAGCTCCTCTGAGGGCAGGGTTAGCATGGCAGAGATGTGGAAAACTTTTGTCAACACGCCACAGCTAACTGCACCACCACCTGATACGCAACGTGTTAGCAGGAGGCAACATTTCACTAACATGGTGGAACAGTACGTGTGCACACCCCTCCACGTACTGACTGATGGTTCGGCCCCATTCAACTTCTGGGTCTCTAAATTGTCCACGTGGCCAGAGCTAGCCTTTTATGCCTTGGAGGTGCTGGCCTGCCCGGCAGCCAGCGTTTTGTCTGAACGTGTATTCAGCACGGCAGGGGGCGTCATTACAGACAAACGCAGCCGCCTGTCTACAGCCAATGTGGACAAGCTGACGTTCATAAAAATGAACCAGGCATGGATCCCACAGGACCTGTCCGTCCCTTGTCCAGATTAGACATTAACTACCTCCCCATAACCATATATTATTGGACTCCAGGGCACTTCCTCATTCAATCCTATTTTTATTTTCATTTTACCATTATATTGCAAGGCTACCCAAAGTTGAATGAACCTCTCCTCTGCCTGTGTGCTAGGCCTAAATATATGCCAATGGATTGTTGCAGTGGTGGCTGACGTGAAGCCTCATTCTCTGCTATGACATGCAGACTGATTCTCTGGTGACATGAAGCCAGATTGTCTGTTACGGGACCTCTCTCCTCTGCCTGGGTGCTGGGCCTGAATTTATGACAATGGACTGTTGCAGTGGTGGCTGACGTGAAGCCTGATTCTCTGCTATGACATGCAGACTGATTCTCTGCTGACATGAAGCCAGATCCTCTGTTGCGGGACCTCTCTCCTCTGCCTGGGTGCTGGGCCTAAATTTATGAAAATGGACTGTTGCAGTGGTGGGTGACGTGAAGCCTCATTCTCTGCTATGACATGCAGACTGATTCTCTGCTGACATGAAGCCAGATTGTCTGTTACGGGACCTCTCTCCTCTGCCTGGGTGCTGGGCCTAAATATCTGACAATGGACTGTTGCATTGGTGGCTGACGTGAAGCCTGATTCTCTGCTATGATATGAAGACTGATTCTCTGCTGACATGAAGCCAGATTGTCTGTTACGGGACCTCTCTCCTCTGCCTGTGTGCTAGGCCTAAATATATGCCAATGGATTGTTGCAGTGGTGGCTGACGTGAAGCCTGATTCTCTGCTATGACATGCAGACTGATTCTCTGGTGACATGAAGCCAGATCCTCTGTTACGGGACCTCTCTCCTCTGCCTGGGTGCTGGGCCTAAATTTATGAAAATGGACTGTTGCAGTGGTGGGTGACGTGAAGCCTGATTCTCTGCTATGACATGCAGACTGATTCTCTGGTGACATGAAGCCAGATCCTCTGTTACGGGACCTCTCTCCTCTGCCTGGGTGCTGGGCCTAAATTTATGAAAATGGACTGTTGCAGTGGTGGGTGACGTGAAGCCTCATTCTCTGCTATGACATGCAGACTGATTCTCTGCTGACATGAAGCCAGATTGTCTGTTACGGGACCTCTCTCCTCTGCCTGGGTGCTGGGCCTGAATTTATGACAATGGACTGTTGCAGTGGTGGCTGACGTGAAGCCTGATTCTCTGCTATGATATGAAGACTGATTCTCTGCTGACATGAAGCCAGATTGTCTGTTACGGGACCTCTCTCCTCTGCCTGGGTGCCGGGGCCTAAATATCTGAGAATGGACTGTTCCAGTGGTGGGTAACGGGAAGCCAGATTCTCTGCTATGATATGAAGACTGATTCTCTGCTGACATGAAGCCAGATTGTCTGTTACGGGACCTCTCTCCTCTGCCTGGGTGCTGGGCCTAAATTTATGAAAATGGACTCTTACAGTGGTGGGTGACGTGAAGCCTGATTCTCTGCTATGACATGAAGACTGATTCTCTGCTGACATGAAGCCAGATTGTCTGTTACGGGACCTCTCTCCTCTGCCTGGGTGCCGGGGCCTAAATATCTGAGAATGGACTGTTCCAGTGGTGGGTGACGGGAAGCCAGATTCTCTGCTATGGAACCTCTCTCCAATTGATTTTGGTTAATTTTTATTTATTTAATTTTTATTTTAATTAATTTCCCTATCCACATTTGTTTGCAGGGGATTTACCTACATGTTGCTGCCTTTTGCAGCCCTCTAGCCCTTTCCTGGGCTGTTTTACAGCCGTTTTAGTGCCGAAAAGTTCGGGTCCCCATTGACTTCAATGGGGTTCGGGTTCGGGACGAAGTTCGGATCGGGTTCGGATCCCGAACCCGAACATTTCCGGGATGTTCGGCCGAACTTCTCGAACCCGAACATCCAGGTGTTCGCTCAACTCTATTTACCTACATGTTGCTGCCTTTTGCAGCCCTCTAGCCCTTTCCTGGGCTGTTTTACAGCTTTTTTAGTGCCGAAAAGTTCGGGTCCCCATTGACTTCAATGGGGTTCGGGTTCGGGACGAAGTTCGGATCGGGTTCGGATCCCGAACCCGAACATTTCCGGGAAGTTCGGCCGAACTTCTCGAACCCGAACATCCAGGTGTCCGCTCAACTCTAATTGGAAGTCATTGGATTAGTAGACATATTTTTTTCTCCAACTCCATACATTTCAAGCTATGTCTGTGATATGATGCTAAACTATGAATGGTATGCTGTGTTATTTGAATTGTGTATGTTTAATGACGTATATTCTTATGGGTGTTATATAAATAAAGTTACATAGATAATTCACTGTAAACATATAGCTAGGTAGTGAAGTTCTAAAATCAGGGTCCCACATGTTTCTTTGGAAATATACAGATATACTATTTACATTTTACTTTTTTCAAATCATGTATCGAATCCTTGCTTTATTGTGTTTGTTGTTTTTTTTGTTCTGCCTGCAATTTTTCACATTAGTCATGTATACAGAGCGACTTAAAAAAGCAGAATGGTGTGCTTCAGTATATCTGCCAGATGTAAAGGGGACATGGTATACATACAATTGTTAATGTAGGATGATCAAATTAATTTAGTGTATGGTGTCAGGTCACATTGCTTTGTTATACCTTTCTTCGTGTCCACCCTATTTAAAGAATTTTTGTAAGCACATATATTTTACTCTGCTTCTTCCTCTAGGTCTTGAAATGTGTACTATATCTGTTTTCACAAGTGAGGGACACCTGGTATGTGATAAACATCAGTTAATTTTCTAAATAATTTACTTGGGTATGTATCACACACTCAAAATTATAGCCACGTGTGCTTTTGTTGGTTCCACTTTTCCCAAAAGCCCCATTTCTCCATTTATTTGTGTCATCTTTGTTAGATATGTCACTGAATCCAGCATTAGTATTTTATTGCTTTATTGTTTCGGAGATGTTGGCAGGGAACAGGGAACACATAGGGATTGCAGGAACTTGTTGAAGATTTATTGGCTACATATTTGTGTTGAAAATATTTTATTCCACTGCATTGCAGTTGATGTGTTTGTGGTCTCCAGCATCTACCCTAAACACAAATGGGGCGGGTCTGATGTTAATTCATGCAAACCTTTGTTTCTTAAGTATATAATTTATGACATTAGTATCTCATACTGTAATAACCCAGAGTGCCATTACCACTCCACACCCCGTTACAGTCTTCTATGGGTTAACACAGTGTCATCGTATGCATTTATTTCAGTCCACTACAATGTGCATTGCTATTTCTATGCAACTGTTATTGTTCATGAAATGTACCTGGTTTACCAGAAGGTGGCAGAAAGCATGACAGAGCTACATTTGCAGAGGATGGAACCTTCTTTCTATTCTCTTCTCTCCCTCTAAGGAGGAGTTTAGTTAGAAGTCAGTGGAGAGTACCCCCTGCTTGGGGAAGGAAGCAGGTCCACGTCCCTGCTGGATGTGTCCTGCCTAAGCCAGCTAGAGCACCTTCACCTCTGCTGGACTCAGAGGCCAAAGCCCGAAGCCTCTGAAGCCAGGAGGTATAGATTCTCTGGTATTAATCTACAGTCAGACTACAAGAGAGAAGTTGCAGCACCCACAGAAAGCTAAGTTATACAGCTATCCTGTTAGCACAGCAGAGCCAGAAAGCAACAGATGTAGCAGTGAGGAGTTTGTCTGCCACAGTTAATGCCAAAGCCTGTTGGGGACCAAGACAAAGCCTAAATCTGTTTAGAGAAACGTTTATTCAAGTAAAGCTGTTATCAACTTTATCACAAGGTCTGGACTCAATTTATTCCATCACACTCTTCATCACCAACCCCCTTTTCATTGCTTCGGAGCCAACGCCTAGGGCCCAGCGTATCCAGGTAGGGGCACTGTGACACGTGCACTAACATTAAGGGACAATTAGGCCACCCTACACCACTCTGGCATTCCTACACCTGGGTACCATCTACTACATTGCTAAAAAGGGCCCTGTGCCCTTGTTGCTTTATTGCAACTGGCATCATGAAACAAGTACTCTTTTTCCTCTTAAAAGGCCCTGAGGGTAGGCGCCCGTTGCAATACTATCACCCTTCTCCTGAAAAGTGTGCTCATAGCTGTTCCCCATTCTGGTATATGGTCTGAATTAAAGGCGTTGTCCAGAGTCAAACGGGAGGGAATGCTTTAAGACTAAAAGAAAGCAATACTCACCCAATTAATTCTACGCCACTCCACCATTGTGATTCAATGGTCCTAGCTAGTGTCTGTATACTCTATATACAGTCAAGCTGATCACATGCCATCTGGTGCCTTACCCACACAAGCTCTTAACTCAAATTTCTTATCTCATCACGTTATCTTGAAACAAAAGCCATTGAAAAGCAGTTGAACATGTTTGCTTAACGCATTTAGTTTAGATAACATGTCTCGTAAAGCATGTGTGTTAACTCTACTACATCTGTATGCAGTGCGCTACCGGTAGCGACGTCTGCCAGTGGGGTCCCTTTAAGATGTTATAAGGGTTAAAAAAAATTGTCCTGACGCCAGTTGCATTTCAGCAACGAGGGACGGAATCCCCCTATGTAGAAGTTGATGGTGGAACCCAGTGTAGGAATGCATATAGTGTCCCTTAGGTGTGGCTTTAGCACTTGTCATGGTGCTCCTACCTGAAGATCCTGGAACCTCAGGCGTTGTCGTCCGCAGCGGTGCAACTGAAAGGGTTAGGCTTCTTTCACACTGCTGTTTTGGCTTTCCATTTGTAAGATCCATCATGGGCTCTCACAAGCGGTCCAAAACGGATCAGTTTTGCCCTAATGCATTCTGAATGGAAAAGGATCCGCTCAGAATGCATCAGTTTGACACAGTTTGCCTCCATTCTGTCTCCATTCCGCTTTGTAGGCGGACACCAAAACGCTGCTTGCACTGATCCGTTCTGACACACAATGAAAGTCAATGGGGACGGATCAGTTTCTATGTCAAAATCTGGCCCAATAGAAAACAGATCCGTCTTCCATTGACTTTCAATGGTGTCAGAAAGGATCAGTTTCGCTCAGTTTCATCAGACGGCTATCAGTTTAATCAGACGTCTTGGCTATGTTAAAGATAATACAAACTGATCCGTTCTGAATGGATGCAGGCGGTTGTATTATTTGAACGGATCCATCTATGCAGATCCATGACGGATCCGCACCAAATGCAAGTGTTAATGTAGCCTTAGGTGTGGAAGGATGAGGTTGAAAGAACTTGAGTCCAGACCTTTATTAACGTTGAACACCGCTTTACCTGAATAAACTTTCATCAAGGAACAATCTTTCAAACTTTATCTTGGTTATCAGCAGATTTCGGCATAAGTTTCGGCTGGCAAACACAATCAGTTCTGCTACATCTGAACTCCTCAGATTTGCTATGTTAGCTGGACCAAATAGAAACTTTCTGTCTTCTGATGAACTTAGCTTTCCGTAGTCTGACTTTATCCTTATCTTGATCTGTATCTTTCTCTTTATCTTTACCCAGGGAATCTTTCCTTTCCGCTCTGAAGCTCTTTACTTCTCTTTCTTTGGCCTAGTAGAGCACACAGCCATCCCCTTACAGGGGGTAAGCTGGACACAACCTCTCCCCAACATGGGGTAGGGTAGACTGACTTCTGCAGGCTCGCCCAGGAGGGACGAGGGCCTGCTGCTTCCCCTTACAGACTCCCCCTAACACTGAACTCCTCCCTCTCTAGAGAGGGCTGGAATGGAACTAGAAGGTTTTTCTCCAGGGGAACTAGCTCTGCCAATACTGCCTCTATCTGATGGTGAACCAGGTACATTACACTTTAACAGTCATTTGCAAGAGAATATACACATTTTGCAAGACATGGCAATAAGTATGCAAGATGACACAGGGTACACCATAGAATAGTGATGGGGTGAAAAGAGTGGTAATGCCCCCTTGCGGGGCGTTACATGTACATACAGATAAGAGCACTGAGGTACACTTTTACAGAAAAAATAAACAAAAAACGATAATAATAATAAAACCCTAAAAATAATAAAAAACCCTAAAATAAAAAAGTTGCAAAAATAATTAGAAACCTAATCTGCCTGTATCATTAGTAGCACCTTCTATGACACTGGCGCACATTATATGGGTGTATTGCACCCTTGAAATAATGTCCCCACTTTGTGCAAAATCAACACAAATATGTATCCATCAATATTTGTTGTCTCTCCAAACCTACCCTATCTGCTATTAACACCTAAAATAAAAATGTTTGCAAACAGGCATTTTGCCCATTTAAATATCTAGAATAATATAAGCTAGAATAAGGGACCTTTGTTCCAAGAAATTCTAACAACTACAGGGAGTGCAGAATTATTAGGCAAATTAGTATTTTGACCACATCATCCTCTTTATGCATGTTGTCTTACTCCAAGCTGTATAGGCTCAAAAGCCTACTACCAATTAAGCATATTAGGTGATGTGCATCTCTATAATGAGAAGGGGTGTGGTCTAATGACATCAACACCCTATATCAGGTGTGCATAATTATTAGGCAACTTCCTTTCCTTTGGCAAAATGGGTCAAAAGAAGGACTTGACAGGCTCAGAAAAGTCAAAAATAGTGAGATATCTTGCAGAGGGATGCAGCACTCTTAAAATTGCAAAGCTTCTGAAGCGTGATTATCGAACAATCAAGCGTTTCATTCAAAATAGTCAACAGGGTCGCAAGAAGCGTGTGGAAAAACCAAGGCGCAAAATAACTACCCATGAACTGAGAAAAGTCAAGCGTGCAGCTGCCAAGATGCCACTTGCCACCAGTTTGGCCATATTTCAGAGCTGCAACATCACTGGAGTGCCCAAAAGCACAAGGTGTGCAATACTCAGAGACATGGCCAAGGTAAGAAAGGCTGAAAGACGACCACCACTGAACAAGACACACAAGCTGAAACGTCAAGACTGGGCCAAGAAATATCTCAAGACTGATTTTTCTAAGGTTTTATGGACTGATGAAATGAGAGTGAGTCTTGATGGGCCAGATGGATGGGCCCGTGGCTGGATTGATAAAGGGCAGAGAGCTCCAGTCCGACTCAGACGCCAGCAAGGTGGAGGTGGAGTACTGGTTTGGGCTGGTATCATCAAAGATGAGCTTGTGGGGCCTTTTTGGGTTGAGGATGGAGTCAAGCTCAACTCCCAGTCCTACTGCCAGTTTCTGGAAGACACCTTCTTCAAGCAGTGGTACAGGAAGAAGTCTGCATCCTTCAAGAAAAACATGATTTTCATGCAGGACAATGCTCCATCACACGCGTCCAAGTACTCCACAGCATGGCTGGCAAGAAAGGGTATAAAAGAAGAAAATCTAATGACATGGCCTCCTTGTTCACCTGATCTGAACCCCATTGAGAACCTGTGGACCATCATCAAATGTGAGCTTTACAAGGAGGGAAAACAGTACACCTCTCTGAACAGTGTCTGGGAGGCTGTGGTTGCTGCTGCACGCAATGTTGATGGTGAACAGATCAAAACACTAACAGAATCCATGGATGGCAGGCTTTTGAGTGTCCTTGCAAAGAAAGGTGGCTATATTGGTAACTGATTTGTTTTTGTTTTGTTTTTGAATGTCAGAAATGTATATTTGTGAATGTTGAGATGTTATATTGGTTTCACTGGTAAAAATAAATAATTGAAATGGGTATATATTTGTTTTTTGTTAAGTTACCTAATAATTATGCACAGTAATAGTCACCTGCACACACAGATATCCCCCTAAAATAGCTAAAACTAAAAACAAACTAAAAACTACTTCCAAAAATATTCAGCTTTGATATTAATGAGTTTTTTGGGTTCATTGAGAACATGGTTGTTGTTCAATAATAAAATTAATCCTCAAAAATACAACTTGCCTAATGATTCTGCACTCCCTGTATTGTGATGTTATGAGCAACATGATTTTTTTTCTATTTCATGTTCACCTATTTACTATCAGTGATGGCCAGTTCGCAGTGTTCGCCGACGAACACATGCGATCTGCCATCTTTATTCCCAAGTCCGGCGATGCAGAGGTAAGTCCTTACCTGTGCCTGCGCCGCGAGCCTCTCTGAAACACCTGCGGTCACCAGGAGCAGGCAGTTCCGAGAACAGCCGCCAGGGGCCTTCATCGGGCTGTTCTCGGAACTGCCTGCTCCCGGTGACCGCATGTGTTTCAGAGCGGCTTGCGGCGCAGGCACAAGTAAGGACTTACCTCTGTATCGCCGGACTTGGGAATAAAGATGGCAGATCGCATGTGTTCGTCGGCGAACACTGCGAACTGGGCATCACTAGTTACTATGTGTTGGGGTAGTTGCTATGCAAGTGCTTTGCATCTAAGTCTGGATTAAGGCCTCATGCACATGGCCGTTGCCGGCGTGGCCCGTATTGCGGCCTGCAAACAGTGGATCCGCAATATGCGAGCACCAGCGGTGTACTCACTGCATCACGGATGAGGACCCAGTCACTTGAATGGGTCCACAATCCGGAGCTGCGGTGTGGAACGGTGGCACAGAACCCCAGGGATTCACTATGGAGTGCTTCCTTGGGGTTTCTATTCGTGCTTGTTCTTTTTTTTTTTGCGGTGCGGACGGATCACAGACCCATTCAACTTGATCCGTCGCGGCAGCCGTACCGATGGTGCCCGTGCATTGGGGACCGCAAATTGCAAACTGTGGATGTTGTCAATTAACCTAATTATTTCAGGTAATGCATTCCAGAGAACTGGTGCAGCTCAGGAGAAGTGGATGGTGGGTGTTAGTCATAAATTTAGACAGAGATGATGGAGGAGATACAGGGGGGTGCAGCACTGTGAATAACTTTTTAGATAAGAATGAGCAGTTTAAATTTAATCCTGTATCTTATTGTCTGCCAGAGTTTATACTTGCTTCATACATGTTTCTTGACACTAACCAATTGTACAGTTCTGCCCTACTGTAGGTTCTGGGAGTATCTGAGTACCAAAAGACACTGTTATCACTTGGGAAAGGTGACTTCTATAGGTGAAGTTGCAGTGGACGAAGTTAAGGTGACCTCTAATGCTACTCTGTGTCCCCCTGACACCATTGAGCTGGTTTCTCCAGTATCCTCCTTGGCAGACGAAGATTCCATGTTGATGAAAGGCCTGAGCTAGGGCAGGGTATCCCTGTCGAGGCATCTTCTTCTGGTCACTGCTGCACAGTCTCTCCTATTAAACTCTAGTCCCTAATCCAGAAAGTTCTAATGGGATGGGTGAAACTGTGGAATCACAGCCGTAGAAACAATGTTGCAGTTAATGGCTGCCATAGACTTGTATTGTGCCTCAATACAAGTCAATGCAAAGGACTAAGCAGTTTTCAGACGTAAACAACCATGAAAAAAGCTAAACCAGATGGTGAAAAGTTCACTGTGTCTGTTTTTTCTCTCCAAAACTCAGCTCTTCATAGTCCCTTATGACAGCAATGGAAAATTGCTAGCTTCTCAGTGCACAGGCTAGAAAGTACCAATATGTCAACAGTATTTGTTGGCTGTACATTAACCCTTTCCACAGTGCAGTGCAAGTACAGTGCAAAAACAGTGTAAATGAACAGGATATATTACAATAAACAAATATAATGCAGTTCAACAATATAAAACAGTATAAGTTTAAACGGCATACATCATCATTTAAAGTGCACTAAAGTAGTGAGTTGATGGTTTTGTATAGTAGCAATAAGGACAAATGTTCAGACTTCTTGTTCCAGGGCGCTACAAAAACCAATTCTGTTGTCTTATGAAAAACCTCATAATGATGCCTGCTTCAAAATTTTCACAGTTTCATATGTCCTTTTGTGTGCGCCTGCACTGTTTGTAAACTTCTGTGGGCATAGGCTTCTTTAACTGAACTGCACATATTCGCAGTTCAGTTCACCTGGAATGGGCAAACTTCCTGGCATGTGCAGTTCAGTTGAAGAAGCCGATGCCCACAGAAGTTCACAGATGGCACAGGAGCACACATAAAGGAGATGTGTGCCTGCATGAGATTTGAAGGGGCATTATGATGACATTGAAGACGTTAGGCTAGGCTAGGAGGTGGAAAGAAGAAGAGGAGGAGGGGGGCTTTGTTCTGGGAGTGTCATTTATTACAGAACTTTGAATAATTAGAGAATAATTATAAATAGCTGCTTTTAAAGGGTCAAAGAGGGAGCAGGACATAAAAATATATTCGGAAAGACAATAGGAGAGCTACACTGCAATGCAAAGAGTTAAACTTAAAAATGGTTGCCAGTGCTGACGGACTCCCTTTAACTTGTGTGTTTGTTCTTTTGTATAACGAGGTTGGTTGTTCCCAAGACTGCAGATTTGGACTTTGCCTATAGCAGTTGCCTTTCCCAGGTACTAATTATGTCTCTCAGTACGCAGATAGGTGCCAAATTGGATAAAAACTGGTTGGTCACAAAAGTAACATTATGAAACACATATCAACACTGGCAGACAACAAGTACACAGAAGTAAACTCACCAATAGATGACAGGAACCGAATAATGATGGTAAACGAATGAAGTAGTTGGTAGTCCAGAAATGGAGCAGAAGATAGTGATGGTATACAGATTGAGAGCAGATTAATGATGGTGAACAAAAATAAAGACCCTGAAACAAATTGACCCTGAGCAGCAATATAAACCCAGCAAGACAGCCAGAGACAACTCAAAAACCAAACTCTGCAAGCAAACCATAAACAACTAACAACAATGCGTGATGCTGGCAACAATAAAAATACAGAAGCACTACAGATACCAAGCTATTTAAACACTGTAAACATACACTAGAATACTTGGAATACAAGGAAAATGCATATAAATGCACAGAGCTTTCACTATACTCAGCAACAAAAGACTATAAACATTAACATTTAAAGGAAATGTAATCAAATTCCTTCCCTAAATAACCAGCTAAGCAAGACAATCACCTGACCAGAGATCAGGTATAAGAAAGTTGAATATCAAATTCCTCCAACAATTACTAGTAAAAGATGAGCATAAGGCAACAGAGAAATCCCTGCTGTTTGAAACATTTTGTAGCTGTTATGTAGCCAATTTGGTGCCAACATGTTAACCAGTATAATTTGATGTAATTAGTATAAAATAATTTCCTTAACTGAGCAGTTGATTAACATTTGTCAGAAATATTAAACTTTTTAAAACTGTTTGTCAATTGTTTTCTAAGATTCTTTAAGATCATGCCTTTAACATCTGAATGCAATTTTCAAGTTTATTGCTTAGCATGTTACCCCAAGGCAGACTTTCAGCATTATACTAGTTGAATGTGACATTAATCATAGCACTAATGTTGGCTTTAAGTAATTGTTAACTTTTAGTACAACAGTGCCTGTTGTGAAAAGGCTCTATGGAGATTAAGCTCATAGTTTTCATATAAAATGAAGGGAAGTTGCTAAATAAAATTCCCCTGAAAAAGACTAACTAAATTGAGGAAATGAAAGCACTTGCTTGTTCATTTTTATTTTTAACTTCTAATGGTAGAAAATGGCATGATTAAAAGTCCATAATTCCCCCAAAAAAGTTTGAAAGAATCACCAAGATTGGAAAAAAAATAGGACTAGCGAAGTCCAGTACTTCTGTCCTAAAAAAGCACTCTCAGAAAATGCCAAAAATGCCTTCATTATAACACATGACCATGTGAATCATGCATGGCCTTTAGTGTGGATCAATGTGCACCTATTCATGTATTTTTAGAAGGACTGATTTCCTATTCACATACTGTACAACTTGGAGAGTCAAAAAGCATGTCACGTTGTACAGTGGAACGAAAGAAGGCTGAAAATTTGAGCACAAAGTGCTCGGTAAAAAAATTAAGGGCTCCACTATTTACTTAATGTACTGTACATTACAAATGAAGCAAAAGAAAAAAAAATTGGGGGGAGTGCTTTCTCTATTTTGATTTTATTGTGTCCCATATTACAAATAAACTAAGAAATACACAAAGAAATCTTCACTGTGTTTTTAAGGAGGTCCTTCTCACTGTCCTCCGTTCTCTGCAGGACTTCTTTAGAATGGTAAACAGTGATGTCAACTAAGTCTCGTCTACTTTTATTTCATTTCTCGATTAAGTGTCCCTTAAACCCATTTCCGACATGAAATGTAGGTGTATGGTGCAGCAGCAAGTGATTCCATCAAACTGCTGCAGATGTATGACACTGTAATTACACAGGACTCATGATCGGAGTCCAGAGGATTAGCAGTGGGAGACACCTGTAATATGCAAAAAAATAACAAGCTGTGCATAATTAGTATTGCTGCTTTCCAACTGAACCAACTTATGTACTGGATCGGTGCACGCCTGATCACTGCAGGGGCCCGGCAGTCCCTGATAGCCGGGCCCCTGCTGTATCCGCCAGCGTTGCTTTGAAAGCTGATGCTAGCAGATTAACCCCTTCGATTCCGTGGTTAGTGCTGACCGTGGCATAGAAGGGGTTTGTGGCGGGTCAGGGAGCCCATTGGGTCCCCGCACTGCTGTGGCAGGCCCGATGGGTGACAAGGCAGTTCGAGGCCATGCAGAGGCTGCCCAATGCCTTTCATGGCAACGGGACCTGCCTTCTACGGGGGAGGAGGAGATCCAGCCCCAGGCTGGGTCTCCTAGGCAACCTGTTAGTGTATTACTCTGTGTAATACACATTTTTCTTTAATTCTTCTGGCACACCTAAAGGGTTAACAAAGTTAGTAAAATCAGTTTGGTGTAGTTTCTACAATGGGATCATTTATGGGGGGTTTCCACTATGTAAGCTCCACAAAGTGACTTCAGACCTGAACTGGTCCTTAAAAAGTGGGTTTTGGAAATTTTCTTAAAAATTGTAAGAATTTCTTCTAAAATTCTAAGCCTTCTAACGTCCTAAAAAAATAAAATGACATTTACAAAATGATGCCAACATAAAGTAGACATATGGGGAATGTGAAGTAATAAATATTTTATGAGGTATCACTTTCTGTTTTAAAAGCAGAGAAATAGAAATTTAGAAATTTGCTAATTTTTTTAAAAATTTGGGTAAATTTGATATTTTTTCATAAATAAAGGTGAAATATATTGACTCAAATGTCAGAATGGCTTGGATAAATAAATGTTTTCCAAAGCTATTACCACATAAAGTGATAAGATTTGCAAAAAATGGCCTGGGCAGAAGAGCGAAAACTGGCCCGATGTAGAAGGGGGTAACCTGCATGGAGAACGCCTGAGGAAAAAAAGAAAAAAGTTAAGCATTTTAACTAGAGATAAGAGAATTTCCCAAAAATCATTTTGGGTCCGAATTGGTAGAATTCGCAGTCAGAAACAATTTGCTCTGCATAAATTCTCTGGAAATCCAAAGTGCCTCAGTTGTCCTTAAAAGTTGTGGAGAATACTCTAAAATCTCCTAGGACTGTATCAAACCCTTTTCAAGCTCTCTTTACACTAAGATAGCATTAGTAATATCAAATTGACAGTGACATATATGGCTATAGGCAAATCGAGGATAGCTGGGGGTAACAGACAACTTGTTTAAAACCACACTGCACTTTCGAATAAAAAAAAATTTAATGAAAGAAATCTCTTTAGTGGCAGATGCCTTCTTCTCTGTCTTCTGATCAGTAAAATGGTGATTGCCATTTTGACCAATTCATACAGGACACCATTTTTAACACATAACAGTGAATGCTGTTTAAAAATGTCGATTTTTTTTCTCCATTATCTCCCCCCCCCCCCCCCCCCCACAAAAAAAAAAACTAAAGGTTTCTCAATGCATTATATGGATTATGCATCCATTAAAATGCAAAACTTGACTCTCAAAAAAACAAGCCGTCATACTGTGGCTACAGAAAAACGCATGGCTTTTGGAAGGCAGAAGAGATGAAAAAATGAAGCATCATAAATACAAAAACTAACTGCAGTGGTAGGGGATTAAAGTACACAAAAAAGTGTCGTTTTTTGGACCTTGCTTTAAGGTAAATGTATATGCATGGATCCCTGGAGGTGATCTCTCGACCCCCTTTGCTACCCGAGGCAAAAAAATACTAAATTAAATAGCATCTCTCTTTCCATATATTGGAGGCAGTTCTAACCATGCCTCATGGATGGTGCACCCCTGGTTGCCGGTATGTATGGTTTCTTATACAGTATATCTACAAATTAGGGAAAGGCCAGAATTCCTGGGGTTAAACACAGGTCTCTTCATTTTCCAACAAGACCTACTTTAAATATCCTCTTGTGCTGTTTGTATTCCCCATATCTATTCAGCTACAGTCAATTCTTTAATTTATGCTCTGCGTGTCTCTAGGGTTTGTAGAAGTGTCAATCTATGTCTCTTACAAGCTTACCATATAATTACAGTCCCTCGTCAATAGTCTTTGTCGTTAAACAGCTAATGACAACTGTTATAATGTGCTCGTTTCCACTGCATCTGCAGAGAAAGCCGTCACATTGAACAGCTCCCCATTATTACTGAATTTGCAACAGCTTTAAAAGACAACGCATAGATTTGCTGTAAACAACAAAGTAATGGCCAGATAGGGGGTGTTTCCTGCTAAAAGGGAAATCTGTTCTCAGTACTGAGATGTGTGTGAGGGTATACATATTAATGTCTACTGTACATGTGGGCCAAACCTGCTGCAAAGATAATGATGTTATAAAACTGCATATACGCCGACAATCCTGGAATTGGGAAGGAAATCCTATGGACTGGAACCAAAAGTTGGTAAAGTTTATGCAAATGTACAACAAAAGTGGGCATTTTGGGGCGTTCCTGGGGGGAGAAGCTTAAAGGAAATATGTCACCAAAAATTTAATCTGCCACCTAAAACCAGATAGTAAAAAATCTCCTTTTTTCTAATCTGATTTTATTATCTGATTGTACATTTTTTTATTTTATTTCCTAAACATGATTACAGGGGCGGCCATTTTGGTCTATCATACCCCCTGTGTTGCTGGAGGATGTGTTTAATTTATAATGAGGCACACACCTCGTCATAAATTCGGTGCAACTTCCAGCACTCCGTGGGTCTAGACTAAATTCTATGACTTTCACACTCGCATTTTGTGCAGATCCGTCATGATAATACAACCGCCTGCATCCGTTCAGAACGGATCCATTTGTATTATCTTTAACATAGCCAAGACGGATCCGTCTTGAACACCATTGAAAGTCAATGGAGGACGGATCCGTTTTCTATTGCGTCAGTGAAAAAAGGATCCGTCCCCATTGACTTACATTGTGTGCCAGGACCGTTTGGTTCAATTTAGGCTCAGTTTAATCAGAGGGACATTAAAACGCTGCAGGCAGCGTTTTGGTGTCCGTTTTCAAAGCGGGATGGAGACGGAACTGATGCAAACTGATGCTTTTCTAAGCGGATCCTTTTCCATTCAGAATGCATTGGAATGCAAACTGATCCGTTTTGGACCGCTTGTGAGAGCCCTGAACGAATCTCACAAACGGAAAGCCAAAACGCGAGTGTGAAAGTAGCCTTATCAGTTCTCCCAGATCTGGTGGGTAGAAACTAGCTGGTATCACATACAATATTCATGGATGCAGGAGATTCTGCTCTTTGAGGGTACAACCACAAGATTAGGTTTCCTGGATCACTTTTTGGAAGCCAAAATCAGGAGTGGTTCATAAACGGAAAGTGTAAAGGACAGATTCAATGTCTCCTGTTTTTTAAATTCATTCCTGATTTTGTCTTCCAAAACTGCATCAGGAAACCTGACTGTGTGGCTGTACCCTTACTCTCTCTAACACATCAGAATCCCTCAGAAGCACTATATAGGACTATATAGAGAAGTATTAAGCAGTAGTAGTGCAGTGACCCAGCGAATCACTGCTAAATGTTAATTGTTATAAACACATATATCTCTATGCACTATGTATTCCAAATAATTGTGTATGTGTATGGACATAAAAACAGTTAACACTGGCAGTCTTGGTTAGGTTGCTATGGAGACTGGTTGGTCTGGTCTCCTCTGGTTAGTTAGAGTCTTAACTGAGCAGAGACAAGACCTAGGTGTGACCTTCTTCGAAGTAGGCACAAGAGAAAAGCTTAATCCAGGAAACACCATTTCTACTCCCATCAGCCTGGGAATTGCAGGAGTAAATGAGAATGGATTTCCACGCCTGTGGTTTTTTGGAAAGAGTGTGTTTAAGTGAGACTACTGCTTATACACAACCAATAGCAGAGACCCACTCTGTAACATACTCCAGGACTGTGCCTTTTCTGCTCTATGAACTACTACTCCCATTCTCTATTAAGCAATTGAAACCAAACAAGCCTGGTCATTGACTCTATTAACCTTTCCCTGGCCCTGCACCTGCCCTCCTGCCTTGCCAACTATACAACATCAAGGGCACCCCATCTGTCACTAGGTGGGAGTCCCCAAAAGGCCCAGGAAAGAAAGGGTGCACCCTCCATTTACTGCTGCATGACCCTAGGGAGCACCAGAGTGAGCACAGTCACCATGAACCACTACTTCTCCTATCTGTGCTACCACTACCACTCCCATCCTCCTTAAAGCTGTCCTCAGATGGTCCCTGCAATAATGTGAAAAAAGTGCTATTAGCTTTCTGTCTGTCTGTGTCTCTCTCTCTGCAGCTCACTCCTCCCCTCCCCTTTCTATAGGCTTCTACAGGCGTTTGTAATCTGATCCTTCAGTGAGCTTACAGCCTGTGAAATACCCTGTGATAACAGGAGAATAAAATATTTTTCTCTGACAAGATAAATGATAAAAGTTTCTTATATTTCCTTGTGCTATTGAAAAGTAAGTGCCTGTTTAAACATTTACAGCTAAGGGTTGTATATACCATAAAATGAGCATTGCCATAGGGTCCCAGGGAGTAGGCCCAGGTAGAGAGAACATGTAAAGCATTCTTTAAATTCTCCTTAGAGGCACTACAATGTTAGAAAAAAGTAACTTAAGTAGAGTGTGGGGTAGGGTGTGGGGTTGCCATGAGGAGCTCTTATTTTCATCATAGATATTGGAACTCCTCTATTCTCTATGCCACTGTTTAGAGTATAAAAATGGGCCGTATTTCTTACTTTTGTACTGGTAATGGGACCTACAATATTCTCTGCAGGTCTACCATTCATTGCATTCCAATATGTGTATTGCTATTAACCCTAAGAGGACCCTGCGATTTTCAGTTTTTGCATTTTCATTTTTCACTCCAGAGTCATAACTTTTTTATTTTTCCATTCAAATAGCCGTATAAGGGCTGTTTTTTGCAGGACAAGTTGTACTTTCTAATGGCACCAATTAATATTGCATATGATTTAGCAGGAAACAGGGAAAAAAGGCACTTTCACCACAGTTTTATGGGTTTGGTTTTTATGGCATTTCCTGTGCTGTAAAATTGACCTGATACCTTCATTCTCCAGGGCAGTTTTTATTATTTATTTGTATTGTAATTTTGGGGAAAGGGGGGAAAATGTAAACTTTTTTTTAAGTCACCCTAGGTGACTATAACCAGCAATCATTAGATTGCCAATTGTATTCTGTAATGGGTATTTATCCATCACTGAACACACATTCACTGTATTCCAATACAGTGCTGCCACCTGCAGGCCTGTATTGGAATATACCAGTGATAGGTATCAGAGTCTGCTTGAGGCTCGAGGCTATCACTGGCATATAACAGCTTCCTTGATCTCAGCTGGGGAAGACTGTTACGCACGCAGGAGAACGCGGGTCCTTATATCTTCACCATTCAAATGCCACGGTCACATTGGACCACCATCTGAGGGGTTAAATGTATGAGATCAGCCTTATGGCTCAAGACAGACATTAGCCCCAGGCCTCTGGTATTTGAAACAGCAGAAACCCACAAGTGGTCGCAACTATTAAAGTGATCACTTCCGCTGTACATCTAAGGAAGAGGTCACAAGGGGTTAACTGTCTGTATAATCATCAATTGCATATTATGAAATGATTTAATAGCATGAGACTGTGCAGGGACACCCCCCAAGTTGTTAACACCCCTCTGTACCCTTACTGCTGACTGCTAGCAATTAATTCATAACTTCTAGTTAACATAATAAAGGAATGGCACAATATAGACACATAAGAATAGATGCTCCAGAATTGTTATTACATGAGGAATGCATGAAGCTATTAAAACAGGCGTGTCAGAAGTGGTGAAAGGTCCTCTTTAAGTGTTTTTAAGAGCCTATGTCAGCATGATCGACCCCATTAGACCAGACATACTGGCCTGCTAGGGTTGATAATGCTGATTAAAATGATACACCTCCGCTTCATTGACAGGATTAGACATCAGCAGAGCTGTGTCCTAGCATGTACATATCATATACACTACTTACTGTAGCCTTAACTTGTAGAGAATAGAGGGTTTCTATGCTTAGAAAGCTAATACATATTACTGGTTTATCCACAGGCACAATATATGATTATAAAGAATAACCAGTAATATGTTTATGCTTTCTAAGTATAGAAAACCACTTTTCTTAAAATGATAAGGCTGTAGCCTGAAGGGGAGTGGTCAACCTTGCATGTATATGTCCCAGGTTCAAATCCCAGAAGAGACTTCTAGATTATTTTCTTCAGTTATTTGTTTTCTCCTTTATTTAACCCATAATACAAGGCTGTAGCCTTACTATATTGAGAACAGATAATAAATTGTTCCCAATAATTTAGCTAAATATGGTTCAGCACTCTAATAGGGACTTAAATCTAAGGTATTATCTCTTACAGGCTTTGGCCACCACATGTGATGGGGTTTTAACAGCACACAGATGCCTCAACTTGTGTATATACCATGCCTCTAGAAAAGCAGAAATTTTGGGAGTTTGATGTTCTTGAGCACTCAGGTCTACATTATGCCAAGACGAAATAACATCAGCCATGACATCAGATATTGGTGTAGATATAGGAATTGCGTTGGTTGAAATTGTGACCAAGCATCAAATCCCAGAGGGCCCAAAGGCTGCTATTCAATGTCATACTAATAGATGGAAGCAATTTGTTATTTAGGCCATGACAATTTTTTTGACTGTGACCTTATTAATCACATCATTTAATAAAAATCTTATGGTTGTTTCATTAAATGCTATGTACACCTTTGCAACTCAAGTTTTTATTGTCCTAATGCTTGGAAATAAAAAATGAAGCAACTTTTCAGACTGGTCTTGATTAAAACCTCTTACCATTTTGTGGTAAGCTCCTATGCAGACTGATGTGTCTGACTATGGTCTGACTGATTGTTATCAAGATATAAGGGATAAGTGGAGAAGAGTATGATGGTAGCTTTGATGTGTAGATCTGCATCTACATTTTACTAATGTACATCACAGTTTTTTTTTTAAAGGGGCTTCCTGGGATTTTAAAACTGATGACCTATCCTCAGGATAGGTCATCAGTATCTGATCGGGAGGGGTCCGACACTCGGGATCCCACCGATCAGCTGTTTGAGTAGACACTGGCACTCCTGTGACAGCTGTAGCCTTCTCCATGCTTGTATAGTGTCTGTGCTTGGTATCGCACTCAGCCCTATTCAAACAGCTGATCGGCGGAGGTCCCGGGTATCGGACGCCCATCGATCAGATCCTGATGACCTATTCTGAGGACAGGTCATCAGTATCAAAATCCCGGAAAACCCCTTTTTTTTTTCGTGGTCTAATAAGTCATGTGTCTAGTGACCCTTTGGGAACAGTACATGTCCTGGAGACACATCATCAGCTGTAATTCAGTGTGGCCCCCAACCATTAGGATGTAGACATGCTAAATGGTTGGCAGGTAACTGTACATTTCCCTGGCAATGGCTTCTGAAGGGAAAATGTGTGTCTGGCTGTAGCAGCTGATTTCCAGCTGGTTCAAGGAAACCAGACCAGCTTCTTTTTAAAAATGGGTTGTCCCTTAATGGGAAAATTTCAGTCAAAATGACTTTCTGATATGTGATAGTTAAATGTTTAGAAAATCGTATTGGAGAAGTCTGTTGTCTTGGACCCTCTTTGATTTTCACAACAAAAAGGCTCTGAGAATTTTTAAACCTTTTCGACACTGCTAAGAGATTTCACCTACTGGAAATCTGTCACAACTTTCTGGGCAGTATGCTAAAGACCCGATTACATGGGCCAATATACAGTGCTATGATCAGGAATGAACCATTCCTTCTCGATCATTGCCTGCTTGTCTAAACTGCATTTACTTGCAGCAATCAACCCTCTGTATGGGGATGAACAATTGTTGCTATGATCTTTTTTTCCTTTACAGTTGCAAAAATATATATATTATTTGCTGTTCAGTGGTGCAGTTATATGTTCTAAAGCCCTTTTTGGCGTGTATTAGTGGCACAAAAAAAAGTATTTGCCGTTGTGTGGTGAAGTGAGAAAATTACAGCCCTTTTTGGCATGTATTAGTGGCAAAAAAATATATATTTGCCATTCAGCGGTGCACTTATGTTCAAAAGCCCTTTTTTATAATTTGCCGTACGGCAGTGTAGTTTATTTTCTAAAGCCATTTTTGGCGTGTATTAGTGGAAAAACAATATATATTATTTGCCGTTCAGCAGTGCAGTTATATGTTCTAAAGCCCTTTTTGGCGTGTATTAGTGGAAACGCAATATATATTATTTGACGCTCAGAGGTGCAGTTATATGTTCCAAAGCCCTTTTTGGTGTGTATTAGTGGAAAAAAGAAAAGGGCTTATTAGCTGTTGTGTAGTGAAGTGAGACAATTACAGACTTTTTTGTAGTGTTTTAATTTCCTTTTTATTTATTTGATCTAACAGTATGTCAGACAGAGAAGTGCCAGGCCCTGCACAGGGGAGTGACAGAGGCCTTAATGTTTCTGGCGCAGGCACAGGTCGCAGCAGAGTAAGGAGGCGTGGCAGCAGGAGTCGCAGCAAGAGGCCTGAGCTCCCGTTGTCATCTAACGGTCGTGTCTTGACCAGCAACCCAGCGGTTTTTGAATGGTTGACTCAGTCATCCACTTCGTCCCAAGTGACATCAGACACCCCAGCCAAGAGTCAGTGGGTTCGTCAGACACAATCCTTAGTTGGCATGGTCCGGGAACAGGCCCTGTGCCCTTAACTGTCCTCAACCTGCCTCTGTCCTTTTCTGTTCCCTCAGTCAGAGAAGTACTATATGTGGGGCTCAGCTCCACTATACAGCAAGGGCGAGCTACTAGAGGACAGTCAGCAGCTACTTGCCAGCCAATATCCGTCGCTTCCTCCAGTAGGCGGGCAAGTAGTGATGAGGAGAGTGGCGTGGGAGCTGGTGTTGCGAGCGGTCAGGCTCCTGACCCAGAGACCGTCGAAGGGGACATCAGTGACGTGCAGACAGCACTTGATTATGTAGCTGATCGCACTTGGGAGCTGGGTGAATTAGGGGCTTCATCATAATCGGGAGAAGAGGGTGGCAGCTTGTCCGTGAGGCAGTGGCGGAGCCAGTAAGTCACTGGCCTGGCCAGGAGTCAGCAGGGTGGCAGCAGCGGCAGGTCGGGAGCCAAATGTACCCGGGGTAGACCACCCACTACGTAGAAGCCTACCTGCCCGGAAAGTAGTGGTGCAAGGGTTCACGGACGCAGCGGCGGTAGCAGTCAGTCAGTGTGTAGTGTTGGGGGTAAAATCACCTACTTGGCGGTGTGGCAATTTTTTGTTAAGCCGCCGGAGGAGATGATCATGGCCATTTGTAGAATCTGTGGGCAGAAGGTGAAGTGTGGCCAGGGTGCCAATGTTGGCATCACGGCCCTGCATCAACATATGCAGCGTCACCATAAAGTGGCCTGGGAGAACCGTGGCTCCGATGTGGTGGTCCAGCCTGCCCCAGCAACCGCTGCATCACCCAGTGGCACGCACCCGATTTCAGGCAGTCAAGGCTCCACCACCTCAGACGAAGGAAGCTGTCTGTACTTCCTATCACCTGCTGGTCCTGATGCTCCTCCTCCTACTCCTCATCAGTCATTCCGACAGCAAACAATCACCAAAGCGATTGGCAAGAGACAGTATGCGTGCACTCATCCAATGGTGCAGAAGCTGAATGTGCTCTTGGCCAAGTTGCTGCTGCTGCAGTCCCTCCCTTTCCAAGTGGTGGCCTCTGCACCTTTCAGAGAACTGATGGCTTGTTCTGAGCAGAGGTGGAAAGTCCCAAGCCATCATTTCTTTGCCAAAAGGCAGTACCAGACCTGCACACGTATGTACAGTTGTGTTCAAAATAATAGCAGTCGGACATCACTAACCTAACCAATCACTGTTTTTGGTAGAAATTATATTTCTACATGGCAAATAATTTACTAGCAGGTGTAGTAGAGTAATATAAATCCTACAGACCCAACAGTAATGAAATGCATGCTGCTGATTCTGTGCAATTGAATTACTAATTGAAAGGGGCATGCTCAAAATAATAGCAGTGTGAAGTTCAATAAATGAGGTCATTCATTCTTTGAAAAAGAGGTGGTAATTATTACCCTTATTTAAGGAAGGAAGGCAGCAAATGTTGTACATGCTGGTTACAGTGCATTTCTCTCTGAAATTCTGAGGAAAATTGGTTGTTTCAGACATTGTTCAGAAGAACAGCGTACCTTCATTAAAAAGTTGATTGAAGAGGGGAAAACATATAAAGAAGTGCAGAAAATGATAGGCTGCTCAGCTAAAATGATCGCAAATGCTTTAAAATGGCAACCAAAACCTGAAAGACGTGGAAGAAAGCGGAAAACTACCATTCAAATGGATAGAAGAATAGCCAAAATCTAAAAAAAATTTACTTTTGGGTCTAGTGGCCGGAGACAGTTTGTCAGACGACCCCCAAACGCCAAATTCAAGTCACAGTACACTGTGAAGACAGTGAAGCATGGTGGTGCAAGCATCATGATATGGGGATGTTTCTCATACTACGGTGTTGAGCCTATTTATCGCATACCAGGGATCATGGATCAGTTTGAATACATCAGAATACTTGAAGAGGTCATGTTGCCTTATGCTGAAGAGGAAATGCCCTTGAAATGAGTGTTCCAACAAAACAACGACCCCAAACACACCAGTAAACGTGCAACATCTTGGTTCAAGACCAACAAGATTGACGTTATGGAGTAGTCAGCCTAATCCCCGGATCTTAATCTAATAGAAAACTTGTGGGGTGACATAAAAAAATGCAGTTTCGGAGGCAAAACCAAGAAATAGAGAAGAACTGTGGAATGTAGTCCAATCATCCTGGGCTGGAATACCTGTTCACAGGGGCCAGAAGTTGGTTGACTCCATGCAACACAGATGTACAGCAGTTCTCAGAAACAGTGGTTATACAACTAAATATTAGCTCAGTGATTCAAAGGAAAGCAAATCTTCAAACATTTTTCAGTTTATATAGTGAATGTTTGAGTTTGTAAAGAAGAATACAAACACTGCTATTTCTTTTTAACAGTCTAATATTCACTTTTCTTCAATTTTTTTAGATAAACAACACAAATTTTATATATTTTTCTTGAAGGTTTTGATTTGGAATATAATATGTAATGTTCCCAATGCATTTGTGTGTATGTAAATAAAAGCTATTAGATGGATTTTGAGCTTTATTCACTTTTTTAAACACACTGCTATTATTATGAACACAACTGTAGACCAGAAAGTGGGCCAGTCCTTTAGCCTGTCGGTGTCTGCCAAAGTGCACAGCAGCGCTGACGTGTGGAGCTGTAACTACGGTCAAGGACAATACATGTCCTTTACAGCCCACTGGGTGAATGTTGTTCCTGCACAGCCACACCAGCAACTTGGCTAGGCGACGGCGCTTCCGCCTCCACGTTCTCATGCTATTGGTCCTGCGACAATGTCCGCCTCTGCCTCCACTGCAGGGACAATTCACAGTGCCTATCCTGCATACTACATGTGCAGGGCACGGCGGTGTCACGCTGTTCTGGACCTCGTTTGCCTGGCCAAACTGAGTCACACAGGGGAGGAACTGCTCCGTGTCCTTCATCAAGAAATCGAATCCTGGCTTTCTCCGTGACAACTCAAACTTAAAATTGGTGTCAGTGCTGCGTCCAGGAGGGCTGAGCCATGCGCCCTGCATGGCACACGTGTTAAATCTGGTTGTCAAGCGGTTCCTGAAGTCTTCCACTCATCTGCAAGACATCCTAAAAATGGCCAGGAAACTTTGCATGCACTACAGCCACTCGTACACCGCAAAGCACACCCTCCTTGAGCTGCAACGGCAGAACGGCATCACCCAACATAGGCTGATATGCAACGTTTCCACCTGTTGGAATTCCACTGACTATACGAACAAATAAAGGCCATAAATGATTTTTTGATGATCGAAGCGGACAGGAGTACACCCCTGTGTAACTTCACTGTCAGCCAGTGGCAGCTCATGCGTGACACCTGCCGGAACAGATGCTGGTAAATCTGGCTGGTCAGGGGACTGGAGACGTGGCGCCTAAATCTCACGGCAACATGAGACTTGTGGGGGCTGAACTGAAGGAGGAGGAGGACATAGGAGCACAAGCAATGTGTAGCAAAATGGGTGGTTTTTCTACACAGATGACAGGAGAGGAGGAGCAGGAGCAGCCAGAGGAGCTACAGGGCAATGAGGAAGATTAAGCAGAGGACCCAGACACACCAAGGCAGTATGCAGTGGAGATGGAGGCAGGGAGTCCCTCCGAGTCACTTGCACAAGTGGCCCGATGCATGTTCACTTGCTTGTGTAGTGACAGCCGAATTGTCACCATTCAGCAGAGGGATGACTTCTGGCTCTCTTTAACTTGTTGGACCCTCACTACTGGTCCAGAATGGGGGCCTTTTTTACACCCGCTGAGAGGGAGGACAAACTGAACTACTATAGAGACATCCTATGTAGTCAGTTGGCCGCTGCCTATCTGCGCCATCATCCATCCTCTCGCAGGTCTGACCGGGGGGCCCTCTGCAGTCACGTTCCTCTGCCATGGCTGCTGTGGCAGGTTGGGGGGTAGGAGCAGTTTCAGTTCCATCATCAGCAACTTGAGTCTAGAGTCGCTGATGAGCAGCTTTCTTCAGCCGCCTAGTGAAGAAACTACAAACCGGATTCCAAAAAAGTTGGGACACTATACAAATCGGGAATAAAAACTGAATGCAATGATATGGAGGTGCCAACTTCTAATATTTTATTCAGAATAGAACATAAATCACGGAACAAAAGTTTAAACTGAGAAAATGTACCATTTTAAGGGAAAAATATGTTGAATCAGAATTTCATGGTGTCAACAAATCCCCAAAAAGTTGGGACAAGGCCATTTTCACCACTGTGTGGCATCTCCCCTTCTTCTTACAACACTCAACAGACATCTGGGGACCGAGGAGACCAGTTTCTCAAGTTTAGAAATAGGAATGCTCTCCCATTCTTGTCTAATACAGGCCTCTAACTGTTCAATCGTCTTGGGCCTTCTTTGTTGCACCTTCCTCTTTATAATGCGCCAAATGTTCTCTATAGGTGAAAGATCTGGACTGCAGACTGGCCATTTCAGTACCCGGATCCTTCTCCTACGCAGCCATGATGTTGTGATTGATGCAAAATGTGGTCTGGCATTATCTTGTTGAAGAATGCAGGGTCTTCCCTGAAAGAGATGACGTCTGGATGGGAGCATATGTTGTTCTAGAACCTGAATATATTTTTCTGCATTGATGGTGCCTTTTCTAGACATGCAAGCTGCCCATGCCACACGCACTCATGCAACCCCATACCATCAGAGATGCACTGGAATACTGGGCAGCCAAACTGGATTTGTGGCCGCAACTGGCAGAGTTTGCCCTGGAAAAGTTGTCCTGCCCGGCCAGTAGTGTGGCATCAGAGCAGGTGTTTAGTGCGGCGGGGGCCATAGTTACCCCAAGAAGAACTCGCCTGTCCACCCAAAATGTGGAGAGACTGACCTTTGTCAAAATGAATCAGACGTGGATCAGCTAGGATTTCCACCCACCAATGCCTGATGCGTCAGACTAGATAATCCATGGTGCCACAACAACACTTTAACAAAAGAGACCGGTTTCTTCTGGCTACCTGCCTCAGCTAATATTCTGATACTTTATAAATATATATGGTTGTGCTTGCGCTGTCGCTCGGTGTTTTTTATCTCTAGAGCACTTAGGCGAATAGAGCCGCAGCTGGGTACCTAAAGGGATATCGGCTGCTCCGATCCAAGATTTATTAAAAAACAAGCTAAAAGATGGTACCAGCGCTGGAATGACAGATGTTCAATTAGTTGATGTTATTGGTAGTTCAGTTTTACCTTAATCCAGTGGAATGGTAGTTCGGTACGGTAGGGAATGTTCCAGGTATTCAATCCAGGAATGTGGCAGAACTAGTTTTCTTCTTGCTCAACCTCAGAGTGCGCGTGCGGCCCCGGCCGGTGGCTAGCACGCGCGAGAGGGAGCTTGTGTAGTTGCGGGATTCCGGAGCGTGTAGCGTGACGTCACGGCAGACCTACGGAGCGATCCAGAGGCCAAAAGAGCTCTGCAGACGAGCCGTGACATCCCTCCAGCCTTCCGGCTCAGACTTGATAAAGGGGACCCTAGCACCCCGAAACGCGTTGTCTTACGAATAAATGGAATACTGCTGAAATCAAAAACATTGTCTTCGACCGGTTGTTTCGTGCGCCCTCTGTGGTCCACACGCTCTACCTAAGGTCTAGCGTACTCTTCTTCATACCTCTACACTATGTCACTTTGCCACTCTGTGGACTCCTGATGCTTCTGCCACCTCCACACTATGCCACCTTGCCACTCTGTGGTCTTCTGATGCTGCTGCCACCTCCACACTATGTCACCTTGCCACTCTGTGTTCTCCTGATGCTGCTGCCACCTCCACACTATGTCACCCTGCCACTCTGTGGTCTCCTGATACTGCTGCTACCACAACACTGTCACTGCCACCATGTGGCCTCCTGATGCTGCTGCCACCTCCACACTGTCATTGTGCCACCCTGTGGCCTCCTTCTGATGCTGCTGCCACCACCTCCACACTATGTAAATGTGCCTCTCTGTGGCCTCCTGATGATGTTGCTGCTGCCACCTCCACACTGTCGATGTGCCACCCTGTGGCTTCCTCCTGATGCTGCTGCTGCCACCTCCACACGCTGTCATTGTGCAACACTGTGACCTGATGCTGCTGCCACCTCCACACTCTCATTGTGTCACTCTGTGTCATCCTCCTGATGCTACTGCTGCCACCTGTGGTCTCCTCATGCTGCTTCCACCTCACCACTATGTCATAGGGCCACTCTGTGGATTTCTCATGCTGTTCCCACTCTCCCCACTTCATGACTGGGCCACTATTTTGCCTTTCGGCCTGGCTGGCGTCATCATTTATTTGACCCATCTTCTGTCAGAAGGAAGGAAAAATGAGATGCACAACAGAACCTGTCTATGTAACAGCTCTAAGGTCTGCATTACACGGTCCCTATTTTGCATCAGAATTGGCTTATGGTTTGGTAGCCAAAAGCAGGAGTGGGTACAAAACACAGAAGACATGCAAATATTCCATTCACGTGTCATCTCTGTTTTAGATTTAAAAAATGCTGATCAGATATGGACCAAAAATACAGTCATGTGAATAGGGCTTTAATGTTAATTGTTCATCTAAAACCAGCAGGAAAGAAAATTATCACTGAAAAGTATTTCAAAATAAAAAATATGCATTAGTTATCGAATTTTCAGTGCAGGATAATGAATAATCATAGCTCATTCACAACACTTATTCCAACAATCTAGAATTTTATATTTCAGCTACATAACGCATTTTCTATAATGCAGCGCTCTAATGCTTCTGTGTCTTGTGAAATGTATGTCTGTATTGACCTGAAAATGTTTTACTGTTTTGTGATGATCTCACTAATTCATAATTCATCTGTACATCCCCGTTACATATTTGCCAAGAAGTATTGTGATGCATGTCTGCATTTTTATGGCAGTTTATAATATATTGAAAGGGATAGTTAAAACACCAATGACATACTTAAAATTCATAGTGTGGATGATTATGCCAAATGCTGTTAGGTCTGTAACTAAAAGCTCCCTCTGGAATTTTTATCTCGGTAATTCTTCCCATTGGCAGTATTTAAGGTCTTTCACTCATGCTGAATGGAACACATTAGCACTGAAAATGTTATCAGAACCTATAGGACCTACTAGACATTTTGACACCTGAAATGTGTTTTACTGTCGTCTATATATCCTGTGTTGCTTTTCATACGACCAACATATTCTGCAGCACTATACAGATATAATGAGCACACACATCTCTTGATAGTCTACCATCTAATTTCCATAACTGGTACCCGCACATGCCACGGCCAATTTCACAGTAGATTATCAGTATGTTTTTGGAGTTGTGATTTGACTTATTTATCTTTTATAAATCCCAATTATTCACCCCCGCTTCCCTAATCTTCCGGTGACTCATTTTGTATAAATGAACCTTTTGATACCTGACTGTCCTGTTTTGGAATAATCATTTGCCTCAGGTCAATTTTCTCAAATGTCTGAATGACATGCAAATCCTGAAACAACTGTTGCATTGTATTCTACTATTACCTATAAATAAGTGAAGCTTCATGCCAAATTCAGTCCTATTTCCCCATGTATTTGTTGATAATGGAGATGTATCAGTCCATGAACATTACTCATGCTGGTAAAACCATTCTTACTCCACATACTGAACTTCTACTTGTTTTATAGTAATCTGATGCAGTTGTCAGGATACAGCCACGTGACACATCAGGATACATGGCTGCTATGACGTGACACAGCAGCACAGTGGCTGAGATGTGGCTGCGGTCTGGCTTGAATCATACTGCCAAGCCAGCCATGGCAGAGTACAACTAAGGCTACTTTCACACTTGTGTTTTTGCTTGATTCGGCAGGGATCAGAAAAAACGCTTCCATCTAGATAATAAAACCATCTGCATCCGTTATGAATGGATCCGGTTGTATTATCTTCAAAATAGCAGTGACGGATTCGGCATTAATACCAGTCAATGGGTGCCATTTTCTTGCAGAGTTTCTCTGCCCGGTATGAGAACACAACTAAACGGAAAGGAATGCATTCTGGTGCACTCCGTTCTGTTCAATTCAGTTTTTTTTCCCATTGACAATGAATGGGGACAAAACAGAAGCGTTTTTCTACGGTATTGAGATCCTTTACCGGATTTCAATACTGGAAAAGTTAAATGCAGATGTAAAAGTAGCCTTGTTCAAGCCAAACAGCGGCCATGTCTCATCCCTGCTTGGCAGCGCCATTTGGCCATATTCCGGTTTTCATTAAAAAGGTTAAGCAACTTTAGAAAAACATGGTTGATTTCTTATAGAAACAATACAGAAGTTCAGTATAATTGAAGTGAATGAGGCTGAGCTGTAATATAAAAAAAGAGTGTTTGTGATGAGTGTGGCACTATTTTTTTTTTGTAGAAAGCAGCCATGTTTTTCTATTTTGTACAACTCTTGTTGTGCACACATTTATATTAATTTTTTTACAGTGCAATATCTATTCTTTTTTTTTTTTTTACTGTGCTTTCTCACTGATGCTCTATCCTCCACCAATCATCAGAAAGACACTGTAGCATTCATTCACAGAAGTACTTTATCTGCACGGTCTATGCTACATTGTCTGCTATATCAGCTCTGTTTGATTCAAGTGAATGTGCCTGAGCATGATCTGAGTGTAGATACATACAGTGGATATAAAAAGTCTACACACCCCTGTTAAAATGTCAGGTTTCTGTGATGTAAAAATATTTGACAAAGATAAATCATTTCAGAACTTTTTCCACCTTTAATGTGACTTATAAACTGTACCACTCAATTGAAACACGAACTGAAATCTTTTAGGTGGAGGGAAGAAAAAATATAAAAATAAAATAATATGGTTGCATAAGTGTGCACACCCTTAGGCCTCATGCACACGACCGTTGTTTCATTCAGCGTCCGTTGTTCCGTTTTCCGTGATTTTATGCGGACCCAATGACTTTCAATGGGTCAGTTCAAAACTCGGCTAATGCACCGTTTGTCATCCGCGTCCGTGATCCGTGGTTCCAGTCCGTCCCAAAAATATAACCTGTCCTATTTTTTTCACAGAAAACGGTTCGTGGACCCATTCAAGTCAATGGGACCGTGAAAAAACGCGGAGGCACACAAGATTGTCATCCGCATCCGTTTTTTTCCTATCATTTGAATGGCAAACTTGACTTAGACTTTTTTTTTACTTTCCTTCATGTCTGGTGATCCTCCAAAAATAAAGGAAGACACACGGAAACAAAAACGGAAGCAGATCACGGAACAACGGAACCGCATTTTGCGGAACGGAGCACAACAACGGTCGTGTGCATGAGGCCTTAAACTAATACTTTGTTGAAGCACCTTTTGATTTTATTACAGCACTCAGTCTTTTTTGTTATGAGTCTATCAGCATGGCACTTCTTTGCAAAAACACTCCAAATCTGTCAGATTGCGAGGGCATCACCTGTGCACGGCCCTCTTCAGATCACCCCACAGATTTTCAATCGGATTCAGGTCTGGGCTCTGGCTGGGCCATTACAAAACTTGAATCTTCTTTTGGTGAAGCCATTCCTTTGTTGACTTGGATGTATTATTTGGGTCGCTGTCATGCTGAAAGATGAAGTTCCTCTTCATGCTTAGCTTTCTATTAGAAGCCTGAAGGTTTTGTGCCAATATTGACTGGTATTTGGAACGGTTCATAATTCCCTCTAGCTTAACTAAGGCCCCAGTTCCAGCTGAAGAAAAACGGCCTCAAAGCATGATGCTGCCACCACCATGCTTCACTGTGGGTATGGTGTTCTTTTGGTGATGTGCAGTGTTGTTTTTGCACCAACCTTGGTTTCATCAGACCATAACACCTTTTCCCACATGCTTTTGGGAGACTTCAGATGTGTTTTTGCAAAATGTAGCCTGGCTTGGATGTTTTTCTTCGTAAGAAAAGGCTTTCGTCTTGCCACTCTACCCCACAGCCCAGACATATGACGAATACGGGAGATTGTTGTCACATGTACCACACAGCCAGTACTTGCCAGATATTCCTGCAGCTCCTTTAATGTTGCTGTAGGCCTCTTAGTAGCCTCCCAGACCAGTTTTCTTCTCGTCTTTTCATCAATTTCGGAGGGACGTCCAGTTCTTGGTTATGTCACTGTTGTGCCATATTTTCTCCACTTGATGATGACTGTCTTCACTGTGTTCCATGGTATATCTAATGCCTTGAAAATTCTTTTGTACGCTTCTCCTGACTGATACCTTTCAACAATGAGATCCCTCTGATGCTTTGGAACTCTCTGTGGACCATGGCTTTTGCTGTGGGATGCGACTAAGAAAATTTCAGGAAAGGCTAACTACAACAGCTGAACTTTATATTTGGGGTTACTCAGAGGTACTTTAAATGATGGCAGGTGTATGCTGACTCCTATGTAACATGATTTTGAATGTGATTGCTTAATTCTGAACACAGCTATATCCCCAGTTATAAGAGGGTGTTCATACTTATGCAACCACATTATTATTATTATTTTTAGTTTTCTTCCCTCTACCTAAAAGATTTCAGTTAATTTTTCAATTGAGTGGTAGAGTTTATAGGTCACATTAAGGGTCAATTCACACGTCTGTAATGTGTTTTGCGGATCCGCAAAAAACGGACACGGCAATGTGCGTTCCGCATTTTGCGGACCGCACACCGCCGGCATTAATAGAATATGCCTAATCTTTAATTGCGGACAAGAATAGGACATGTTCTATTTTTTTCGGGAACGGAATTGTGGACCTGGAAGTGCGGGTCCGCAATTCCGTATCCGGGCAGCACACCATAGAAATGAATAGGTCCGCAATTCCGTTCCGCAAAATGCGGAACAAAATTGCGGACGTGTGAATGGACCCTAAATGTGGAAAAAACTTATGAAATGATTTATCTTTGTCTCATTTTTTACAGCACAGAAACCTGAAATTTTATCAGAAGTGTGTAGACTTTTTATATACATATACTAGTGATGTCCGGTACTGCTGTGAATGCTTTGACTTTTGCTGATTCTTGAGGTTTCCCAGGCGTTAGACGACCCACCATTCACATATTGATGGTTTCTCCTAATGCCCAGTCATCCAAAATCTGGATAGAGAGCTGTAAAGTTTTTATTTTTCACTGGAGGTACATTTATTTTTTTACATTTTTTTTACAATTATAGGAATCCATTTTAGTAAAAGTACAGTAGTATTGAGTTACTCACAAAATGGCTTGGCATGTAGAGCATGACAGTCAGGTATTTACCTGTCCTGCGTATTACGTCAGCAGAAAAAAAAGAAAAAAGTTTTATCAGTTTAAATAGATCTAACTCATTACCACTTACAGACAAACCTGAGAACAGTGCAGAGGCAAAGGCGTAGCAAATTGATAATAACCTGCTATAAAAACCCTCAGACATAAACCACTAGACCAGTTTTGCAGACATAACTTTGTGTAGAAAGATTAAATCTTTTTACCTGAAAACCTGACCCATTCCTTAGACTAGGTTCACATCTGTGCTGGAGGTTCCAGCAGGGGCCTCCATCGTAATAGGACAAAATACCACTACATGCATGTATTTTGTCCAGGAGAATTCTGGAATCCATAACGAAAACCCAACCGACCACACTGTAATCAATAGGTGCCGTTAGTGTCTAGCATATGCCAAGTCCGACAATTCTGGTTTTCTGTTCACATTCTAAAACAGAATTTTGCTGCTGATGTGAACCTAACCTTAACCTTCATTCCTCTCTGCTATTATCAAAGTGAGTTTCTTCATGGCCAGTGGTACTGAATATGATTTTTATTGTAATGGTCAGTGTACATTCAATGACCATTCCCATGTCATCACCTGCAGAAGTAGCCTCTTCCTGAAGAGAAACTCTGACCAGCAGTGCAGTGTTTTATATTTTTTTTCTGCTTTAATCAACATAAAAGTGAGTGCCATTTATATGGCCTAATAGGTGCAGTGGCTATGTTTTTACAGTACATATAAAGATTACGCTACCCATTAATCTTATGCCTTATATATTGCTGTGCTGTATTCTTGTCACGGATAAGTGGATGTGAACCCACTGTGCTACTGACTGGCTGTACCCTAGAGGGACGTGACTAAGCAACTACCTGGTCTTCACTAGAGCCTCTGATGGTGAGGATAGACTTGGGCCGTTGGGGTAGTTGCCAGGTGCCACTTCAGAGCAGTCCCAGCCAGAGTCAGTGGCAGCTGGTCCAGGTGGACCAGAAGATACCTGAGATAGGTACCAGCAGTACAGGCGTGGTAGACTGGCAGGGTCGTTACCAGGAGCAACAAAGCAGGAACTGAAGGATGAGGCAGAGGCGTAGTCAAACAGGCAGAAGGTCAGGGCAGGCGACACAGGTACAGATCAGGCAATCCGGGTCGGCAACGGGAGAGACAAAGCAAGCAGGCAGGGATCAGACAATAAGCAGAGTACAAGGACGAAGTATAGATCAGGAACTCAAGTAGTTATCAAGCTCTTTAGCAACAGACTAGGACCTTGACACTCTGGGAAAAGGGCTGAGCCCCTTAAGTTTGTGTAGGAGAGCCAGGGTTGGTCAACGAGGTCATCTGACCCAACCCAGCCCAGTCCAGGGAGTGATGCGTACCCCCCTTAGAGCAGTGACGCATGAAACCAGCCAAAATCATGCTGTGTCCAGGGCTGAATGGAAGCTGTGCAGTGGAATCCTCAGAAGCAACATCACTCACACAAACAGAGTGTCCCGGACTGCAGCACGGCATGGCACGGCACCCGGGACCGCTGCGTTAAGCAGGGGAACAGCGTTGCACAGCAGTTGCTGTTACAGTACCCCTTACGCCCCCTCTTCTTGAGTCCACGACAAGACAGAAAGCTCTTTATCAGATCCGGAGCATGAATGTTCTCCTGCAGCTCCTAAGATCTCTCCTCAGGACCAAATCCCTTCCAGTCCACGAGATAATAGGTCTTCCTACCATGTTTCTTGATGTCCAGGATGTCCTTGACTTCAAATACCTTGTCAGCATTCTCTTGTAAAAGGAGTTGGAGTAAAAGGAGAAACGACTAGGGACCACTGGTTTCAGTAAGGAGACATGGAAGGCATTGGGAATACGCAGAGAGGGAGGTAGACGTAGCTTGTATGTCACTTCGTTGATCCTCCTCAATACTTCAAAGGGTCCAAGGAACCTGGGAGAAAGCTTTGTTGATGCAAATCTTGGTGTCATGCCAAATCTTTTAAAAAATCTCTAAATAAGGAATCCGCAGCTGATGACCCTGGAAGATGCAGAAAACAGGAAGAGGAGTACAATTATGTTGACCAAAAATGACAAAGAATGGAGGGGATCCACTAGACTCACTAGTGTGGTTGTTATAGGAGTACTCTGCCCAAGGTAGCAGTTGTACCCAGTTGTCGTGCTGAGCTAAAAGAAAATGCCAAAGATAGTTCTCCATCTGATTGACCCGCTCTACTTGCCCGTTGGTTCGAGGGTGATAACCGGAAGAGAAGTCCAGATCAATTTCTAGCAGTCGGCAGAGAGCGCTCCAGAGCTTGGATGTAAACTGGACTCCTCGATCAGAAAGAATGTGCCCAGGTAAACCATGCAGACGAAAGATATGTTTAACGAACAGTTTAGCAAGTTCCGCAGCCGAGGGCAATCCAGTCAAAGGAACGAAGTGTGCCATCTTGGAGAATTGGTCCACGACCACCCAAATAACGGTACATCCAGCAGAAGAGGGCAGATCTGTAATAAAGTCCATGGCAATGTGTTGCCATGGAGCATCAGGAACAGGTAGGGGTAACAACAGGCCTAGTGGTCTGCTCTGGTGCAAGCAGAGACATAGTCACGCACATCCTTGGACAATGTGGGCCACCAGTAGTGACAAGACACTAGTTAAGTTGTTTTGAGGATCCCGGGATGACCGGCCAGTTTGGAGTTATGCCCCCATGTTAGGAAACGTTTCCTTTTGGCAGATGGCACGAATGTCTTCCCGGGAGGAATGTCTCTTACCAGGACAAGAGCCACTGTGATCAAATAAGAAGGACCTATCAAGTATTGGGGCTCCTCCTGCTGGTCAGAAAAGTCAAATTATCGAAACAGAGCATCCGCCTTGATGTTCTTCTTGGCTGGGCGGAAGTGCAACTCAAAATCAAAACGGGAGAAGAAAAGTTCCCACCTGGCTTGGCGAGGGTTTAGACGCTGGGCTGTCTGCAGATACGTAAGATTCTTGTGGTCGGTGAAAATTATTACTGGCTGCTGGGTTCCCTCCAATAGATAACGCTACTCCTCCAAGGCGAGTTTTATGGCCAGGAGCTCCCTGTCTCCTATACAGCAATTCCTCTCAGTGGGGGAGAAGAGCTTGGAGAAGTATCCACAAGTAAACATCTTGCCCTTGGAACTGGAACAGCAGTCGCTGTTACAATTCTGTATCAGAAAAGTGCTTGACCTTCTTGTCGTTAGTAGAATGTTCAGTGTCCAAATGCTAGAAACTCAACAAAAAAAACTGCATTTTTATATTTCCCGCATTTCATATTTTACAGCAAAAAGTAAACAAAAAAACATGGGTGCAAAACCCCTACTAAAACTGCAAGAGTGCATAAAACACCAGTAAAAATCTATGTAAAGCCGCCCTTATAGTTGCAGTTGAACTTGCTTTCTCCTCCCATCCTTTATGAAGCGGGGGCTTTTTGTACTGCTACAAATTAATTTTAACAAGCCAGTTATAACCGCAGCCCATAGCAATAAACTGAGCTGTGTGCAATCTTGTGGTGCTTCTTTTGTGATTTGGACTCACTCTTTATTTTGGCTTATACCCAGAGTGGAAATGGCCACATAATTGGCCACAGAATGTCCACAGTGAGTGGGTATGGTTTGACTGCATGTGGCAGCTGGAGTGTGTCAACCTGGTAAACCTGACCTAAGTCAAACCTTCATCTTCATCAACTGGTCTTAGACATGGCTCATCATCTGCCATGGTTTTAAGTCCTTCTATACCTCATAATGATTTGGTGTAATTACATGTCTTCTATTTCTAAGCAGCAAGCTGAATTTGCGTGGGCATCATAAACATTACAGCTAAATAATAATTCTTCATTACAGCCTAAAATGTCACATAATGAATAATTACAGATTTTCTTTTTTTCACTATGGACTTCTTTTAAACATTATCTTTTGTCTTTGTTTTGGTAGGGCACTTACTTTGTTGTTGTATTCGGCCCTATAGCTATCATGTTTTTTTTTTTTAGCACAGAATTTCAAAGCAGACCCTCAGTTACTGTGATCTTCATGGTAGTATCTGAACAAGAAAGCAAATTTGTACTTTTGTAATAATGTCTTTAGATATCCAGTAGTTGAGTAAAGGCTATTATGACAGTTGTCTTGGTTTTGGAATGACTGTAAGGATAATTGGTCAATGTGAATGAAGAAGAAAATCAACTATTATTTATCGCAGATCTTCATATATTGTCTGTTTGATTGGTAACTGAACATGCCACTTATATCAACATTTACATTTGCAACAGACATTGCTATCTCTATTGCAAGTCTATGTTGTACCATACAATCCAGTGGATTACAGTTTATGTGTTCTTTGATTGGCATTGTTAATTTTTCTGTCTTTCCCATCAGGCCCAGACCTCCGTGATGACTTCTTTCATTGATGACTTGAGTCTGCAAAGTTTCCAACATAGACATCTTTATTTTGACATAAAGAAAAATTATGAATCACATAACCACATGCTTTACATTGACCTATTGTTTCTCAGCATACTTTATAAACTGTACATGAGGTACTTTGTATACTTTTTGATCAAAATGCATAAGCCCACTCACCACATCAAGGTGACCTCTTTTGAGCAGGTCTCTACTCTGAATTGGCATAGCGCCACAAGGAGACCACCGCCACCATAAAACCACAGCTGCAGGAGAAAGTCTGAAGGGAGTCAGTTTTGACCATACTGAACTACTAACAACACTAGGTAGGGGCTGGGAAGTGCAGGGCATACATTCCTTTTGTAGATTTTTTTTTACTCTAGCGCTCTGCTCACTGTTAGATAGTTGGGGAGGGGGGACAGAAGACTCTGAATTGGGCTGGCTTGGTGCTGGCTCTGGATATAGAGAGAGGAGGCACAATGAGCACAAATTGCTCTGTGTAATGCGTAGCAACAAAGAACCGACTTTCATGGTGAAAGAGTGAATCCAGAAGCTGTTCAACACTCACCTGACACTATGCAGCAAGGTTATGTTTTGTTGCATAGGTCGCACACTCCTAAGGCCGTCCCTGCTTAGAGTGCTAGATACTCAATTCCTTCCCAGGTTAAAGTTGCCCACATAGTATCTCAGGATTAGCCTTCCTTAAGGTTTAATGGGGTTTTCCAGGAGTAAAATATAGATTTTTCCATCAATTTCTGATCAGTGAGATTCCAACGCACAAGACATCCACCTGTTTGAAGAGACCACAGTGCTCTGGTGAGTGCTATGAGCTTCTCACAGCATACCAATCACAGCACCATACATTGTATAGTGGCTATGTCTGCTATTCCAACTCAGACCCATTCACTTAAGCCAGGCTTAGGCCACGTGAATGTTTAATATATCATCACTGGCCTAGGAGGAGGCCTGTCATCGACCTTCCCGTGACAGGTGCCAGGAGATCAGTGAGACTGGCAACACGTGGGTTGATCTGACAGGTTCTTTGTGGATCAATTTGTGTCTGTGTTGTTTCTGGCAATGGCCACACCCCTTTCCTCAAGTGTTGCTCACGTGGTCCTTTAACCTTCCCTATTTATTGTGGCTTCTCCCACCATGCTGTGCGGTTTATAGCTTCAGTCTTGTTGTGGATTAGTGGTGTTTGGATCTCGGCGGAGTTACTGTGCTTCCATAGCCATTTGAAGTTAAAGTGTCTTCTTCCCATTTTGTTTACTGTTTGGGTTTCCTTGTGTTCCTCTTTTCCCCCTTAATTTGTGTTTAGGCCTGAGGGAGACTCCAGTTCGTCCTACCGTTTGGAGGAACAGATTGTCTCTTGTCCTGACATTAGTACCAGGTTCCTACAGGGTGAGTTAGGACTTTAGGTTCTTGTGTATGAGCACACCTACCTCCGGGGTCAGTTCATACTTGCAGTCAGTCAGGACTTTGATTAGGGTTTCTCTAGGAGGTGACCTGCTCCTTTCCCTAGTTTCCAGGCCTTTTCCCCCTCTCTAATTTCATTCCTTCGTTTTGTGTGGGTTTCCATCCCACACCGAAGCGTGACAAGGCCACAGCGTTCACTGGAGTACTGGGGTTGAGGCCCCACTGATCAGATAGCAATGACTTATCTTCAGGCTAGGTTATCAATATTTTACTGATCAACAGACAAGCTGAGGCCTATGCCCTACCTTGTTACGTTTGCGGTCCGTGCCTGCCTGCCTCCTGCTTTTCCCTGTGGATGCGGAGCTTTACCACTTACCATGTAATCTGGTGTCCTGTTCGCCGAAATCCTTTCCATGCTGCTACAATGTGCCTGCCTGATGATCCGTTAGGGTGTGTGCATGCTCATCTATGGCCTCTTAAAAAGCCAGCCAATAGTGTAGGGCCCTTGGGTGTTTGTTTCCAGCAAAGGTGTTTGATAGTCTAGCACTATTGCAGTTTATCCTGCATTATCACCTGTGTGTATCTCTGCCATGTTTCAAGTGTGTGCCTCCCTGCCTATCTGCCCCTGCACTTTCAAGTTCAGTTAAGTTTGTGTTTAAAGGGGTTGTCTCACTTCAGCAAATGGCATATATCATGTACTTTCTAATGTATTGTAATTGTCCATTTTGTTTCCTTTGCTGTCTTGATTTATTTTATTTTACTTACATTTATTTTATATCATTCACATACACTGCTCATTTCTATGGTTACAACCACCCTGCACTCCAGCAGTGGTGGTCGTGCTTGCACACTGTAGGAAAAATCCCACCATAGAGGCCGGTGCTTTTTCCTATAGTGTGCAAGCATGGCCACCGCTGCTGGAAACAAGACGTGTATAATGCGATGGAAAAATCGAGCCAGCAAAGGAAACAAAATGGACAATAACAATACATAAGAAAGTGGCTTGTATTAACTTTCTCTACATGATACATGCCCCTTGCTGAAGTGAGACAACTCCTCTAAGTTAACCCAGTCTGTCTACTCTGTCTGTGCACCAGTCAAGTCCCCTGTCTGCCTGCCTTCTGTTTTGCCTTATCGCTACTCCACCCACAAGTCTTTCCTGTGTCTGCATTAACTGTGTGCTGGCTGCATCTCTAAAAAGCTGGATTTTAGTTTTGTTGACAGTTCAGACTATAGTTGTGGTTTTCATACTTTTGGTGTATTTTCTGTAACCTAAGCGGAGGGTCAGCTGCCAACTACGCTGTGACTAACCCTGGAGATAGTGGTCTGGTTCCTTCCCTGCAACGAAGTCTAGATCCCTGTATAGGTTTAAAGGGTGAATACCAGGGGAATGCTGGAATAATACCCTTAGGGTTTAGCCCAAGGCCAAACCAGTTAGGTGGCACAGTGGGTTAACACTCACTGATCTGTAACATACCTCATGACAACAGTAGGTCTCTCAAAAAACTCATGCGGTCCTACCACACACTCTACACTGTTCCTAACCTCTGCTCCCTCCCAGCAGCACTGTGACCTAGCATTCCATTACCAGAACACTAACACCTACAGTGAGGAACAGAAGTATTTGAAAACCCTGTGATTTTGCAAGTTCTCCCACTTAGAAATCATGGCGGGGTCTGAAATTGTAGGTGAATTCCCACTCTGAGAGACAGAATAAAAAATTTAAAAAATCAGGAAATCACATTGTATGATTTTTAAAGAATTTATTTGTCTTGCACTGCTGAACATAAGTATTTGAACACCCGAGAAAATCAGTGTTAATATTTGGTACAGAAGCCTTTGATTGCAGTTACAGAGGTCAAAAGTTTCCTGTAGTTCTTGATCAGGTTTGCACACACTGCAACAGGCCCGCTCCTCCACACAGATCTCCTCTAGATCTGTCAGGTTTCGGGGTTGTCGCTGAGCAACAGGGAGTTTCAGGTCCCTTCAAAGATGTTCTATTAGATTTAGGTCTGGACACTGGCTGAGCCACTCCATAACCTTGATATGCTTCTTACGGAGCCGCTCCTTGGTTATCCTGGCTGTGTGCTTCGGGTCATTGTCATGTTGGAAGACCCAGCCATGACCCATCTTCAATGCTTTGACTGAGGAAAGAAGGTTGTTGCTCAAAATCTCACAATAAATGGCCCCATTCATCCTCTCCTTAATACAGTGCAGTCCTCCTGTCCTCTTTGCAGAATAGGACCCCCAAAGCATGATGTTACCATCGTTATGCTTCACAGTAGGGATGGTGTTCTTGGGAAGCAACTCGTCCTTCTTTTTCCTCCAAACACGACGAGTGAAGTTTAGACCAAAAAGTTCTACTTTGGTCTCATCTGACCACATGACTTTCTCCCATGCCTCCTCTGGATCATCCAGATAGTCATTGGCAAACTTCAGATGGGACTGGACATGTGATGACTTGAGCAGGGGAACCTTCCGTGCAATGCATGATTTGAAACCATGACGGCGTAGTGATCTACCGACAGCGACCTTTGAAACTGTGGTCCCAGCTCTGTTCATGTCATTGACCAGCAACTCCCTCAATCTTGGCTGATTCCTCACCTTTCTTATCACCAGTGATACCCCACGAGGTGAGATCTTGCATGGAGCCCCAGTCTGAGGGAAACTGACAGTCATCTTTAGCCTCTTTCATTTTCTAACAATTGCTCCAATACTTTCTTGGAAATTGCCCGTAGCCCTTTCCAGCCTTGTGGAGGTCCACAATTTTGTCTCTGGTGTCTTTTGACAGCTATTTAGTCTTGCCCATGGTAGTAGTTGGCATCTGACTGACTGTGGGGTGGACAGGGGTCTTTAAAGAGCTCAGACAGGTGCTAATAAGTTAGATTAATGAGTGGAGTAGAGGTGGACTTTTTAAAGGCACAGTAACAGGTCTTTGAGAGCCAGAATTCTTGCTGTTTCTCAGGTGTTCAAATACTTATGTTCAGCAGTGCAAGACAAATAAATAATTTAAAAATCATACAATGTGATTTCCAGATTTTTTATTATTCTGTCTCTCAGAGTAGGAATGCACCTACAATGTGAATTTTAGACCCCTCCATGATTTCTAAGTGGGAGAACTTGCAAAATCACAGGGTGTTCAAATACTTATGTTCCTCACTGTACATCAGTCTCTGGCTCTCCTTAGGATTATGACACTGGCACCTTCTCATGGAAGCTATTAGCCATTAAACTATCATTTCTGCTGACCAGCTCTGACGGGGAATCACAGTGCCACCACATTCCAAAGTCTACCGACCCCTACAATTAGAACTCAGCATACACCCAGTATATTATAGTTTATTTACATTATTCACTTGGCATATATACAACACACATAGATGACAACTACAGCTCAACAATAAACAGTTTCTTAAAAAGGCAAACCATAAGTCTGTTACATAAAGTGGAGTCTAACATTTACCTCCCTTACAAACACAGGAATGTGGTGCTGGGTGTGATGTTTATTACTCAGCATTGGCTCAAACATATATGGGCCTTTCCTAAGGAAGGTGAATTATATATAACAGCAGACTTTGAAAATCAAACAGCATTAAAATTAGGCAGCATGATTAAATTGCAGCTCATCCTAAAACATATACCATTATATCAAGAAGAAATATATTCACCCTAGAATTGAAGATTGTAATGCCTGTTATCGTGGGCTGAGAAGGTTTTGTATAAAACTGTGTAGCATAAATTTTTCATAAATTCCAAGCAAATTCTGTACGATAAATTATCTTATGTGAGCCAGCCATAAAATTTCATGTTGCTGGTCCTTGAGAGCAGGTGCTTCGTTTGTATTGTATACATCAGTCTTGTGTGCTGACACTCTGTATTTACTCACTGTGGTTTATTATGTTACCGTACACCCATCCCTATGTTATTTCCTGTCCTTCTAAGACCCCATTGTAGCTGGAAGTTCAGTGGTATTTGATTTGCTTCTGTCTCTTTGGTCATGTTTATACACCTGGTGCAGGGAACATCCCTCCTCTTGACCCAATACTCAAATCTTGTCTTTGCTCCTAGAAGTGATTTTCCAATAACTAAGAAGAGCAGAAGACAATAATTTAAAGATCTGAGTGGTCACACCTGCCACCTTAACCGCAGCTGGATCTCTACTGTTTTACTGGATGTTTTTATTGTATTAGAGTTCAAGTGAAGTTCAGAAACTGTGTCATTTTAATGAGGCATGCATATAAAGATATCTAATGTTGCTTGTGATTAGAATGAACAGTCCAGACACAAATATCCGTTGTTCTAAAAGGTTGGAGAAAACATAATGTCTGCAGCTTGCTGTGCTCTGGATTTGACTGGCACTGCTGATCCTTGGACAGAGGTACAAGGTACATTCAAATAATGGACAGACCTTACCATTCACACAGGAAGCTTTATCCGGCTGGTGGTTGGCACGGGTTTCACTGCTTATTATAATCAGTTTTATGCAAACAGACTTGTTTGCTTCTGGCTGAGGAAAAATTTACAGGTACATCTGGAAAAAAAAAGTAGTGTAGTGACGTTAATAGATTCTAGCATAAATACTATGGCAAATCAACAATGGATCCTTTATGTGATCTATGGCGGGCTGTTGTGTTTGTGTTATCTTAGTGTTATGGATGAACTTTTAGCTGAAGAACACTACTATTTGGTTCCTGTTAGGCCTGGAGACATCAGTGGATGGTTTAGATGCCCTGAAAGACATTAGCTTATCAACTGATCTCTTTAAATACCAACAGGGTCAAAGTTGACCTGATAGGGGACATTTCTCAAAATCAGAGTTTCCAGTGCCGCTCTTGATATTCCCTGTGACACCGGAGGATGCACTTAATTTAGGACAAAGCAGGCACCTCATTATAAATTAAACACATACTCCAGCAGTCCATGTGCCTAGCAGGAAACTGCTGTAAATGATGATTCATCTGGTAGGGCTAATGGCCACACCGTTCACCCACCATGCCCCCAGTTTTCGTAAAGTGACAAGGGTGGCAGTGAAATTCTATTTATGCAAGAAAGTATTAAGTGGCAAGCAACGTTTTAGGGAGTCATTTGCATTAAAAAGATGTTTAATTTTACTAAAAAAAAAAATTGCTAAAAAGTTTGTTTATTTTTGTGATCTTTCATCATTTGCCCCTACAGCATTTACACCGTTAACCATTGGCAGATTTCTGATTAGACAAGTGGATAGGTGGTGACTAATGGTAGTCTTTCAGTCAGGCAGGTTTGTCTGATCCACAGAAAAGAAACGATTTATCACTTGTCGTTGAAACTCACAAGCAACGATCATTTCTCCAATTAGAACAATTATACAAAAGCTCAATCAATAATTGCTCCATCTAATAGGTCCTTTAGTGTGCTAATACAGGTACGTGTAATTACCTGTTGATAATTGTTAAATCATCTCACTAATAAGTGATAACTGAGATAGCACAGGTAATTGAATTAATTTCTGTCCGCAATATGGAACTTTTCACATCATATCTGCCAATTCGCTGAGGAGCTAGGATGTGAAAAATACATGACCTACTTTTATAGTAGATCATGCAGCATAGCATGCTATCATTGGGCTGACACCGTGTCAGCTTGCTCCTCAGTGACAAGGAACTGCAGCGATTAGCTTTCTGTCACAAGAAATACAAAACAGGGTGCTCAAAGTGAGCATTGAGTTTAGTAACTGAAATAAAAATAAATAACATGCACCCGGCGGTATCCCTAATAATAATACCTAATCCTGTTTATGATGCGGATAATTAGATTTTATTTATTTTACCATTTTCTTTATATACAGTAGTTATAATTTTGCTGTATTTCTATGCAGTGCTATTTGTTATTGGCTTTTGTGTCTCATTTTTTAGGTCAGTTTATATTTCTTGGATGCATTGTCGTATGCCATCCCTAGGGCCATAACTCATTATTATGGCTGTCTGTGCCAATTAAAGCTGTTCGTTTCTGTTTTTTTAAGATTTGCTTGTCTAATCTGTGTTTTTTATTGTGCATCTGATTCTTAAATACACTGCACACTTCAGGCTTTAACATGGTAAAAACTAATAGGACCGACTCGCAAGAAATATCAAAATGGGATAATTCAGTAGGGCGATTCAATAAAAGAAATTTACCTATCCATAAAATATAAAATAGTGCAGTCTAAAATTCAATTGGGAAAAAAATAATAAAAAATACATTAAAAGTGGATAACAGGTATACCAAATAGTGTAGGCACCAGGATAATACAAATACTAAAGTACCATTGGAGCCAAGCAGATCTGGACTGGAACTACCTTGCAAAATCCTATAAACATGATTTCAAAATAGACTCATGTCTAACAGTGGTTCATGCCAGTTAATATAAATAATGCAGCTTATTATAGAGTACACTGCCATTAAACACAATGCCAATTGTTGGAAATCAACAACTAGTGGAGCAGTTTCTATTTAAACACATAATGCATATGCTACATTCACTCTGCTTTCCAATGATAATGTTGAAAATCTGCTAAGGATACAATGAGTAACAATATGGTGAGTGGCAGAAGTAGGTATAGATCTTTTAGCTGCAGGGAGGATAATCACTCTTGCAACAGATACCAATCCCCTTTTCCTGAGTCACTATTCACTTTAGTGTGGGAACCTTAAAGAGCATCTCACACCCTGATCAGCCCTAGTAGGCTACGTACACATCTCTGATGAACATTTCTGGTAGGCTGTCCTGGCAGAGAACAGCCTGCCGGAGTTCAACAGATCCTGTATTGCCAGACTACTGACTATAATGGGATCCGGCAGTGATCTGGCCGCTTTTCAGCATAAATACCAGGTTTCGGCCCAAAAAAAACCTCTGCATGCAGTGGTTTTTGTCCACTCAACAGCCTGCATTTATACCAGAACAGCCTGCCAGATCAGGCATGCTGAAGATGTGAACAAAGCTAGAGAAAGTTAATACAAGGCACTTAAAGTACTTTCACACTAGCAGCAGGACGGATCCGACAGGCTGTTCACCCTGTCAGATCCGTCCTGCCGCTATTTCGCATGCCGCCGGACCGCCTCTCCGTCCCTATTGACTATAATAGGGACGGGGCGGAGCTCTGGCGCAGCACGGCAGTTCGCGGTGAGAGGCCGTCGGACTAAAAAGTCGGACATGCAGTACTCACCATGCACTGCCGTGCTGCGCCGGAGCTCCGCCCCATCCCCATTATAGTCAATGGGGATGGAGCGGCGGTCCGGCGACATGGCGAAATAGTGGTAGGACGGATCCGACAGGTTGAACAGCCTGTCGGACCGTCCTGCCGCTAGTGTGAAAATAGCCTTACTAATGAATTGTGATTGTCTATATTGCCCCCTTTTCTGGCTGGGTTAATTTTTCCATCACACTATACACAGCTTGGTTTATGGCCACCCTGCAACACTTTAGGAAAAAGTGCCGGCCTCTCTAGTGGCTGAGACCGCAGGAGTGCTCATAGGCTGGTGTGTTTTTTTATAGCGTGCACCATCAGCAGCACTGCCACTTCCCCGTCCCTTACTGCTTGCCTTGCGCATATTAAATGCTATATATCAGGGTTCCCCAACTCCAGTCCTCAGGGCCCACTTGCCGGTCAGGATTTAGGAGTATCCCACAAAATGAATACCTGTGGTAAATCCTGATGGACGGGCACTAATTATATCAGCTGTCCAATACTAAGGAAATCCTGAAAACATGAACGGCAGGTGGGCCCTGAGGACTGGAGTTGAGGCCCACTTCTATATATGCTTGCAAGTATGTCGTCACACATACAGTAGCACAGATTTTGTAAGTGTATGCGCGAATAAAGTACACAGAATGTCACAGATATTTTTAGGATGCGCACACGTTAAACAGGAGGTAAAGCGCAAGTAATGTCGCTGTCACCACCGCCTAATAAATAAAAAAATTACACTGAATGAATGTCACTGATATTTAGGATGCACACACGTTAAACAGGAGGTATAGCACAAGTAATGTCGCTGTCACCACCGCCCACTAAAAAATTACACTGAATAAATGTCACTGATATTTAGGATGGGCACACGTTAAACAGGAGGTATAGCGCAAGTAATGTCACTGTCACCAGCGGCTAATAACAGATTACACTGAATTAATGTCACTGATATTTCGGATGCGCTAACGTTATACCGGAGATGTAGCGCAGGTAATGCAACTGTCCGCAGCGGACACCATCTACAGAAAAAGTACACTGGATGTCACAGTTATTTCTAGACTGCGCACACATTACACATGAGATGTAGCGCAGATCGCTGTCACCAGTGGTGAAAAAAATTACACTGAATGTCACTCATATTTCGGATACGCAAAGTTATACAGGAGATGTAGCGCAGGTAAAGTAACTGTCTGCAGCAGACACTGTCTATGGAAAAAGTACACTGGATATCACAGATATTTTTAGGCCGCGCACACATTAGACAGGAGATGTAGCGCAGATAATGTCGCTGTCTGCAGCGGCCAAACAATTGCAAGCTATTTAGCACAGGTTGCGCTAACAATATATATTGCTGCCAGATACAACTATAGTCCTTAAAAACTAAAATATTCCTATTTCACTCCCTATACTATCTCTCCCTTCTGCTCTCCAGCTCTCCCTGACTAAGACTGAGCCGAACACGTGTCATCGGGTGCTATATAGCACCTGATGACGTGTTCTGGCCAGCCAATCACTGTAATACCAGAAGTCAACATGGCTATGGCATTATAGTGAATGGCAGTACTTACCTGCACGTTTATTGGCTGCGTAGCAGCCAACAAACGTGCGGGGAGGAGACTCGAGCATCGCTCTCGAGCACACACGGTATTTGGCCGAACACCGCGATGTGCCGAGCATAGCGATGCTCGAGAAAAATTTGTGTTCGGCTGAGCATGCTCGCCCAACACTAATCCGCACCTCTTCCGCAAAATTGTCAAACGGATGCAGACCCATTATGTGGACGTGTGAATGGACCCTTAGTCTGTCAACTGCCAAAATGTCCTTGAGTGCATTAAAGAGACATGTCTAGCAGTCAATGATCTCTCAAAAAGAGGTACACTACCCAAAAGTAGACCCAGAAAGCCTTTTAAGAGGACAGCAGGAGAAGCACTTTTATGCCCTCTTGTGGCAAGACCCAGTGTCCAATCAGACCTCATCTGTAACCATTTACATATCTGTCCGAGACATAACTGCACGCTGAGTTTTGCAGGAATCCTACATCTATCTGGTGTGCTATTTTTTGTCAATGGGTACATTTTGTATTATATTTGGCAGATGGGGTTGGGAGGTGTTGTACTGTAATTTAGTTCAAGTAATAACACAGAATAACAAAAGGAAAGTTGTATTTTTAATCTAATTGTCTCATTTTTGACCTATTGAAAATGAAAAAACCTTTAAGATTGTTTAGTTTTGGTATCATATTCAAGCCCCAATTGTGCTAAAAGCAAGAAAACCAATTCTGTATAAGTGAAAGCAAAAAACAATTCAGTTTTAGAGTGTATTATTCCCAAAGGCAACATTTTTTTTGTCTGAACATTCAGTCGTTGAAGACTGTGAAAGTTAAGGCATTGAGGGCACCAAAGGGGAAATTTAAGAACAGATTCCGTAATGGTTAGAGAGGTTTAGATTAAGACTGCATTCAGACCAAACAGCTGGACCTCTTCTTGTGTAGCTGTGACCTACTAATGTAGGCATAAATCAGAGGTTGCTATTGTTTGGTGGCCACATTTGCTATTTTACTAATGATAAAATGTAGTAGAATGTGGCTTGAGGTAATTATATGATATCCATCCTGTGAAAATGAGCTGTTTGCCTTTCTGTAGGTGTCAGATTTGTAAAAAATGACCTGGTGTTAAAGCTTAGAATAACATGTAGGTGACAACAGGAGTGGTCAGTGCATTGCCAATGTGCAGTGAAATTTCAGAAAAAGTCAAAGAAATTGACTTTTTGAGTCAGAGTAAGACAAGATTAGGGATTGGTTACTTGATTATTCTAAATAAACAAACCGTTTTCTTTGGAAAATTAAAACCTGCCTAAATGACCTACTAGGTTAAATGTAACTATTGAAAATGCCCTCAGCGTGTTATAGAGCAGGAGTTCCTGAGCAGATTGATATATAGTTTTATGGGAGAAGTTTCTGTACCAGTGATTTATTAAACCTCTTCTCCTTCTATGCTTAAAGGGGTTGTGCAGCCAGTACTACTCAGGATAGGTCATCAATATCTGATCGGTGGAGATCCAAATCCGAGCAACCCCTCCGATCAGCTGTTTGAAGAGTAGGATGTGTTAATACAAGCGGCGCTTACTCTTCAGGATTACACTGCACGTGGTCTCCGAAGTCTCAGTGGAGCTCTGTAATTACAAATGCTCGTTTCATGCACTTGAATGGGACAGGCAATTACACTGCGCCGCTGCTGCAATCGAGATGACGCGCAGTGTATTCTTGAAGATGAAGCAGTGCTTGTACAAGAACTGCTTCCTCTTCAAACAGCTGATCGGAGTGCTGTGTGCTGGATCCCCATTGATCATATATTGATGACTTATCCTGGGGATAGGTCATCAATATGTACTGGCTGCACAATCCCTTTAAGCGTCCAATGGGTGGTTTTATTAGTGATTGACAGCTATATCTATATGACCCTCAATAAGTAGAACCACCCACTGGACTCCTAAGTCCAAAATGACCAGAGGTTTACATGAATAAAATGCAAGTTATGCTGAATCTTTCCCCAAAAAATGATATATCAATCTACTGCTCTATAACATGCTGACTGCATTGTCAATGTGACAACGTGACAAACTCACCTTAAAGAGAACCCATCGCCACGAAATGCAAAGCAACCTGCACTCAGCGTGTTAAACCTGTAATTTATACATTTAAATCTCAGCTTTTTCTGATTTCATTGTTCACAGCAGAGATGTTATCAGTGACTGACAGCCATCCCTGTATACACACTTACACAGAGAATACTACCAAACACCTCCCCCATGTACAACCATCAGTGACTGACAGCTATCTATGTATACACACTTACACAGAGAATTCTATCACTGATAACACCTCCCCCATGTACAACCATCAGTGACTGACAGCTATCTGTATACACACTTACACAGAAAATTCTATCAATCACTGATAACACCTCTCCCATGTACAACTATTAGTGACTGACAGCTATGTACAGACGTGGACAAAATTGTTGGTACCCTTTGGTCAATGAAAGAAAAAGTCACAATGGTCACAGAAATAACTTTAATCTGACAAAAGTAATAATAAATTAAAATTCTATAAATGTTAACCAATGAAAGTCAGACATTGTTTTTCAACCATGCTTCAACAGAATTATGTAAAAAAATAAACTCATGAAACAGGCATGGACAAAAATGATGGTACCCCTAGAAAACACAGAACATAATGTGACCAAAGGGACATGTTAATTCAAGGTGTGTCCACTAATTAGCATCACAGGTGTCTACAACCTTGTAATCAGCCATTGGGCCTATATATATGGCTCCAGGTAATCACTGTGTTGTTTGGTGATATGGTGTGTACCACACTCGACATGGACCAGAGGAAGCAAAGGAAAGAGCTGTCTCAAGAGATCAGAAAGAAAATTATAGACAAGCATGTTAAAGGTAAAGGCTATAAGACCATCTCCAAGCAACTAGATGTTCCTGTGAGTACAGTTGCACATATTATTCATAAGTTTAAGATCCATGGGACTGTAGCCAACCTCCCTGGACGTGGCCGCAGGAGGAAAATTGATGACAAATCTAAGAGACGGATAATCCGAATGGTAACAAAAGAGCCTAGAAAGACTTCTAAAGAGATTCAAGGTGAACTTCATGCTCAAGGAACATCAGTGTCAGATCGCACCATCCGTCGTTGTTTGAGCCAAAGTGGACTACATGGGAGACGACCAAGGAGGACACCATTGTTGAAAACGAATCATAAAAAGCAAGACTGGAATATGCCAAACTACATGTTGACAAGCCACAAAGCTTCTGGGAGAATGTCCTGTGGACAGATGAGACAAAAATCGAAGTTTTTGCCAAGGCACATCAGCTGTATGTTCACAGACGAAAAAATGAAGCATATCAAGAAAAGAACACTGTCCCTACTGTGAAACATGGAGGAGGCTCTGTTATGTTCTGGGGCTGCTTTGCTGCGTCTGGCACAGGGTGTCTTGAATCTGTGCAGGGTACAATGAAATCTCAAGACTATCAAGGAATTCTAGAGAGAAATGTACTAGCCAGTGTCAGAAAGCTTGGTCTCAGTCGCAGGTCATGGGTCTTGCAACAGGACAATGACCCAAAACACACCGCTAAAAACACCCAAGAATGGCTAAGAGGAAAAAATTGGACTATTCTAAAGTGGCCTTCTATGAGCCCTGACCTCAATCCTATTGAGCATCTTTGGAAGGAGCTGAAACATGCAGTCTGGAAAAGGCACCCTTCAAACCGGACACAACTGGAGCAGTTTGCTCATGAGGAGTGGGCCAAAATACCTGCTGAGAGGTGCAGATGTCTCATTGACAGTTACAGGAAGCGTTTGATTGCAGTGATTGCCTCAAAAGGTTGCGCAACAAAATATTAAGTTAGGGGTACCATCATTTTTGTCCATGCCTGTTTCATGAGTTTATTTTTTTACATAATTCTGTTGAAGCATGGTTGAAAAACAATGTCTGACTTTCATTGGTTAACATTTATAGAATTTTAATTTATTATTACTTTTGTCAGATTAAAGTTATTTCTGTGACCATTGTGACTTTTTCTTTCATTGACCAAAGGGTACCAACAATTTTGTCCACGTCTGTATGTATACACACTTACACATAGAATGCTAGCAATCACTGATAACACCCCTCCATCAGACCTCAGATCAGACCTCCATATCAGACCCCCTTCGGAGCTTAAAGGGGTTCTTCACTTTCATTTAACTGATGATCTATCCTCTGGATAGATCATCAGCTTCTGATCGGCCGGGGTCCGACACCCGGGACCCCCGCCGATCAGCTGTTTGAGAAGGCAGCGGCGCTCCAGCAGCGCCGCGGCCTTCTCACTGTTTACCGCCGGGCTGCCCGCCCACGGACGTCACGACTTGTATCAACTAGAGTGGGCGCGGCTAAGCTCCATTCAAGTGAACAGAGCTTAGCCGCGCCCACTCTAGTTGATACTAGTCGTGACGTCAGTGGGCGGGCAGCCCGGCGGTAAACAGTGAGAAGGCCGTGGCACTGCTGGAGCGCCGCTGCCTTCTCAAACAGCTGATTGGCGGGGGTCCCGGGTGTCGGACCCCGGCCGATCAGAAGCTGATGATCTATCCAGAGGATAGATCATCAGTTAAATGAAAGTGAAGAACCCCTTTAAATCATATCCCAATGTCAGACCCTATCAGACCTCAGGTCATACTCTAATTAGAGATCTGATCAGATCCCCAAATTATACCCCCATCACAGCTCAGATCAGACCCCCATCAGAGCTCAGATCTGAGCTGTGATGAGGGTATAACATGGGGATCTGATCTGATCTCTGATAGGTGTATGACCTGAGGTCTGATAGGGTCTGACACTGGAATCTGATCTAAGCTTTGATGGGGGCCTGTCAGTGGCGTTGCGAGGGGGGTGCGGGGGATGCGGGCCGCACCGGGTGACACCAGTCTGATGGGGTGTCACCCGGCGCTTCCATAGAGGCAAGGGGGGCTCTCTCCCTCCCCCCTGTGCTGCTGCTGCCGCTGCCTCCGCCAATTAGAAGAGGAATGGGAGGAGGAGGGGAGGGGCTGTGGCCACTGCGCCACCAATGAAGTAAACTGACCTGTAATACAAATACAGGAGGCGGGGGCCGGAATCAAATAGCCGGCACCCGACCTCTATGACAGGGAGCGGCACCTGAGGGGTTAACTGCCGCTGATCGCAGCCCCCTATCATAGAGGTCGGGTGCTGGCTATTTCATTCCTGCACCCGCCTCCTGTATTTGTATTAACATTGAGTGCGCCCCCCCCAGTATAATAAACATTTTGTGCACCCCCCCTCCCAGTATAATAAACATTGGTGGCGCAGTGGGAAGTGCCAATGAGGGTTAACAAAATAAATAAAAAATTAACTCACCTCCACCAGCTGCTGGTCTCCTGTTCTATCTTCAGGACCTGTGGTGACGTCACTGAGCTAATCACATGGTCCATTACCATGGTGATGGATCATATGATGTACCATGTGATGACCACAGTGATGTCACCACAGGTCCTTTGACAGGTCCTGAAGAAAGAACAGGAGACCGGCAGCTGCGCGATCAATTGGAGGAGGTGAGTTAATTTTTATTTATTTTTTTAACCCTCATTGGCACTGCCCACTGCCCCACCAATGTTTATTATACTGGGGGGTGCTCTCAATGTTTGATATACTGGGGGGGCGCACTCAATGTTTATTATACTGGGGGGGCGCTCTCAATGTTTATTATACTGGGGTGTATATAATGTTTATTATATTGACCTTCTACTAAGCATTCTGTATTAAAGAATGCTATAATTTCCCTTATAACCATGTTAATAGACTTTCATCTTAGCAACCAAGCGTGAAAATCGCATCGCAGCCACACTTACTTGCGGATACAATGCGATTTTCACGCAGCCCCATTAACTTCTATGGGGCCTGCGTTGCCTGAAAACGCACAACATAGAGCATGTTGCGATTTTCACAGCAACGCACAAGTGATGCGTGAAAATCACCGCTCATCTGCACAGCCCCATAGAAGTGAATGGGTCCAGATTCAGTGTGGGTGCAATGCGTTCACCTCACGCATTGCACCCGCGCAGAAATCTCACCCATGTGAAAGGGGCCTAAGGGTGAATAGGACAAGGGTTCCAGCCCCTAAGGGGGCTAATAGTAAGTAAAAATAAAACACAAACACTAAGGCTACTTTCACACTTGCGGTAGTGTGATCCGGCAAGCAGTTCCGTTGTCAGAACTGCCCGCCAGATCCGGCCCAGCCCGCTTGATGTGACTGAAAGCATTTATGAGATGCATCCGGATGCGGATCCATCTCACAAATGCATTGCAAGAATGAATCCATCTCTCCGCTTGTCATGCAGACAGACGGATCCGTCTTGTATCTTTTTACACATTTTTACCGGCATGCGCAGACCGGAAGGACGGATCCTGCATTCCGGTATTTTGAATGCCGGATCTGGCACTAATACGTTCCTATGGGGAAAAATGCCGGATCCGGCATTCAGGCAAGTCTTCAGTTTTTTTCACCGGAGATAAAACCGTAGCATGCTGCGGTTTTATCTTTTGCCTGATCAGTCAAAATGACTGAACTGAAGACATCCTGATGCATCCTGGACGGATTACTCTCCATTCAGAATGCATGGGGATATGACGGATCAGTTCTTTTCCGGTATAGAGCCCCTGTGACGGAACTCTATGCCGAAAAAGAAAACCGCTAGTGTGAAAGTACTCTAAAATATTAAGTTTAAATCCCCCCTTTCCCAATTTTACATATAAAAAATATATACAATAAATAAACATATTACATAGCGCTGCGTCCGAAAAGTCCAAACTATTAAATTATTAAAAAATATCTCCTATGCGGTGAGCATTCGCCATTTTTTAGTCACCTTGTCACCCCAAAAAATAGGATAGGACTGTTCTATTATGGGCCGAACTTTTCATAAAATGCGAAATGCACGTGGCTTTTTTGCGTGGTATTGAGTATCGCAATACTTTTTTATGGTGATGAAAGCGAATCAAAATTTTGGTATTGAAACAACCATACGCCAATCTGATCGGCGTAGCGTTGTCACGATACCAAAATTTTCATTCGGTTTTGATTTGGCGACTAAAAATTTAATTTGGCTCCTAAATTTTTCAGTTCAGGAGCCAATGGCTACTAGGTATTTTTTTTAGTCTGGAGCCCTGCTATCAGAGGCCGGCGCAGGCGGTGCGATAATGTCATCGCGCCGCCTGAGCCCTGAGCCGTACACAGCGCGGGACACAGGCCAGAAGAGGCCTGCATCACATCGCTGCCAAGGAGGTAAGTGTTTTTTTCCTTTTTTTGATGATAGGAGAGGCCCTATGGCTAGTGGCACATGATAGGGGGGCCGCCTATGGCTACTGGCACATGTTCATGGGGGGCCGCCTATGGCTAATGGCACATGATAGGGGGGCCCTATGGCTACTGGCACATGATAGGGGGGCCCTATGGCTACTGGCACATGATAGGGAGGCCCTATGGCTACTGGCACATGATAGGGGGGGCGCCTATGGCTACTGGCACATGTTGATGGGGGGCTTAGGCTACTGGCACATGATTAAGGGGCATCTATGAGGGCACATTTCACTGGCACATTATTGGGGGACATCTATGGGGGCACTTCTTACTGGCACATTATTGGTGGCACTATAGGGGCATCTACTGAGGCCACAAAGAACGGTTATTTTATATGGGGGCTCTGTATAGGGGCATTTTATATTGGGACACATTGTGGTGGGTACTATGGGGAAGGGGGGAGAGGACTACTACGGGGGCACTGAGAAGGGGTATTTTATGCTTACAAATTATGGGGGACACTGAGGGCATCTACTGGCGCACTATATATCGGGCATTTTATACTGGTACATTATGGGGGGCACTAGGGGGGAGAGGAGCACTATGGGGGCATTTACTGGGGGCACTATATAGGGGTATTTTATACTGGCACATTATGGAGGCACTATGGGGACATTAGCTCAACTGGGGGCATTACAGGGGGGTATTTTTTGCACTGACACATTATAAGGAGAATTATTTCTACTGGGGGGGCATTATGGTGGGCGTTATTACTCCCCCATGGTATGACCCCCTAGTAGCAGCACCAGCCTCTCCCTGCTCTGCTATCCCTCTGCCCTTTCTCCAAATACTTATTATGAAATCTTTCTCATTGGGATAAAACACCTCATTAGCTCCGCCGAGCCCCCGGCCAAAGTGTGGAAGTGGCATCCGAGATCCCCAAGGGCCAAGCCAAGTAATTGTAAGTTTTCATATGAAATATGTTTGTTATACACATATAGCCTACACTGTCAGGTGTCACCCAGGGGGGGTGACACCATTTTCTACCGCACCGGGTGACACCAGCCCTAGCAACGCCACTGGGGCCTGATATGGAGGTCTGATCTGAGCTCTGATGGAGGTCTGATCTGAGCTCTGATGGGGTCTGATATGGGGGTCTGACATGGGGTCTGATCTGAGCTCTGATGGGGATCTGATATGGGGGTCTGACATGAGTGTCTGATCTTAGTTCTGACTGAGGTATGATGTGGCGTTCTGATCTGAGTTCTAATTGAGGTCTGAAATGGGGGTCTGATCTGAGCTCTGGTGGGGGTCTGATATGGAGGTCTGATCTGAGGTCTAATTTGGGGGGGGGGGGGATGATCTGTAGTTTGCTATGGGGATCTGATCTGAGGTCTGATAGGGGGGTCTGATCTGAGGTAGATTGCCCATAGACCTTACAGGGAAACTTTTCACTGGGCTGATACCCAGGTGGCCATCAGCCAGGTAAGTAATGATCTAATGCTCCCCTCCTGACTCTTGAATTCAACTGTATTGCCATCTTGAGGCAACTAGAGTAGGAGGCCAGAATATGGCAGCTGGTTTTTGCTACCACAGAGGGGCAGTTTAAGGCCTCTTTTACACGGGCGTCAGTTTTTTTGCCCGGATAAGAGGCGGGGTGCGTTGCGGGAAAATGCGCGATTTTTCAGCGCGAGTGCAAAACATTGTCATGCGTTGCACTCGCGTGAGAAAAATCAGGCATGTTTGGTACCCAAACCCGAACTTCTTCACAGAAGTTCGGGCTTGGGATTGATGTTCTGAAGATTGTATTATTTTCCCTTATAACATGGTTATAAGAGAAAATAATAGCATTCTGAATACAGAATGCATAGTAAAACAGCGCTAGAGGGGTTAAAAAAAAATATAATAATTTAACTCACCTTAGTCCACTTGATCGCGAAGCCCGGCATCTCCTTGTGTCTCCTCTGCTGAACAGGACCTGGGGTGAGCATTAAATAGAGGTTAAGAACCTTTGATGACGTCACTCCGGTCATCACGTGGTACGTCACATGATCTTTTACCATGGTGATTTACCATGGTAAAAGACCATGTGATGACCGGAGTGACGTCATCAACAGGATGTTTTACTATGCATTCTGTATTCAGAATGCTATTATTTTCCCTTATAACCATGTTATAAGGGAAAATAATAATGATCGGGTCTCCATCCCGATCGTCTCCTAGCAACTGTGCGTGAAAATCGCACCGCATCCGTACTTGCTTGCGGATGCTATGCGATTTTCACGCTTCCCATTCACTTCTATGGGGCCTGCGTCGCGTGAAAATCGGACAATATAGAGCATGCTGCGATTTTCACTCAACGCACAAGTGATGCGTGAAAATCACCGCTCATGTGCACAGCCCCATAGAAATGACTGGGTAAAAACCAATGGGTGAAACCGCACGCATCGCACCCGCACGGAAAACTCGCCCGTGTGAAAGGGGCCTAAGAGGTATTTTGTGTTGCTCAGGAATTATTTTGTGATGCACTGTGGTATTTGGTTTTTCTGGGGCAGTATATTGTGCTTCACTGTTGTATTTTGCTCTACTGGGGTGTTATTATGTGCAGCAATATAATAATGCTGGCCCCACCTACTTGTGCTGGCCCTGCCTTCTGTCAATTTGGACCTGCCTACAACATGGGGCCACTAAGTTTTTTTCCAGGTCCACTTTACGTTCTAAGTCTGTCCCTGTATGGAAGTCTAATCTGAAGTCTAAGATGAGGGTCCGATCTGGGTTCTGATATGGGTCTAATCTGAAGCATGATATAGAGTAGAGGTCTAATGTGGGGATCTGATGGGGACTGATGGTCTGTCTGTGGTCTGATTAAAGATATTTTTTTCTTATTTTTCTCCTCTTATCATTTTTCTCTTATCATAAAGCAAAAAATTCTGTACATTTTTTACATTTAATTGATATATTTAATACGTATAATATTCTGCTTAAGGTGCAGCTCACTTTAGGAACATCCCTAAATCCTATGATTGCTTTTCTCACTAGAGATGCTAAATAACTGTCAAAATAAACAAAAATATTTTACTGGGAATGTCAATAGTAAGAGCAAAGTATTTTTAACATTATAAAATATTATTCTTTAAGTGACATGATTGATGACAGTACAATGGACTTCTTAGATGGCGGTTCCTGTAGTGAAGCATAATAGATTAGATTGATTTTGGAGAAGACATAGAAGATGCAGAAGGAGATTGTTACAATAGACAGTGTAGCTATGCAAAGCCATCTATTTCCTGAAGTCTGAAGCCGTATACTCTGGTATCCCTCAGGAAGGTAGTGATTAGAGGTGAGCACTTCATGCTTCACTCTGCTGGCAAGCTTTATGGTAAGCTGATTTCATTTTCTAGCAGGAACTGGCATCTGCCCACACTGCCAAAAGTACTAATACCTGGTTTAAAGGGAACCTGTTATCAACTTTATGCTGCCCATACTAATGGCAGCATAAAGTAGAGACAGGAGAGTTGATTTCAGCGGTCTTTCATTTAACTGTTAAAAGTAAGTGGTTGCCGAGAACCAACATCACAATCTCTGCAGACTGGGCCTGGAAAAGAGTCCCGGCCACCTGAGAAGAGTCCTGGTTATTCATAAATTCCTGCTCTCCCACCCACCTGCTGATGGCTGACAGTCTTCTACCTAGTTTTCTCCCTTTCTCTCTAGGAGAGAACTGCCAACCATCAGCAGATGGGCGAGGAGAGCAGGAGATTAGGAATAACCAGGACTCTTCTCAGGTAGATCTGACTCTTGTCCAGGCCTGGGCTGCAATGATTATGATGCTGGTTCTCATCAACCACTGACTTTTAGCTCATCAGTGACACACCGCTGAAATCTGCATTTCTGTCACTATTTTATGCTGCCCTCATCGAGGTAAGCATAAAGTTGATGACAGGTTCCCTTTAATAACCACGGTATCACTGTGCTTGATTGGCCAGCAAACTCGCCTGTACCTAAACCCCACAGAGATTCTATGGAGTATTGTGAAGAGGAAGATGAGATACACCAGACCCAAAAATGCAGATGAGCTGGAGGCCGCTATCAAATCAACCTCGGCTTCCATAGCCCCTCACCAGTGCCACAGGCTGATCGCTTGCAAAGGGAGCCCCGCCGAAGTATTGAGTGAATATATCGTACATACTTTCAATAGGTCAACATTTCTGTACTAAAATAATTTTTTAAATTTAAATAGATTACTCTGTGTGTCTGCATGTAATGAATCGTTATACTATACAAGTTTTACTTTTTGAATTAAATTACTGAAATAAATTAACTTTTCGATGATATTCTAAATTATTGAGATGCACCTGTAAGTTAGCAGATGGACAGCAAAACACAGAGCAAGGAGAAAAAGGGTGTAACCTCTGCGGTGCTGAACCTGAGGTGAGAGACAATAAACTAAGCCCCTGTTCACACATACACATCAGAGACACATAGCGAATGGAGCAGTGGACACAGGCATGCATAACAGTGTATTTGGAATGAAATGCAATAAGTACTCTATAGCATATCAAATGTTTAACCGATGTGACATATTAATACTTTTAAAAGTTTTTAGTGTTTTAATAGATGCAGAAACAGAACCAAAATTAAAAATTAAGAAAGCAATGAGCAGGTAATAGTAGGCAGTGCAAGATATAAACAAACTATAACTGACGCTAGCAGCAGACAAGATTCAGTTTTTAAAAATGCGTTGTCTTCTCTGATTCATCTGGTACACTGTGTCCCACCTGGCCAAAGGTACAGAGTACATAACAGAGACCAGGATCTGCTAACATCACTGGAGTGTGGCATGGTAAGTGTATTACACCAGTTCTGGTGATAGGATCTTCCCCCTGTCTCTGAATATTGGATGCAGATAAGGTTTCCATTTGATGTTGATAATTTATTGTGGCTTAATGTCAAAGAGAACCACAACATAATGTAACGCAGGCAGCATGTTATAGAGGAGGATGAGCTGAGCAGACTGATACATAGTTTTGTGGGAAAAGATTTAGTAAAACTTGTAAACTATGGTTAGCATATTTGTTGTTTCTTCCCAGCTGTTTACTTCCCTATTGCATGGGTTAAGGGGAGTCTGTCAGATGTTTGGCTATGCTAAACTGCTGACAGCACTTAGTAGAAGCTTGGAAAAGCAGTACAGATATACCCATTGTCAAGCTTTGATTATCAGGAGTAGTGTGAATATGAACTTTTATTCTGGAGGTGGGGCTGCATTAAATGCTCTCTGCACTGAGCTGTTTCGCAGCACATCCTCTCTGCTCTGAGTGACAGATGTAGTGGTTTCCTGGTTGGATGCCACAGCTGTCATTCGGAACAGAGGAAAGGTGCTGTGAAGAGGAACTGTGCCTCCAATGCACTTAAGGGCAGAATCCGACAGAATAAAAGTTCATATACACACACTACTCCTAATGATAAAAGCACCACAAAAGGTATGTTTGGACTGTTCTCCCCTGAAGACGTCTAGTGCTATAAACAATTTACTCAAAACTGCGGACAGACTCCCTTTAACTCTATCCCGCCAAGCGCTGTACATGTACTGCAAAGCGAAAAGTGACTTCCTGCATTGTACCGTACATGTATTGAGCACTAATCGAACTGGCGCAGGAGTTTTATTTGCTTGCTCACTACAGGGGCCTGGCTGTTTCTGACAGCTGGGCCCCTGCTGTATCTGCAGTCAGTGCTGATGCAGCATGTAAGGTGTTTTTTCAGAGTGTGGGGGCTCCCTCTCTCAACCCATCGGCTCACTGCGATCATGGGGTGCTGATGGTTGCCATGGCAGCTGGATGCCTTGAGAAGACTTCCAGGTCGGCCAACAACATAAGCTTATGAGACCCAGCCCCAGGCTTGGTCTCATAGGCAACTGTTAGTGTAAAACTGACAGTTTTAATGTAGCACAATACAGCATATATTGTACAGCAGTAAAACAGCGACCAGGCAGTCAAAAGTTGACGTCCCATAGTGGGGCTAAAATGAAAAGTAAAAAAAAAAACATTTATAGCGGTTTTTTTTTTAAAAGTGTTAAAAATGCCCCCTTAGTTAAATAAGCATAATTTATAATGACATGTCCGTAATGACTGGCTCTATAAAAAAATATCACATGATCTACTCCATCAGGTAAACGCTGTAAAAAATAAATACATTCTATGCCAGAATAACCATTTTTTTGTTCACCTTGCCAGCCAAAAATCAAACTCATATAATGTCACATGCACCCCAAAATAGTACCAATAAAAAATTCAACACATCTAGCAAAAAACAAGCTCTCACGTAAGACCATTGGCAAAAAAATGAAAAAAATGATGGCTCTACAAAATTGGTGTCACAAAATATGATTTTCTTTTAAAAATGTTTGTATTGTATAAAACTGGAAAAAAATAGACATATTTGGCAACACCACTTCCATAATGACTTTCTCTATAAAATATTACATAATCTACCCCATCAGGTGAAAAAAAACTCATCTTGCAAAAAATGAGCCCTGACACAAGACCATTGCCATAAAAGAAAAAAAGAAAATATGGATCTCAGAAAAAGGCGACGCTAAAACAGGATATTTTTTTCGAAATGCTTTTATTGTGTAAAAGTAGCAACATTAAAAAAACATATGTACTGTAAAATTGATATCTCTGCAAATGTACTGACCAGCAGACTAAAGTTAATATGTCATAAAAAAAATTGGATGGAATTGCTGCATATCTTTGCCCTGCTTCCCAAAAATCAACTACAAACAGCGATCAGAAAATAGCTGTACTGGTACCTCAGAGGCTGTTTCAAAGCAGCCTGTAAGCCAAGCCATCAAAATATTCACTGCAAAAGCCAAAAGGTGGTCTTTTCCTTCTGAACTCTGAAGCTTATCCAAACAGCAGTTTACATCCATGTTCATGGAATTTTTGTACCCAGTAGAACCCACCTAATAATTTAATTGTGTGGTGTGTCTCGGAAGAATCTGGGCACAGCATATCAGGAATAATAAGCCATATCTTTTGCATAGTCACTTGCTCATTAATTTCTGCATAATACCTGTGGTGTCAAAATGCTCACTTTACCCCTTGATAAATAACTTGAGGGGTGTAGTTTCCAAAATGAGGTCACTTATTTCACTGTACAAATACATAGAGTCTCTGAAAATGCGATATACTGCCCGAAAAAACATTCCTGCAAAATACTTGCTCCTAAAGACAAATGATGCTCCTTCTCTTCTGAGCCTAAACATGTGCCCATACAGCAGCTTACATCCGCATTTATGTTATTTATGTACCCATTTTTAAGCATTGTGATGTGAGTCTCGGATGGCATAAGCTGGGCAAAACATATTAGGCATTGAAATGCCATATCTGTGGAAAAATTTCCATTTTCATTCACCCCTTAATACACTGAGGGGAGAGGTTTCCAGAATTATGTCCCTTCTCTGGGGTTCCATTTATTATTTCACCCCAGAGCCTCTGCAGTTGTCAGCACAAGTGTTGTAAATCACCACATTTGGCCTCAAAATTTTTATTTATTTATTTGACACACTTATATAGTGTTTCTATATTCTGCAGCACTTTACAGACATTAACATCAAGCTGTCCCCAATGGGGCTCACAATCTAAGGTCCCTATCAGTATCTGTTTGGAGTGTGGGAGGAAACCGGAGTACCCATACAAACACGAGGAGAACATACAAACTCCATGCAGATCTTGTCCTTGGTCAGATTCAAATCTAGGAGCATGGAGGTATTTTACGGCTCTACAAGCAAAAGAATAAGGGCACATGTAGGGTGTCTCTAAAACCAGGAAACACAGCATAATAATATTAGGGCATACACCAGACACAACATATTGGGCACTGAAATGACATATCTGTGGAAAAGTTGCAATTTTCATTTTGGCCCATCTGCTGTGCATTAATTTTGGCAAAACACCATGGGCCTCAAAAGCACATGGTGCTCTTTTATATCTAAGCCCTGTTGTATGTCCAGGCAAAGGATTACAGTCACATGAAGGGTGTTTCTAAAACCAGGAAGCACAGCATAATAATAACAGGGCTGACTTTTCACATTGGCACATGCTGAACACAACATATTGGGTACTGATATGGCATATATGTGTAAAAGTTGCAATTTTCACTTTGCCCCATCTATTGTGCATTAGATTCTGAAAAAACACCAGTAGGGTTAAAATGCTCACAACACTCCTTAGTTAATTCTAAGAGAGGTGTAGTTTTTATAATGAGGTTACTTCTTAGGAGTTTCTTTTTTTATTTTACCTCAGAACCTCTGCATTTGCCAGCCAGTGCTATGTGAATTACCAAACTAGATCTCAAAAGGTGCTCTTTCTCTTTTGAACCATTCAATGTCCCCAAACAGCAGTTTGGGACCTCATAGATGGCATTGTGGTATTCATGAAAAATTATGTAACTAAGTTTAGGGTTTTTCTTTTATTACTACTCGTGAAAATGAAACATTTGGGGCTAAAACTACAAATAATTAAAATACTGTACAATATAATTTTTTATTTCATGTCTCAATCTTAAAAAATACCTATGGGGTCAAGCCAATCACTATACCCCTAGGTCAATTCCTTAACAGGTTTAGTTTCCAGGATGGGGTAACTTTTTGGTGTTTTACATTGTACTGGTACTTCAGGGGCTCTGTAAGTGTGATATGACACCCTAAAACCATTCCAGTAAAATCTGCTTTTCAAAAGCCATCCTTCCCTACTGAGCCCTGTAGTGTGCCCATACAGCAGTTTATGACCATATATGGAATGTTGCTATATTTAGGAGAAAATGGGTAACCAATTATAGGTTGCTTTTTCTCTTCTTACTCCTTGCAAAAAATAGAAAATCTGGGGCTAAAGCAACACTTATTGGAAAAAATATATATATTTTTTATTTCCACAACAAAGTGTCTCCAAATGAAATTTCTTTGTCCCTATGAAATTCATGTGGGGTCAAAGCACTCACTATACCCCTTAATAAATTCCTTGAGGGGTTTAGTTTCCAAAATGGGGTCACATTTTGGAATTTTTCACTATAGAGGTACCTCGGGGTCTCTTCAAATGTGACATGGCACCCAAAAACCATGCCAGTAAATTTTGCCCTCCAAAAACCATATGGTGTTCCTTACCTTCTGAACTGTGCTGTGTGCCCATGCAGCAATTTACAACCGCATATGGGATGTTGTTGTAAACTGCAAAATAAAGGTAATAAATATTGAGGTTTGTTTTGCTGTTAAACCTTAGGGCTCATTCAGACGGCTGTATGGTGTTTGCAAAAATGCGGATCCGTTTTTTTGCGGACAGTTCGGCATGTCTGCAAAAAACGGATTGCATTCCGTTTTTTTTGCTAATCCATAGACTTCAATAGGGAAATGTCCTGATTTTCACTGACAAGTATAGGACATGTTTCATTATATTGCTGAGCTGTGCAATGGAAGAAATAGAAATGAATAGGACAACAACTAATCCGCAAAAAAATGGATCCACATTTTTGCGGACAGCATACGACCGTCTGAATGAGCCCTAACTGTTTTACAGGAAAAATAATATTGAAATGGAAAATCTGCGCAAAAAAGGACATTTTTAAATTTGATCTCCATTTTGCTGTAATTTCTGTGGACGATTTTAAATTCAGTTTTGAATATTTTGTTGTGGTGTAGTTTCTAAAATACATTTTTAAGTGGTTTCTATTATGTAAGCTCCTCAAAGTTACTTCAGAACTTAACTGGTTCTTAAAAAAGTTTTGGAAATTTTCTTGAACATGAAAAATTGTTTCTAAAATTCTAAGCCTTCTAATGTCCTAAAAAATAGAATCACACTTACAAAGTGATGCTTACATAAAGTATACATATGATGAATGTTAATTATTAACTTTTGTTAATTCAATTTTTTTTTACAATTCTAATTTCTCAATTTTTTTGTGTAACATTTGGATAAAAAAAAAATAAGGTAAAACATATCAACCCAAATCTACCACTAGCATGAAGTACAATGAATCAAAAAGCAGACTAAGAATTGCTTGGATAAGTAAAAGCATTCCAAAGTTATTATCATATAAAGTAACACATATCGGATTAGCAAAATTAGGCTCTGTCGGGAAGGTGAAAACTGGCTGTCTGGAAGGGGTTAAATTCTCTTTTGTTTTGAGCTTATGTATTTTAGATATTGTCTGGACCTAAACTTGATTATACTTGTACATGCATGTGCATTATTTTTATGTGGCTTTCATTTCTATTATTGGAGGCTGTTATAATCAGAAACATTGCACTGGTCTATTCATAAAAAGTAGTGAACCAGTCATCAACCAATAAATAGCAGAGCAGTGAGGGTGTTGCTGCATGTTTGGGCTGTTTATGCCGTTTTTGATGCCAAAATCAGGAGTGGATCGTAAAAAGGAAATAACAATCTTCATCAGTTTACAGTGTGGGTTTTCTTACAGCATGCCGATAACATTTCTGAAATCTCATTCACTTTGCTGGTACTATACAAATCTGCAGTGTTTACACCATGTGTGAACCAACCCTAACTATACAATGGTCTATATTTTTCCAGTCCATTGTATGCAATGGCTTCCTGTGTAGTGTTACAACTGTAAATAATTCTTGTTAATGCATGTCCTTGAATATTCGGCTTCTCTGTTATTCCAATTACATTGTGCAGTCAGCCCTTTTCTTCTTATTTGTTGCAACCAATTATTTTGTTCAGTCTATTTTTTTACATTGTGCTAAAACGGCATTGTGTTCTGTTAGACTTAATAGAAACTGACAGGTTGTTCGTTCTCTGGTTGGAAGAATTAAAATAATGTGTGATTATTTTTGGTACACTCCCTGGACTCCGCCAGGAGCACGCTAGTATTGACTGACAATAATTGAGATAAATACTTTACCTAATACCTGAAGTTAGATTATTGGGGAGAGAAGAAGAATGTGGGACAATGATAAGTAACTGTGTAGGTAATAAATAGCTGTTCTACTTCCATTGTACTCCACTCCTATCTCTACTTATATATAAATTATGGGGGTCATTTATTATTAGAGCTGTCGCAGATTTGGTCGCAAAGGGGATTTGTGGCTGAATATGCAACTTTTCTCTGCTCTAAAAAAGGGGAGGTGGCGTGGCCGGGGAAGGGGGCGAGGCGACAGGCCCATCTCGTTTATAATTTTCTACACGTGTTTTAGGCATAAAAAATTATCTAAATCCACAACAACAAGGGAGCTGGCATAGATTTAAGCCAGTGGCGGATGCGCCTAAGTTATGTAGAGGCTGGCGCCTCTACATAACTAAGGCGCATCATGCCCCAGCACAAGGGATTTTAAGACCAGCGTCTAAAACGCCGGTCTTAATAAATTACTCCTTATGTTTTTATTATTATGATATAACGTTTGTGGAGAGTACTGTTTGAATTAGTCTTTTTTGCATAGTTTTAGATTTTCATAAATGGTAGAGATGAGTCGCAACAGAAATATAAAAGATTAAACTGCAGTATATAAGTTCCTCTCTGCACCTAATTCCTCAGTCATGACCACAACTCCAATGTCATCCCCAGCCTTTCTCCCTTACAGTTTTGCTTCTTTGGGTGTACTAAGGATAAGGAATCATTATTGTTTTTTAACATCTGTTTTCCTGCAAAAGGGAATTAAATGAGGGCCATTTTACATGTGCCAAGGATCTGGAGAATTATCAGGGTAACTGGCCTGATAATTGGTTTATGTAATGATGCCAACTTTCATGTGGCAACACATCATCCTGTGTAAAGAGAGATGTGCTGCCAACAAACCAGGAAACTGTATGGGCTTAAACAATCATAATAATGATCACTCCTGCATATAAATGCATCAAACAAGCAGGCAATGATCAGTACCGAGCATTACTATTAATATTCCTCCCTGATTAATACCCGCTCTCTCAGTCTATATAAAAGGACTCTGAGATCAATATTGCCTACTTAGGCCATCAGACAGCCTGTGTCCAAATGCTCTGATTGGAAACTCTCCTCTGAGCCAGGACATATGTTGCTAACGATCAGCAGCTCTGTCCTCAGCAGGCTCAAGCCATCCATGTATTTCTCAATGACTGCAATGGATAGGTCATCAGTGTCTGATTGTAGGGGGTCCAACACTTGAGACCCCCGCCAATCAGCCTTTTGAGAAGGCACTGCCCACAGTAGCGCTGCGGCCTTCTCGCAGCTTGGTCTCATGGCCTAGGTGCAGCTCAGTCCCATTGAAGTGAGTGGGGAGGAGCTCCAAAACCAAGCACAGATGCTATACCAGGGATCAGCAACTTCCGGCATTCCAGCTGTTCAGAAACTACAACTCCCAGAATGCTTCATTTACTTTCATGGGAAATAGAAGAACTGCCAAGCATGTTTGCATGCTGGGAGTTGTAGTTTCACAGCGGCTGGAGTGCCGAAGGTTTCTGATCCCTATGCTATACAATGTGCAATGCTGTGCTTGGTGAGATGAGAGACGGTGCTACTACGAGCGCCAGTGCCTTCTCAAGCAGCTGATTGGTGGGGGTCCCTGGTGTCAGATCCCCACCAAACAGATACTGATGACCAATCCGGAGGACAGGTCATCAGTTAAAAAATCCTAGAAAACCCCTTTAACTACATTTCCTCTTCAGCTAGCCACATGGTCGCCCAAGAAAATCGGCTGTATGTTAGCAGTGTCAAAAGTGGCACTCTAGATTAAAGGGGTTGTCAGTGGTGAAGCAATCTATTTAAGGAGGACCTGGCTGTAACCTCTCCTGACATAACAATTTCACCCAAATATCACTCTTGTAGACATACATTCCCTTGCAGTATACATTAAATAGGCACTTTGTTGCACGTAATGTCTATGTATTGTTGTAACATCCATGTTTGATGTAGCATTAACAAGCATGAAAAATCTTAAGTGTATTTGCATTTGGTTGGAGCATGAGTTATTTCTTCAATATTTGGCTACAACAAACTATTTTTCCTCTGAACCAGAAGCAGTAAATAGAACATAAACAGTATAATGCGTGTATTCTTGTTCTCTCCTCTAAACTATAGGGATCAAAGATATAATGGAGCAGCTTTCACACAGAAAAAGCACTCATGGGAAAAGGCTCTTAAAAGCATAAAACCAGCCAGGGGCTGGAATAAACCTAATTACTCTTTTAACTTAGTATTGTTTTGACAGTTTGAATTTGGATTTTGGCACATTATTGCATTTATCTAGTAGTCAGCCATAATTCTTTTCAGTAATATTGGCCTTTACAGGGTACAGAGCAGTGGTAACTTTTCACTAGTAATTTAACTTATATATGTGCTGAATATTAGTTATGACAAATTAATTTCTCCTGGAATTTAACAAAATGTTCATGCAAATAAATGAGTCGGGTAAAGTGCTTAGGAGTCCTCCATCTTTGTAATAATTGATTATAACTTATAAATAGTCATAAATTACAGCTTTTTTAAGACCATTTTCACATGGCAGTATTCTGGTCAGCATCTTGCATCTGTATTTGCAAGTTAAAGCCAGGAGACGAGTATAATGGAAAAATGTGCACCTTTGCCACATTCTGGAACTACTCCAAATTGTGGCTTAAAAGACTGATGCAAAATACTGACCAAACTATAGTGCGAAAGTGACCTTAAAATTAAAACAGTTGTCGAGTATGTTGATATTGATGGCCTTTTTTCAGACCAGTTTTAATAATGAAAGTCAAGCTCTGTTTGGTTGTTATGGTCAGCGCGGACAATTTTTGTTTTAGACACTGCTGATAAACCTTTCTGTTCTATTTGTGAAATGCATCAGGATGATATGGCATATGTACATTAGCATGGTATTGCTGGTATTGCTGCCATGTAGCATTTTTCATGATGACATTTTCTGCTTGGTTGTTTTCTCTATTAGTAAAGTGTTGCAAATTGCTATGTATTTCATTTTAGTCATATTTTTGAATACACACAGACATGCAGTTTGCATGCAGGTATATGAGAAGTAGGTGAATGTATGGCTCTGTAACCAAGCTGTATATGTGACTGTGTGATAATACTGAACGGAAATTCTATATCAAGCAAAGCATGGTGATATCATTAAGCAGTAGACACATTTTTGTCTTACATTCAACAAATGTATAAAAAAAAAAAACATATACGTTAAACTGATGCCTCTGACAGATGCCATAGAGTGGCATCCATTACCATAGACTTCCATTGTAAAAAGAAAAGTATAGGTTAACGTATACATTTTTTGTTGGACTTTTTCAGAATAGAAAAGCGTAGTGTACTGTGCTTTTGCAACCTTTTTCTCCAACATATTGTTAAATATTGGGCACAAACGTCATACGAACCCAGCTTAAGAAATATACCAATACATATGTATGCCAGATAATACATTTACAATCAGATTTTATTTAGGTTACCTAGCTCAGGCTGACAGTCGGAATTTGAAATTGATCCTTTTCTACCAAGAGAAAATTCCTCTTGTCACTGAAGAACATTTTTATCATCTATTGGAAGTGCACATTTCAATTTATTTTGTTTTACATCTCCAACTTAATTATATGTAATTCACAGTATAGATGTCACCTTGCAATGCTTTTTGTAAAACATATGGAAACTTTGGCTGTCTCCAGCTCATTCCAGAAGTGTTTCTGATTACTGTATTGCACTTACCTGTCCAGAGAAACTACAAAGCTGTAAATGCATTATCCATTGTCAGCTTTCTGTCAACTAGATATACGTGTCGTTAAGTCAAATTCTAGCCTATTTCTAAATGCTTCAGGGTAAGAATATCAAAGAGATAAACATGACTTTCAAGTTCTAACTACTTTCCTCCTCCTTCTCAATGCCTTCTCATTTTCCTTCTTCAGTTCTGGCATCTGCCCAGATCCACCCACATTATCCAGGCAGCCGGATAATCTCTTCTTACCTCTGGAGTACTGTTTTCATTGCCGTGATGGTTCTGACAGCATAGCTCAACACAAGGTATTACTGAGCAATGGCAAGTACAAGGCTTGCAAATGAAAAAAACATCCCTCTAGTCTCTTTGCTGGGAGGCTATTCCATTCATCCATAAGCCTTTGTATAATGTAATATTATGATATGTTCACTCCACCTCTCATCCAACCCCAGGTCATGTCCTCTTGTTCAAATACTTCTCTCTCTACAGAAACAAAACTAAGGCTGAAATACTGGTTTCTGTTACATGAAAGATACGTACCTATGTTTCTATAACACAATTGCATATAGAATATATAGGCCATATTCATGCAGTCAATGTTTGATCAGTGATTTCCATCAGTGATTGTGCGGCAAAACCATGAGCGGGACAAAAACACAGAAGAAGTCCAAATATTTCCTTTATACCTTATGTATAGACTCCTCTGCTGGTTTGGGCTCACAATCACTGATCAAAACACTGCCATGTTAATTAGGCCTAGGGCCCCTTTCACACGAGCGATAATTCCGCACGGGTGCAATGCGTGAGGTTAACGCATTGCACCCGCACTGAATCCGGACCTTTAATGAGGCTGTGCAGATGAGCGGTGATTTTCATGCATCCCTTGTGCGTTGCGTGAAAATCGCAGCATGTTCTATATTCTGCGTTTTTCACGCAACGCAGGCCCCATAGAAATGAATGGGGCTGCGTAAAAATCACAAGCATCGGATGCGGTGTGATTTTCACGCATGGTTGCTAGGAGATGATAGGGATGAGTAACTCCATTAAAGTCTAATCACTGTATGATTTTCCCTTATAACATGGTTATAAAAAAAAAATATAGCATTCTTAATACCGAATGCTTACTAAAATGTGCTTTGAGGGGCTAAAAAATAAAAATAAAATTAACTCACCTGATCCACTTGTTCGCGCAGCCGGCATCGTCTTCTTTCCTCTTCTTTCAGGACCTGCAAAAAGACCTTTGATGACGTAATCCACGTGGTGAGCGCGGTTAAGTCAGAGCAGGTCCTGCTGAATGAAGATAGAAGGATGCAGGTCGTGAAAGAAGAAGAAAGAAGACGATGCCGGCTGCGCGATCAAGTGGATAAGGTGAGTTAATATATTTTTTTTTTAACCCCTTAATCGACATTTTAGCAAGCATTCTGTATGAAGAATGCTTTTATTTTCCCTTATAACCATGTTAAAAGGGAAAATAATAAAATCTACACAACACCTAACCCAAAGGCCTCATGCACACGACCGTTTTTTTTTGCGGTCCGCACCTGAGGGGTTAATTGTGCGTATCATAGCCCCCTGTAAGAGATCAGGTGCTGACAGGCAGGAGGGGGCAGACCCCCCTCCCTCGCTCCCCTGTATTACATTCATTGGTGGCCAGTGTGGCCCCCCTCCCTCCCCTGTATTACATTCATTGGTGGCCAGTGCAGCCCCCCTCCCTCCCCTGTATTACATTTATTGGTGGCCAGTGCGGCCCCCCTCTCCCTCCCTAATTAAAATCACCCCCCATCATTGGTGGCAGCGGAGAGTTCTGATCGGAGTCCCAGTTTAATCGCTGGGGCTCCAATCGGTTACCATGGCAACCAGGACGCTACTGCAGTCCTGGTTGCCATGGTTACTTAGCAATTTTAGAAGCATTATACTTACCTGCGCTGTCTGTGACCGGCCGGGTGCTCCTCCAACTGGTAAGTGAAAGGTCTGTGCGGCACATTGCTTATAGCACAGACCTTTCACTTACCAGCAGGAGGAGCGCCCGGCCGGTCACAGACAGCGCAGGTAAGTAAATGCATCTAAAATTGCTAAGTAACCACGGCAACCAGGACTGCAGTAGCGTCCTGGTTGCCATGGTAACCGATCGGAGCCCCAGCGATTAAACTGGGACTCTGATTGGAACTCTCCACTGCCACCAATGATGGAGGGGGTGATTTTAATTAGGGAGGGGGGGGAGAGGGGGGCCGCACTGGCCACCAATGAATTTAAAACGCGTGTGGCTCTTGAGAGAAGAAGCGCGCAGGCAGCGCTCAGTGGAGACGGGCCCCCCCATAAGAGGAGAATCCCGGACACCCCCCCCCCCATAAGAGAGCGCAGGCAGCGCTCAGGAAGCAGCCCCCAGCCCTAAGAGGAAGAGTGCAGGAAGCGCTCAGAGGAGAACCCCGACCTTCCCCCAGAAGAAAGGAGAGCGCAAGCAGCACTCAAGGCCGGGAGCAAGAAGGAGAGCGCAGTCAGCGCTCAGAAGATACCCCTGGACTGGAATAAGTAACCCCTGCTATTCCCCTGCCCGGCATTACCTACTGCCACCAAACCTTATTTACCCCTGCATTAACCCCTACTGCCCCCTCCTGCCTGGCAGCACCTGATCTCTTACAGGGGGCTATGATACGCACAATTAACCCCTCAGGTGCGCACCTGAGGGGTTAATTGTGCGGTTCACAGCCCCCTGTAAGGGATCGGATGCTGCCAGGCAGCAGGGGGCAGTCATGTACACAGTTCTTAGTATATTCTAACTTGAAGCGTCCCTATCACTATGGGAACGCCTCTGTGTTAGAATATACTGTCGGATCTGAGTTTTCATGAGGTGAAAATTCAGATCTGAAAAAGCTTTTATGCACGGATCACGGACGCGGATGAACAGCGGTGCATTTTCTCAGTTTTCAACGGACCCATTGGAAGTCAGTGGGTCCGCAGAAAATCACGGAAAACGGAACAACGGACACGGATGCCACTTAAAAAAAAAAAATATTTTAGGTTTTGTATAAGATAAAAGAAAATAACTTTCACACAGTTCAAAACAATGAAGACAGCACAATGATTTAGGGGTCACCACTTCCGTCTTGCAAAAGTCAGTTCTGGGTTCAAATCTTTGCATTTTCTCCCTGTTTTTGCATGTCTTTCCTCTGTGTTCTCAGATTTTACCCCTTACCTTAAAGACATACTGATAAGCAATTTAGATTGTGAGACCGCCTAGACACAGTGAGTGGTGAGGATGTCTGTAAAAGTGCTGCAGAATATTTGGGTGCTATAAAAGAGGTGTGAGGTAAGTGAAGTCCAAATAGCGAGAAAAAAATATTTCTTCCAGCAAAACTTTTTTTAATAAAAATCAAGCCTTTATTGTCACACATTAAAAACATTTAAAAAAGGTTCAATACAGATGCTTCCATACAGTTAAAAGCAACAGTAACAGGATAGGAAGGGGGGTTGTGAACTGTCATTAAATGAATACACCAACCCTTAATCTTGTGAATTACTCTCTGGCCTGTTAGAAAGGTACATGATGAAATTGTAAAGATTTTCTTTTTACCAGTGACTATATTTGTGTGGTATCCACTCCCTTCTGGTCCTCAGCTGTGTCATGTGACTTACTCTCTGACTCTCACGACATCTTATGTGGACAGGAAGTCAGTTTCTCTATTTTTTCCAAGGAGACTTACACCAAGGCTCTCATAGGAATAAATATAGCGAAACTGACTTCTTGTCCACACATAAGATCCTCTGTCAGTTGGAGAGTCAGTTACATGACTAATCTGAAGACCAGAAAGCATACCTCCCAAGTGTCCCTCTTTTGGAGGGACAGTGCCTCTTTTGGACCCATGACCCTCTGTTCCTCTTTGATCCTTAAATGCCCCTCTTTTTGACCTGGGGAATTAGTGCATAAATGTGCATTAATAAATTTACTAAATTGCTCCTTACTAAACTATGTCCATGGTTTCTACCTGTATATCAGGCCATAACTTCATTATTTGGTGCAATTTGGACCTTAAAATATCTAAAATCTCATGAATTACGTACTAATATTTAAATGGATATTGAAGCGCAAGAGAAAACATTGTCCTAGGGGCTCCACATGCACTTACACTCATCTAACCGATCCCCAGCTGCTGCAGTAATTATGTTTTGGGCGGAGTTAGAGGCATGGACTAGTGTCAAAATTTTGCCGAAGAATAGGTGTGTTTCCAGTAAGTAGAATGGGTATGATGCTGGTAGCTGTTTAAAATAAATTAGGACTGCATCTCAATTCAAGTAACTTTGTTACTCCATACTTGGACTGTTACTCATTACTGATCTGTTTTATTGTAAGCATTTACTACTTTGTGCATTGTAACCTCTACTGAATCTATAATATTGCAAAAAAAGGGGGTCAGTCAGGACATCCCAATGTGCAGGTGCCCGCTGCCATGGCTAGAAACATACAGGAAAAAAAGACAATGCAACAGCACTCTGCAAACACAAATAAAGTACAATAATGCCATAATTATAGAAGACATTCTGGTGCTAATGCTAGGCTTATTTAGCAAATTTAAGATTCTTGGCAAATACATTTTGGACAAAATTATTTGGGCCTGTCTGCCAAAGATCAAGGTGATCTCTATAAGACGGGAACCTGACACTAAATCCTACCTGTTATGTGCCATATTGGCCACCATAAAATACAGGGAGTGCAGGTTTCACATACATGCTGGGTCCACTCTGCTTTTTACCATTTTTGGTGCCATAACGGCCTCCATTAAATCCAGGGATGCAGGTACCAACATGCATGCTGATGCCAAATGGCTTCCAATAAATACAATGAGAGCAGGCTATAGATTTATACTTACTCTAATTAAAATCAGCCTATGGGGCATACAGGCTAGTCAGGGGTGCAAGACCAACTGAAGTCAGCCTCACCTCCAGCTCAGTACAACTGCAAAAAAAGGGGGTCAGTCAGGAGATCCCAATGTGCAGGTGCGCGCTGCCAGGGCTAGAAACACAAAGAAAAAAAGAAACAATGCAGTAGCAAACACAAAAAGTACAATAATGCCATAATTATAGAAGACATTCTGGTGCTAATGCTACGCTTATTTTGCAAGTTTGAGATTCTTGGCAAATACATTTTGTACAAAATTTGTAGATTTGTTGTCTAATTGTGTTTTAAATGTTATAAATAAATAAAAAAATATTATCGAGTAACTTGTTTACTCCAGGAAATTACTGTATTTTTCAGACTATAAGACACATCAGACCATAAGACGCACCTAGGATATAGAGGAGGGAAATCTGATATATTTTTTTTTCCATCAGACCTCAGATCAGACCCCAAAGCTCCATCAGACCTCAGATCAGATGCCTAAGCACCATAAGGATGAGTGAACCAGTTCGGCTGTGAATGACAGTGGTTGGGTGTTACACAGTCTGTCAGGAAAATTATCTCAGGGAATCAGCAAGAGTGAAAAATTAATCAGGGACAGTCATAAATCAATCAAGCTTATTGGCAGGGGCAATTAATGGAAAGCTAGGATTTCAAAGCAAAATTGTGTGTTGTGTACAATAGAGAGAAGCAGGGCAGCTGACAGACAGGGAAAGAAGACAGGACCTGTGGCTGACTGTGCTTGCTATCAGTGCAGGTGCACCTCAAAAGCAGCTACCTGCAAGCAAATACCTTTATTGTTTTCCTCCCATTGTAAGTTGAGTAATCGGTTCCAAAGCCCCAAAATGTCATTCGAGATAAGATAAAATTTAGATTTAAGAAAAATAAGCAGATAACTAAGACAGATAAAACAAGTCCTTATATATAACAGTCAAGAATAGCTGCTAACTAGCAACTATAACAGCTATTTTACCAGAGAAGTCCCCTTGATTAGTTGGATCTGAGTCTGAGGCATTGTGCGTTGAGTCTAGTTTCAATTTAGAATGGGTTAGAAAAGACCATTGTATGTTGAAAATATTAGATCCTGAGGCCATTGTATCATGAGGGATCACTGTATGTGATGACTGCAGCAATGCCCAGGGTGTGGCAGCAATCTACTGGTGTGTATTGAGGTGAAATTTTGCGTCAATCCTCCATTTACATATATTCAGTTTCCACATGGTTGGAATTAATTTTTTGGGATTGTTATGTTTAATTAAACCAGCATACATACGTTGCTACAAGACACAAGGTATAGCAGCAATCTACGAGTGTGTATTGATGAGAAATTGAGCGTCAAGCCTCAATCGTTCATTTACATATATTCAGTTTTCAAACAGTGGCTTTTTATTTGGGGGGGGGGGGTTCCATTTTATTAAGTTGCACATATATGTGATTACTGCAGTAATACCCATGGTGTGTGTGGCAGTAATCTACCAGTGTGTATTAAGGTGAAATTTAGCGTCTAGCTTCAATCGTCCTTTTACATATATTCAGTTTCCACACAGCCACAATTTAATTATTTTTGGAGGGGTTCAATTTAATTAAGCTGCATATATACGTGATTACTGCAGAAATAACCATGGTGTGTGTATATATACAGGTCCTTCTCAAAAAATTAGCATACTGTGATAAAGTTCATTATTTTCTGTAATGTACTGATAAACATTAGACTTTCATATATTTTAGATTCATTACACACCAACTGAAGTAGTTCAAGCCTTTTATTGTTTTAATATTGATGATTTTGGCATACAGCTCATGAAAACCCAAATTTCCTATCTCAAAAAATTAGCATATTTCATCCGACCAATAAAAGAAAAGTGTTTTTAATACAAAAAAAGTCAACCTTCAAATAATTATGTTCAGTTATGCACTCAATACTTGGTCGGGAATCCTTTTGCAGAAATGACTACTTCAATGCGGCGTGGCATGGAGGCAATCAGCCTGTGGCACTGCTGAGGTGTTATGGAGGCCCAGGATGCTTCGATAGCGGCCTTAAGCTGATCCAGAGTGTTGGGTCTTGCGTCTCTCAACTTTCTCTTCCCAATATCCCACAGATTCTCTATGGGGTTCAGGTCAGGAGAGTTGGCAGGCCAATTGAGCACAGTAATACCATGGTCAGTAAACCATTTACCAGCGGTTTTGGCACTGTGAGCAGGTGCCAGGTCGTGCTGAAAAATGAAATCTTCATATCCATAAAGCTTTTCAGCAGATGGAAGCATGAAGTGCTCCAAAATCTCCTGATAGCTAGCTGCATTGACCCTGCCCTTGATAAAACACAGTGGACCAACACCAGCAGCTGACATGGCACCCCAGACCATCACTGACTGTGGGTACTTGACACTGGACTTCAGGCATTTTGGCATTTCCCTCTCCCCAGTCTTCCTTCAGACTCTGGCACCTTGATTTCCGAATGACATGCAAAATTTGCTTTCATCCGAAAAAAGTACTTTGGACCACTGAGCAACAGTCTAGTGCTGCTTCTCTGTAGCCCAGGTCAGGCGCTTCTGCCGCTGTTTCTGGGGAATGCGGCACCTGTAGCCCATTTCCTGCACACGCCTGTACACGGTGGCTCTGGATGTTTCTACTCCAGACTCAGTCCACTGCTTCCGCAGGTCCCCCAAGGTCTGGAATCGGTCCTTCTCCACAATCTTCCTCAGGGTCCGGTCACCTCTTCTCGTTGTGCAGCGTTTTCTGCCACACTTTTTCCTTCCCACAGACTTCCCACTGAGGTGCCTTGATACAGCACTCAGGGAACAGCCTATTCGTTCAGAAATTTATTTCTGTGTCTTACCCTCTTGCTTGAGGGTGTCAATGATGGCCTTCTGGACAGCAGTCAGGTCGGCAGTCTTACCCATGATTGTGGTTTTGAGTAATGAACCAGGCTGGGAGTTTTTAAAAGCCTCAGGAATCTTTTGCAGGTGTTTAGAGTTAATTAGTTGATTCAGATGATTAGGTTAATAGCTCGTTTAGAGAACCTTTTCATGATATGCTAATTTTTTTAGATAGGAATTTGGGTTTTTTATGAGCTGTATGCCAAAATCATCAATATTAAAACAATAAAAGGCTTGAACTACTTCAGTTGGTGTGTAATGAATCTAAAATATATGAAAGTCTAATGTTTATCAGTACATTACAGGAAATAATAAACTTTATCACAATATGCTAATTTTTTTAGAAGGACCTGTATATATATATATATATATATATATATTTACTAAAAGACACAGGGTAGGGCAGTAAACTACCTATGAATGATATTGAGAAATTGAGCATCAGACCTCAATTGTTCCTTTCTGTGAATTCTATCTCCACACATTTTGAATAAAAAAATTTTGAGGACTTGTTCAATTTAATTAAACCAGCATATAGATGATCAACACCAATACACAGGCCAGAACACAAACGTATTTGCGAGGGATAACGAATTCAGACCTAAATCAGTTTTTGTATATTCACCCGTTTTAAATCAATTTTTATTTTTTTGGGGTTGTTGATTATATTTAAACTAGCAGCATATAGATGATTACTATACCAAAACACATGGTAGTGCACAACATTTTCTGAGAGGAACAAAAATGTCTGTGCTACGGAAGGGTTCCTGAGCCAGAATGTGGGTAGTAGCAGCACTAACTATCCGTCCAGAAGTAATAGTAGTAGGCTGCATTTGTCCCTTATGGCTTTGGAAACGTGCACCATTATAGTTGAGGAGAAAGAGGATGAGATAGTGAATTGGATAGCTCACTCCTGCTCTCAGTCGCAGCAGGATAACGTGGAGGTGGCAGAATCTGACGCTCTGAGAGAAGGAGGCTCGCCTCCTCAGCACTCCCTCAGTGCGCCTGCGCCAATGACGTCTTCTCTTTCGGTGATGTCATTGGTGCAGGCGCACTGAGAGAGTGCTGAGGAGGCGAGCCTCCTTCTCTCAGAGCGCCTGCGCTGAATCAAGACAGGTGCGTGATTTTTGAAATGCAGACAGGGCCAGCCGGAGGAGGAGATCGCTGCTGGCCCTGTCGATCAACAGGAGGAGGGGGCTTTTTTTGCGGCTGCTACCAGCAAGTAGCCGCCCTACTTTCTGGTAGACAGGTAATTTGCATATTATAAAAGTACGTTTTTTGCATTATCTACTGAACGAAAATGATTAATAACATAATGTATAGATATATCACAGGATAGGGATTATAAGTACCCGAAAAAAAAAAAAAGAGTTTAGTGGGGTGACAGAAGCCCTTTAAATGGCGAGAAACACTCTCATGGACCTGCAACGACAGAACGGCCTGCCACTACACCACTTAATCCATGATGTGCCAACTCGTTGGAATTTGACACTGCAGGAGCATCTGTACGAGCAGTGTAAACAATTTTGTCATGCACCAGACAGCCTCAGCAGCAGGGACAGGCTTGGACTGCCCACAGGGGTATAGGTGAATCCCCCAGTGGGCCCCTGAGCAAGGTGCAGCACCACAACCAGCCTATGATAGATTATTGAAGAAACCACCCAGTTTATTATTATAGACACAATCAGATAGCTGAGATGACTTCTAGGTATAGAGGAAAGCTAGCCAGTATGCTCTTTTCCCCAGGACCTACCTCCTCAAAGGTGCTGCAGGGACCCCCATATTCAAACATCTTGCTGCTGTGTGAGCAGGTAATATTTGAATGTATCCGTACGGTGGGCCCCCTAAATAAATTTTACTGGTGAGCCCTAGGCACCCCAGTCCGACACTGAGCAGGGAGCATGTGTTGCTTTGAGGTCAGGCAGTGGCAGCTCATCAGAGACGCCTGTTGGGTGCTGAAGCCCTTTGAAGAGGCTACAAAGTTTGTCAGATCAGCTGTTTGAAGAGAAGGCAGCACTCATATGAGAGATGCCTTCTCTGCTCTGTTTACCTGCTAGCTGCAGCAATTGCAGTAGTGAGCAGGTGTAATTACAAGTATGGCGTCTCATTCACTTCTATGGGAAGGCTCTGTAGTGTTCACTTGAACAGACGGAGCCATTCCATAGAAGTGAATGGGGACGCCATACTTGTAATTACACCTGCTCATCACTCTCTGAGGATAGGTCATCAATAGTAAAAAGCAAACAACCCCTTTAAAGGGGCTGTGCAGGCTGTATATATTGATGACCTATCCTCAGCCGTCACCCCCGACAATCAGCTGTTTGAAGAGAAGGCAACACTTCATGCATCCACTGCTTCCTGGTCATTACACTGTGCGTCATTTCCTTTGCAGCGGTAGCGGCATAGTGTAATTAGAAGTACTTGCTCTATTCAAGTGAATAGAGCGAGTACTCGTCATTAGACTGCGCCTCTAAGATGACAGGCAGGGTAATGAAGACGAAGTGGCACTCGCATGGAGCGCCGCCTTTTCTTCAAACAGCTGATCAGCCGATCAAATTCTGAGGATGGGAGGGGGGCGCCATTTCAGTTTTCGCTTCAGGCAGCAGAAAGGCTAGGTGCAGCCTTGCCATAATAAGGAGGGGGGTCCGCCTTGGCTGCCTGTGCTGTCAGGGGGTGTAGGATGCAATGAGCGTTTCCATCAATACAGGTGGAAGCACTTAATGGTAAAGCACAAAGGAGCTGGTGGTCCTTTCACTTACTGGCTGCTCAGCTCCTTGCTGCTCAGCCATTTAGCCCTGCAGGCACAGATCATGCTGCTGGACTGTGTAAGAGGAGCCTGGGAATCTGCCTGCGCACTTATCTCATACAATACTGCAGCGTGATCTATGCCTGCCGGGGAGTGCTGGAGGTGAGGTGAGTAGTTATTTTTTTGTTAGTTTTTTTATTAACATTGATGGGGTACAGAGGGCATTACTACTGTGAAGGGGGGCACAGAGAGGGCATTACTACTGTGAAGGGGGCAAAAAGAGGGCATTACTACTGTGAAGGGGGGCACAGAGAGGGCATTACTACTGTGAAGGGGGAAAAAAAGAGGGCATTGCTACTGTCAAGGGGGCACAGAGAGGGCATTACTACTGTCAAGGGGGCACAGAGAGGGCATTACTACTGTGAAGCGGGGCACAGAGAGGGCATTACTACTGTGAAGGGGCAAAAAGAGGGCATTACTACTGTCAAGGGGGCACAGAGAGGGCATTACTACTGTGAGGGGGCACATAGAGGGCATTACTACTGTGAAGGGGGGCACATAGAGGGCATTACTACTGTGAAGGGGGCACAGAGAGGGCATTACTACTGTGAAGGGGGCACAGAGAGGGCATTACTACTGTGAAGGGGCGCAATGGGGAATAACTACTGTGAGGGGCACATTGTGGGCATAACTACTGTGAGGGGCACAATGTTTCAAAGTATGGGGGAGGAGAAATGAGAAAAGATGTGCCCCAGGTGGCAAACACCTTAGGCAATTTACTGCTTCTTTCGTTCAAATTTGCCCGGTTTAACCCCTTAAGGACTTAGGGCATATCGGTACCCCCTGTTTCCCGAGTTCTTAAGGACTCAGGGCGTACCGGTACGTCCTAAGTTTAAATCGCGATTGCGGTGCGGCGGGGGTTAATCGCAACAGGATGTCCGCTGAAATCATTCAGCGGGCATCCTGTCACAACGCCTGGGGGGGTCCCGTGAACCCCCCCCCTCCATGTCGGCGATCGCCGCAAACCGCAGGTCAATTCAGACCTGCGGTTTGCGGCTTTTACCTTATCCGGCGGGCAGCGGGCGGCGGTGCCATCGGGTCCCCATGCGGCTGTAGGGGGGACCCGATGGCATGGAAGGCAGCACGATGTCTAAGGAAGGCATTGCGCTGCCTTCCGGTGATGAGCCCAATACGATCCACCCCCCTGGATCTCACAGGCCAGAAGCTGTATGAGTAATACACACAGTATTACTCATACAGCCAATGCATTCCAATACAGAAGTATTGGAATGCATTGTAAAAGGGATTAGACCCCCAAAAGTTGAAGTCCCAAAGTGGGACAAAAAATAAAGTAAAAAAAGTTGAAAAAATAAAGTTTCCCCCCCAAAAAATTAAAAGTTTCAAGTAAAAATAAACAAAAACGTAATTTTCCCCAAATAAAGTTTAATAAAATTGATAAAAAATAGGGTGAAAAAGTATACATATTAGGTATCGCCGCGTCCGTGACAACCTGGTCTATAACAATATCACATGATCTAACCTGTCTGATGAATGTTGTAAATAACAAAAAATTAAAATGGTGCCAAAACAGCTATTTCTTGTTACCTTGCCTCTGTGCTAAAAACTGTGCTAAATAAACAATTTTTTTGTCACCTTACATCACAAAAAGTGTAATAGCAAGCGATCAAAAAGTCATATGCACCCCAAAATAGTGCCAATCAAACCATCATCTCATCCCGCCAAAAATGAGACCCTACCTAAGATAATTGCCCAAAAACTGAAAAAAAATAGGGCTCTCAGAATATGGAGACAATAAAACATGATTTTTTTTGTTTCAAAAATGATATTATTGTGTAAAACTTACATAAATAAAAAAAGTATACACATTAGGTATCGCCGCGTCCATATCGACCGGCTCTATAAAAATATCACCTAACCCCTCAGATGAACACCATAAAAAATAAAACTGTGCTAAATAAACCATTTTTTGTCACCTTACATCACAAAAAGTGTAATAGCAAGCGATCAAAAAGTCACACGCACCCCAAAATAGTGCCAATAAAACCGTCATCTCATCCTACAAAAATCATACCCTACCCAAGGTAATCACCCAAAAACTGAAAAAATTATGGCTCTCAGACTATGGAAACACTAAAACATTATTTTGTTTAAAAAAAGAAAGAATTGTGTAAAACTTACATAAATAAATAAAAGTATACATATTAGGTATCGCCGCATCTGTGACAACCTGGTCTATAACAATATCACATGATCTAACCTGTCAGATGAATGTTGTAAATAACAAAAAATAAAAACTGGTGCCAAAACAGCTATTTCTTGTTACCTTGCCTCACAAAAAGTGTAATATAGAGCAACCAAAAATCATATGTACCAACAAAATTGCCACCCTATCCCGTAGTTTCTAAAATGGGGTCACTTTTTTGGAGTTTCTACTTTAGGGGTGGATCAGGGGGGCTTCAAATGGGACATGGTGTCAAAAAAAAACAGTCCAGCAAGATCTGCCTTCCAAAAACCGTATGGCATTTCTTTCCTTCTGCGCCCTGCCGTGTGCCCATACATCGGTTTATGACCACATATGGGGTGTTTCTGTAAACTACAGAATCAGGGCCATAAATATTGAGTTTTGTTTGGCTGTTAACCCTTGCTTTGTTACTGGGAAAAATGGATTAAAATGGAAAAATTGCCCCAAAATTGAAATTCTGAAATTTAATCTCCATTTGCCAATAACTCTTGTGGAACACCAAAATGGTTAACGACGTTTGTAAAATCAGTTTTGAATACCTTGAGGGGTGTAATTTCTAAGATGGGGTCACTTTTATGGAGTTTCTACTCTAGGGCTGCATCAGGGGGGCTTCAAATGGGACATGGTGTAAAAAAAAAAACTGTCCAGCAAAACCTGCCTTCCTAAAACCTTATGGCATTCCTTTCCTTCTGCGCCCTGCCGTGTGCCCGTACAGCGGTTTACGACCACATATGGGGTGTTTCTGTAAACTACAGGATCAGGGCCATAAATATTGAGTTTGGTTTGGCTGTTAACCCTTGCTTTGTAACTGGAAAAAAATTATTAAAATGGAAAATCTGCCAAAAAAGTGAAATTTTGAAATTGTATCTCTATTTTCCATTAATTCTTGAGGAACACCAGACGTTTGTAAAATAAGTTTTGAATACCTTGAGGGGTGTAGTCTCTTTATAAATAAAAATGATTTTTTTTACCTTCATTTTACCATTGTCATGAAGTACAAAATGTGACGAAAAAACAATCTCAGAATGGCCTGGATAAGTCAAAGCGTTTTAAAGTTATCAGCACTTAAAGTGACACTGGTCAGATTTTCAAAAAATGGCAAGTCCTTAAGGTTAAATAGGGCTGAGTCCTTAAGAGGTTAAAGAGGAAGCCATGCGTCCACTGCTTCCTGGTCATTACACTGCGCATCACTCCCTTTGCAGCGGCAGCATAGTGTAATTCAAGTGAATGGAGTGAGTACTTGTAATAACACTGTGCCTCTGAGATGACAGGCAGTGTAATGAAGGTATGTACCCTGGCCCTTGCCTCATATTAAGGAATGCCCTCCTTGTCCCTGCGATATACAAAGACAAATCGTTTTTTCAAAGGTTTTATTCTAAGTAGGTGAGGGGTGGGCGGTCCGTAGAAAATTTGCTGTGGGGTCGAGTCAGTTCTAGCTACACCCCTGGCATTGACAGGTGTATCGGTGACATCAAGCAGTCTGATGATTACTGGATAGCCATGCTTTTAGACCCTCGCTAACAAGGAAAAATTTGGGAATGTTTTCCTTTGGGAAAAAGGGAGGACAAATTATGTTACTACCAAAAAACACTGCGTACGCAGCTTGCGGCGAGCAGAAGGCTGCCCTCAGTGTGTCTGAACAGAGGGCCACTCTCTGCACCCTGGATAGTTACCCCCTTCCCACTGCAACAAGCAGCTGCAGCAGCCATTTCAGTCTCTTCAACATGATGGAGCAGTTTTTCCACGTGCCGCACCAGGATGAGGCCAGTCACCAAGCCGACAGCTCCTGCCTCACACCTTAACGCCCAGGTTCAGACCTACCTAAACAGTCTCTGTCACATACCCTGTTCTCTGACCCCATGGATTTCTGGGCAGGCAGACGGGAATAGTGAAACAGTAATAAATGAAGTTCCAGCACGCCAATGTAATTGTTGTGTTGCTTGTCTCTTTATTTGTTGTAGCAAAATTACAGCATGTGGTTCAATCCTTACACTCCAACACCAGTTTGCGCGTTTCAGACACTTAGTCCTTAGTCATAAGTTGTTTTTTTAATAAAGAGATTCTGTAACCTCTTTTTACCCTATAGAGATGCGGACATGCTGTCACGGCTGAGGATGGGGAAAATCCTCAGCCGTGCGATGCCAGAAGATGTTAGGCTGCTCGGCCAGGACGACAGGATTAGGGAGCAGGTCACCTCCTAAAGCGTTCCTAATCTGACCCTAACTCCTAGCTGCATGGGCCGACCTTTAAGGTAGGAGGACCCATGCTCAGGAACGTCGGATCCCTAACTCACCCTCCGACCGGTCCCTGGACTAGGAGTCAGGGTAAGACGGCCTGTTCCTTCTGGACACAGAGGAACAGGGGTCTCACTGGCCAAGCTGCAGGAAAAAGGGGAACACTAACAGTCTTACGGATATGGCAGGTGAACTGAACTAGTTCCACCTACCTGCCACAGCCTTGCTGACTGGATCCCTGTGCTGGAAAGCTGATGTCCACAAACACATATCCACACACAGGAATCCAGATCCATAAGCTGCACCAAACAACAAAGGAAAATCCCAACGGAACATCACATAGACATCACACATAAACTTGACATAAACTTAATGTGACATAAATCTTATGACCACAAGGGTGGCCCCCACTGGCAGGTTGAAAACACAGGAGGCTGCTCCAGCTAAGCATGGCTGAAGCAACCCTCAGACATGTGCTAAACACTGAGGCTTTATAGGCCCAAGTAGCCACACCCAACAAACACACCCAGAGCACACACACACTGGGAAGGGAGTTAACCCTTCCAGCACCAGGGAAGGGAAACACAAACTTAAAGGGAAAGTGTCCAACCCAAGAACACACTGTGGCTGTTGCCGCAGGCAATGACATGGGTGGCAACCATGTCCTGGGAGTCAGCCCGAAGGCCGGGACACTGCCACCACATGTACACATACAACAAAACGTTGCCACGGGCAACCACAGTGAAGGGAAGATGTCAGTGCACACCAAACATAAAACACACACAACTCCAAGGCAACCGCACACATACCTGTTGTCCGCGGCAACCGCACTTGAGGCAAACAGCAAAATGCCTCCAGCTGCTGTTGACACAACAACCCAAACCGCGGGCAACTGTATGTGGCTCCCAAGGAGTCACGGCCATAAACATGGTCGTGACACATGCACGGCTAGATCGCCACTACCATGTCCGCAATATACCTGTCCCATATCTCATAGTGGCTTTATTGAGTGTAAAAAATGATTTTATATATATCTAAAACAGCCTGGTAAGGAGCCCAAGGGGCTGTACTAACCGTTCTCGAGCACAGCCACGCCCCTCTGTAAAGGAGCCCAGCACCGCCTGTATCCAGGAAATTCCTCCTTGCTCACAAAGTCAGATCGCCGTTATCTCGCGGTGCATGAGCTCGCCCCTTGGGCTCCTTACCAAGGTCATTTACATATCTATAAAATCTTTTTTTTAGACTCAATAAAACCACTCAGAGATATGGGACAGGTATATTGCGGACATGCTAGCAGCGATCTAGCCGTGCATGTCCGCATCTCTATAGGGTAAAAAGAGGTGACATAATCCCTTTAACATTAATGGGGCACAGAGGGCATTACTACTGTTAAGGGGGGCACAGAGAGGGCATTACTACTGTGAAGCGGGCAAAGAGAGGGCACTGAGTTATGACTAAGGACTAAGATGCGTAAACTGGTGTTGGAGTCTGAGGATTGAACCACATGCTGTAATTTTGCTACCACAAATAAAGAGAATACAGGCAGGCATTCCGACTCTGTCAAGGCATAATGTTTAAAGGCTTGGTCTCCCAAGCCACTATTCTTTCTTTCTTTCTTTCTTTTTATACCATGTGTGTTTAAACATCATCTGCCCCTGATAAGGGAGAACTTTTGAAAGCTTTGAAATATAAAAAAGCATAACATGTGTGCCGGCACATTGTTTATTTAAACACACTGTATGTTAACGCAGTCAAACGTGCGTTACTGCATTTACCCTTATTGCTGTCAATGGGTTCCAGAGCTTGGGGAGGGTAAAAAAATTCACCAAAAATGAAAAAAAAAGACATAACAAGTTTTCCTAAAAAAAAAATAACGACGCCAGATACAGCATCAGCATACTACAGAAGGAGTCCCCAGCCACCCGGCCACCTTCTGCCTGTTGCCCCTTGCTGTTGGCGCCCCTAAGACTTGATAAAGGAGTTATAAACTCCGAAACGCGTTGTCAACTGAACAATAAATATTATTTATACCAAAAAAACTTGAAACTGTGGTCGTCCCTGTGCGCCAAAGAGGTACAATATCATGTGTTTTCAGACACAAATCACTCTTCTCGCCCTAAACAATCCCAATAAGTTTTTGGCAACTCCATCCAAAGGGACTGAACGGGTACCGGCAGCACGGACCTCCCTCACCCTCCCAACCTATTGTGTATCTAAACCTGTTGTGCGCTTACACCTGCACAACACTCAAAGGTGAAAAAAATATATATATAAGAGCCCCAGGAGGGTAGAAGGGGTTATGCTAGAAGGGGTTATATACCAACATTTTGGGTCCAAACCGAACCTCAGATAAGACCTCCATCAGATCCTCATTCCTTCTCATATAAGACTCCTATCAGACCCTCATTCCTCCTCAGGCCTCAGATAAAACCCCCATCAGATGCCCATTCCTCATCAGACCTCAGATCAGACACTCATAAGACCCCCATTCCTTCTTAGACCTCATATCAGTCCCCCATTCCTCCTCAGACCTCAGATCAGACCCCAAGCTCTATCAGACCCCCAACAGACATCCATTCCTTCTTAGACCTCATGTCAGACCCCATTCCTCATCAAACCTTATATCAGACCCCCAAGCTCCATTAGACCAAAAAAAAAAAAGAGTGATCTTACCTCTCCTGCTCCAGACCATGCTGAAAGTCACCACTCGCTGTTCTACTGCAGGCCCGCACTGCACTGTGATCTTATGTCGCACAGCATCAGGTCATAGTGCGTACGTACGTGGACTTCGTCTTGATGCTGTACATTCAGGACATGTGCAGTGAGGTACTGAGAAAAAGACCAGGGAGCTGTGAGTACAGCCAGCACAGCACTTCCTTCACTGCTATGCACCCCCTGCATGCTGAAACAGTCATTAGCATTAGTACAAATGCTAAATTGGGGGGAAAAGTGTGTCTCATAGTCCTAAAAAATATATGGGATCAATCTTTTTTGAGTTTTGAAAATCTATCTAGATATGCCAAGTTTTTTTTGTGTATACTGTATGTTAAACTTTCCTTACATACTACCACTAAGAAATATTAAAGGACATGTCTAACATTTTCACTGTAGCCATCAAGACGCCTTAATGGTTATAGTTATGCTATGCTATGCACATGCAAGCACAGGCTTTGAAAACTGAATATAACTAGATTTATTCCTATAATATCATGGTCTACCTGCATGTACCTGGCCACATTACTGCAGGCAAGAAAGTCAGTGAGATGGAGCCAGATTTCAATATAGAATGGTTGTTTACCTCAATCTGCATATCTTATTTAGTACGGTATATATATATATATATATATATATATATATATATATTATAACTGATATATGATTTCTATGTTCAGATATGGTATTTGACAATATTATGACAAACAGCAGCACTACAGTTCTCTTCTTTATGGAGACATTGACCTCCAAAGATCAGCCACGTCTTTTATAAGCAACGATCCAAAGGCAGATTTGATATGTTTACAAGTACTGAAGAAAATGACTATACAGTAGTTAGCTAAAGCTGAAGAAGAGCTTATATGAAATTACTTTTCCATAACATACATATTACAGTGCTGTCTTGGCATAGTGGTCTTTAACTTGTCAATGGGTACCTATCTTCCCACAGCTGATATGTTACCAGTAGCTAGTAGGATTAAGTAGGAATGTGCTTCATCTCCATTGCTTAATAGATTCAGGAATTCCTCTCTTCACATTTCATGTCAATCTATTGATCATGAAAAATGTGTATACAGTGCATTCGGAAAGTCTTCAAAACCTTTAACTTTTTTCACATTCCATTAAGTTGCCTTGTGCTAAAATAAATCAAAAACTAAAGTTATTTCCATCATTCTGCAATCCCCCTTAATGAAAGTGAAAACAGAAGTTTAGAAATGTCTGCAAATTTATTAAAAAGGAAATACTAAGATTTAGCATTTATATAAGTATTCAGATCCTTTGCTATGACGCTTAAAATTTAGCTCTGAGGGCCTCCGATTTCTCTTGATCATCTTTGACATGTTTTTACACCTTGATGGCAGTCCACCTGTGGAACATTTAGTTGATTGGATGTGATTTGGAAAGATATACCCCTATCAACATTAGGTCTCACAGCTGTTAATGTACAGTATATCATAGCAAAAATCAAACCATGAGGAGGAAAGAATCTGGAGAAGGGTACAAAAAAATTTCTGCTGCACAGTTGCCTCCATAATTTTTTAATAGCATACATTTGGAACAACCAGGACTCTTCCTAGAGCTGTCTACCCCACCAAACTAAATGACAGAGAAAGAAAGGCATTGGTAAGAGAGGTGACCAAGAACCCAATAGTCACTTTGGCTGAGCTCCAAAGATCCCATGTGCAGATGGGAGAAACTTGCAGAACGTCAACCATCACTGAAATACTCCTCCGTTCTGAGCTTTACGGAAGAAGCCTCCCCTCAGTAAATGACACATGAAAGCCTGGCTGGAGTTTGAAAAAGCACCTAAAGGGCTCTCAGACTTTGAGAAACAAGATTCTTATGTCTAATGAAACCAAGATTGAAGATTCCTGGACTCAATTCTAAGTGTCATGTGTGAAGGAAACCAGACAATACCATCCCTACAGAGAAGCATGGTGGTGGCAGCATCATCTTGCCATGGAGGTGTTTTTCAGTAGCTAGGATAGGGAGACTGGTCAGAGTTGAGGGAAAGGGAATGAAGCAAAGTACAGATACAATATATCCTTAATGAAAACCTGATGCAGTGTGCTCTAGACCTCAGACTGGGCTGAAGGTTCATCTTCCAACAAGACAATGATGCTAAGCAGGCAGCCAAGACAACACAGTAGTGGTTTAAAGGCAACTCTGTGAATATCCTTGAGTGGACCAGCCAGAGCCCTGGCTTGAACCCAAATCAAACATCTCTGGAGAGACCTGAAAATGGCTGTCCACTGAAAGTCCCCATCCAACCTGATAGAGATTGAAAGGATCTGCAGAGAATAATGGCAGAAAATCCCCAAATCCAAGGTGTGCAAACCTTGTGTCATCATACCCAAGATGACTGTAGGCTGTAATCGCTGCCAAAGTACTGAGTGAAGGATTTGAATACTCATGTTAATGCAAGATTTTATTTTTTTCCTTATCAATAAATTATCAAAGATTTTGAACATTCTGTTTTCACTTTGTCATTATGGGGTATTGAGTGGATATTGATGGGGAAAAAGAAAACTTTTTTCATTTTACCACAAGGCCGCAACCTAAAATGTGAAAAAAGTAAAAGACTCTAAAGACTTTCTGAATGCAGTGTACATACAATGCCATTCTAAAATGGTCAAGTGATTCACATTAAAACTGTTCTAGTAGACTATATTCTAGGCACATATCACATGAACCTGACATGAATTTTTTCCCTACAATGTAATTATTTCATTGTGCAATTTCATGCTATATAAATATTTACAACTGACAAAGCACATCATAAGCTGCAATATCACAGGATACCTTCCTTGGATGCCAATATTAGCTGCCTATCCACTATAGTCAGTAACATTTACTAAACCAATTCCCTTTAGCATACAGCAAGTCACTTACAAGGGTTTTCCGACATTTTAATACTGATGTACCGATCGAGCACCGTAGTGCTTGGGTGCTCGGGGGCTCGGGCCGAACACATTGGGATGTTCGGGTGCTCGACCGAGCACCCAAGTATAATAGAAGTCAATGGAAGAACACGAGCATTAAACCAGGTACCCCTGCTCTGAAGAGGGGAGGGTGCCTGGTTCATAGGAAAATGTCAGAAATTGATGAAAACACCACCAAAATGGTAATCCGTGTTGTCTAAAATGCGTATAACGCTTGGGTTGTGGGAAAGGCAGCCTAACATGAAGTCAGCCATGTGTGCCAGAGTACCAACAGGCAAGATTTCGCTGTTGTCATCAGAAGGTTATCTGACCCTGTAAAAGATTGTAGGTGAGGGCCTGCAGATGAGATGACCCTGTAAAACATTATATGTGAGGGCCTGCAGGTGAGCTGACCCTGTAAAACATTATATGCGAGGGCCTGCAGGTGAGTTGACCCTGTAAAACATTACATGCAATGGCCTGCAGGTGAGCTGACCCTGTAAAACATTATATGCGAGGGCCTGCAGGTGAGCTGACCCTGAAAAACATTATATGCAAGGGCCTGTAGGTGTGCTGAGCCTTTAAAACATTAAATGTGCAGGTCACGGGAAAGGCAGCCTAACAAGAAGTCAGCCATGTGTGCCAGAGTACCAACAGGCAAGACTTTGCTGTCATCATCAGGAGGATCACTCTCAATCTCCTCATCATCTTCCTCCTCTTCTGCCCACCCACGCTGAACAGATGGAATTAAACTTCCATGGGTACTACCCTCTGTAGCAGAGGCAACTGTCTCCTGCTCCTCTACCTCCTCCTCCTCTTCATCGTCCAATTCGCACTGAGAAGACGGACGGAGGGTGATCTGGCTATCACCCTGTGTAATGTCTTCTTCCCCCCATTTCCACCTCTTCCACATGCAAAGCGTTGTCCTTAATTGTGAGCAGCGAACGTTTGAGTAGACACAGAAGTGAGATGGTTACGCTGATAACAGCGTTATCGCCGCTCACCCTCTGTGTTGATTCTTCAAAGTTTCTTAAAACGTCACAGAGGTCAGACATCCATGCCCATTCCTTGCTTCTGATAAGCGGAAGCTGACTGGAAAGGCGAAGTCTATGTTGCAGCTGGTATTCCAATACTGCCCTCTGCTGTTCACAAAACCTGGCCAACATGTGGAACGTGGAGTTCCAGTGCGTGCTCACGTCGCACAACAGCCGGTGAGCTGGCAAGTTAAAGCGCTGCTGCAGCGTTGACAGACCGGCTGAAGCTGTCGATGACTTGCAGAAATGTGCACACACGCGGCGCACCTTCACCAGTAGCTCAGGCAAATTGGAGAAGGTTTTGAGAAACTGCTGAACCACTAAGTTTAAGACGTGGGCTAGGCATGGGATGTGTGTGAGCTTGCCGAGCTCCAAATCCGCCACCAAGTTACGGCCATTATCACACACAACCATGCCTGGTTGTAGGTTGAGTGGCAAGAGCTCAGTCTAGTCTCTTATCCCCTGCAACAGCTCTGCGGCGGTGTGCTGTTTGTCCCCTAAGCATATCAGCTTCAGCACGGCCTGTTGACGCTTCCCCACTGCAGTGCTACACTGCTTCCAGCTACTGGCTGACTGGTGCTGCAAGTGGATAATTCGGAGGTGGAAGTGGAGGAGGAGGCGGAGGAGAAGAAGTGGGGGTTGGAGCCACTAACGTAGGTGCTGGTGGAAGCCCTGATCGACGTAGGGCCCGCAATCCTCGGCATCAGTAGCACCTGTGCCATCCCAGGGTACAACTCGCTCCCGGCCTCCACAATGTTCACCCAGTGTGCCGTTAGGGAAATGTAGTGTCCCTGGCTAAATGCACTTGTCCATGTGTCCGTGGTTAAGTGGAACTTCCCAGTAACTGTGTTGGTCAGGGCACGTGTAACGTTTCAGGACACATGTTAGTGTAAGGTGGGCACGGCACACCTTGAAAAATAGTGGCGGCTGGGGAAAGAGTACCGGACGACGGCCGCCGACATCAGGCTGCGGAAGGCCTCAGTGTCCACAAGCCTAAATGGCAACATTTCCAGGGCTAGTAATTTGGAAAGGTGCGCATTTAGTGCTATAGCCTGTGGGTGGGTGGCTGGGTATTTGAGCTTGCGTTCAAATGCCTGGGGTAATGACATTTGGATGCTGCGCTGGGACAGGGAAGTGGATGTGGTCGCTGATGGTGCTTGTGAAGGTGCAGGGCAGGAGGCACCCTTGCCTGCGCCTTTGACAGGCAATTGGCCAGCACGTACCATAAGGGAAGAGGAGGCAGTGGTGTGACCCGCAGACACAGTTTGTGGACCCAGGCATTCATCCCACTTATTGCGGTGCTTGAATGTCAAGTGGCGGATCATGCTGGTGGTGCTGAGGTTGCTAGTGTTCACGCCCCGGCTCATTTTGGTGTGCCACAGGTTGAAAACTACTATTCTTTTGTTGTCCGCACTTTCCTCAGAAAAAGCGCCATACTGCGGAACACCTACCCCTTGGCAAGGGAGATTTACGCAAGGGAGTGCTCCGTGGAACAGTTGCGGGCCTCTTTGGTGTTGCCCGCCTTTTCCCTTTTGCCATCCTACTGCCTCTTCCAGCCTGTTGCGGTGCTGCAGATCCTTCTCCCACTATACTGCTGTCCTTGCTCAGCTTTCCACCTTCCCAGGTTGGGTCAGTGACCTCATCGTCCACCACCTCCTCTTCCACTTCCTCACTCTGATCATCCTCTTGATTTGTTGACCTAACCACAACCTCAGTGATTGACAACGGTGTCTCATCCTCTTCATCAACCTCTTGAGACAGTAATTGCGGTTGACTCATTGGCAACTGTGTCTCATCATCATCCGCGTCATTAAACACTAAATTCCGTTCCCCACTGTCATGTTTTTGTGACTGTGGATGCTCAAGAGGTTGGGAATCAGGGTGCAAGATCTCATGTCCCTCTTCAAGCGTGCTTGGCAAGAGGGCCAAATCAAGTAATGGCGATGAAAAGAGCTCCTCAGAATTTCCGAGTGTGGGATCACTTATTTGGCCAGACTCTCCATGGTGGGAGGAAGGAGGATCAGGGTCAGGATTCTGTTGACCAGACTCTTGGCTACTCAGACTGGTGGAAGACAGGGTGGTGCTTAACCAACTGGAAGCATTATCTGCTGCAATCCAACCGACCACCTGGTCGCACTGGTCTGACTTCAAGAGTTTTGTCCTGTGACGCTCTGCAAACTGGGACATGAAGCTAGGTATCGTGGATGATTGTTTTTCTTGTGCTCTGGCAGCAGGCACAGTTTCAACGCGCCCTGGGCCACGGCCTCTGCGTGAACCATCAGCATCATAGGCCACTTCCCCGTCCCTTAGTGCTCGCCTTCTTCATATTAAATGTTATATGCACGCATGACACACAAGATGTGGCACGGGTGTCACAGTTCACAGCAAGCACAGTATATTGAAAAAGTACGTAAAAGTATGGAAAAAGGAAAATAGATTTCACTTATACTGTATTTCTCAAATCTCTGCCCCTGACACACAGAAGGTATTGGACAGATGTCACAAGTCACTGCAGACACCCTCTATATAAAAAGTATTGAAAATGATGGAAAAAATATAGTAATTTTCACTTATATTTCTCCAATCTCTGGCCCTGACACACAGAAGGTATTGGACAGATGTCACAAGTCACTGCAGACACCCTCTATATAAAAAGTATTGAAAATGATGGGAAAATATAGCAATTTTTACTTATACTTGTCCAATCTCTGGCCCTGACACACAGAAGGTATTGGACAGATGTCACCAGTCACGGCAGACAACCTCTATATAAAAAGTATTGAAAATTATGGAAAAAAATATTTACCTTTTCACTTATATTTCTCCAATCTCTGGCCCTGACACACAGAAGGTATTGGACAGATGTCACAAGTCACTGCAGACACCCTCTATATAAAAAGTATTGAAAATGCTGGACAAAAAAAATTGGTACTGTAGCTAGCCTGCCACCACACACAATAGTCCTTGAAAGGACTTTTGGGTCTTTGAAACGTTTTTGTACTAAATAGATTGCGATTACACTCACTACACTATCTGTCCCTTCCGAAGCGCAGTTCTACCTGACTACAAATGAGCCGAACATGCGTCATCGGGTACTATATAGCATCTGATGACGTGTTCCGGCCATCCAATCACTGTAATGCCAGTAGCCAACATGGCTACTGGCATTACAGTGATGGCAGTACTTACCTGCATGTTTATTGGATGCATAGCAGCCACGAAACGTGCGGGGAGGAGACTCGAGCATGGCGCTCGAGCACATGCGGTACTCGGCCAATGACGATTAGTTCCCAAGGATAAATAGTAGCAGCAGAAGTGTCAATGTCCTAGAATGAAGCCACTGCAATAACTGGTACTTGTACCATGAAATGGTCCTGAATGACACAGTGAAAACAATGTATGCAAACAGAAGTAGCGGCGTCCTGCTATAAGCACTTACCAGTGGCGTCCCACTGGAGTATTTTCACTGTGATCGTGATAAAAGTCCTGCCGGAAAAGGTTGAAACTGTCTTACCGTATCACTTTTGCGTTCCAAAGAGGCTCAATTAGATGGTCCTGTGCCTGTAGAGACCACTGTTCTACGAGCGCTGTTCGTCCTCACTCTCCCACGCTGGCAGTTGTTTGACACGTGCAGCTAGACTCTCACTTAGGTTACCGCTCTTACGCTGTAATTTTCAAACTCCCATTCGCGCGGCGGACGGTGTCTTTGTGCAAATCTGGCAGGCTATTCACATGTGTCGGGTGGTCACAAACTTAGGGGTCCTGTCCTAGCTAGACGTGTTTCGGGGTCTCCTGTCACCCCTTCCTCAGTAGCTAACAGACCCCTCATAGATTCCTCTCTTATATAGTCAGTGAACTGCCCCAAAACCCGAAATGGATTTTGGGCAAATAGTTTATCCTTCCATTTATTTCTCAGGGCTGCGCAAACTTAACTCTTGCTCATATTAGTTAAAAACCTTATATAATAAAATTACACTTCATAAAATTACACAACATAATAATTATAAAAATTATAAAATGCCATTAACCCAACACTATAGATAAAAATCCTCATATACCTCGATTTATCAATGTCCATTAATTCTATACCACTAAAAATCGCATAGAAACCCATGCAGTATTGCTGCAGTTCCGTTGCGATTCTTCCTGTATATACTGCAGACACATTTATATTTTTGCCCTATATCTATTAAATATATCAAATTGTGGAAATCCTCAAACATTAATGAAAGGCAATATTTAAAATCTTCACATAATGTTCTCATAATAACATTTTCACATAATGTTCTCACAATAAAATTCTCATAATAAAATTCTTCTAAACACATAAGGGATACTATGTGTTTAGAAGAATTTTATTATGAGAACATTAAGTGAAAATTTTATTATGAGAACATTATGTGAAGATTTTAAATATTGCCTTTCATTAATGTTTTAGGATTTCCACAATTTGATACATTTACTACTGAGGAAGGGGTGACCGGAGACCCCGAAACGCGTCCAGCTAGGACAGAACCCCTAAGTTTGTGACCACCCGGCACATGTGAATAGCCTGCCGGATTTGCACAAAGACACCGTCCGCCGCGCGAATGGGAGTTTGAAAATTACTGCACATGTCAAACAACTGCCAGCGTGGGAGAGTGAGGACGAACAGCGCTCGTAGAACAGTGGTCTCTACAGGCACAGGACCATCTAGTTGAGCGTCTTTGGAACACAAAAGTGATACGGTAAGACCGTTTCAATATTTTCCGGCAGGACTTTTATCACGATCACAGTGAAAATACTCCAGTGGGACGCCGCTGGTAAGTGCTTATAGTAGGACGCCACTACTTCTGTTTGCATACATTGTTTCCACTGTGTCATTTCAGGACCATTTCATGGTACAAGTGCCAGTTATTGCAGTGGCTTCATTCTAGGACATTGACACTTCTGCTGCTACTATTTATCCTTGGGACTAATCATCATTGGAGCATATTAACTTTATTTATTTCATCGATAGCTTATCCACCAGACTTTGACCTTGACCTCTTATTTATTATATCATTATTTGCTGATATTTTGGTTTTATTAGGGTGTTATTGTATATCATGGGTTACGCTTATTAATACTATTTATGAACTTTATTATTTATCTATTTATGTGACAATAAATTCCTTATGGTACAGATATCCTGAGAGTGCCCAGTTCCACTTTGTTTCATGTTTTAAAAATAACTGAATTCCTTGTCCTTGATCAAAATGGCAAACGATCAACCGAATTTTGGCATCATGCCATACACATCCAACCTGGCCTAAGACAGAAATCTGCCATCAGCGATTATTTTTCAAATGATGCTAAGCTGAAATTACTGAAATTAGCTATTTCTGCTGGCTTTTATTTGATGTGAATGGGCATCTTAACTGTCCCACTGGATTATGTGAATTCAGGCAAGCTGCTAAAGACAGCAAACCAAGGACGAACTTGTCAACTATTTCCAATTATCTTAATGCAGCTCTGAGCTATAGTAAAGTCAGGATCAGCAAAAGATAACCGATGTACTGTATTCACATATTTTGGCACCTTTTTGCCTAGATTATAAGACACATAAAGTACATACACATTAAATGTCCATTTGGTTTGCCACTATAATATTAATTAATTAATAAGAACAAAATAAAATATAATGATAGGGAGTGGTAGATGTTTAAGGGCAGCATAGTATGAGGACAGGCACAGGTAAGCTCATCCGTTGTGCCATTTGGTTTATAGCTGCTGAAAAAATTGCAGCTGTATTGATAAAGCCAGATTCCACCTCGCCTCTCCCCTCCTCCTGCCCCTGTCAGCAGTAATTGATGGGATGCTGTGTATACTTGCAGATACATGGAAGCTGGTCAATCACTGCTTACGTGGGCAGGGTGAGGTAGGTGAGGCTGCTGTAGTCTTGGAAGGTTACTATTAGCAAATAGCACAATATTTTTTGTACCATTAGGACTTATAGGAGATTGGACACGTCCCCATACTCTGCTGCCCTTACATAGGAAAGCATAATATACTGATAGATCTGCATTAAAAGGACACTTCCACCAAAAAGGGGTATTTTTCTGAACTATAGTCTTTAGCAAAACATTTTTAGAATTTTTGCCTGTTTTCACGTTAGCAGTATTATATAATTGAAAATGATTCTATAGCAATTAACACAAAAATAAAATTCTTATAATGATAGGCAATTCACAGTCAGTTTACTGCTGTTGTGAAAGGAATATGCTATCTGATAGTATAATAGTAGAGATAGAATTTGGATAACAATATGACAGCTCTATTGGTCTCTTGACAGGCTTAGATAAAGATACCCACAGAAGAGAATTGAACTTATCAGTATAATGTGCGATGCTGTAGTCACTCTTCCCCGTCACTCTCTGGCCACAATGAATGGTCTGCCTGAGAAGGTTAAGTGAGCCTGTTTGCCATGCTGAAAGTCCAAACAAAGAGGAAGTTAAATAATCAAGACAGGAAGTAGAATACATGGAGTGACTACAAAAATTATATCCAGAAAACCACCGGCCCCCCCAAAAAATAGAAAATAAATTACATGGAATATTCACATATAAACTGTTACTTTCTGCTAAAAATAAATAAATCATAGTAGTGTCCATTTAAAGGGGTTGTCTCATCATGGACAATGGGGGCATATCACTAGGATATGCCCCCATTGTCTTATAGGTGCGGGTCCCACCGCTATATCGAGAACGGAGTCCCGCAAGGTGGTGGCTGGAGGATTCCGGTCCGGCCACCACCAAGCCTGCTCCCCATAGAAGAGAATGGGAGCGTACTGCACATGCACGGCCCCCGCTCCCATTTATTTCTATGGGGCCGACGGAAATAGCCGAGCCATCGCTCGGCTACTTTCGCCGACCCAATAGAAAATAAATAGAGGGCGGCTGCACATGCTCATTTCTCGATATAGGTGTGTGTCCCAGACCTATAAGACATTGGAGGCATATTCTAGCGATATGCCCCCATTGTCCATGATGAGACAACCCCTTTAAACTTAAAATCAAATACTTACAAATGTATTAATTTATAATCAATGAATCAATGACAATATAATAATGTATAATTAATACATAAATATTTATAATAATAACGTTTAATTGTCTAACGTCTACACTGTAGTTTTGTAGTGCCAAGTTCACTTCCAAGTAGCTGCTATATGATCCTGAGTTCTTGGCCTCATGGCGACTGCCAGTGATATGGATCGCTGATGCCATTGGCGCACAATAGTGTCTATAGTTGCCAACCACTAGAGAGCCACTAGCAGAGTGCAGGAGAGACTCATAGTGGCTGTACATCTGGTAGGCGAACACTGTTTAAAAATGTACAGCTGGATGTACTATAGTTTCAGCATGAAGCATTCACTTGGATTAAAACAGAATCAGATTTTTCTTTCGGAGAAGAATAGGAGGAATCTTTATCTTTTATCTTCACATGTATAACCAGGGAAATATTCACAGAATGGTAAGTACAAATGCATCTGGCAAATATTTCTATCAAATACTTTCTACTGCAGCATGTTTCATTTATTTTGACCCTTTCCCACACTTTTCAGATTTATCTTAGAAAATGTAAGGAAAATGAATCTTCTGAGTGGCAGTCGACTGGTATTGGAACAGTTAGAATATATTTTATAGCTATCCTGTTGCACGTCAAAAGTCTAAAACGCTTTTGTCTAAATATTCCTGACAGCTGTATAGTTGGCCTGTTTTATGTTACTTGTTCAATATGCCTTTTATGCATTGCATGCTAACTTTATGGCTAAGTCACATTAGAATCCCTGTTTCATTTGTTATAATGATAATCACTATTTTTATATCATTTATCGTTATTAGATTTCAACCTTCAACCCTAGTTTGTATATTATAAATTTAGTATTTTTAACTTATGATCTTTTTATTTATTTAGGAGATTACTATATGGTGGATTTGTCAATTTTAGTATGAATTGTATGTCATGGATAAGTGGAATTGTAGTAAGACCACATAATTATTAGCAATGAATTGTACGTGATTAGATGGCACCATCTGCTGCCGGCAAACGATTTTTTTAGCATGCATAAAAATTGTGATTGCCTGATGAACGAGCGTTTGCACGTTCATTGGGTAATTGGCAGCACTTTTAGGGCCGTATTACACAGGCACTAATGCTTGTTAGCGATGATCTGCCCAACTCCAGTATCTGCAGATGTAATACAGGATTTATTCACACAGCCAGTAACAAGATGGTCAGTGGTTCATCCATGAAGATATCTGTGAAGGACCTGTGTTTGGTTCGTGTGTCCATTTTTTGCCCTGAGGATAATATCCGTTAACAAAATAGGAGAAAAATAGGGCTGACATCCATGCTAAAAACACAGACCATGCCAAAACATGGATGGGCAAATACACAAATTAAAATGAATAAGTACTTGTGCTGTGCGAGCAGAATGTTGACCTAACTAAATTCTTCATAAAAATTTGTGATGAGCGGCAGGGGTCATATTCGAATTTGTGATATTTCGCAAATATTTTGTAGAATATTCGCAAATTCGGATATGTAATGATCGTGTATTATGCGAATATTACACGATCAATACAGGGGTGGGTCAAAAAGGAATATATAGCACTATAGAATATAGTGCTACGGTATATATAAATTTTTTTGAATATTCGTAATTTTTTTTCAGTCTGAAGTCATGATTCCTCCCTGCTTAAATTGCTTGATGAGCAACTTAAGCAGGGAGGAAACATAACTTCAGATGGAAAAAAAAGATGAATATTTAAAAAAACTAATATATAGCACTATATTCAATATAGTGCTACATATTCCTTTTGAACCACGCCTGTATTGATCGCGCAATAGACGCCGATTTTTTGTGTAAAAAAAAGATGAATAATCAAAAACTAATATATAGCACTATATTCGAAATATTCGCAAATTCTCGAAGTTGCTATATTCGAGATAAATATTCGTAACTCGAATATTCGCGCTCAACACTAATTAAAATTAGCTTGAAGAGAAAATTTACATATTGAAGCATTTTTCATTATGCTATGAATAGTTATTTTGAACTATAGACCAGCGTTTCTGAATTGTTTCTCTACCAGGGTCCTCACGAGTCAAAACATGGTGATACCCTGGCCACAACAGTGTAAGAAGTCAATGCCAAAATTAGAAATGTTGCCGGACTCATCTTTAATTTGTCTCTTGAACTCACATTATGATAAGGACAGTTAAGTTACTAAATCACAGACTGTTCAATATTGTTTCCATAGGTCTAAGGTGATTCTTAAGCAGGCCATACCCATTAGAAAAATGTTGGTCAAACCTGCTGATTTTGGAGGGATGGGAAAACCAGCAAATGCATATGGGGGTTTCCCGACTCTGCCCCAACAGCAGATATCGGGGGAGATGAGGATCAGCAATTGGATTTTAACTGCCTGATCCTTTGTCGTTGGGAGGATAAGGGTGGGTTCACATCTGCGTACTGAATTGTGGCAGTCTGTTCCGTCGGGGGAATTCACTGTATCTGGCATACATGCAGCATTTTTTGTCTGGCCAAAACCCAGCAGATACACCTGTAAGAGGCTGGATCGCGGCCGGATCCTATTACAGTGAATGGGAATATGGTAAACTTCAGCAGTCTGTTCCTCTGCCGGAACGGACTGTCGGAGACAAGACCGCAGAGGTGAACCCAGCCCAAGCCATTGTGAGAGGAGTCTAAAAGTGACTTTCTCCCAAATCTCCACTCACAACACATGAACAGCCGAGCTTAGCATGCATGTATGTTGGGCAATTGGCAGAGAGAGCTTTTTCGCCAACAGATCTCTCTTGTGTATGGCCAGCCTTATGATGGGTTTACAAGGGGCCGATCATCAGGAGTGAACGCTAGCACGAATACCCGTTCCTACTAATTGGCCTGTGTAAAGGTGCCACAGATCACCTGATGAAGAAGCAAGACACTTGTTCATCGGCTGAAATGATCGTTTATGCGGACACCTCCATCGGCGTTTCTGGGCAGCAGATTGTACTCTGTGAACAGAGATCTAATGCATAGAAACAATGAATCTGTATGAGGATGAGCGATGGCACTAGCGAGCGTTCATCCCCAAACAATGGCGGTGATTGCTGGATGTAAATCAGCTCTTTCCTCCACTGATGAGCAGGCAGTTATCGGGAAGGAATGGTTGTCTACTTGGTCGTTGTGTGTAAATGCTCTTTATACTCTTGCACTTATCCATTCTCTTCTCATCAGAGGAGTGCACACAGTTGTCATAGTTTCATTAGGGGAACACAAAAACATTGTCCTTGCCAGGAATGAGTTAACAGTAATAAACACACAATCTGATACTGATGTGGAGTCATTGCTGTCCACACAATGCAGCATTATGAGAATGGCATATCCTGCTTTGAGCTCTTATCTTTCTGCTTTACATCACACAGGATCTCCTGCAGGAGCATGTGCTGCTGTTTATTTAAGATTCCCGCTGTGTGTTTTACGGAGGGTGGTGCACAGGACAATGAGGCAGTGTACCAGAAAATAATAGGGAATTTGCCTGGACCTAGTGGAATTCTAAATGGAGATGTAAGGCTACTTTCACACTCGCGTTTTGTGCGGATCCGTCATGGAAGGATCCATTCAGACAATACCACCGTTCAGAACGGATCTGTTTGTATTATCTTTAACATAGCCAAGACGGATCTGTCTTGAACACCATTGAAATTCAATGGAGAACGGATCCGTTTTCTATTGTGCCAGATTGTGTCAGTGAAAACGGATCCATCCCTATTGACTTACATTGTGTGTCAGGACGGATCCGTTTGGCTCAGTTTCGTCAGAGGACACCAAAACGCTGCAAGCAGCATTTTGGTGTCCGCTTCCAAAGCGGAATGGAGACTGAACTGATGCATTCTAAGCGGATCCTTTTCTATTCAGAATGCATTAAAATGCAAACTGATCCTTTTTGGATCGCTTGTGAGAGCCCTGACCGGATCTCGCAAACGGAAAGCCAAAACGCCAGTGTGAAAGTAGACTAACCGAGAATTGCCAATAGTCATCTATAAGCAATGGAATCTCAATGAATGAAGGGAGACTATACCTACAAATGAAAAGAACATGTTAGCATTGGGCCTCTTTCACATAACAGGTTTTTTTTTTTTCAGTTTTTGGGCCGTTTTTTGCATTCCGTATACGGTCTGTATACGGAACCATTCATTTCAATGGTTCCACAAAAGAAACGGAATGTACTACATATGCATTCCATTTCCGTATTTCCGTTCCGTGTCCTATTATTGCTCGAAAATCACGTTCCATGGCTCCATTAAAGTCAATGGGTCCGCCAAAAAACGGAACACATACGGAATGCATTCTGTATGTCTTCCGTATCCGATCCGTTTTTGCAGAACCATCTATTGAAAATGTTATGCCCAGCCCAATTTTTTCTATGTAATTACTGTATACTGTATATGCCATACCGAGAAACAGAACGGAAACACAAGGGAAACAAAAAACGGAACAACGGATCCGTGAAAAACGAACCGCAAAACACTGAAAAAGCCATACGGCCGTGTGAAAGAGGCCTTAAAGAGAGGTAGTGTGTGAATAAAAGTGGCCATGCACATTATAAAGTTGATCAAAATGAATTATTTCAACCCAAACAAATGTTTGTAGTTTGAAATTTAACAACAAAGTATTGTTTTAGCCGACTGATGACAGATCATTATCATTTGAAAAAAGTCGGCTATGTTTAATATTTTTATCAGATAGTTAAACAATAGATTTTTCTTTGAAATACCATTCCCAGAAAGATCTTTGGTCCATCGCCTGTTTTCAGTGAAACTGTATGGGCGGCTTAAACAACTGTAACGGCTGATATGGACTAGGCAGTGTCTGTAAAACAAATGTTCACCAGATGATTGTTCAACTGCTGTTCAACCATCAACCAACTTCTGTCTAATGAATATGGCCACCTTATTACTGTACATAATTCTGTATATAGAATATTTGGTCATGTTCTTCTTTAATGGCTTTGTTTTCCTTTTTTAGGTGTTGTTTTCTAAAGTTAGTTTATTTTAACAAATGAAAGGGACACTAGCATTAATTTAACACATATTAACAGCCTATACACTCGCAAGCAAAAAGGTAAAATTTTTTTTTGAACTTTTGACTTTCAGGCTCCATATCTGACCATTCATTACAGCTTCAAACGTGAGACTACCTTTATTTTATAGACAATCATCTTGGCTTAGGCTATCTCATACATAAACTGGACTTGCAACTATTTGGCATATGATTAGTTAAGCAGATTCTTGTCAACTGCATTGTTACTGTTTTGCTCCTGGTGGTGGAACAATCTTTTTCTTCTTGTATACTACAAATTACAGCCTGTTCTCACATTCCATAATACCTCAGTGTGTTATTAGGTTGATTCCCAAGTGAAAGGTCACGGGTTTGAATCCAGAAGAAGCCATGAAGAAGATTTTCCAAGAAAAGAGAAACAGCATCATCCTGCTCATTGATAGCAGTATCTCAGCCAAGAAAATTGCCAAACTCCATCATCTGAGTGCCATGACAGTTGGAAGAGTGCAAAATGAAGTCCGTCCATCCATTCCAAAGCCAAGGGGTGAATGTCCCGGCCAGTGATGGCCAGTTCGCAGTGTTCACCAGCGAACACATGCGGGCTGCCATCTTGACTCACCCGTCCGGCGATGCACAGGTAAGCCCTTACCTGTGCCTGTGCTGGGAGCCAGTCTGAAATCAAATGCGGTCACTGGGAGCAGGCAGTTCCGAGAACAACTGCCAGGGGCCTTCATCGGGCTGTTCTCGGAACTGCCTGCTCCCGGTGACCGCATATGATTTCAGACCGGCTCCCAGCAGAGGTAAGGGCTTACCTGTGCAACGGGTGAGTCAAGATGGCGGCCCGCATGTGTTCGCTTGCAAACTGGCCATCACTGGTCCCGGCAAAATATTGGAGTAAAAAAGTCAGCTCATAACAAGGTCTATCAGTTTTGGCGCAACAAATACGGCAGTGGAGGGAGATCATATGCTTCGTAATAGTGAAATCACAGATGTCCATGCAAGCACCATGCTATGCACATTACACAAGTCTGTAATGGTGAAAGGTGAAGAAGCCTAGACATCAATATCGCCATAAGAAGGGCCGGCTCGAGTTTGCAAAAATGTATTAACAGTGGACAGTAGAAGATTGCAAACAGGTGATTTGGAGAGATGAGACAAAAGTTAATAGACTGGACTTTGATGGGTCCAAATGGGTCTGCAAGAAACAAGGGAAAAGGGGGCTAACACAGCCAAAGGCATTGGATACTTGACCAGGATTGATGGTCAAATGCTGAGCTATAATTGAGTATCCTACAAGACGAGTTACTTTGTACTTAGGTGCCTTACTTTATCTGGACACCAATACCAGACCATAATGCAATTATTTTAGTTGCCAGTTCTACTTACCTAATCAATGGGGGAAACGTGTCGTCACGAGGGACAAATATACCTTGGAGGAATACATCTTTACTCACTTGCAGGGCTATACCAGGTGACAGTTGAGGGCTTAGCCACCGAGAAGTGGGGTTGCTCCTTTCGGGGCAGGTGCTCCACTTGTAGGCAGGGGTAGCGTAAGGGTAATCTAGGGTGACTGCCCCCCCCTGTCCTGACCTCACCTCTCTATTATCTAACGTGCCAATCAGCTGTCTTCAAAACTGTAAGTTACAATATTTGCTTTATTTTTTGGATCACCACATCCAGTATAAAGTAAGGCTCTTCTGTATGTATTTGGCACAAGCCTAATTATTCTTTTTTATATGGGGCTATTTTCTAATGAATATTAGTAAAAGTTATGTTTTAAAGAAAAGTCATTATTCCTGTCATATACTTCGTACACTGGGTATGAAAAGGACGACATAGTGTTCCAGCAGGACAAGGACCCGAAGCATATGTCGAGAATAACAAAGAAATTGTTAAATGACAATGAAGTAGAGGTGCTGGATTGGCCCCCACAGTCCCCAGACCTCAACCCAATCAAACACTTGTGGGTAGAGTTAGAGAAAAAGCTGTATTTGTACCCAAGTGAGTCGACCAGCATGCACCAACATTGGGAACGTGTAGAAGAGACCTGGGAACAGATTTTGGGACATGCTTGAATCTTATCGAGAGCATATCCAGAAGTATTCAAGCAATGTTGAAAGCCCAAGGTGGATTTGCAAAATACTAACAAAATAATTAAATTAAAAAAATTGAATTTTAGGAGCAAAACAGTAACAATGCAGTTACATGACAACAATCTGCAGAAATAACCACATGCTAAATAGTTGCAAGTCCAATTTATATATGAGATAGCCAAGATGACATTTGAAACATTAATACCCTTTTTCTCATCAGTGTATGTGAATATTCTATTTACTTTTATTTTTTACAAAAGCAGGTGGATGGTTTTCTGGATATATATTTTTTTGTCACTCTGTGTATTCCTACTTCCTGTCCTGGCTTTTTACCTTCAGCTTTGGACTTTTAGCATGGCAGATGGTCTCCCTTGATGTTCTCAGTTACTATCACTGAGGCCATAAAGGGAAGAAGGATGAGTGACTGAAATAGAGCATCACACATTACACTGATTAGTGCACTGCTCTTCTGTGGACATCTTAATGTAAGTCAGGGGTATAGCTATGCGGGTGCAGAGATAGCAGTCGCTACCGGGCCCAGGAGCCTGAGGGGGGCCAAAGACCTTTGTGCCGCATAAGAAGATACCGGTATTATAGAAAGTGCATCCTAGTCAAGTTACACCACTGGCTGGAGGGAAGGGGTTAGATCAACAATTTGGTATGGTGGGTGGGGGGTGCAGTTTAAATTTTTGTCTCTGGCAGCACAAAGGCTATGTGCTTCCCTGCCCCCTGGACACAAAGCACTAAGGAAAGGGGGCCCAGCTGAACTCTGGCACCAGGGCCCATGAGCCTTTAGCTATGCTCCGATGTAAGCCTATGTAGAGTATAATATAGCTGTTATACTGTTATCCCAGTTCTACTAACCTACTATTATACTAGCAGATAGCGTGATTCCTTTGTAGCAACAGTAAAACAACAATCTGATCCTTATTTATATAGGAGTTTTATTTTGTCATTTCATTTTCAATGGCATAGTACTGCCGAAATAAGAAAAAAAAGCAAAAAGCACTTTGAAAAATCTATGAATATTGAGATTTTTGATTCGATTGTCCCTTTAAATATTTATTGCATATCTAAAGAATATAGTTCCATCCCTGAGACCAGAAGAATGAAAGCCCCATGTTCCTTATTGTACACATCCAAAACTGTATAAAGGAGAAACGTTTATGCTCACGTTGCTAGTTGCTTTAATATGACAATGTTTAGCTTGTTTCATGCCATATTTTGACGGTATGTTCAGCACATGGTCAAGGAACGACTTAATACACAAATATATGAAATAGTTGGGTAACTAACCAACTATTTCTTATCATTGTCTATTAAGTTGTTCCTTGCCCATGCGCTGAAAATACAGGCAAAATATGAAAATATGACATGAACCTGGCTAAACATTGTCATATCACTCCTTCATCTTTAGCTGACCATATAACTTTAGAGAACTGTTGGCTGAATGCTCATTCAGATGACCACTATTCCTCTCAACCACCCCATACACCTGCATGTTCGATCAAATATGTATTTGTTTTTAATGGAGAGAGGAGAGTGAGCCGCAGCTAGACAGCCCTACATACAAGCTTACCCCCCCTAAGAATGAAAAGATATCCAACAACTTGATTCTTCATTATGCTTACATCAGCCATTGGGAAAATTGGGTTTGGCTGACATCTAATGTGTATAGTCACCTTAGATCTTACACATTTTTTCTGTTAATATATACCAGTACAAATAAACTGAATTAAATAAAATGTGAAAAAAATGGATTGTCTTATATATCACATAATTGATACTGACTGAGTCACCAATTTTCCAGTGACTTATAAGGAACAAGGTAAATATGTAGACAATTTAGAGATTAAACTAAGGACAGTGAGGAGAATAGATAGCTTGTTAGTGTAATACACTAAAATACAGTTTTACTGCTTTCCCAGCAATGTGACGGCCTGCCAGCTTATCCAGATGGAATGTTCATGACTATACTTGTGCCTTTGGCTCTCCCTGACTAGTGGACGGTTCTCACAGGCTCCCAACTCTGCCATATCATTAATAACACATTAATGTAGAAAAAATAATGGAATGCTTCCCTCGCTTACAATTGATGCATTCTTTTGTCTCCCCTGCTATTAACCAATTACTCTTGCAAGAAGTGATAAATGTATTTCTAAAAGCACATCATCCTTCTCTTTTTCATTCCTAATGGGGTTAACATTTTTTACAGCTTCAGACAAATGTATACATGTTTTTATATATATTTTTTTCCATCAAGTCCATTATAATTTTTTTTTCTTTTAAAGGAGTTGTCCTACAGGGGATACTTTTAAGAACATTCCTCAGAGTGTGTTAGAAAATAGAAGAAGTGATACATCATCGAATTCTTCAGTTCCCGTTCCGATGCTTACCAGGTCCCACTGGTCTCTCCTTCCTGGTCCCATATCGACACACAAGAAATGATATGAAATGCCTGTTCTCCCAGTCAATGGACACAACAGTGACCTGCTTAATCTAAGATATTTGGTTTATTGTAGATATATATCATATTACATTGTGTGTGTCTTTTTTTCCCAAGACAATGACTTATAGTAAACATATATTTTGATTTTTATGGAATACTCATATCAAATATGGTCCTAACTTTATGACCTTGACAACCCAAAATCCAGCTATTATCTCACAAATCACAGAGCAGAAGAATTCTGACACTTGCTTTCAATGCAGATGAATAAAAACAATGTCCTATAAAAGATGTGATTACTTCCAAAAAGTACAAGAAAGAAATTGATAGATCTATAAAAGCTTTCCCAGGACATGAAGCAGAACTTTCCAACTTGGCACAACTGTATATTTTTTTGTAATCATGCATAGCAGGATTATCACAGGGCAGGGGGCACCTCACACTTAAAATAGCCAACCTCTTTGTCGATTTATGCAGTTGTCTTTGTTTTGCTGTCAGCACATTCGTGTGTGCCAGTGCTTATTTCACTGTTTGCTGTTAATGCCAGTGCTTATTTCACTGTTTGCTGTTAATGCCTCTGTTGGATGACTAAAAATGTGTCTGCATTTTTCTAACAACGAACATATCACTGTTGGTTTTCTACAATAAATCTGTAGTAGCCTTGTGATTATAATTCTTTATTGGACTGTACAATCGTGAAAGCCACAAAGCACCTTTTCAGTTGTCAAAGAAGCAGAGACTCATGTAAAAGCTTTTAGGGCACACTAGAGAAATAGTCAAGCATGCAGCAATAATAGGTATTCGTAATAAATAAAGTAACATGGTCCTTCACGTTATGATAGCTTCAGGTTGCAAGGTTAACTTCTTAGAAACACATGTTTGATGCATGAATCGCCCAATAAATTTCCTGGTTTAATAAGAACTGATATTTAAACAGTCCTCCTCATCATGCTGTTCAGATTTTGACATCATGAGACTAAGACGACACCTAACAAATGAGCAACAGTACCTCGCCATTGCGAGGTCTCAAGCAGGATGTTCTCAGATGGAAATGGCCACTGAACTTAGAATGTCACAGAGCATCATCAGCAGGTTGAAACATAGATACAGAGAGACTGGAAGAGTCACAGAAAGGCATAGAAGGGACGTCCTTTGGCCACATCCCACACTGATGACTGCATTATTGTGAACTGCAAAACCAGATGATGAATGCCACACAACTCCAGGCACATTTAAGTGAGGTGAGAGGCACCCAAGTGTCACACTAGACTATTCAAAACCATTTACATCAGGGTGGTCTGCCTGCTAGACGACCTGCAACAGCCCCAGACCACACCACCAGAAACAGGCGTCATTGTCTTGCATAGGACAGGGAGCATCTACGCTGAACGAGAGACCAGTGGGCCTCAGTGCTTTTTACTGATGAAAGTCGATTCACGATGAGCAGAAATGATGGCTGCCAACGATGTTGGAGAAGTCAAGGAGAGCGCTGTGCATCAGCCACTGTTGTCACCACACGAGCCTTTGGGGGTTGTGGTGTTACAGTGTGGGCAGGTGTGTCTAGTCAATACAGAACTGCCCTACACTTTGTAAATGGTACAGTGACAAGCCCTTATTACTTCAATAACATCATTAATTCAGTCATTGTGCCTCTGCATGAGCAACGCAGGTCTAATATTATCTTCATTAACGAAAATGCACCAGCTCATTGAGGTCGCATCATTAGGGAATGGCTGCTGGAGACTGGGGTACCTTAAATGGAGTGGCCTGCACTTTCTCCATACCTGAATCCCATTTAAAACCTATGGGATTAGCTGAGTCGCCATGCAGAGGCTCGTAACTCTGTACCCCAGAACCTCAATGACCTGAGGGCCACCCTTCAAGAAGAGTGGGATGCCATGTCTCAGCAGACAATAAGTCGACATGAGATGTCATTTTTAAGCTGTAAGAATAAAGAAGACCGGCACTCGCTATATTGGATGCAACTTTTATCCTTTTAATTCGCACATGGAGGAACAAAATGACGCGTTTCGACTCAAACACGAGTCGAAACGTGTCATTTTGTTCCTCCATGTGTGAAATAAAATGATAAACGTTGCATCCAATATAGTGAGAGCCGGTCTTCTTTATTCTTGGATTGATGGGACGCCGACCCTGGACGTGCGCACTGCTCACTCTATACACGGAGTGCAGGCTGACTTTTCTTCTGTATTGTCAAGCTGTAATTGATGCTGAAGGCCACATGACATGCTATTGAGACATTTACATTTTTGTGGGGGTATACCCACCACTATTGTTGGCTTTTGTTTCAATAAATTGGTTGAGATGAGGAAATCACTTGTTTCACTTGATGTGGAGGGCCATGGAGTTTCTTCATATATTGTGGGATCCTTGGTCAAGGTCATATACACTGGCACCCATCTTTTGAACCCTATTGAAGTAATGCTGCCATATATACCATATATATATATATATATATATATATATATTTAATATAAGACGCACCAGACTATAAGACGCACCTGGAGGAGGAAGATAAGAAAACACATTTTTTTCCATTAGACATCAGAGCAGACCCCCAACTCAGATCCCCATTCTTCATCAGACCTCAGATCCGACCCTTATCAGACCCCCAATCCTCATCAGACCTGCAAATCAGACCCCCATTCTTCATCAGACCTCAGACCCCCCCAGCCTACATCAGCCTCAGATTAGACTCCCCATCGTCCATCAGCCTCAGATCAGACCCCCAGCTCGGTCCCCCCAGCCCCCATTAGCCTTAGATCAGACATTACAAAAAAAAACCTTACCTCTCTTGCTCCGGAAGGCGCTGCAGATCCAGGACTCACCACTCCCTGCATCACTTCTTCTGGGTCTCACTGTGTACTATGACCCGACGGCACACAGCCTCAGGTCATAGTGCGTGCCTACATGCACTACATCCTGTGCATGGTCAGGACACAGTGCACAGCGAGACCCCAAAGAAGACCAGGGAAGGTGAGTACAAGCCAGTGCCTCCTGCATGCTGATGACCGCTTCCATAATGGAAGCAGTCATTAGCATTAGGACTATGAGACACAATTACACTGGTTGTTAACACTCACACTGGTGCATTGCAACACTGTGGTCCTAGGTTCGAATCCAACCAATGGGGCTCAAAATCTAAGGTCCCTATCAGTATGTCTTTGTAGTGTGGGAGGAAACCGGAGTACCCGGAGGAAACTCACCCAAACACAGGGAGAACATACAAACTCCATGCAGATCTTGTCCTTACACAAACAACCATTAAAGTAAGACAAATCCATGGCTCTTACCATTAGCAGTAACATAAATCCTTATTTGTACTGCTTCATTACAGGTAATACAAGGCAAACAAACACATGTAGATTGGCCTTAAGAAAGTGACAGAGGACACAATACAGCCATTGGCTGCTCTACATGTGCCTGCTTCCCTTGTATTACCTGCAATGAAACACTAAAAATAAATGTTCCCACTATTGTACACCATGGGGGACAGTAAAACAGGCAGGGGCATTGCTAAGGCCTCAAAGCTCAAGTCCCAATGCATGTCTTCTAAAGTCTTGATCCAACTAACCACCCCACACTTTAACGCTAAAGACATATTTGAATGAACATTGCATTCAGTGCTACCAAACATATTTATTTATTCTGCAGCACTTTACAGACATTGTCATTACTCACTGTCCCCAGTGGGAGCTCACAATCTAGATTGCCATGCATGAGAATACAGCACTACGTACCTAATACATCCATTGACATCTCCTCTGACTATACGCATTCTCTTCCGTCATCTTCTCCATTCAGACCAGACAGCCACATCTTGTCTCTGCGGAGTTTGCCACACAGACATCTTAGGTTACTCACTTTACATCATTCTCCTGGTGCCACAACATTGCTATCCTGCTGCTACCCCAAAACTGTGCCCGCTGTGCTCCCCTATTCCCCCAAATGCTATACTTCAGAAATAATAGTGCTATACAGATATTCTCCCCTTTAAAATAGTGCTCCCAAAAGTGCCACCAATACTAATAATTCTCTCCCAGAGTGTCTAAATTTGTAATAGTGACCCTGATAGTGATGCTCCTGGAGAGTACCCCTGTTAGTAGTAGTGCTCTCCATATTTTGTCAAATAATGATATCACCTCACTTAGTATCTCCATTAGTATTAAAGACCCCTTTGTGTCCATAGTAGAAGCAATTTTCCCCATTGTGTCCTCATTAGTAATAAAGACCCCCCCCCCCCCCCCCCATAGTGCTCCAGCAGTAAAATAACAACTCATAGTGCACTAGTGCCTGCAGCCTATCAGAGGCCGGCTCAGGTGGGGCGATGACATCATTATCATCGCGCCGCCTGAGCCGGGCAGCATACAGCGCTGGGACCCAGGCCAGACAGCCGCGTATTAGTGTTTTTTTGTTTTTGTTTAGTTTTTTTATATATGGCGGCACAATGTAGGAAGAACTGTTGGGGCATCTAGGGGCATTTTTTTTAATTGCACATTATAGGGGGGACCTGCTGGCACTAAGGGGGCATTTCTTACTGGCCCATTTTTGGGGGGCACTATGGGGGCATTTCTTACTGGCACATTATGGGGGGCAGTATGGGGGCATCTGGGGGTATTTCTTACTTGCACATTACGGGGGAGACGCGCACTATGGGGGCATCTGGTGGCTCTAAAGGGGCATTTTTTACTGGCACATTATAGGGGGCACTATGGCATCTGGTGGCACTAAGGGGGCATTTTTTTAATGGCACATTGTGAGGGCACTATGCTGGAGAGGAACACTGTGGGGGCATCTCGTGGCACTAAAGGGGAATTTTTTGCTAGTATATTTTGGGGGCACTATGCTGGAGAGGAATACTATGGGGGCATCTGGTGGCACTAAAGGGGCATTTTTCACTGGCACATTATAGGGGGCACTATGGTCATATCTGGTTGCAATAAGGGGGTATTTTTTACTGGCACATTATGGGAGGCACTATAGGGGAGAGCAGCACTATGGGGAATCTCGTGGCACTATAGGGGAATTATTTACTGGCACATTATGGGGGGCACTATGGGGAGAGGGGCACTATAGGGGCATCTGGTGGCACTAAGAAGGGGCATTTTTTACTGGCACATTATGGGGGCACTATGGGGGAGAGGAGAACTATGGGGGCATATGGTGGCACTAAGAAGGGGGATTTTTTTACTGGCACATTATGGGGGCATCTGGTGGCATTAAGAAGGGGGATTTTCTACTGGCACATTATGGGGGCACTATAGGGGCATCTTCTGGGGGCACTAAGAAGGGACATTTGTTACTGGCACATTATGGGGGAGATGAGCACTATAGGGGCATCTGCTGGGGGCACTAAGAAGGGGCATTTTTTTACTGTCATAATAGGTGCCTCTATGGGGAAGGGGGAGAGGAGCACAATGGAAGCATGTGCTGGGGGCACTATATAGGGGTATTTTATACTGGCATACATTATGGGGACATTAGCTCAACTGAGGACACTAAGAGGGGGTATTTCTTGTACTGTCATATTATAAGGAGAATTATTACTACTAGGGGGCATTATGATGAGCTTTGAGCTTTACTACTACTGGGGGGCTATGGAGAACATGATTACTTGTATGGGCACTATGGGGCATTATTACTACTAAGTGTGCTCTGGCATAGAACTATTTCTATTAGTGGGATTTTGGGGGAGCACTGTTACTTTGGTGGGCACCCTGGCACAGTATTAACTTAGCACAATTATTTTTGTGGGACATTATGTTTATACTATTAATGTCCAGGACACTATTAACTTGGTGCAGTTATGTTTTTTAGAGCACTGTGTGCCAATAATTGTTGAAGCGGGCACTATCTGTGTGGTAGTAGTCTGAATGAAGAAGATGAGGAAAGAGAACGTCTACAACAAAGGTGACATCACTGGATGTAACAGGTATGTGGCGCTATGTAGGAGAGGAGATTCTCCAGCTCCTCCCCCTGCCATTTGCAGAAGGAGGATTCAGACATGGGTAGCTATAAGCATGGTGAGGGCTACAAATGGGGCAGGGCTTCAGCCAGGTTAAGACAGCCGAGGGGGGGCAGCAGGCCATGGGCGGGTGGCGGATGGTGGGGGGAACCACAGGCCTCGAACAGGGTCCGGGGAGGGAAGAGAGGAGATTCCTGGCTGTAGCCTGCTTTTGTCTATTGCAGGCATGCTCAACCTGCAGCCCTCCAGCTGTTGTAAAACTGCAATTCCCACAATGCCCTGCTATAGGCTGATAGCTGTAGGCTGTTTGGGCATGCTTGGAGTTGTAGTTTTGCAACAGCTGGAGGGCCTCAGTTTGAGCATGTCTGGTCTATTGTTTAATGTGAAGCAGGCAGTGCAGCCAGGGCATGTCCCACCCCCCACCCCCATCCCGCGCTCTGTATGATGCATAGAGTTGGGCTCCTCCACCCGCACCTACACATCTTTAATATCGCGCAGCATCTCCTTCACTCCTGTTCTGGCGCCTTCAGGCCTAGGAGGGAGGAAGTGAAACTGCAATAGATCCTGCCATGGAGCTACGTGGGAGGCAGTGTCTGAAACAGAACATGGTGGTGATTCCAGTCACAGGGAGGGAAGAAGAAGAGTTTGAGTACAGGAGCTTTATGTCGGGGCCCTAAATATTGAGTACAGTTTGTCTACGGAGTATGAGGGTGAGACTCTTACCTTCATCCTCAACAATAGAATTTCAGCTGTACGGTGATTGTTGGGAGTGGCCTATTATATGTAGCAGGGTCTTATAACAATGGGAGGGCCAAAATTTTTGCTCCGCATTTTTTTCTCCTCGGACACCCTCTAGACAAAATTCCTGGGTGCTACCCAGATAATGCCCCCTGTAGTTCCCCCAGTAGTTTCAATGCCTCCCATAGCATCTCTAGTAGTTATAATGTCTCCATAGCACCAACGGTAGTTTTAATGCCCTTTATGGTGCCTCCAGTAGTAATAATGACTCCCTATACTGCCCCACATAGTTATAATGACTCCCATAGTACTCACAGTAGTTATAATGCCCCATATAGTGCCCCCAGTGGTTACAATATCATCTATGGTGGCCCTGCAGTTATAATGCCATCTATAGTGCCCCAGTAGTATGTCCCCCAAAGTGACAAAGAAAAGAAATCAAATATTCTCACGACTCTTTCTCCACGATGCCGCCTGTGATGCTGGGCATAGGCCTCTTTCAGCCTCTTTCTTAGTTGCCTGTGTCCTTACACAGATGGTTGCGATTACATCATTGTGCTACCGGTACCATTGATAGGCTTCATAGGCTTCAGGCCTAGTGTCCTGTGGCCTATAAGAGTGAATGGCAAAGACAGGAGCCAATATTCTAATAATATATATTAATAGTAGCTTAACTGCAAATTTTTAATACAGTAAAAGTTTGACAGATAGATATGCTTGGGAATGATGATGGCGTTTTCGTGGAAAAATTTTAAGTCAATCAGCATGCACGATAATGTGATTTTCTGCGACAAACTACCAGATGTAATCCAAAGGTAATATTTTCCATCTTTACTGAAGATATGACGTTATACCTGTCAATCCACTCTGTTTACCCAACACTTATCATTATTTCAGACACTTTTAATTCCATTTTTCATCCTAATCTATATTGATATATATATATATATATATATATATGTGGGTGGTGTGTGGGGAGAACACCATTTAAGTTGTGTGGTGAGAACGCCACCTACTGGTAAGGTGTATGGTGGCAGACACACATATAAAGTTCAATTAAACCTCAACAAAAATGTTGCCCCAGGCAATAATTATTTTCGTGGGATAACCTCATTAATAAACTTCTGATGATAAACTTTATTCTGCTATTTTATCTTGGCTGCATGAAGGGATGCATGGGATATGGAGTTATGTTACAAAAAAATGTAAATCTCTGACTCTATGAAGATATGTCTTAGCTTCTAGGATGGAAAAACTTTGCCAAGAAAAACAAAAATAACTTCCCTAATTTTTGCAGGTATGTGGAATTTTTGTAAAATCAGGAAAGTACCAGTACCTGAACAGGCCTGGGAACATGTGTTTTTATAGGTGAATCATCATGTAAGTGAGTGCAAGTAGAAAAATAAAGCGGTAAAGAATATCCATGGAGACTGGCTCCATCTACTAAAGCTAGATAAGGGAAGAATATAGCATCAATGCTGCACAAATGAGGTGAAAGTAAAACTTATTTATTCACCCATATATTCACAGCATGCCATCTTTTGGCATGATGGGCAGAAGTTTAGAACATGTGAATATATAGTTGAATAAATAAGCTTTGTTTTTGGAGTGGTGCAATTTTTTTTACATATGTATATTTGGTTTATCCATGTGTATTTTGGTAAATATACAATGGGGAGACTTGGTAATCAAAATGCGTCAGAATACTGGCACAATTTGTGTCAAAAATTGGCGTACTTGTACCACAATTAAAGCATACCTGAGTTTTCAAAAAACAGTTTGCATAATGTCTGTGCTTCTTTGTACAATCATAACTGTGAATGGACTCGTGTTTTTGGGCTTCCCTAAAGTCTCATTCAACCATATTATTATTTGTTTCAGCTGCCCAGCTAGATGCATTTCACTCAGAAGCAGGGGTTGTATCCCTTCTATTGAATCTGCCAGTACTCTATGCAGTCACCTCTCTTCCCTTACTTCCCACTATGTTTTTTTTCTGTCTAGGAAGTATAGAAAGTTGGGAAAGAAGGGAGAGATCAGACATCCAGGCACCCAGAAGCTCCTTTGCTTTTCAGAAGCAGTGCTTCTATCAAGCTCAGGAGCTCAGCTAGCTCTCACACACCTCCATTTTCTGTGAAACATCTTCTAAATCTCTGTTTCCATGGACAGATCTGAAAACAATCACAGAATGGATTGATGATAGATAGATATATGATAGGAAGATAAATAATTTATAGAAATGAGATAGAAATATGATATGCCATCCATATACTGAACCTGGTTAATCCATTTAAAGGGGTTCTGCACCTTCATTTAACTGATGATCTATCCTCTGGATAGATCATCAGCTTCTGATCGGCGGGGGTCCGACACCCGGGACCCCCGCCAATCAGCTGTTTGAGAAGGCAGCGGCGCTCCAGCAGCTCCGCGGCCTTCTCACTGTTTACCGCCGGGCCGCCCGCCCACTGACGTCACGACTTGTATCAACTAGAGTGGGCGCGGCTAAGCTCCATTCAAGTGAACAGAGCTTAGACGCGCCCACTCTAGTTGATACAAGTCGTGACGTCAGTGGGCGGGCGGCCTGGCGGTAAATAGTGAGAAGGCAGCGGCGCTGCTGGAGCGCCGCTGCCTTCTCAAACAGCTGATCGGCGGGGGTCCCGGGTGTCGGACCCCCCGCCGATCAGAAGCTGATGATCTATCCAGAGGATAGATCATCAGTTAATTGAAGGTGCAGAACCCCTTTAAGTAAATAATTTGGGTATTTCATTAAATTCTTAATTCTCCTATGTGATATAGTTTAATTCACTTTCAGTCACACATTTTCCCCAGTGTATCTTTCAGAAAGGAAAATGTACAGTATATGTTAGCAGAGAGAGTCATTTTCCGCTCATGGAAACTATGATTTTGTCATTGACAGATGTATGTAGATAGTGGTCTAAAAGGTTAACATGTTGTTCTTTTCTGTTACAGTTCATTAATGGTTAAAATGTGCTAAAACAGATAAATGGCTATGCTGAAATGTATTCATGTTTCTGAATGGAAGGCAGCTGAAGCATATCCATGAGGAGATTATAATTATTTAAACTGCATTTCTATAAGATAGAAGCCATTCTTTCTGTCCCAGCAATGTCAATATTACTCTGAATGATCAAGTAACACGGATAGATCATATTGCATTTTTGAAGTAAGAAACGATAGACATGTATTTAAGTTGTTTGAGTTATCCCTATTCTATAATAGTGCGGAGTGCTTCTCAAACAGCTAATATCATATTTGCGTGTTTACCTAGAACCACTTTATTATTTCATGTACAAGAACAGCATAAAGCAGTTGTTTGCTATTAGAGCATTGTGTACACTGGGCTAGAATTAGCAGGAGCCTGGGGGCCACTGATGTTTGGACCTTTAAATCTTGGTTTGAAAAATAAATAAATAAATATATATATAGCATTATTTTCCCCTTAGTGCTACCACACAGTATTAATGACCACATTGTGCCCCTCACAGTACTACCCCTAATGTTCTGTCCCCTGACAGTAGTTATGCCCACCTTGTGGCCCCTTCACAGTAGTTATGCTCACTTTTGTGCTCCCTCACAGTAGTAATGCCCACCTTGCGGCCCCTTCACAGTAGTTATGCTCACTTTTGTGCTCCCTCACAGTAGTAATGCCCACCTTGCTGCCCCTTCACAGTAGTTATGCTCACTTTTGTGCTCCCTCACAGTAGTAATGCCCACCTTGTGGCCTTTTCACCATAGTTATGCTCACTTTTTTGCTCCCTCACAGTAGTTATGCCCACCTTGTGGCCCCTTCACCGTAGTTATGCCCATCTTTGTGCCCCTTACAGTAGTTATGCCCACCTTGTGACCCCTTAACAGTAGTTATGCCCACTTTTGTTCCCCCTCACAATAGTTATGCCCACTTTTGTGCTCCTTCACACTAGTTATATCCTCCTTGTAGCCCCTCACTGTAGTTATGCCCACCTTTGTGCCCCCTCACAGTAATTATGCCCACTTTTGTGTCCGTTCCACAGTATTTTTGTCCTCCTTTTGCCCTTAGTGCCCTCTCTAGCTCCATGAAAAAAAATATATACTTACCTGCTTCAGCCAGAAGCATGATGTGCGGCCTGCTGAGGAGCGCCGGAGCTCAGCTGAACGGTGAAGCAAGGAGCGGACTGCTCCCTGGTTCACTATGGAAATGAGCCACTTGTTAAGATACTAATCTTAAAGGGGTTGTCTCACTTTTTTCCATCACATTATACACAGCTAACTTCCAGAGGCTACAACCACCCTGAAATCCAGCAGCAGTGGTCGTGCTTGCACACTATAGGAAAAAGCATCAGCCTCTCTGGTGCCTGGGACTGTGGCAGCAGTGTATAATGTGATGGGGAAATGAATCCAGCCAGTGAAGGAGGCAATATGGATAATAACACTACATTAGTAAGTGCCTTGAATTAACTTTCTCTACATGATAAATGCCATTTGCTGAAGTGAGACAACCGCTTTAAATACCTAAAGTTTAGAAAAAGGGGTAACATGTATGCACATTTAGAAAACAGATTTTTGTTACTAGATGAATGATTTACTAAATATTACAAATTTAAAAGGGTTTTACCAAACAGCAAGTCACTACAAAGAGAGGAACTCCTTCTGGTAAGGATCATGTTTGGTTCAAGGAGCCTCCTTTGGGATTGTAGTGCCTGTGGGACCTGCCTTTCTTGTAATAACATAGAATGGCAATGAATTTTGCTAATACAGATGGATAAAGGGATTTTCATGTCATGCATGGTATATCATGCAGCGTTGCACATGTGATTTGTTCTTTGGCATCCGAATGTGTACATGCGTGAGAAATCATTTAGACTAAATTCTCCTTGCAAAGGAAGAAAGAAATACGAGCTTCCTGATACCTGTACAGGCATTTTAAATGACATCATGGGTGTAATCCAAAATTCCTTAGAGTTGAAGGAACAAATACGTAGAAACATTAGTGATTGAGGTTTCAAAGAAAAAACGTGAGTGTAAATGGAATGTGACTTTGGGAACCACGACAACTACCGTATAGTTTTCCAATTTATTTCATCTTAAAATCCTATACGGGGATATCCATTGCAAGGGTTATCCAGAGATAGGTCATCAGTATCTGATAGGTGGGAATCCAACACCTGGGACCCCCGCTGATCAGCTGTTTGAGAAAGCGTCTGTGAGCGCTGTGGCCTTCTCCCTGCTCACCAAGCACAGCGCCGTACATTGTATAGCGGCTGTTCTTGGTATTGTGCTCAACTCGATTCACTTCAGTAGGGCTGAGCTGCGTCTATGGCTATGTGACTAATGAAAGTGTTGTCACCCGGCCTAGGGAAAGCAGCAAGAAGGCTGCGGCTCTACTGTAAGCGCTTCTGCCTTGTCAAACACCTAATCGGCGGGGATCCAGGGTGTCGGACCCCCACCTATCGGATACCGATGACTTATCCAGAGGACAGGTCATCAGTATTTAAGTCTAAGAAAACCCCGTTAAGCCTTAAATGTCAATGATTTCATTGTCAACTTTTATATTTTAATTTTCTGTAATTTGTAATTTGATGCTGCAATGATTATAGTAGGTATGAGTGCTTAAAGTATAACTGTAATTTTTTATTTTTTTGGAGTATTGGAATTGTGGTGATTAATATCTCCTTGGTGGCCCTATTTCAACTTTTCACTGTGTATTCAATTACCCCTTAATTCCACAGTTTTGTTCCCTGTACTGCCTACTTTTACCTCTGCTTAAAATCAGGTTGCTAGGCATGGTCCGTCTATGTGTTGAAGGACGGAGGACGCAGAAGCACGCAACGTGCAAGGGCAGATTACTGACAGCCAGGGATTGTAGATAAATGATTAAAGGCAGGTCCTCCCCAGCAGCTGATAACAGTGCCTGGGCTGTGTGCACTTCTCCCTGTCCCTGCGCTTGGCAGACGCTCCCTCACTCAGCAGAGCTGGAGAATGCAGAGTTGGAGCAGCGCAGACCAGGGAAGGGAGATCTGCCGTCTGCTCAGTGTATAAATGAAAGCAACATGTGGTAAGAGGACCCCTTTGTGCTGCAGGAGATTAACCCTTTAGGGGAAGGGCGGCTGTGGTTACTGACACTTTTGGGGGGCTATTGTTACTGGCTAGTGTATGTGAGGAGCTCAATGCATTGTGGGTAGTGAGGGCAGGCGGGATTAGCCTCAGGGTGAGGGCAGTGGCAGCCATCTTAACTGAATAGTGAAATTGCAGTTTTATGCAGACTGGTTGCTAAGGGCTGAATCTTATTAAAATCTAATAATAACTGATTCTGGAATATCATTATGTTATTAGTAACTACATATATGAAAATTGAAATTAGGGTCTAAGTGTGACAGTTATCCTTTAAATTTTATGTGACAGACAGCATCATGATGCAGGCCTTTGTTTAAGGGTGCTAGAGACCCCTGGGGAAATAATCTAGCGAGGACCCCACATCATTTATTTTATCAGGTAAACATATCTCACAAAAAAGGGCTAATTTCAAACCTAATATACTGTATGTGGGCAGACATTTGTTGTGCGCTATTTTACATTACATTGGGGCTGTACTTGTACTGAGCTGTATGCAATGTAAAACAGTGGACTGCACAACACAACAGTGGACTGCATAACACAACAGTGGACTGCACAACAGTGGACTGCATAATACAACAGTGGACTGCACAACACAACAGTAGACTGCATACAGTTGCAATAAAAAGTATGTGAACCTTTTGGAATGATATGGATTTCTGCACAAATTGGTCATAAAATATGATCTGATCTTCATCTAAGTCACAACAATAGACAATCACAGTCTGCTTAAACTAATAACACACAAAAAATTAAGTGTTACCATTTTTTTATTGAACACACCATGTAAATATTCTTAGTGCAGGTGGAAAAAGTATGTGAACCCCTAGACTAATGACATCTCCAAGAGCTAATTGGAGTGAGGTGTCAGCCAACTGGAGTCCAATCAATGAGATGAGATTGGAGGTGTTGGTTACAGCTGTCCTGCCCGATAAAAAACACACCAGTTCTGGGTTTGCTTTTCACAAGAAGCATTGCCTGAAGTGAATGATGCCTCGCACAAAAGAGCTCTCAGAAGATCTACGATTAATAATTGTTGACTTGCATAAAGCTGGAAAGGGTTATAAAAGTATCTCCAAAAGCCTTGCTGTTCATCAGTCCACGGTAAGACAAATTGTCTATAAATGGAGAAAGCTCGGCACTGCTGCTACTCTCCCTAGGAGTGGCCGTCCTGTAAAGATGACTGCAAGAGCACAGCGCAGACTGCTCAATCAGGTGAAAGAGAATCCTAGAGTGTCAGCTAAAGACTTACAAAAGTCTCTGGCATATGCTAACATCCCTGTTAGCGAATCTACGATACGTAAAACACTGAACAAGAATGGATTTCATGGGATGATACCACAGAGGAAGCCACTGCTGTCCAAAAAAACATTGCTGAACGTTTACAGTTTGCACAAGAGCACCTGGATGTTCCACAGCAGTACTGGCAAAATATTCTGTGGACAGATAAAACCAAAGTTGAGTTGTTTGGAAGAAACACACAACACTATGTGTGGAGAAAAAGAGGCACAGCACACCGACATCAAAATCCCATCCCCACTGTGAAGTATGGTGGTGGGGGCATCATGGTTTGGGGCTTCTTTACTGCGTCAGGGCCTGGACGGATTCCTATCATCGAAGGAAAAATAAATTCCCAAGTTTATCAACACATTTTGCAGGAGAACTTAAAGGGATTCTGTCACCTCTCATAACACAAATTCAGATTTTAAACCAGTCATGCTCCACAGATTACCTTGAATCGGCTTTGCTGTTCTATACTGTAATCCGTCCAGTAGTTTTGCTGAAAAACTACTTTTATAATTATGCTAATTAATCCTGAAGGTGCCCAGAGGGGCGTTATGTTCCACTTTGTGTGCCCAGTAACGCCCCCCTGCAGTGCCCAAAACGCCTTCCTCCTGAATCCCTAACCGCCCACAGCGTCTCATCCCTCTCCTTCCCCTTCCTGATGGCCGAGCGAAGTCTCGCGCAGACGCAGTACCCACTGAGGGCTGCGCCAGTGCGATTTGCTGGAGACTGAGGGATGAGCGAGCATCGGACGTCACTGGGCTCAGCGCATGCCCAGTGACGACGATGAAGCTCCTGCCCTCAGTCTCCTGCAGATCGCACTGGCGCAGCCCTCAGTGGGTACTGCGTCTGCGCGAGACTTCGCTCGGTGATGACTGGAGATTCAGCAGGGGCTGGAAGCAGTGGAGAAGGTTGCTCAGTGCTAAAACCAAAGTATTAGGTGCAGGTAAATCTTTGTTTAATCTCTGCACCCTGTCTGGCCATAAGAAAAAGGGTTGGAACCTTGGAGAAACCCTTTTAGAGGAGATGGATATTTCCAGTGGGGGACACTTTGATAGGAGAATGCTGCCGTGGTGGGAGATAGGTGGTGAAATGTTGCCAGTATAGTGCAGCCAGTGTTGGAGAGGTGGGGGGACTGCTGCTGCCAGTCATGAAGAGATTTGGGAAAATGCTTCTGTCAGTGGGGGAACGTTTTGTATATTGTGTGCTTTTGAACATTGCAGAGCCATGCACCAAATATTGATCTTCCGTGTACATGCTGTCATCTAATTAGATGGGTGTTATTTAAATAGACAGGGAGGGTATCTCTCTATTAAGCCTCATTCACACGTCAGTGTTCCACAGACCTGTGCTGTACGTGTTCTCCACAGATAGTGTGAAGATACAAATAGAGACAATTATTAAACAGTGTTTTTTAATAAAACATAAATGTGCTTACCAGTGCGCGTTGTGAAGAGTCACAACGTCTCTATATAGCTTTTCTGGTTATTTATGATCCCGACCAGTAGGCGGTTTTATCCTTGGCTGCAGCCGTGGTCCTCTGTGTAGCTCCAAGGCAAACAACAGGCTCGACAGGTAACTAGAGAAAAAATCTTTTCGGATCACTGTAGGCGCTGCCAGGATAGGGCTTAAAGGAACATCAGGAGCGATGAGGTAGATTCACGATAATCTTTATTCACAGGGTTGTCAACGTGTTTCTGGGACGGAGCGTCCCCTTCATCAGGACAGTAATGGTAAGACATGCACAGGGAAGCTTTAAAAAGGCACATTTTTGGCGGGCTGATTGAGTAGTTGGGGAGGGGGGAGGGGAGGTTCACAGGTGTGTTTTACAAAATTAAAAGTCTGCAGTTAGTATTGTAGGGTAGTTTTCTGATGGTGGACAATAATAAAGGTACCATAAGGATACAAATGCTAATAAAATAAATATACAGGTAGTGATAAAGGTACAAATGCAGATAAGGCTACTTTCACACTGCCGTTTTGGCTTTCAGTTTGTGAGATCCGTTCAGGGCTCTCACAAGCGGTCCAAAACGGATCAGTTTTGCCCTAATGCATTCTGAATGGAAATGGATCCGCTCAGAATGCATCAGTTTGCCTCTGTTCAGTCTCCATTCTGCTCTGGAGGCGGACACCAAGATGCTGTTTGCAGCGTTTTGGTGTCCGTCTGACGAAACTGAGCCAAACGGATCCGTCCTGGCACACAATGTAAGTCAATAGGGACGGATCCGTTTTCTATGACACAATCTGGCACAATAGAAAATGGATCCGTCCTCCATTGACTTTTAATGGTGTCCAAGACGGATCTGTCTTTTCTATGTTAAAGATAATACAAACGGATGCAGACGGTTGTATTATCTGAACGGATCCATCTGTGCAGATCCATGACGGATCCGCACCAAACGGGAGTGTGAAAGTAGTCTAAAACGAACTAAAATCAAATAAACTAAAATTCAACAATACAATAGAAAGTAAATATATACATGAATAAAGTACACACATTAATACTCGTGGATTGGCTAGTGGTATCGCATATCCACGGACTCTTGTGCCTCCTTACTTGGATATATGAATACATCAATATGGATTACTTAGATATTCCATTAATAAATATGCAAATAATCTTGCATCTATGCAAAAATGTTTATTAGTAATAGAAATACATAAACATAGGTGAAAACATGGGGGGGAGGGGGAGGCCCATAGGATCCCTCCACCACAAAACCCCTGGTAGTAGAGACCACCCGAGAGCAACTGCAGGTCACAAGCTCATGGGATATACAATTAATGGTGCCAGGAAACAATACATATATATTCAGCCTGGTTAAATGCAAAGTGTAAACTTTATTAGAAAAAATGCTATACTTGTTTTATACTTGTAAGCAAAAATATCCTACAGTCCTGCATTGTGTAGAGACCATTGGAAAACGGGAACCGGTGCCCAATATCAAGGATGCATAGTAACAAGTCTGCACAGCAGGGCATAGATGCACAAACTGTATGACGATATAATGACACTGGCAGCTATAACAACAAAAATAGATTGCCCATATCGGACAGGTGGCCCGAGGCTCCCGGTATACTGATGCCTCAACGCGCGTTTCGCCTACCCACTGGCTTTGTCAGGAGGCTTAAACAAGTGAGTTAAGATAGGGGTATATGTATTAAAAATGCACATGGAGTCAATCATGGTCGCATGTCTGACATGACTGACGTCGTGCGTGCCCCCTTGATTTTTGTTTAATGCTTTCTGAGGTATTGGTTGGTTCTAACTGTGTTTTACATAATTAACTGAGTCTGCAGGTAATATTGTAGGGTAGTTTTCTGATTGGTTTGTGAAGGCTTGTCTGATTAGTGCGTTCAGTTTTTTGTTAGCTATGGGAAGGGGTCTCCCATGGTTTTCTCATAGTAGCGGGTATCGCCTAGGATGTTCTCGGCTTCTTATTCATAGTCTTGGACGTTCTGTGTTACAATTCCCTTTGTCAGCTGGGCGTATGATTATGTTACCGTTCTTTTTTTAAGTTATTGAGGGCTGCTCTCTCTCTTTTTCGTGACGTTTATTAGAGTATAGACCAGTTACATCAAGTGTGAGGAGGCCATAACTGCGTGACCATTCTAATGTTTGTAATTCGCGCATGGTCTTAACGAAATGAATGAGATTATAATATAGAAACTATGGAACAAACAATATGGAGTGGATAGAACCTTATAAATATAAATACTATGAAACTAATAAGGGGAGGATGCTGTGTATGTGTATACATATGTGTGTATATATATATATATATATATATATATATGTGTGTGTATATATATATATATATATATATATATATTGCCTAAATCCTCACCTACTACCCAATTACTACAATCCAACACACGGTTTAATATGGATTTAATGGAATATCTAAGTAATCCATATCGATGTAAGGAGGCACAAGATTCCGTGGATATGCGATACCACTAGCCAATCCACGAGTATTATTGTGTGTATTCGTGTATATATCCGATTTACTTTCTATTGTATTGTCGAATTTTAGTTTATTTGATTTTAGTTCGTTTTATCTGCACTGTACCTTTATTACTACCTATACTGTATATTTATTTTATCAGCATTTGTATCCCTATGGTACCTTTATTATTGTCCACCATCAGCAAACTACCCTACAATACTAACTGCAGACTCAATTAATTTTGTAAAACACACCTGTGAACCTCCCCTCCCCCCTCCCCAACTCCTCAATCAGCCCGCCAAAAATGTGCCTGTGCATGTCTTACCATTACTGTCCTGATGAAGGGTATGCTCCGTCCCAGAAACACGTTGACAACCCTGTGAATGAAGATTATCATGAATCTACCGCATCGCTCCTGATGTTCCTTTAATCCATATCCTACCTACAGTGATCCGAAAATATTTTTTTTCCAGTTACTTCTCCACAGATACACACACATACCCATTAATTTTAATGTTTGCATTCACGCATGATTGTTTTAGCATGGTCCGTGGGTCAAATTTTTTTTAGCGCAGATGCATGCTTTATTTTGTCCATGTTCACAGATCCATCATGCCCATTATAGTCTATGGGTCCGTGAAAACCACAGACGCAACACGGGTGCCATCTGTGTTTCATCCATGTTTCACGGCTCATTAGGAAGAGATGCTTTGAAAATTATTTTTCAGCTGTGCAGTGTCAGTGAAACATGGATTTGTCAGAAAACCACTTTCAACAGCAGGGTCAACGGGGAGTCCTTCCCTATTCTCAGCAATTTGAACTGCGACTCCACATGTTATTTATGTACTGGAATGTCCATGTAATTTACAATACATCGGACGAAATAGATTAAATAAACATTGCTCTAACATAAAAAAAAAGTACCCTAAACATAGTGTCTCCAGATATGTGGCCGATTGCCATTAGGGCAGTTCGGTTGGCTTCACGATCACTCCAATAGAACAAATTCCGACACACCAACAGAAGGACAGACGGGAGATGTACTGGATCTTCAGTCTTAATAGTCTTAATCCATATGGCGTAAATGAGGCATTTGAAATCAATTTATGAAAATCGATTATTATCATTATTATTATTTTTATTCAGAATACGTTGCGGTGCATACTTTTAAATATATTTTGAATATATATATATTTTTTATTTATTTATTTTTTTCTAAAAAAGAGGCAGCACTCTAAGATAAAGGGTAAATGACCCACTTTATTCCCCTCTGCAACGTTTCAACTGCTCATTGCAGTCTTTCTCAAGCAGAAAGACTGCAATAAGCAGTTGGAATGTTGCAGAGGGGAATAAAGCGGGTCATTTCACTTTTATCTTGGAGTGCTGCCTCTTTTTTGGAAAACTACAACCATTTTGATGACCGATTTGCCTAAGGTTTGAAGGTTTTTTGCACCTGACTTCTCTTACAAGTGCTGCTGTCCTTTCTTTGTGTAATATATATATATTTTTTTCTATATATTTTATAAATATTTATATATATTTATATATATAGAATTTTTTGAATTTTTTTTACCATTGTTTACACATTTATCCAGAAAAAAAAATTCATATATATTCTTAATTTTTTCTTACAAAGGGAAGGGAAAAGGGAAAGAAAAGAAAAAAGAAAAAATATTTTATTACCATCATTTTTTATACTATTATTTATCTTTTATACATACAATATTAGCTAGGTCCTTTTCATTTGTTTGTATATATATTCATTTTTATAGAGAAGGAAAAGTCCAGTGGGAGCACCAACCAGAACGTGGGTGCACGGTCCTATGCAGGGTAGCGGCAATCCCCAATGGTATAGAAAATGAAGAAGAAGGACTGCACTCCAAAATAGTGATAAAATCAGCAGTGGTTTATTCACCCATAATATGGCAAGTCTTGCGACGTTTCGGCTCACAAGAGGAGGAAGGCTTGAGGAAGGCTCTTGTGAGCTGAAACGTCGCAAGACTTGCCATATTATGGGTGAATAAACCACTGCTGATTTTATCACTATTTTGGAGTGCAGTCCTACTTCTTCATTTTCTATTCATTTTTATATTTATCTATAAAATAATTTTTACAATTGTATATGCATTGTTTACCACAGTCTCATCCATAACCTTTCCTGTGTGATGTTGCTTACTGAGACAATAAGAAATGCTGCTGGCGTCCCCAACTATATGGTAACGAGTCATGAGGCCGTAGAAGCGGCGGTCACGTGAGCCACTTAGACCGGACATTCCCCAAAACGCGTTGTTTTATGTATATATGCCTATTTATGTAAATAAAGAAGATTTTTTGATACTTCATTTACCGTCTACGCCTGTGGTTTTGCGCCAAAGCAGAATCTTCTTCTCCTTAAGCACTTCTTTGACGGATTGGGCATCCCGTCCTAAAGATATCGACTCTGCGGCTGCATACCTGGGGACCAAAGGTCTTTACTCTATACAAATCTACAATAGGGTTGTGCCTATTTCTAGCACAACCCTTTAAGGTGAGCCTCCAATCTCAACACTTTCTGATCATATTTTATTGAACGTACTACCCTATTGTGTGCCCTTTCTTTATTTTCCTCTAATATTGAGCGAAATTTAGATACGCTTGCATACAGAACCAAGTGAAACATGGATGACACACAGACAACAAAAAACGGACACACTAACCCAACACGGATCCATCATGGGCATCTTCACGGAGGAATCACTGACCACCTTTTCACGAATTTTAGCACAGACACGGCCGTGTGAATTAGGCTTTAGGCAGTAGGGATTAAAATAATCTGGTAACTTGTTTAATTGACTAATTAACCCCTTTGTAACCTGGCCTGAAAAGACCTTAGTGACCAGATTTTCTTTTTAGCGCAAAGGGTGGTTTAATGTTTTAACTTTTTTATTTATTGGAATGCCAAAAATAATATTTGCTACTTTTTACGTGACACGTTAAGCTTCTTATTAATTTTTAATTTATTTAATTTTTTAGTGATTTTTTTGGTGTTTTATTTGGGGGAAAACTGTGCAAAATTTTTTAAAAGTCTTTTCTTTTTTCATATTACAGTAACATGTGCGGAGCATGACCATAAGCAGGTTAAGCAGCTTAAAGGGGTTGTCTCGCTTCAGCAAATTGCATTTATTATGTAGAGAAAGTTGATACAAGACACTTCCTAATGTATTGTGATTGTTCATATTGCCTTCTTTTGCTGGCTGGATTCATTTTTCTATCACAGCATTGTCATGCTCTAGTGTGGGAGGCCTGAAAACTAGGCAAGGAAGATGGACACCTCCTAGTGTAAACCCTAATCAAAGCCCTGACTGACTACCAGTATGAATGGACCCCAGAGGTAGGTGAGTCCATTCACAGGAATACCTATCTATCTGACCATAAAGGACCCTGGTACTAATGACAGGAATGAGACATCCTTTTCCTCCAAAAGGAAGGATGAACGGGAGTCTCCCTAAGACCTAATACAAAACAACAAAGAAAGGCAACACACAGAAAAGCCAAAATACAAAGAGAAAGGTAACACTTAACTTCCAAGAAGCTATGGCAGCACCAGGAACTCAGCCGAGATCCAAACACCAGGTATCCACAGGTCCAACTGAAGCTATAAACCGCACAGTATTGTGGGAGAAACAACTATAAATAGGGAAAGTTAGATGACCACAATAGCAACACCTGGAGGTGAAGGGTGTGGCCAGTATCAGAAACAACACAGACACCTATTGATCCACAAGGTAAGCATGTCATTACCAAACCACGTGTTATCAGTCTCAAAGACCTCCTGCCACTCACTCTCGTGGGAACGTCCGTATGTCTCGGTACATCCATGACAAGTATACACTGCTCGTTTCCATGGTTATGACCACCATGCAATCCATCAGCGGTGGCCATGTTTGCACACAATAGTAAAAAACATTGACTCCCATGGTCCTGGCCACCAGAGAGACCGGCACTTTTTCCTATAGTGTGCAAGAACAGCCATTGCTGCTGGATTGCACGATGATCGTAACTATGGAAACCTGCAGTGTATAATGTGATGGAAAAATGAATCAAGCCACAACTTTGGCCACCACTTAAATAAAGGCACGTGTATATGATTTATCGCACTGTTTAAAAACATTGACCAGCCCATTGTAATGTATTTTCTACCCTTAATTATTTATTTATTTTTTTTATTTTTTTTTTTATTTTTTATTTTTTTTCCCAAAGTAATCGTTTTTCTTTTTCCCTCCATCAAAAGCCTATATCTCTTTGCAGTTATTCCACCTCTTTCCCCTACTACAATAAACTTATCCAACATATCAGATTTTTCCCTTCTGTACCTATCCTCCTGTACCACTGTCCGCAATGCGTTCCTAAGCTGGAAATATTTATACATATCACTATGGGGGATCCCAAATTCCGACACCATTATGTTAAAGTCCTTCAGCTTATCTTCCTCAAAAATCTGATCTAGGTATTTCATTCCTTTTTTCCCCCAATCTATATAATCTCTTATTGTTTCCAATTCCTTTAAATTAAGATTTTTCCATATCGGTGTATACTTCAAAAACCCTTTAATCTCCAATATCTTCTTAATTTCCCCCAAACGTATTCTACTGAATTTAATATATTTTTTTCCCAAAAAAACCTGACTCCAACACCTCTAAGTGATTACATTCCTCTTTCCATCCCCATCTATTTAATTCTTGCCTACCCACCTGACTATCTAAACTGTCCTTTATGTTCCCATATTGTGTTATTAAATAATAAAAAAAACTGATTGGGAAGCGCTAGTCCTCCTTCTTGCACTGGAAGCTGAAGGACTCCCTTCTTTATCCGAGGGATCGCACCCTTCCAAATAAAGTCCCCCATTAATCTATCAAATAATTTAAAAATATTCTGCAGTATTCTCACTGGGGCATTTTGCAGTACATAAAGTATCTTTGGGAGAAAGACCATTTTTATTAAATTTACCCTACCCTGCATTGACATTGGTAATCTTTTCCATTTGTGTATTTTAGTTCTTAATTCTTTTATTAAGGGGAGGACATTTAATTTTTCATATTCTTCTGTTTCCGGAAATTTGTATGCCAAGATATTTAAAATTAATTATTTATTTTTAAGCACCGTTAATTCCATGGTGCTGTAAATCTAAAAAGTGGCGTGCATAACGCCAATCACCCGATGAATAAACAAAATGCTCGCCCATCAGGTGAAAAAAATCATCATTTACACAGCAGATTGTGCTTTGTAAACAGAGATCTGCTGCCTAGAAACAATTACTCTCTATAGGGATGAGTGTTGGCAGTAGACATCTCTCATCCTCATGCAGTGGAGGGGATCGCTGCATGTAAATGCAGCTCTCTCCTCCACTGATGAGCAGGCAACTGTTGTGAAGGAGAGCTTCATCCCTGACAGTCGCCTGCTCCATCAGGCGATGTAAAGTGGCCTGTACAGTAAGTGCAGTGGTTGGGTTTGGGGTGGCTCCAATGCTCTGCTGGGTCCCTCAGGCATCGTTGAGGTGTCACCATGTGTTGCTGCTCTCCAGAAGGGAGGAAGTCAGGGTCTGCAATTAACCAGTGTGCTTCTTCATTGGAGGAACAAAGTGCAAAACAATACAGGAGAGGCATAGGGCTAGCTTCCCCATGTCCTTCATACTGAGGAAAGGCTTCAGCTAGCTCTCAGAAAGCAGGTATCCTGGTCAAAGGCTCAGGGTCTGTGGCTTAGTTGTCCAGCTGGCTCCCTGGTCAATAGGCTAGTAACCCGAGTCTGTGGATCAGCATGCCCATCCCAGCGTCGTGCTCTGGCATACTCTCTCCTACTGAGCACTGGTCCCTTTCTGCAGACAACTTGGGGATATATTACAATAAACCTATAAATACAGTTAAACAATAAGAAACAGTATAAGTGCACAAAACACCATAATGACAGTGCAAGTTAACCCTTCAAAGTGCTTGATGGCTTTGCATAGTAGCAATAAGGGTAAAGGGCCACAAATATCCATAGTCAAAAGTACCCTTGCTCCAGAGCACTACATAAACATGAACATATTAAAAGACAGGTACAGTGGAGGAGAGGACCATGCATGTGAGGCCTCACAAGCTGTGGTGAAGCACAGGTTCCTGGCGTCTTCCCATTTAGGGAGTAAATTCCTGCTGGGACAATGCTTGTTTGCTGCATATAAAAGGTTCTGTTCATTTTCTTTTATACAGGTTAGAAAAACACACATATCCATCAAGTCTATCCTTTCTCAGACCTACCTGTTTGATCCAAAGGAAGGCAAACAAAACTCCCTGGATATTTGTGGCTTATTTTGCCTCACAAAGGAAAAAAGAAAATTCCTTCCTAACCCTACATAGACAGACAATTCCCTCAATTTAACACTATTATTTATATTTTTATATATATATATATATATATATATATAAATATACCTTTGTGTGTCCTGTGTCAGTTTGTAACTGAAAAACTGCCACCAAGACAACCACCAAGTGGTTGGATGACCACAAAGAATGATAAAGCAGTTACCTCCCTTATGATTGGGCAGAGCGCTCACTCAGCGCTCTGCTGGATCAATGAGAGAGCAGTTCTCTGCACAATTATCTCTCTCCCTGCCTGACATCGATCTGTATGATCAGTGCAGGCAGGAGGGTGCTCAATCTTGGAGAGGAACACAGCCATCTCCTTGCTGAAAAGTTCTTAGGTACATTGGAAGGAGATGACAACTCTGATCACAGGAAGCTAAACAGTATAAGTGCACACTCTGATGATGTCAAGAAGGTGTAAGTGTAGAGGTGTGTGAACTTTTAATCAAGACAATAGTGTGTGTGAGATGTCAGCTGTATAGCAGTGCTGTGTTTCTCATGGGGTGTATGCGGCTGTGCTGTGTATGTATTGCAGCTGTGTTTGTTAGTTGTGTATAGCAATGCTATGTTTATATGTGTCTGCGTTGTAGTAAAGATGTATTTGTTAGGTATGTATAGCAGTGTTGTGTGTAAAGGTGGTCCATGCTTAGTGGCTCCTATGCCAAGCGGTTCCTGCGGCCCAGGGAGGGGTGGATTCCACCAGTGTCTATGAAAGTAGGCCGGTGCGCCAATATGCAAAGGGACCTCCACGTTGGTTTGTCCTGGGTATTTTGTGTATAGCTGATGTCTTTGCATTACAATTATTATTCCTAGGAAATTTTGGTGATCATGGATATTTCTATATATATATATTGCAGTTGTTTTCCTGGGTCAAGAACTCTGCCTTTAAGCGGATACATTTTCTGTTACATTCTCCATCCTGGGAGAGTGTAACAGTTAAATATAATTCTCAATACTATTTCTAATATGCATGTTTTTTTTTTTTTTATATCTGCCATAGTTTTGCCATTACTGCCAGTTGTGTTCTAAAGTTTACTGGAAACATCATTTCGCTGGAACTGCCTTTCCCCACATATAAATTAAGTTTCCTACTTCCCTGCACAGGGCTTAGAATGCATATTTTAGTTACCAGTTCTTTGTAATGAACTTTTATAAGTGTACACTTACACATTAATAAGATCAAATCTGGGGGATATTATATGCGAATAATGAGGAAGGTTTATCAAGACTAGCATTCCCATACGATCGGACACGATCTCCCGGCACTGGTCTGAGATGCACCTAATTTATTAAGAGGCAGATGCCTCTTAATCCCTTAATGACCAGGAAATTTTCAATTTTTTTAATTCGTTTTTCACTTCCAGGCTTCCCAAAGCCATAACATTTTCATTTTTTCATTCACATTTCATTTCATTTGACAGGACTTTTTTTCTGTCCTGCATAAAGGAAACCAGACTTGCCCATAGACTACTATTGTAACGGATCAAAATGGAATGCCTCTTAATGGCCTCTGGGCATTCAGTTATATTCCGTTATGAAATATAACGGAATGCCATAACGCAAGTGCAAACCCACCCTAAATTGATATAGACCATATTGACCAGTAAATGTATGATGTGAAATGCTATAAAAGTAATACTCATTAGATAACCAGGAAAAAGAGATCCAAAGTCTTCATACATAAGGAATGCTTGCACGTATTGTAGCGATGCAGTGTCCCACTATGTGCTATATGTGGGCACTTTAAACTTTTGCTGCTAACTGTCATATTTAATGTATTGTATTTCCTAATATCAGACTGGCATTGTCATTACATCTATTCGCCCCTAGGTGGTGCTATATATAGTCTGGGGTTTGTTAATAAAGCTAGTTGAAGTTCAAGTTCAGAGAGAGAGAAGGAAGGAAGTGTATGGAGGAGGAGAGCAGGCTCAGTACAAAATGTAGCTGCCTTTCTTTCCTCTGGGCCCTTATCAAGCCTGGAGAGGACAGACCAAGTAGTCACAGCAGCCCAGCAAAGACATGTGAGTCTACGTCTGAATATAAAGCAAGTCTAGTGAAGATGAGAGCTGAGTCTAGCCAAGGGACCAGGAGGAACTTAAAGGTACCTGGACACGATTGGATGATTAGTGCACAGAATTATAATTTTCCACTAAATGCCTTCTGGGACATAGTGGACCTAAACCTTTTCAAGAGAGTATCCTGCATGAAATAATGTAGCAGAGAGTTTGCCTGCCACGAGGGAGAACATCCTTATTGGATTGCTCAACAGGAGTAGGAAATCATTATATTCAGTACCTGAGTGCTAGAGATTGGACTTAGTGCAAAACTATTTAAGCAAGAATTGTCATTCTGCTGTGTTTGTTGTTTGTGGCAACAGTAGCCATATATCTAGAGAAAATAAAAGCTAGTCCCTGAGTTGTTGCTACGAGCAACATGACCGTTTTTTTTGTTAGTTTTGATAAATATGGCCCACATTTCTCAGTGAATGGAGATACTCCTAATTTAAATACCATCAAGTAGAACAAAAAACAGATTAGCAGCTAGATTTTAACGGAAATAGGTTTTGTTTATGCAACTTTACCAACCTGTTACGAAACATTTATAATTTCACTTTGGAGAATTAAACAATGGAAGCAATTGTCTAATTGGTTGTTATGCTTTTTTACAAATATTCACCATCAACAAACCTCACGCCCTGAATAGATGACTTCTTTCTTTGCCACTGGATACTGTTGGCTTTGTTTTTCTGTCAACACATCAGAGTGCGGTGTGCCAATGCTTACTTCTAAGTTTATAGTTCCCTCTACTCTAAAATGGGGCTGCTTAAAAGTAATTCTGAGTTCACATCACATTTTTGTCTTATGTTTAACATATAGAAAAAACATATAGTTTAACCATACGCCTCAGACAGATGCCATACAGTAACACCCATCACCATAGAATTCCATTGTAAAAAAAAAACGTATACGTTAATGTATATGTTTTTTTTTACTGGACTGGCATGGTGTGCTATGCCTTTGTGTCTTTTTTTTTTACCAACATAAATGTTAAACATAGGCCAAAATAATTATGAAAATCCAGCCTAACATGTATAACCTTTTTTACACTATTGTCACAAACGTACCTGTCCAGGCACCAGCAGCGAGATCTCCAACTTTGGCATCACTGTAGGAGATGTGCTATAGGAGACTAGCACTATTCCTGTGTACTAGTGTTTCTGACTAATGGAGTGCCGAGTCCTGGGTCTCAGGGCTCTAATTAAAACCCTTCCTGTCATATACCAGTGCCTGTGATAGTCTTGTTTGGTCACACTAGCTAGGTTCCTGATTCCTAGTTCTTGAATTAATTTGGATTTGTTTGTGCTTTTGACCTCGGCTTGTCTTTTGACCACTCTCTGTCTTACTTGCTTTGTACTGCGCATCCCTTTTGGTATTTGACCCCAGCTGGTCTTTTGACCATTCTCTGTCTATCGTTTTTGTACTGCATTGTTCGCCTGATTCTACTTCTGACCCATTTATGTTCAACTAGCCCTCTGTGTTGATTTTGTCTCTTGGTGTTTGTCTGTCTCTGGACCTTAGTAGCATAGGGATTGTCGACCAGTTGCGGTCTTGTTACCGAGGGCTTGTACTGCAAGTAGGTAGGGAAAATGGGCTGGGTTCTAGGTCAGGGCTCACTGTCCGCATTTGTCCCTACTTCTAAGCGTCACAAGTATCCATAATGTATAATAGGTTGACAAGCAGCAGATTTGTTGCAAAAGTGTCTGTTATTGTCCCATTTATCTGATGAGGGCATGCAGAAATCCATACAGTTGTATCCATGCTACTCCATTTAGATGCCTGAAATTAATTTTTTAGTGCAGGTCATGAGAAATCCTATTACCGTTTAAAATGTATATCCGATAAAAAATATTCTACATTTTTCAAACCAGATCTGAATACTTTTGTAATCGGATGTCATTAAAAATGTAGTATAGTCACTGACTTATTCAAAGAAATATATCTGTATAACGCCACCTGCTGTTTGTTCTTATACATATTTCTCTGACCACCTCATAACATCACTGAGGTGGTCACACACGTTACATTCCATCCATGAACTGCCGTCAACCATATATTCAGTTAGAAGCTTTGTTAAAGACAATCGTGCAGTATATGATGTCTGATTATTATTTTTACATTAATCCTTGGATAACTCCTTTATTAGGTTTGTCAGATGCATGTATATTTGATGTAGTGCTGCCAGATATGTGCTTTCTAAATTGTGTATTATTGGTCTTTTAATTTCTGTAAATGAACATTTTCTCTCTTCTTCCATGCTTATTGGGCCCTTCTAACTGAGTTGTAAAAGCTGCACTTCTTGTGCTGATACAATTACACAACAATATGGAACTCTACCCTCACGTTTACATGGAAATATTAAGACAGGTAGACTGCATGTACAATTCCCCATTCTTGTCTACCATTTATTCATTTGTAACACACAACCATACAGCAACATTTAACTCCAGTAGAGGGCACCAAATCCTTGATCAGGAAAGTCAAGGAAGCAGATTTAGCCTGGACAGGAAGTGGTCAGGGAAAACTACTGCAGTATGTGCATGTGTGTGCGGGAAATGGCTGTGTACATAGTTCATCCTGAACTAGATCCTGGCTATTAGAGCAGTTAGAGTAGAACACTGGAGCCACGAGATAAAAAAGGAGTCGAGTGTCAAAACCAGTTTAATACCAGAGTAGCTGGTGTCAAGCAGAACTTAAAGGATTGCGGAAGTGTACAAGTTACAATTATCATCATTCTTGTTGTAAGCCATATAAAGACTGTTCTAAATATATATATATATATATATATATATATATATATGTTAAATCTAGTCTGTTAGAGTAGTCACAGTTGAAATCTGGTTACTGAATCCTCTTCAGTAAAGGCCCAATGACTTGGACAATTATTGGGAAGAAGAGTTCCTAGGATTGCTTGTTGCCCTTTGTAAAGTTGCCGATCACCCAATGAACAAGCAAACACTTATTCGCAGTGAGCCACAGGGGTGTGCGCAAGCTTGTGGCCAGATAGGACTAGTAGTACTCACAGTTCTGATGCTCCCTCGGCAGTGCAGTGATGAGGAAGGGCATACCTTTTACCGCCTTCAGACACTTCATGTTTCTTGCGGTTCTCCTGCCTTATGGCATTTATGGGTGTCGTTGGTGTTAGTGGTTGCTGTGAGGTCAATAGCAGGGTTTCCCGAAACTTGAGTAAATAATGAGGCCGGGTTTGATGCTACAAGTTCGCTGTATGTTCACAGTTAGCATATGTAATTCTCAAGGCTGTGTAAGGAAAGATGGTTTTAATCAAATGGTGCAATCTTTCCTTTCCTGGCCTGAGAGGTTTGTTGTCTTGATTTCTAGATAATTGAATTTACTCCAATATCCACAAAGTGGATCCTGTTTGTCCTTTTGGCACAGTAGGAAGCCTATTAGGCTACTTTCACATTAGCTTTTTTAATTCCGCTATTGAGATCCGTCATATGATCTCAATAGCGGAAGAAAACACTTCCGTTTAGTCCCCATTCATTGTCAATGGGGACAAAACTGAACGGAAGGAAACAGAATGCACCAAAATGCATTCCATTCCATTTGGTTGCGCTCCCATCGCGGAGATAATAATGATGCAAGTAGCGTTTTTTTATCCACGATGTGGTGCGGAGCAAGAAGGATCCGTTCTGGCACACAATGTAAGTCAATGGGGACAAATATCTTTTCTCTGACACAATAGAAAACTGATCCGTCCCCCATTGACTTTCAATAGTGTTCCTGACGGATCCGTCTTGGCTATAGAAGACATAATACAACCGGATCCGTTCATGATGGATGCATGCGGTTGTATTATGGTAATGGAGCTTTTTTGCAGATCCATGACGGATCCTCAAAAAACGCTAGTGTGAAATTAGCCTTACTCTCACTACGTGCAGGGATGTTTGTAGCCTCAGGATAGTTGTGTTACTTTTCTCTAACAAGCTGTTCTTCAATCCTCAATAATATACTTTTTGCACCCTGTATGGTTTCTTTCTGTCAAAAATTGGCACATCAATTGTCACTTTGGCATTTGTAATCCACAGGGGAAAAGCAGTGTTCTTGTGCAGCACAGCTCCCTTGCTATGTACTCATCTGCAGCTCACACTAGACTGAAACAACTTCCTCCTAGATAGGAAGGACAGCCCTGCCCAGCCACTAGGGACAACTTCAGGCTAATTTCACACTTCAGTTGTTTGATCAGTTATTTCCATCAGTTATTGTGAGCCAAAACCATGTGCAGCTCAAAAATACGGAACAGGTGCAGATCTTTCCATTATACATTATCTTTGTATAGGCTCCACTTCTGGTTTTGGTTTACAATAATTGATGGAAATAACTGAAAACATTTTTGTTAGCACACTATGCTACTTTTTGCATTGTGTAACTTTTTGGGGTTTGGTGTGCACCAAAAATGTTGTAAACTACTTAGCAAATGTGGGCCACAGACTTCTAGTGAACCAGTCTTAAGGGTGTATTACACAGCCTGATTCTGCAGGAGATTGTCGGGAGGGAAGTGTTCCTTGCTCACTAGCGAAGAAGACTGCTGCTATTACATGCAGCAATCTCCTCCACAGCATGGGTTGGAGCGATCCTTATGCCATCGCTCATCCCCATACTGTATAGTGGTTTTCCGGCAGCAGATAGTGATTAGCCACCATGATCTGCCACCGGCAAACGATAATTTGTAAACATGTTGAAAGATCCCGATTGCCCAATGAAGGATCGTTTGCTTATTCATTGGGGAAATCATCGACAGTATTAGACTGCTGTATCATCAATAATGAGCATTCCTACAAATGCTTTTTAGAAATTATTGGCCTGACAATCCCCTGATGTAATACAGGCTTAAGATAAGAGACTGGAAGTATATTGTGAACTATGGATTGAAATGAAGGTTAGAAAGAGACCCCCAGGAGTGACAGTAGGGCTGAATTTCAAAATTCACATAAAGCACATTACTGGCAGAAAACAATATGCTTAAACAAACTCAGCGGTGGATGACAGGAACCGAAAGTTGAGGGTCATAGAAGGAGGAAGGATCCAGTAATGGAGTGGTTGGCAGATGTATGGCCTACAGGTAGATAGCAGATGAATGACTATATACAGGAATAGAACAATACTGAACTGTTCCTGTTAGCCATTGTCATTGTTAGGTCAGTCACTGATGTGATAGGATGTCTGCATGTCTCTGACAGACACCAATGAGACACACAAGCCAGCCATTTTAGGGTCTTTTAGGTACAGTATAGGGATTGTGATGAAGATATATTTAGTTAGGTAAATTGAATTATTAGGTAGAAAGTCAGGTTATATTATTAGTGACACCGTAACCTAAGACCAGCTAAGAGAGGCCATTAGCCCCACTAACTAGGAACAATGTCCTCAGGAATAGAAATGTAGCAAAAAATCACAGCGGACGCTCTTTGTCTTCAAAACATCTCTTTCTTTATTACATCAATGCAGATACATATTGAGGACGCGTATCGGCCCGTCCAGCATTCATCAGAGTAATGTGTAGCCTTAAAAGTTAACAGACTTGGGGTTGAGACTGAGAAGTAGATATATGCCACCAAAACATCTACACCCAGTAGATACTTACAGTATATATATTTGGTGACAAGGGATACACAGATTTTAATGGAGTCAATAAGAAGAGGAGAACTACATATGACAATTAATACTACACCCTAGAAAAACAGGCTATTCAATCACTGGTGGATGATAAAAGCCTGATCATAAAACCTGCGGACAAGAGGGTTCTGTGGTAATCATGGATAGGGCTAATTATTTCAAGGATGAACGCCAGCTTTCTGATTCAGATACATATGTGGTATTAGACAGGGATCCGATGTTTCGGATCAAGAATAAAAAAATTGCTGTGGTACATTATGTACTTTTGTGAGTGATTGATGATAAAATTTGTGAATTCTTGATAAACCATTCACCGATGACTCTGGTATTTTATGTCCTCCCAAAGTTGCGTCCAGCCCTATAGTGGCGTCAGTGAATTCTATCCTGTCTCCACGTTTTGACACCTCTTGTGAAGCAAACCACCTCTTTTCTGCTGGACACGTCGCACTTCTTTCACATGTTTAAAGGTCTCCATCAAATTCCAAAAGATAGTTGGTTGGTAACTATCGATGTGGTGAGCCTCTACACCTCCATTGACCATGGTGGCGGCAGTGTCACGATTGCTACATGAGAGTGAATATGATGTTATACAACAAGAGTTTTTTTTCTGAAGCTGTTACAATTGGTTCTTTTTTAAAATTATTTTATGTTTGGTGATACTTTCTACTTGCAGCGATGTGGGACCGCGATGGGCTCGAATGTGGCCCCACCCTACGCATTTATGGCATCAATTGAGAAGATACATATATACCCAAATCCTAATTATCAGAAATTTGCTATATTATGGAAAAGTTATATAGATTATGTGTTTTGCATATGGGCAGGGCCACTCGAGCCCCTCGCTACCTTCTTTGGATACCTGAATGAACAGGACTTTGTTTTCCGTTTTGCATAACGGGACCCAGACGGATCCCTTATGCTTTCCCATAGACTTCTATTAGGACGGAAAGCAAACGGAATGCCTTTTAAAGGCTTCCATTTTGGATTCTATCTGGGTATTCCGTTATAACGGAAAGCCATAATGGAATCCCTAACGCTAGTGTGAACCCACCCTAATATTGGCAATTAAGGACAAATATGCCTTTGTATATACAGGGAGTGCAGAATTATTAGGCAAGTTGTATTTTTGAGGATTAATTTTATTATTGAACAACAACCATGTTCTCAATGAACCCCAAAAACTCATTAATATCAAAGCTGAATATTTTTGGAAGTAGTTTTTAGTTTGTTTTTAGTTTTAGCTATTTTAGGGGGATATCTGTGTGTGCAGGTGACTATTACTGTACATAATTATTAGGCAACTTAACAAAAAACAAATATATACCCATTTCAATTATTTATTTTTACCAGTGAAACCAATATAACATCTCAACATTCACAAATATACATTTCTGACATTCAAAAACAAAACAAAAACAAATCAGTGACCAATACAGCCACCTTTCTTTGCAAGGACACTCAAAAGCCTGCCATCCATGGATTCTGTCAGTGTTTTGATCTGTTCACCATCAACATTGCGTGCAGCAGCAACCACAGCCTCCCAGACACTGTTCAGAGAGGTGTACTGTTTTCCCTCCTTGTAAATCTCACATTTGATGATGGACCACAGGTTCTTAATGTGGTTCAGATCAGGTGAACAAGGAGGCCATGTCATTAGATTTTCTTCTTTTATACCCTTTCTTGCCAGCCACGTTGTGGAGTACTTGGACGCGTGTGATGGAGCATTGTCCTGCATGAAAATCATGTTTTTCTTACCTTCAAGACTTCTTCCTGTACCACTGCTTGAAGAAGGTGTCTTCCAGAAACTGGCAGTAGGACTGGGAGTTGAGCTTGACTCCATCCTCAACCCAAAAAGGGCCCACAAGCTCATCTTTGATGATACCAGCCCAAAACAATACTCCACCTCCACCTTGCTGGCGTCTGAGTCGGACTGGAGCTCTCTGCCCTTTACCAATCCAGCCATCTGGCCCATCAAGACTCACTCTCATTTCATCAGTCCATAAAACCTTAGAAAAATCAGTCTTGAGATATTTCTTGGCCCAGTCTTGACGTTTCAGCTTGTGTGTCTTGTTCAGTGGTGGTCGTCTTTCAGCCTTTCTTACCTTGGCCATGTCTCTGAGTATTGCACACCTGTGCTTTTGGGCACTCCAGTGATGTTGCAGCTCTGAAATATGGCCAAACTGGTGGCAAGTGGCATCTTGGCAGCTGCACGCTTGACTTTTCTCAGTTCATGGGCAGTTATTTTGCGCTTTGGTTTTTCCACACGCTTCTTGCGACCCTGTTGACTATTTTGAATGAAACGCTTGATTGTTCGATGATCACGCTTCAGAAGCTTTGCAATTTTAAGAGTGCTGCATCCCTCTGCAAGATATCTCACTATTTTTGACTTTTCTGAGCCTGTCAAGTCCTTCTTTTGACCCATTTTGCCAAAGGAAAGGAAGTTGCCTAATAATTATGCACACCTGATATAGGGTGTTGATGTCATTAGACCACACCCCTTCTCATTACAGAGATGCACATCACCTAATATGCTTAATTGGTAGTAGGCTTTCGAGCCTATACAGCTTGGAGTAAGACAACATGCATAAAGAGGATGATGTGGTCAAAATACTCATTTGCCTAATAATTCTGCACGTAGTGTACAGTACAGACCAAAAGTTTGGACAAACCTTCTCATTCAAAGAGTTTTTTTTATTTTCATGACTATGAAAATTGTAGATTCACACTGAAGGCATCAAAACTATGAATTAACACATGTGGAATTATATACATAACAAAAAAGTGTGAAACAACTGAAAATATGTCATATTCTAGGTTCTTCAAAGTAGCTACCTTTTGCTTTGATTACTGCTTTGCACACTCTTGGCATTATCTGGATGAGCTTCAAGAGGTAGTCACCTGAAATGGTCTTCCAACAGTCTTGGAGTTACCAGAGATGCTTAGCACTTGTTGGCCCTTTTTCCTTCACTCTGCGGTCCAGCTCACCCCAAACCATCTCGATTGGGTTCAGGTCCGGTGACTGTGGAGGCCAGGTCATCTGGCGCAGCACCCCATCACTCTCCTTCATGGTCAAATAGCCCGTTACACAGCCTGGAGGTGTGTTTGGGGTCATTGTCGTGTTGAAAAATAAATGATGATCCAACTAAACGCAAACCGGATGGAATAGCATGCCGCTGCAAGATGCTGTGGTAGCCATATGGTTCAGTATGCCTTAAATTTTGAATAAATCCACAACAGTGTTACCAGCAAAGCACCCCCAAACCATCACACCTCCTCCTCCATGCTTCACGGTGGGAACCAGGCATGTAGAGTCTATCCGTTCACCTTTTCTGCGTCGCTCAAAGACACGGTGGTTGGAACCAAAGATCTCAAATTTGGACTCATCAGACCAAAGCACAGATTTCCACTGGTCTAATGTCCATTCCTTGTGTTCTTTAGCCCAAACAAGTCTCGTCTGCTTGTTGCCTGTCCTTAGCAGTGGTTTCCTAGCAGATATTCTACCATGAAGGCCTGATTCGCACAGTCTCCTCCTAACAGTTGTTCTAGAGATGTGTCTGCTGCTAGAACTCTGTGTGGCATTGACCTGGTCTCTAATCTGAGCTGCTGTTAACCTGCGATTTCTGAAGCTGGTGACTCGGATGAACTTATCCTCCGCAGCAGAGGTGACTCTTGGTCTTCCTTTCCTGGGGCGGTCCGCATGTGAGCCAGTTTCTTTGTAGTGCTTGATGGTTTTTGTGACTGCACTTGGGGACACTTTCAAAGTTTTCCCAATTTTTCGGACTGACTGACCTTAATTTCTTAAAGTAATGATGGCCACTCGTTTTTCTTTACTTAGCTGCTTTTTTCTTGCCATAATACAAATTCTAATAGTCTATTCAGTAGGACTATCAGCTGTGTATCCACCTGACTTCTCCACAACGCAACTGATGGTCCCAACCCCATTTATAAGGCAAGAAATCCCACTTATTAAACCTGACAGGGCATACCTGTGAAGTGAAAACCATTTCAGGTGACTACCTCTTGAAGCTCATCAAGAGAATGCCAAGAGTGTGTAAAGCAGTAATCAAAGCAAAAGGTGGCTACTTTGAAGAACCTAGAATATGACATATTTTCAGTTGTTTCACACTTTTTTGTTATGTATATAATTCCACATGTGTTAATTCATAGTTTTGATGCCTTTAGTGTGAATCTACAATTTTCATAGTCATGAAAATAAAGAAAACTCTTTGAATGAAAAGGTGTGTCCAAACTTTTGGTCTATACTGTATGTGACTATAAATCTCTGTTTCAGTCAATCCCAGACCTTGGTCACAGAGTCACTAATAAGAAAAAGGGAAATACAAAAAATAAATTAGTTATCAGTACAACAAATAAAATGTTTTTGAATAAGTACATGTAATGTGTAGGTTAGTTTATAAAAAAGGATCCATAGACAGGAAATTTAGGTCACAACCTGTATCTATGTGTGTTTGAGTCTGAAGCCAATAAAGAAAGGGTTGCATATAGGGAGCTACACTGATAGTTTAACATTGGCTAATTTTTTAAAAAAAAGTCCATTCTTTCCAGTGTGCTTGCATATACCAAACCACCTCCTTTTGCAAGTTCTACTTTGTCCAGTTAAGATTATTTTAAAAAAAAATTGTGTTGTCTTCTATTATTAAAAAAAAATATATATATTTGTGCTTTCATGTGGTGGAGAACATGGGTCGCTCCTAGCAATTGTCATTGTGTGTGGCAAGCTGCATGCCACACATGGAGCATATTTCGTTCAGCAGTGGTGATACTACACCACAGCAACGGTTCGTATTGACACCTCCCTGTTTGTGCTGGTGTGGTTTCCACACCAGACACTTATCCACCGCTTCCGTCCACATGCGTTTTAATGGTCTTCCTCCTACAGAAACAGGGTACAGCCTTGCTTCCACTCCACCTTCCTGTTTTAATATGTGTAAACAGCAGCTTTGCTATGCAGTCTTAGGCTAGTTTCATACTAACGGTAAAGAGTTCCAGCAGGCTATTCCCCGCAGTGTATTTTGTCCAGCCGATTCTCAGCATGTTTGCCAAGTTGCCACATTCAGGGACCATCCGGCAATGCCAGACCCAGAGAGTTCCGGCAGACTCTTCCCTGCAGGAACAGACTGCCGGATCTCTTTTCCTGATAGATGTCTCCCCACCAACTATTACCGGGCAAGGTGGTCTGCAATAATGGGAGCAACATTGTGGCAGAGCTGCATTTGGTGGAAATATCACATGCTGTTTGCATGGTGCACGTGAGAAGTTTAGCATCTTGTGGCTTGCAGAAGGTGCTGGCCATGTCCAGGAGAGTGTCTAAGAATGCTTTCCTGGGAAGGGAGGCAAAATTTTTGTATTACCAGGATGCTCTCTGTGCACATTCTGCTAGAGCTTTTGTTGAGCAGACGCCTGCTTTCTGAGTGTCTGGCCAGGAGGCCGCTCTGCGACCCCCACTGAGTCACCAACCTCCTGCTCTGTCTCTGCTATCACAAGTAGCAGACGCTGCAGCAACACCAGCCGCAGACAATTCAGTTTGATGATGCACTTCAGAAGATGCATACCAACTGATTGAACCAATAGGTTCAGTTCTACCTGGACTGTGCCATTTCTCCAGCACATAGCCTGTTCCCTAACCAATTGCCTTCAGAGAGGCAGGTGGTGCCATGACACTCAAGAGGACAAAAATTGTCCCCGCATGTGTCGAAAGCACCACATTTGTCAAAATAAGAGTTCAAATACACACATATAGTCAGCTCACCTATCTTCTTAATTGTAGTCCTCTGGGTGCACGGAAAATAGCTGGAAAGCTTCAAACATAAAGAAAGAAATATCCAGCACTCCCGTGAGCAGTATAAAATCTTCTGTACTTTATTTCAAAACATCAACATGGATACATCTTCAATATCTTTTCTTACACGATTCGATCATAAGGTCTTAGTCACAGCATGTTTTGAAATAAAGTATAGAAGATTTTACACCGCTCACAGGAGTGCTGGATATTCCTTTTTTCACATTTGTCAAAATGAATGAGGCACAAATTTTCACACACCTCCAGCTGAGGCCAAATTATAATTTATTTTTTTATTATTCATTTTTCCAACATAAATACCATGTATGTGTGTATAAACATGGACAGGCATCTGTCCCCATTAAGGCATAATTTTTGGACCACTTGTTCAGAACAAGCTACTGCTTCTTTCAATACTTCTGTGTGTATAGACATCGGCAGGCAATGGCCCTAATAAGGGACAAGTTTTGTAGATTTATTTAATTTTAAAAAGCATAACAAATGCAATGACAGTGTGTTTTTGAACAGGCTGTTTGTTAACACCATCAACTATGCATTTACCAATAGCTATATATGTCAGTGTCATTCTGACATTATTTGCTAATGCTGTATTTGCGTTAAAGAGCTTAAGGAGGGTACTGGATCTCCCTAAATACACCAGTCCTGTGTGGAGACTGGAAGTACTCCATGGTATGGAAACTTATTTAAAATGCTCCATGGGAAAACAATATGCAAAGAGGTGTCTCCTGTGAAAAGAGAACCATCTTGCTAGCGCCAACTCTTGTCAAAATCTAACTTTTTAGGAAGACTTGGAATATGACATGAGAAAATAGCCAGGCCAGATATTAGTGTTAAACAAATCAAAGTACATTTGCGCACGGAAAGGCCACCCTGCCATCTTGATTGGAGATACCCTGTAAAATCTTGCGGTGTCTTCAATCAAGATGACTGTGGCAGCCTCTATGTGGTCAAATGGATAAGGTTGTTTTTTTACCGGATTAACCCCTGAAAACCATGTTAATCTCAGATGATGCGATCAGGGATGAACGCGGCATCTGAGGGTTTCAAAGACAGGGGAAGCGCCATCGCCGTTACCCGTCCTTGCACCCACTACATACAAAGAAATGCACTTCATGACCAAGTAATTTTGTATCAAAATGAATCAAATTTTTTAGTAACTTCACTCATCTCTACCAGATATCCATCCGTAGACAGCTGTTTCTGGGTACTTGCACAGCACTCTGCCCTAATTACCCAGGCAATGCAAAACTCAGTTTCAAATACAAGGCAATTGCACAGTACCTACCCAAACAAACTTAGTAACTAGTTAAAGGGGTTGTCCGGCTTCAGAGCTAAACTCGGACATACCTCTGTTTTCACCCAGGCAGCCCCCCTGACTTGAGCATTGGAGCAGTTCATGCACCGATGCTCTCCTTTGCCCTATGCTAAATCGCGCAGGGCAAAGGCATTTTTTGGAGATCAGGTGACATACTGGGGCTCTCCGTGGGGCTGCCAGGAAGCCCAGTGACGTCACCGGCACTGATGGATGGGATTTAATGCTGCCCTAGCCAGTAAAACGGCTAGGGCAGCGCTAAAGCCCGCCCATCAGAGCCAGTGACGTCACAAAACACACTGCCGGGCGGAAGTTTCCGCCCGGCAGTGTGTTATAATAAACAAAAGAGCAATTCAGCACATCGGAGCACAAGATGCTAGCCTCAGGGGGGGCTGCCTGGGTGAAAATAAGGGTATGTCCATGTTCAGTTCTGAACCCGGAAAACCCCTTTAAGCTTGAAGCAACAGGCAGACCCCTACTGCTCATAGCATCATGCTGCAGAAATAATCCTATTTAGATATATGGAATGGATTTTCACTTGCAGAAATGTCTTCAACAAATCTGCTGCATGTGAACATGTCATTACAAATCAGATATGTAGACTATTACATCCAATAGTGGAGCAACTTCATATGCTTTAAAATTGAACCTAGCAAAGACTTCAATATTCTCTATAAAAAACAATATGCTCTATATACTGTATAACCCTCATAATACTCTACCATAAACTTTAATATTTGCAGTGTTTTCAAACAAAAATTGAAATGTGGATAAACACTGTGTGTAATGCTGGCCTTAAAAGACTAGTTATTTATTCTTAAATAAATATAATTTGTCTTGTATGTATTTCATTCTGGTGATAAGCAGTTACGTGTGAATAGTATGCAATATAGGTTATACAGTGCCCTCTACTGACCAAGTCAGAGAACATGTAATCTTGAGCATATAATATATTTCATTGTTATAGCTATGCATGAACTAGACATAGACATGCAGGATGTTTAGCAATTGCCATGAAATGGAACTGCTTAGAACATATTATCCCCTTCTAGCCCATGTCACATAAATGAATAGGCTAGTGGCATGGCCTCTGCACCAGAATGCATAGGTGCCACATTGCCCCTCAGTTCAATTCTGCAACATTGGCCCTCAGTTCACCTCTGCTTCTTCTTCCATCAGTCCCACTGTGCTACCTCAGTATTCAGTTTAGCCCTGCTACATTGACCCTTAGTGAAACTCTGCTACCTTGGACCTACATCTCTAATACATTGGGCCTACATTTCTTCTTCACCTGCCCTCAAGCTCTTCTACACCGATCCCCTTGCATTGCTACACCCGTGCCACCTATCCATGCTGCTTCAAGCAGCTTAGCAGATCTACCTCACCAGGTGAGAATGTTACAGAATACTCAGACATTGGATCCCAAAGGTACAGTGCCATCTACCATTACCATTTGATCTAAACCAGCTAGCCAAACAAGAAGTGGCTCGACTTGTTTCATGTCAACGGGAAGTAGTTCAGACTGTACTTGACCTTTTAGCTTTGAAAGGGAAGGTTACAGCTTCACAGCACTTTTCTTATGAAGACAGGGGGTTTAGCTTCATGTCAGATTATTCACTATGCTAACGTGTATGAGGACAGTATACAGATCATAAAGGTGATTCCTCCACTTAGAATCTCCCTCTATAAGCTACAACACACATGTAAAAGAATATAAGGAAAATACTGCCTTCTCACAGTGTCCCAGAGCCGTGGGTCTCTTCCCTGCCGTTACTGTGAGGCCATTGATTGGCCAGCAGTTGTCACATGTGTGTGTATACGACACGTCACCACTGCCAGTCTAGCCACACTGTAATTTTTTTCATTGCTGGACCACCCCTTTAAATATCATATTAAGTGGGATGTATCCAAATTACAAAAAGAACAGAGGCCTTTAAGGCAGTATTTTCATCAGCATTTGTAAGCCAGAATCAAGAGTGGAACATAAACAAAAACAAAAAAATTATAATTGAAAGATTTGCTCCTCTTCTGTGCTTTGGATCCACTCCTGTTTTAGGGTTACAAGTACTGATGAAAAATATGAAATACTGATAATGTGAAAGTGACCTTAGAAAATCTGTAGCATGCTTTGTCTTGGTCCGGAGATGGCCTGGACTGCCCCAATGCCACAGGTTTCTGTTGAAGTGAGGTGAAATCCATAGTCGGCTATGCAATCCTGATGTCAAATCATATGTACAACATCTCAACTGATGTCAAGATTTTTAAACCATAAACTGTCAATTATTAAAAGGCTTTTATGTCATTTATGGCATACCCACAGGAGAAATACCTTGGCATGTATAGAGGTGCATATTAGGCCATTTATTCTATCTTTATTATAGGTATCTCACTTTTGCACCAATACTGTCATAATAAAATACTGCTCAAATAATTTCACTATATGTTAGAAAGTATTACCAATATACAGCATATACACATGTGGACAAAATTGTAGGCACCCTTCCGTTAAAGAAAGAAAAACACACAATGATCACTGAAATAACTTGAAAGTGACAAAAGTAATAAATAAAAATTTACTAAAAAACAGCCTATGAAAATCAGACATTGCTTTTGAATTGTTGATTAACAGAATAATTTAAAAACATAAACTAATGAAACTGGCCTGGACAGAAATAATGGTACCCCTAGAAAAGATTGAAAATAATTTGACTATAGGGACATATAAAACTAAGGTGTGTCCTGTAATTAGCATCCCAGGTGTCTTCAGGTGTAATTAGTCCATCTTCCTATTTAAAGGGTGAAAAGTAGTCACTGTGCTGTTTGGTATCATGGTGTGTGCCACACTGAACATGGACCAAAGCTAAGGAGAGAGTTATAGACAAATATGTTAAAGGTAAAGACTATAAGACCATCTCCAAGTAGCTAGATAATCCTGTTACTACAGTTGCACATATTATTCAGAAGTTTATGGTCTATGGGACCATAGGCAATCTCCCTGGAATTGGCTGCAAGAGGAAAATTGATGATAAATTAAAGAGATGGATAATACGAATGGTAACAAAAGAGCCCAGAACAACTTTCAAAGAGATTAGAATTGAACTCCTGGGTCAAGGTGCATCAATGTCATATTGCATCATCTGTCGCTGTCTTAGCCAAAATGGACTAAATGAAAGATGACAAAAGAGGAAGCCTCTGTTGAAAGCAAATCATAAAAAAGTGAGACTGGAATTTGCCAAAATGCATATAGACAAGCTTCTGGGGGAATGTCCTTTGGACATTTGAGACATAACTGGAGCTTTTTGGAAAGTCACATCAGTTCTATGTTCAAAGATGCAAAAATGAAGCTAACAAAAGAATATTGTACCTACTGTGAAACATGGAGGAGGCTCAATTATGTTTTGGGGCTGCAGAATGGCTAAGAGCAAAGCATTGGTCTATTCTGAAGTGGCGTTCTATAAGCCATGATCTAAATCCTATTCAGCATCTGTGGAAGGAGCTGAAACATGTAGTCTGAAGAAGGTACCCTTCAAACCTGCTAGAGCAGTTTGGTCATGAGGAGTGGGCCAAAATGCCTATGAGCAGGTGCAGAAGTCTCATTGAAATCGCTTGATTGAAGTGATAGCCTCAAAATGTTGTGCAACAAAATATTAAAGGGTTTCTGTCATGAGAAATAACATTATGTAGCTGACTGACATTAGTTATGTGCTAATGTCAGCAGTACATAAGAGTATGCTTTATAACTCCCTGCCTGCCACCGTTCTCTTAAAATAAAGACTAGGTGCTTTACTGGAGCGTTGCTTTAGCACCTAGAGGCTCGGTCTACTCACCCTTTGGCACGCCCATGTCCAGTTGATTGACTTTCAAGTTCTCCTCATCGTCCCGTAAATCCCGCGCCTGCGCCATCCCATTTAGTATTCGTCGCAGGCGCAGTGAGTGAAGGATGCGCTCCTGCTTCCGGCTTCCTCACTGCGCCTGCGCCAAAGGAAGGAAGCCGGCAGCAGGAGCACATCCTTTACTCACTGCGCCTGCGCCGAATACTAAAAGGGACAGAGCAGGCACGGGATTTACGGGACACTGAGGAGAACTCAAAAGTCAATAAACTGGACCTGGGTGTGCCAAAGGGTGTAGCTGGCCAGCTAAGACCTGTCCTAGGTTGCTAGTAAAGATTATATGTGTATACAGCTAGACCTGCCAATAGCCTTAATACAGTTCCTATGTTTATGTGTTAAAAACAAAAGCAGAGTTATTTACTGTGACATCATGTTTTGGATGTCATATAACTGTTATATTTTGTGTTCACAGAAGCAGAAAAGGATAATATGCCTTTAAGATTAATTTGGTAACGTAAGGTAAGCTCAGTGACACAGCAGAAACAACAGAAAGCATAGCGTTAATCTGTTGTTGCTGGGCAGAAGTCTAGACCAATTTCAGCCAGCTTCTCATACAGCAAGAGTTTTCACCAATCACAGCCAGCCTCACACACAGCCTGTCTGGGAATTCCCCTAGCAGGAGCTGCTGGAATCATTATTCACCAGAGCCGAAGAGACATTCACTCCACTGAGAGCTGTGTTTTTATGGAAGTAGAGAGGCCAAAATAGGTATTTAAAACAGTTATATAATGTTCCTACTGTTAATATAGTGATTAGAAATGTATACTGAACCAGTTATATGTGTGTTTACTTACAGTTCCACCAAATTGCAAATTCAAATTGCAAGCTACAATTGCAAACTACAAAGTTCACAATTCAAATTTCATATTGCAATCCAAATTGCATAGAACCATACCAAATCAAATTGCAACCAAATTCAGCAAGTGAACTATTGGTGAAACCTCAGATATACCTCTCAGAGAGATCATAAAGTGCTTAAATAACTTAAAGTAAGAGTACAGATACTCAAGAGAGAAATATATCCACTATTTTATGTTAACTGACAAGATTGAACAGTTAAATCACCATCTTACCGCCATTTTGTGATATATTTTCAACACGTGTTATGTACATGGACTTTATGCTGCGGAGGTGGCAGAGTTATATATAGAGAAGTTGAAGTTAATAAAGAAGTTATTTTAAGCATTTGGTGTGCTCTTTAAACCTACTGCTTCCATAGAACGGCACTAGAGGAATTACAGAGTAACAGACAGTCTGGTTAGACTAAAAGTCAGAAATATCAGAATTCTTCTAATGCCACAGCGCAAAAGGCACTTCATAGTGCTGCGCCTGCCACAAAGGGTGCGTAGACTGAGCCTCTAGGTGCTGAAGCAATGCCCTAATAGCACCTAGAGGCTCATTAGCATATTTTAAAAGTCTTTATTTTAAGAGAGCGGCGGCAGGCAGGGCGTTATAAATCATACTATTATGTACTGCTGACATTAGCGCATCGCTAATGTCAGTCAGATACATAATGTTACTTCTCATGACAGAAACCCTTTAACTTAAGGTGACCATCATTTTTGTCCAGGCAAATTTCATTAGTTTATTTTATAAATGATTTCATTGAACCACAATTCAAAAGCGATGTCTGATTTTCATTAGTTGATTTTAAGTGAATTTTATTTACTGTTACTTTTGTTAGCTTCGAGTTATTAGAGTGGCCATTATGGGTTTTTCTTTCTTTAAGAGAAGGGTATAAACAATTTTGTCCACGTGTGTATAAATACTCACACACATAGATAATCATTGGGAAAAAAAATCACCAAGATATACATGTTGGATTGCTACAAAACTCGGCATGCAATTATGTCTCAGGCAGAAATGTAAATGATTGCAGATGTGATCTGATTATACACTGGGTTTTGCCACAAAAGGACATAAAAGTGTTTTCCCTACTGCCCTATAAAAAGACTTTTAGAGGCTACTTTGGGGTAGTGTACATCTTGGGGAGAGACTGTTGATTGCTAGACATGTCTCTCTCTGATGCACTAAAAGGCATTTGTGCAGTTGACAGACTTTGAGATGGGACGCATCACGGGACGGAGTTAAGGAGGATGGTTGTTTTAACGAACTGCCAGCCATCTAGGCTGTTCTGAAAAACTAAAATTTTAGAACAGACACGGAGGCGAGTATTGCTTTTCTCTTTCTTTACTAAAATATAGCAGCAAAAACACAGGAAGAGAAAAAAGTGCCCCTGTAACCTAGGCAACCAGCCACTCCCCCGGACTAGCCGGTATAAGAGTCAGCTCCAACCCACAGTCTTCCTCTTTCTTGCTGCTCACAGGAAGATGAGTATCTGATATATGTGTGTTGTATTTGATTGTTATATATGTGATATATTTTCTCCACAGGGATCGCGATTTCTTTCCCTTGCTGGTCTGTGATTCTTTCTTTCGTTACCTGTGGGCCCTGTCTAGATCGGTATCCTCTGCGGCCGTCTCCCTACCCCATCTTGCGGTCTCGTGGAGGCTCCGGCGCTTGCGCCGGAAGTATCGCGAGATTTCGGCCGCGCGCGCCTCCCGTTGCCCCGTCCTCTCGCGTGACTTCGGCGGCCATTTTCGCCAGTCGCCTGCGACCTGCTGTGCCCTGAGGACCTTCTAGTTCAGTGGCCACATTAGGACCTTCTATGATGTCCTCCCCGGCGATTAACCCCCCTTCTCCTGGGGACGCTGCTCCTCCTGTGGCTCCGGTCATTCCCCCTCCTGGGGTGCCTACCACATCTCCCCCTCATATGGATCCGGCCCCTGATGCCGCATCCTTGCTCCAAAAGGCAGTAGCGGAGGCCATTGCCTCGGCTATGGGCTCCATGTCGGCCACCATTTCGCACACCTTATCCCAAGCGCTCCGGAACCACTCCAGTGACGCGCCTGTCGCACAACAAGTGACGAACCCTGATCCCTCCCCATCCACCTCCATGGGCGAAGCCCAACTAGATACTCAGAACCCTTTTGGCTGGTGACTCGTCTCACCCACAGGATAGCGTGCCACTGACACGCAAAAGAGCCTTACCACGCCAGGCAGAACGGGCGCGGCAGTGGAAATGCGCCAGAGCGCAATTTGAGAGCGACTCCGACTCAGAAATCGGGTCTAGTGAGGAGGCTGAGGATGAGTACGTGTTTGAGTCTGGGGACGCTACAGACACGGAGGGCCCGGGTCCGTCGGATCCCTTGCCCCTGACCGCACGACCTTCTGGCGCAACGTGCACCCTTCCGGTTGCTCAGGATGGTGCGCTTCTAGACCCTTATGGGGACCCGCTTTTTGATCCTGACGCCTTACACCATCCCAGGTCGGCAGAATGGCTCCCCGCAGAGCATGTTTCCAGTTACCTGGAAAATTGGGTCCGTCGCCCGCTTAGCAAAGCGGCGCGTAATAAACTTAAGGCTGAGTGTCCCAGGCCTATCATCCCTAATAAGGTGTGTGACACCCCCACCGTTGACCCCAAGATGACGCAATTTCTTGCGAAACTTGGTTGGAATCCGCGTAAAGGTCTGGATTCTGCATTGAAGGCTTGCCAGGACAACCTGCTTGATATCTTTGGGCCCCTGGCTAAGTTATTCGACTTGGCCGAGTCCGCTCGGGCCGAGAATAGGCAGGTGGACCCGGAAGATCTCCGAGGTTGGGTGCAGCGGGCGATATGTATTGCGGGTAGCGTCAATACCTCGCTCTCCATAGAAAGGCACAAGGCCATACTCTTTAAAATTGAGCCTAAATTGGCGAACCTCGCCCTCACTGAGCCGGGCAAAGATGCCCAGGGCCTCTTATTCGGAGACTCTTTTATAAAGGACCTGGGGCGTTATGTAGGTGCCTTCACGGCCTTGGACAAGGCGCAGTCCTCCATGAGGAAGGTGTTTCAGGGACGGGTCTCTTCCAGGGTCGGCAGTGTCAGGGGCCGCCTGTCCGGCCGTTCATCCTATCAGGCCCGTACCGGGGGCCGAGGCTCCTTCTCCCAGCCAACGGGTTACCAGGGTCCCTCCTACCAGGACTTGCGCCAGCCAACCCCGTTCTTCCCTTCCCGTGGAAGACCTTGGCGCTCCAGAAGCTTCAGAGGCACTCCCGGATCAAGACGCCCGTATGGTAAGATTGCCACTTCCTCGTGTTTCTTTCAATCCACCTGTAGGGGGCAGACTCCATCATTTCTTCCCTGCTTGGCAGGCCATTACATCGGACAGCTGGGTCCTGTCAACGGTCCTGGGCTTCCAGATAGAATTAGTCTCCTCACCGGACCGCATCCCGCGCCCCCATCCGCTAAGTCTTGCCGCGACGGACCGCGCCTTGGTCCAGGAAGAGCTCTCTACCCCTTACAGGAAAGGAGCCGTGGAACCTGCGCTCGCCTCCTCCCCGGGAGTAGTAAGCAATATTTTTCTGGTCGAGAAAAAGGGAGGTCAGATGCGTCCGGCTATCAACCTCCGAGCCCTGAACACCCTGGTGCGCTACAGACATTTCAAAATGGAGGGCATCCACCTCCTGAGGGACCTTCTCAGGTTGCGGCCTGGCTTCGGGCCAGGGGTGTCCGTCTCATTGTGTATTTGGACGACATCCTGCTAATGGCCCGGAGCAGGGACCTGCTCCTGTCTCACCTTCGTTGGGCGACAGCTCTCCTGTCACGGTTGGGGTTCCTGATCAATTGGGAGAAGTCTTGCCTGTTGCCGTCCAGACGCATAGAGTTCCTGGGTTTCCTGGTGGATTCGGAGTCCGAATCTCTCAGCCTCCCTTTGCAGAAGGTGCGCGCCATTCGCAAGGAGTTACGGCGAACTCTGCGGCGCCCCCAGGTTTCCCTGCGACAGTTGGCCCGCATAATTGGCCTCCTTTTGGCATCCATACAGGCGGTTTTTCCCACACCCCTCCACTATCGGGCTCTTCAACGCTTGAAGATCGCCCATCTTCGGGGGGGTGCCTCTTATGCGGATGTCGTCTCGTTGGATGCCGAGACTCGGGACGAGCTCTCCTGGTGGATCCACAACCTGTCGGCCTGGAACGGCAGGGCCATTTTCGGTTCTCGTCCGGAGTTCACGGTGGATTCCGATGCCAGCCTTCTCGGTTGGGGTGCCCACTGCGAGGGGGTGTCCACGGGGGGTCTTTGGTCCCTGGAGGAATCCAGCCTCCATATCAATGCCCTGGAGTTGCTGGCCGGGTCCTTTGCGATCCGGAGTTTCACGTGCGACAAGGTGAATGTTTGCATTCGCCTCCGGATGGACAACGTGTCCGCCGTGCGGTACGTCAATCACCTGGGCGGCACTCGTTCCGCTTTGCTAGCACGATTGGTGAAAGATTTTTGGAACTACTGTTTCTCCAAGAATCTGGTGGTCCGGGCAGACTACCTTCCGGGCCTCCACAACACCGAGGCGGATTGGAGCTCGCGTCATTGGGCGGACTCCAGCGATTGGAAGCTCAACGTGGAGGTCTTCTGCGGTATCTGTTCTCTCTGGGATTCCCCGTCAATCGACCTTTTTGCGTCTCGGCTCAATGCCCAGCTCCCGCGTTTCTTCAGCTGGAGGCCGGATCCCGCGGCGGAGGCCGTGGATGCGTTTCTCCAGGACTGGTCCAGCGAGTTCCTGTATGCCTTTCCCCCCTTCGCTCTCATTCCCAGGGTTCTCCTTCAGGTCAGGCACCAGTCGGCCGAACTGGTGTTGGTGACCCCGCTTTGGAGATCTCAGGCGTGGTTCCCTCAGCTCCTCGAGCTGATGGTGGATGTCCCCAGGTTGTTGCCAGCCCTTCCGGACCTGGTGTTGGGGCCCCTCGGTCAACTTCACCCGCTTCTGACGGAGGGTTCCCTGTCTCTCCTGGCCTGGAGGATCTCTGGATCTCCGGTGAACTCCAGGGTCTTCCGGGCTCGACTAGACGCCTACTGGCCAACGCTTGGGCCCCTGGTACTAGACGTGCATGCCGTTCCGCCTGGAAGTCTTGGGCTGGTTGGTGCTTGGGAAGGGACTCGGATCCTGTATCAGCACCTGTTTCAGCCGTCCTGAATTTCTTGACGACCTTGTTTGAGGAGGGCCGGGCTTATCGGACCATCAATGTGTATCGGTCTGCCATTTCTTCTTCCCACCAGGGGTTCGGGGGTCGCCCGGTCGGGCAGCATCCTCTTGTGTGCCGTCTTTTGAAGGGCGCGCGCCTATCCCGTATTCTTCTACCTGGGACGTGTCGTTGGTTCTGTCACTTTTCTCGTCCTAATAAACAGAGTATGGTGGCTCTCTGTCGCCTATAACTATGAGTGGGTGCTACTAGGCCTGAGTGACTCACCCAGTCACAAATTAGAAATAAATGTAATATATAGAAAGGCTGAGCACTCTCCCAATGGACCACACAGAAACTATTCAAAGATTGTTTGAGTTTATTACACCAATATATAGATCTAAAAATCAACAAAATTAACTAAATTACAATAAGACTATAATAAAAATAAAATATTCAATAAAAATACACTATGAGTATAATAAAAGGGTTAAACAGATTCAGGGCATAATAAGTAAAATGGTTTACAAAAGCATAATATATCTGGCTTTGATGAAGTATGTCCTGGATATGCAGAAAAAAGATGATGATTTGCAGATATTCGACAGTCAGAGAATATATGATAATATTTTCGGATGTATTTTCGAATATATATTCGTATAAATGTCCAGACTGGAATAAATTATGTGCTTGCGATAATTAGTCAATATCCCCTGTGTGGCAATTTAAAGGAAACACTTACTCTTGCAGACAGCCGTCTGATTATCGCACACGGTGGCGTCCCACGTGGCTAATGGAGTTGAATTTCGGCGGTGTCTGTTACTTGCAGTACAGCAGGAGTAGTGTGAGCGATATAGCCCTCCATGTAGAGATTCTTTGTGAAAGAAATTGAAGTTGTAGCTCTACTTCATGGGACTGAATGTTCGCTTTATGCCATAAAGTTCCTCAGGGTGAAAGGAATTGATTCAAATTATCGGCATGGGGACGTCCATCAGCTGATGTGCGGGTCTTTTGAAACCAGACGCGTTTCGGGGTCTTTTCCTAGCCCCTTCCTCAGTGGTAGCCCGCAAAGGGAAAAGAACACCTTTTTATACCCAAAATCCTTCATGATTCGACAGATTACAAAATCTGGAATGGATTTGGCGATTTGTATCAGCCAGTTGCATATTAAATCCGGTATGGAATAGAAGATGGATGTGTATATTAGATATATGCCAGTTTTTCAAATGTAACTATTATGAAGAATCATAAATGGTGTCTCATAGGATTATACATACACATACATATTAATTCATAAACCATCTATGAAATTTTCCGAAAACGCAGATGCGATTTCTTCAACCTTTGTGCGTTTTTCATGCGTTTTTTGCGTTTTTTCAAGATTTTGCATCTATAGCCCATAAGTATATGTAAGGTGCCACTTTTCAAAGAAAACATTCTCCCGAAAATGTTTAACAGTGTCTTATATATCAGTATGTGGATATTAGTCACTATCTGTGACCCAGCAATACAATTTTCCAAAAAACGCAACTGCGTTTTTTTGATAATCCATGCGGTTTTCGTGCGTTTTTTTGTAAATTTGCTGGATTTCTTCTCCATATTCATTCCACATATAGATATATAATGCATATGATAATTTAAAACGTATAATAGACAATAAATCTTAAAATACTTTCTATATATCAGAGATTGCATAAAATTAATGAAACCATTGAGTATAAGTTCATGCAGTATATTAAAAATGATTTCTACAACAATAATATATCCTAATATCTGTATAACAGTAAAATAGAACCCATTGCGAATATATAATAAATAGTTAAAACCCTGAGTTTAAACAAGGAGTGAGTAGTCTATTTGACGCGGACCCCAAATTGTATTCTAATGTTCTATCTTCATTTCACTGATTGATTGTCAGTAAGTATTTATTCGATAAGTCATCTAAATATTCATCTAATGTTCAGTCAGAAACATCTTCCAACTAGAACATTAGATGAATATTTAGATGACTTATCGAATAAATACTTACTGACAATCAATCAGTGAAATGAAGATAGAACATTAGAATACAATTTGGGGTCCGCGTCAAATAGACTACTCACTCCTTGTTTAAACTCAGGGTTTTAACTATTTATTATATATTCGCAATGGGTTCTATTTTACTGTTATACAGATATTAGGATATATTATTGTTGTAGAAATCATTTTTAATATACTGCATGAACTTATACTCAATGGTTTCATTAATTTTATGCAATCTCTGATATATAGAAAGTATTTTAAGATTTATTGTCTATTATACGTTTTAAATTATCATATGCATTATATATCTATATGTGGAATGAATATGGAGAAGAAATCCAGCAAATTTACAAAAAAACGCACGAAAACCGCATGGATTATCAAAAAAACGCAGTTGCGTTTTTTGGAAAATTGTATTGCTGGGTCACAGATAGTGACTAATATCCACATACTGATATATAAGACACTGTTAAACATTTTCGGGAGAATGTTTTCTTTGAAAAGTGGCACCTTACATATACTTATGGGCTATAGATGCAAAATCTTGAAAAAACGCAAAAAACGCATGAAAAACGCACAAAGGTTGAAGAAATCGCATCTGCGTTTTCGGAAAATTTCATAGATGGTTTATGAATTAATATGTATGTGTATGTATAATCCTATGAGACACCATTTATGATTCTTCATAATAGTTACATTTGAAAAACTGGCATATATCTAATATACACATCCATCTTCTATTCCATACCGGATTTAATATGCAACTGGCTGATACAAATCGCCAAATCCATTCCAGATTTTGTAATCTGTCGAATCATGAAGGATTTTGGGTATAAAAAGGTGTTCTTTTCCCTTTGCGGGCTACCACTGAGGAAGGGGCTAGGAAAAGACCCCGAAACGCGTCTGGTTTCAAAAGACCCGCACATCAGCTGATGGACGTCCCGATGCCGATAATTTGAATCAATTCCTTTCACCCTGAGGAACTTTATGGCATAAAGCGAACATTCAGTCCCATGAAGTAGAGCTACAACTTCAATTTCTTTCACAAAGAATCTCTACACGGAGGGCTATATCGCTCACACTACTCCTGCTGTACTGCAAGTAACAGACACCGCTGAAATTCAACTCCATTAGCCACGTGGGACGCCACCGTGTGCGATAATCAGACGGCTGTCTGCAAGAGTAAGTGTTTCCTTTAAATTGCCACACAGGGGATATTGACTAATTATCGCAAGCACATAATTTATTCCAGTCTGGACATTTATACGAATATATATTCGAAAATACATCCGAAAATATTATCATATCTTCTCTGACTGTCGAATATCTGCAAATCATCATCTTTTTTCTGCATATCCAGGACATACTTCATCAAAGCCAGATATATTATGCTTTTGTAAACCATTTTACTTATTATGCCCTGAATCTGTTTAACCCTTTTATTATACTCATAGTGTATTTTTATTGAATATTTTATTTTTATTATAGTCTTATTGTAATTTAGTTAATTTTGTTGATTTTTAGATCTATATATTGGTGTAATAAACTCAAACAATCTTTGAATAGTTTCTGTGTGGTCCATTGGGAGAGTGCTCAGCCTTTCTATATATTACTTTTCTCGTCCTGGCCTTCGAATTCGGAGCTTTCCTTGCGCCACCTTTCGGCCAAGCTGGTCTCCCTGCTGTGCTTAGTGTCGTGCAGACGGGTTTCCGACGTCCAGGCTCTAGACATTTCGGCTCGGTCTTTTACGCCCAAGGGGGTGTCCTTTTTGATTTCTAGGCGCACGAAATCCTCTTCTCATTCTATCTCTTACCCGGCGTTTGCGGCCAGGCCTGACTTATGTCCGGTCGTTTGCCTTCGCGAATATGAGGTTAGAACTCGAGCTCACCGCTCTCCTGCCTGTCCGAATCTTTTTCTGGCATGTCGCACGCCCTTTGCCCCGGTTTCTTCCACCACTTTGGCTCGTTGGGTCAAATGGGTGCTTGCGCTTGCGGGGGTGGACACCTCCACTTTCTCGGCTCATTCCACGCGCAGCGCTTCGGCCACCGCTATGTTGACCTCTGGGGCTAGGTTGCAGGATATCCTTAGGGCGGCTGATTGGTCGCGGGAATCTACTTTCCGGGACTTCTATTTCCGCCCGTCTCCTCATGCGTTTCCTGCGGTGGTCATGCAGCTTTGAACTTGCAATACGAAGCCTCTGTGTCTGTTCTAAAATTGTGGGATTTTACTAGTTATACGACGTAAAGTCTTGATTTTAGTAAGACACGGAGGCGAGTATTGCCCTCCCTATATGTTCTGCTCCCACCCTGGTTGGGTCTTGGGTATGGTAAGTACTTCTCTGCATGAGATATATGATTATTGTGGTCATTGTCTGTATACCGATTGCATGCCTGGTGTTTTTTCCTTCCATAGTAGGACGATGATGTTGTTTTGTTTTACCGGTTGCATGCCTCAGAAATTCCTTCCTTGGTGGGATGGTGTTGAGTCACCGTGTTTCGTGTCTTTTGCCTTAGGTTGATTCACCCGGAAGTTGCAGTTCCAGAAGTACCTCCAGGATTCGCAGCTCCAGTTGTTCCGTTTGGTTTCGCTGTCTGGCAGTTGGTTTCTTTGTTGACAAGATGTTCCAGGACTGTTCGTGTTCCGGTTGATGCGGTCCAGTGGCTGACACGATGAGTGGACTTACGAGGTTCCAGGTTGTTGGTTCTTCCTGTTCGTTAAGAGGAGTTACAAGAAAGAGGAGGACTGTGGGTTAGAGCTGACTCTTATACCGGCTAGTCCGGGGGAGTGGCTGGTTGCCTAGGTTACAGGGGCACTTTTTTCTCTTCCTGTGTTTTTGCTGCTATATTTTAGTAAAGAAAGAGAAAAGCAATACTCGCCTCCGTGTCTTACTAAAATCATGACTTTACGTCGTATAACTAGTAAAATCCCACAATTTTGCATAGACATATTCAGACCCGTTTCTATGACACTTAAAATTTAGCTCTGAGGACATTCCATTTGTTTATCACATTTGAGATGTTTCTACACCTTCTTTGGAGTCCACTTATGGTAAATTCAGTTGATTGGAAATGATTTGGAAAAACACACCCCTGTCTATATAAGGTCTCACAGCTGACAATGCATATCGGAGCAAAAACTAAGTAATGGGGAGGAAAAAACTGCCTGTAGAGTTAAGAGAGAAGATAGTGTGGAGTCAGAGATCTGGAGAAGGGTACAACAAAAAATTTCTGCTGCACTGATAGTTCCCAAGATCACAGTGGGCTCCATAATTCTTAGTTAGCCTAGAGTTGGCCATCCTACCAAACTAAGTAATCAGGGAAGAAGTAAAAGACACATAAAAGCCTGGAATTGGCAACAAAAAAAAAAGCACCTAAAGGACTCTCAGACTGTGAGGAACAAGATTTTCTGTTCTGATGAAACCAAGATTTACCTTTTTTGGCCTCAATTTGAAATGTCATGTCTGGAGGAAACCAGGCATTGCTCATCACATGGCCAATACCTAGAGTAATGTGTCATAGTGACAGCATCATACTATGTGGGTGTTTTCAGTGGCTGGGACAGGGAGATTGGTCAAGGTGCGCCGTAATCTTGCGCATGCGCCGTGGAAAGACCAGTCAGCGTATGTGCAATGTGTTCTGTGAGGCCGATGCCAGGACACCGCACAGGCGCTGACAGGTCTATCCACAGCGCATGCGCGAGATTAAGGTGCACCAGGCATATGAGGTCGGCGATGAGGAGTGGGGAGGTGCTGGGCTCAAGGAGAAGAGGTGCAGCTGGGCTCCAACGGACAGAGGGACAGCCCCTTGGGCTCCTTATTTAGGTAATTTGCATATTAATAAAAGCGATTTTATAGACAAATTACAAGACACAGGGCAGTAATACTAGTATATTGTAATATAAATCGTGAAGACTGATGTGGTCATGTTAACAGCTCAGTAAGTGATATCCTGGTGAGTGGTGACAGAATCCCTTTAATGCTCCCTAAGAGTGCCCCATTAGTAGAAGAGCCCTCCAGTATTAATAATACCCTCACAAAGCCCCAAGTACAAATACGGCCCCCTATTGTTCCCCCAGTGGTAATAAAGCTCTCTACATACCCCTCAGTAGCAATAAGATCCCCCATAGTACTCTTAGTAGCAACTTATGAGTCCCTCCTATAGAGCCCTCAGTAGTAATAAGAACGCCTATAATGTCCCCTGGATTTGCAGTGCCCCCTGTTGTTATATTCCCGCCTCCACCCTACAGTCACATGTAGATAACATCGCACCATCTCTCCTGCCCCCTTCAACATACAGTCCCATGTAAATAACACTATTTCCATCCCTCCACCATACAGTCCGATGTAAATAGCATCACGCCATCTCTGCAGCCCCCTCCAATATACAATCCCATGTAAATACCATCCCTCTCTATCTACAGCCCCCTCCAAAGGACAGTCCCATGTAAATAACATTACCTCCTCCGCAGCCACCTTCAACATACAGTCCCAAGTAAATAATATCACCCCCTCCCCAGATGACTCTAACATGCATTCCCATGTAAAGATCACCCCCTCAACATTCAGTTCCATGTAAATAACATCATTTCCCTCACCAGCCACCTTCACCGTCTTGAGTCGCACTCCTCGATTAGGTGTTCTTCGGAGGAAGGGGTAATGACATATCCCGAAATGCGTCTGGTAACGCCACACACCTGTCGAAATATCTCTAGTCGCATGGCCATGCAGACATTATCATAAAAGAATTTGAATAGATCGGGCCCTTATTCGACATACCAGAGACCTCATTTCTGGACGAAAGAGAAGTCCTGTAAGCGTGATCCCGCAAGAGTTTGCTAATACAGAACTTGAAGAACACCTAATCGAGGAGTGTGACGCAAGATGCCGGAGTTTCCCGCACTGCCCGCCCCTCGGTACCACCAGCGGAGACGACAGAACAATTCCTGAAGGAAGGAGGTAAGCGCCTGAATAGCCGAGATTACAATTAGCTATAACTTGACTAAATACGGTCAATATTGATACCACGAACTTTCGGACTGTGTCAAAGTATATTCGAAAGTAATAACACCACGTGCATTAATTGTGACTGTTTCTTCTCGATATAAGACCAACCTCCTTAGCCCTATAAGGAAACAAAGAGCAGGAACAACACTAACAGCAATTGCGATTATTTTGGTCGATAATTTTGTCGATTATATTGTCGATATAACACTAACCCTTCAAGCTCCATAAGAAACATAAAGCATTATATGCACTTTATGCGAGAAGGAGAGAAGAAAGTAAGGCGGCACTGCCTCCACTAATATCGCCGGGTAGGCGGGTAGCATGCAGTATTGAAAATCCAATAGGTGGTGCTCAGCAACAAAAAGTGAACATCAAGTAGGAATCAGTCTTTTAAATAAGGAGAAAATAATAGCGTTGCGGCACTCACCAGGATAAAAATCAGTAACCTTTATTGTGACTTCCTTGGAAGAGGATACATGAGCGGCATGAGGAAGCGCGACCCCACGCGCGAAACGGCCGTCGCCGCCCGCAACAGTGTATCCGCCTCTGGACCCACATGTATCCTCTTCCAAGGAAGTCACAATAAAGGTTACTGATTTTTATCCTGGTGAGTGCCGCAACGCTATTATTTTCTCCTTATTTAAAAGACTGATTATATGCACTTATATGGTAAAAGAGATCTCCATTTGTACCACGGACTCTCACAGTGGCACCCAGCAGTTGTACCATTGTGGATATTGTGATTTCATTTTTATATAGATTTTTTGTGTCTGATAGCATTTTATTGAATAAATGTGTGTTTTATGTTAGAGTGCTCGCCCAACACATTTTCTATTCCAATTTTCTTCCTTTGAGAGGTAGGGTGCCCTCTCCACTGGGTTGGTAGCACCATACCATAGGTAATAGGGAGTGAGCCACCACTACAACTGACCTTCATTGTTCAAAAATAGTCAAAGTGAAAAAAATTGCCTAATTATAATGTCATTTATGCCACACGGTGAACAAAAAAAAAATCAAATGCAAAAATAAATGTTGAAATTGTTTTTTTCTATTCCCCCAGAAAAGGTTAATAATGGTTAATGAATATATTATGTATATACCAAAATGGTGCCACTGAGAAATAGAAGACATCCCACAAAATAGAGCCCTCATAAAATGTGTGTGACGCAAAATTTCATGCCGTTCTTAGCCACAGTAGGAGCTAAAATAGACTTGGTCCTTACGTAATTAAAAGGGGCTTTCTAGAGTGTAAAATTTTTTATAATATGTAATTAAAAAATACATTCAACCTGAAAATCCCAATGTTGCTTCTGTGCCAACAGTCTGGCAGTCTTAGTTTATTTTCCACCAGAGGAGGTTGTGATAGTGAACACAAAAATAGCTCATGAGGGGCTTAAATGTATTTCTGGAATGTAATAATATTACAGGTTATAGATTTCTGGAGACGGGCCACTGACCGGTCATTCAGAGATTTATATTGATTGCCAGTTTCAAAATTGTTAGGAAATTATTTCAATGAGATGAGGAAAATTGGTGTATACTTCATGAGGGCTTTTTTTGCCTTCCCCATGATCAACTTTGCAGGATAATAGGCTGAACTGGATGGACAGGTGGCTTTTTTCAGCCTTACAAACTATGTACTAGGTTACTATTTGGTAGATTCTGTTTTTTCATTTTTTTCTCTTTTCATTGCTTATGTCTGTCAGTATAAAGGACCTTCATCTAGACCTATTAAGAGAACTGAAGAGTGGTAATTCTGTCACTCATTCCAGTCCTCTGCCTTGCTGCAGGTTGTAAATTGATATTAGTTTACTCTAGCCTACCATCCAGGAGTGCTAAACCTGGTGTAGAATGCAAAGAAACACAATATTTTGTATTTAATTTTTAATTGCACAGTCCTGCCAAAATTTATTAAAACCAACCAGACATTAAAAATGTATTTCCCATGAGCATAGAATAAAAAAAAACCTCCTTTCTGAAGAAAGTGTCCCTTTTCTTTAAACAACTTGAAGTACCAAACAAAAAATATGAGGTTCTTAAGAAACAAAATGGCTGCTACAGGACACAATTGTGTCTACACAGATACAGAATTGAATAGTCTTTTTATTGTATTGCTCTCTTGTAGGTGAATATAGATAGCAGGGATCAACCTCAAGATCTGGCATGTCAACAGGCACCTCCGAACAAAAAGTACAAATCTTGAAGCCAGAAAAGAAAACAGATATTGGACTTGTTGCAATATTTTAACCATTACCCATCAAAAACTACAAGACTGCATAAAGTATAATTACATTTTATTAGCATCATTCATGGTCATGGTAATTCACGTGCATTTCGGAGAACCTTCGTCGGGGCTGGCGCCATCCCGGGGGAGACACATAATGGGTAATTGACTCTTTGCACTATATGTATTTGGTGAATTTTGTATTATGCACATGCACTTTATTATTGTTTATTTGTGAAGATAGACTTAGTCACCATGTGTGTCTCCTTTTGTGGATGTCGCCTTGTTAAAGGGGATATTAATTATTGATATTTCTGCAAATCTCAATAATTAATATTCATAAATAGGAGGAACCGTCTAGTGATGACTCCGCCTATTTATGCCTTCATCATAATATATAAATAGGTTAACTATGTTAACTACCTCTGTTACCTATACACTACACTGAACTACACTACGTGCGACTTACTATCACTATACTACGGCGGCGACTACTAAAAACACCATACACTGTATTATGAACAATAAAGAATATTTATTACACAATACAATTATACAAGTCTAACAATATGCTATATCTATATATATTCATAGATCAATGGATATGAATATATATACATATAGAAGTACACACCGCAGTATAGAAACGGTACTACAATAAACACAATACAAACCTAACTACACTACACAGCACAATCCCAAATTCCACCCCACACACTAGCTATACTTACAATAATGCACTTACATACATACAATTATCGGTTATACACCCGCCTGGCTACTCACTGTCCCTACGGGGGCACAAGTGGGTTAATCACACAATTGTGGCCCTGCAGGGGTTAATACCTGCAGGCCAAGGAACACAGGGTTTTGGGTAAGGCGGGGCAAGGGTTACTCAGGAAAGGGTGTTTATGCTCTGCAGGGACTTGCAGGGCAGAAGCTGGGCCTCATGTTGTGAAGGGGTTAATGGTCAGGACTCTGCAGGGACAAAGCAATGCAGAGGAGTAATGCTCTGCAGGGATTTATTCACACACTATATGTATTTGCTTATAACTATATATATCTATATCAATGGAATAGATATATATATTTATAGCAGCACACAACAATATAAGTACACACACTATACTACACTAACACAGTCCCAAGTCCTCCCCAACTTCTAACTACAATTGAAATAATACACATGCATACACTTTTCCAGCAGCCCACCCAATCCTGGCAATAATAACCAGGGGTATTACGGAACAGGGGATATGAGGGATCTACAATCCTGGGGGAACACAGGGGATATTAGGATTATAGGGGGAACTCAGGGCAGGAGAGGTGGGGGTAACCAAGGGTTATAAGGGGGTGTCTGGGCTGCTTCCAGGGTACATGAGTTCAGCAGCCAGGGGTGGGGATAGTTGGTACTCAGCCATTTCCAGGAGCATGTGGCCGCATGTGGCCTCTCTTCCTTCAGCGAGCTGTTCCCTCATTGTAGTCCAGATTCCAAGAGACCCTTGTTCCTGGTTTCAGGCTCCTATATCAGCCTCAAACACCCCACCCTCCTCAGGGATGTGACATCATAGTGTGACTGTGACGTATGCCTGCCAGTTGGCCCCCTGAGGCTAGCAGCACCACACGCCCAGCCATGTCACAAACATAAGGAGGGGCAGAACATAGTAACTAGGCTGATAAACTAAACAAAAGGCCTTTGAAGTCACCAGTCACCTGGAGACATATCCACCCCCCTGCAGGAACTGGCTGAACGCTGTGCCTATGGGGGGAATATTAAGTATATATATATATATATATATATATATATATATATATATATATATATATATATATATATATATATATATATGCTCATTATAAACCTGGGGCATACATGGGCAGTTATAGGCCCATATATATATATATATATATATATATATATCTGGGGGAGAGCCATGGCAGATACACACATATAGATGTTTGGGGCACATCTACCTGCATGTACATATACACAATATAAAAGGGCCAATATTCATGCATATATGTAAGGGCATATATATACATATATATTTAAATCTAACACTTCCCTCAACAATCCCCCTGTTGTCGCAATACGACAATAAACTTTGGGGAAGTGTTGGGATATATTTGCCCCCTCAACCCCCCTCTTGGTAACAGTTCAGGAAGGACTGAAGTAATATGGCCCTTAGGTACCTAGTCATCACCCATAGCGCACTAACACCTCCGACCTGCCCTTCAACGTAACCAGGCGTCTCCATCCACAGAATACACCATCTTCTTCTCTGGAACTTTCTTGGTCTGTGGTCTGTCAGTGTCAATCTTCAGTTATCAGCCTCTCCCAATGACTCTGGAATGGCTTCACCCTCACAGTCTATAGGTCGATCCACGTAGCAACCGTGGACTGGCCTCCTTTCGTTTTCGCTGTCAGTGTCGATCTTTAGGTACCCGCCGCCGTCCCCATCTTAGTCTTTCTTTAGTCAGACTCTGGGATAGCTTCACCCTCACGATCTCCAGGTAGTACGGTCAACCGTGGAACGACTTCCTGTTAGTAACGGCACGACTTTTCTTCTGACACTGCTTCTTCCATCTTGATAGAAGAATCAGTTGTTGGGGAGGTTCTCCCATGGACGGATACGTAGGTCTTTACAAGGCAGGTCAGAATTTTTGGTAAGAAGTGATGTCATGGTACCTAAATTCTAACTGCGGGAAAGAACACCGCACTCACTGACATTCAGTCCAACCCTTACAAACGTCACCGTTCTTGGGGTTAAAGTGGCAAATTAACTTGGTAAAGGAGGGGGGGGGTCTGTCCCTAGGGAATCTACTCTTCCCCATTCACACAAAACAGGTCACATCCCTCCCAACACCACCAAATTCCATTAAATGTGTGTACCCATAGAGACTCATGCAACCTGGCCTATCTCTCTACACCTCCAAAGACACAGGTAGGTCACAGACCCCCGTGTCAATGGGAAACTACTATAGGATGCAAATGTGTACAGCCAAATTATAACTCACCGCAGTGCGTTGGGCGAGTTTCCCTGGGCATAGGCTGTCACACATTTGTACCTAGAGTGTCTATGGGTACACAATCGACCAACATACAAAATCAATATATGTACATATTGCTATGGGGTTTCAGGATAGCACAAGTTATACGTCCTGAACCCTCATAGGAAATAACGTGTGTCCATAAGGTATTTGGCTACTGAACAATGTTTGAGTTATGTCCTGAGCCTCCTCCTCCGGTTAGTTTGGTAAAGTTCTGTCTGGTTCTGGTGTGTTTGGTCAATAAGTCCCTTGACCCTCCAATACGCAGTCTAATGTAGATGATGATGACCAGAACCAGAAGAAGTTCCACTGGGTGAAACAAGAGATCGTAGCTGAATATGCTCTTCCACCCGAACATCTCCAAGTCTTCCTCCAGAGCCTTAGATAATGCTCCCGCTGGATTGTGGCACAGTCCTCCATCTCTAGAACACCTCTGAACAAAGATCGCTTGGTTGCCAAAATCCAGTGGGATCCTCTGGAGCCTCACAAGAGTGTCAGGGGGATAGCTGGTCTCTTCTGTGGCGTCATCTGTGTTTTTCCTCTGTTCCATATAAACACACCTATGGCAGAAGAAAATACCAGGCGCTCCTGGGAGATTTCTCCCCTCACGGTGCAATTAAATGTCAAAATCCCAGCACCAATACCTTTGACCCATGGGTAGAGAAAGGTATTCGGCTGCCCTTTATCTCACAGGACTCCTCGTTATCCTAACACTGGTGTCTGAACACCCTACCTTCAGAGGATTGCGTCCTCTGCTACACATCCCTCTGCACCAACAGATAAGGATGGCCACCCTACTAGGTTAGGATAACTGGAGTTCTGTGGACAAAGCACCATCTTGTTATAGATGGCACCGCATCCCCGTCCACTCATGTGTACCCAGGCTGATTTCCCCCTGTGATCCCGTCCTGTGGAGGCCCGCAGAGCCAATGGCATAGTCATGCCCTGGCTCCCCAGGACCCCACAACACAAGAACACAGTCCACACTCTGCTGCCAAACACTCCGTGTCCAATCCCTATCAGAGCTGTGCTACCTGCTCGGACTAGAATTAAGTGCGCAGCACAACATTACACAAATGTTGTCTGTCCGCCCCAGTCCCCAGCGCAACACAGCCCTACCGAAAACCTTGAGCACAACAGTGTTATCTGTATCGATCTGAGACCCTGGTTGCCCAAAATAATATCACATCATCCTTTGTGTGCTGCATGAAGAAGGTCCTTATGCCTTCTCCCGACCAGCAGGATTTCCCGTGTGATATTATCTGCTCGCGAACCTATACGTTCTCGATCCACAGTATAACACTGTTCCACTCTAAGGGGACACAGAATGAAACAAAAACAGCAGTGACCGGACTTACAGCAAGGAATGTAAACTACAAAAATCAGCATGGTGAACACACTCGCAGACAAGGACTACCACCATCAACATCAAGAAGAACATACAAACAGATAACAAAAACACACAACATGGACATACACAGGGAACACACTGTGTAACAAATAGTACAGGGGTGTCAAATGTTGCCTAGTCTAGCTTGGCCATTCTGACCCCTCAGCGCATGATGAGGCATGTGTCGCTGAGAGGTAACGCCTTTATGGCCAAGCTGACTAGACCCCACTGCACAATTTGTTACCTGGCTAATACTACTGTTGGACACATTGCAATTACTTGCACAAGGGCAATTCCTTGCAATGTGTCCTTTGTTCCCACACCTGAAACACGTGACTTGGTTTCCTGTCCTGTGTGTTATGTTCCTATCTGCGTTGCAGTGTCTCGCTATGTGACCTAGGCCACCACATGCAAAACATCTGATGTTTGCTCTGCATGGCCCAGGTCTGTCTACACTGCAGCCGTGCTCCCTTCTCCTGAATTGTTCCATTCTCAGGGACGCACTCTTCACAACAGTTCTTTTTCCCAAAGTCAGGGAAAAATCTCTGTTAGTCTGGACTGGCTTGGTCTGATGATTTGACCGGTCACAGACTACTCTCCCCCCTTTTTGCCCTGCACAGGGCAAAGTTTTGGGAGATTCCGCCCCTGACTTTACGGAAAAAGAAAGGGCCGGCACCAAATTGGTGATAACCTGTTGCATGCCAGACATTAGCTGGGACCTTACAGCAACCTCAGCCTTCAATTTGGTTACCGTCACGTCAGTAGAGGCAGTCCGCTCCTTGAAGGCCTTGACCTCAGTATAAGGCCTCATGCACACGACAGTATTGCTTTTTCAGTGTTTTGCGGTCCGTTTTTTACGGATCCGTTGTTCCGTTTTTTGTTTCCGTTGTGTTTCCGTTTCCTTTCCGTTTTTCCGTTCCGTTTTTCCGTATGCCATATACAGTATACAGTAAGTACATAGAAAAAATTGGGCTGGGCATAATATTTTCAATAGATGGTTCAGGAAAAAACGGAACGGAAACGGAAGACATACGGATGCATTTCCGTATGTGTTCCGTTTTTTTTGCGGACCCATTGACTTGAATGGAGCCAAGCACCGTGATTTGCGGACAAGTATAGGACATGTTCTATCTTTTCACGGCACGGAAATACTGAAATACTGAAACGGAATGCACACTGAGACACTTCAGTATTTTTTGCTGAACCATTGAAATGAATGGTTCAGTATATGTTCCGTATACTGAGCTAAAAAAACGTCCAGTATACTGAACGCAAAATACTGTCGTGTGCATGAGCCCTAAGACTGAGTCAACTTAGCCTCAATTTCCTCCTTCTGCCTCTGCAGCTCTACTAACTGTGACTCTATCCTAGCCACCTGCGCATCTCGGTCAACAGTAGACTGCACATTCTCTGCCAGCTGTGCCCGCAATGCCGAAACCTGGTCCGAATTATTAGCACAGCATTGGCAGTGAATGTTCGGAGGAATTGTCTCCGTTGACCGAGACACCAGCGCAACTTCCATTGGCTTGCAGATGCTAACCTCAAATGTTTGCACAAGTTTGGCTAGCATCCGAAGCCGTTTGGTGGCCTTGTTCAACACCGTCCGTTTGTTAACACAAAGCTTGTCGTAACTACAAGCCTGTGTTAACAAATCGGACCACAGCATTTCTGCTGACTTGTGAGTGGTGGAGAGGATGGGGTTAAATGTGCTGTGTTTAGCTAGCTGGTGTAGTGTGGAGAAGTCCATACTTACGTCTTGATGAGAGGCCATATTCCTTGGTGCTGTCCTTTGTTGTCCCTTGTGTGCTGCGTGGAAGAGGTCCTTTAACGCCTTCTCCCCTCCAGCCGGACTTCTCTGTTCAGCTCCGACGGTGATGGTCCTCTCTTCAGTCACGCATGTGACGACTTATCTCCAGTGTTAAGTGGGCGTGCAAGGCAATCAGAAAATTGTTAATACACAAAAATCACAAAAGATTTTAGGTTCTCTGCTGTAGAAATTGCCTTGTGTCTAGTTCTAATTGAGAAATCCGCTTTACCTGTCCGAACTATCAGGCTATGGACGCTCAGAATCCACTGACCGCGTCCCTCCCACCTGACTAGTTCACAGCATAAACTATTTCTCTCACCAAAACCAAACACAGATACAAATTCCTAGCAGTGGGCCTGACTCGCCAATGTTAAAGGGGATATTAATTATTGATATTTCTGCAAATCTCAATAATTAATATTCATAAATAGGAGGAACCGTCTAGTGATGACTCCGCCTATTTATGCCTTCATCATAATATATAAATAGGTTAACTATGTTAACTACCTCTGTTACCTATACACTACACTGAACTACACTACGTGCGACTTACTATCACTATACTACGGCGGCGACTACTAAAAACACCATACACTGTATTATGAACAATAAAGAATATTTATTACACAATCCCAAATTCCACCCCACACACTAGCTATACTTACAATAATGCACTTACATACATACAATTATCGGTTATACACCCGCCTGGCTACTCACTGTCCCTACGGGGGCACAAGTGGGTTAATCACACAATTGTGGCCCTGCAGGGGTTAATACCTGCAGGCCAAGGAACACAGGGTTTTGGGTAAGGCGGGGCAAGGGTTACTCAGGAAAGGGTGTTTATGCTCTGCAGGGACTTGCAGGGCAGAAGCTGGGCCTCATGTTGTGAAGGGGTTAATGGTCAGGACTCTGCAGGGACAAAGCAATGCAGAGGAGTAATGCTCTGCAGGGATTTATTCACACACTATATGTATTTGCTTATAACTATATATATCTATATCAATGGAATAGATATATATATTTATAGCAGCACACAACAATATAAGTACACACACTATACTACACTAACACAGTCCCAAGTCCTCCCCAACTTCTAACTACAATTGAAATAATACACATGCATACACTTTTCCAGCAGCCCACCCAATCCTGGCAATAATAACCAGGGGTATTACGGAACAGGGGATATGAGGGATCTACAATCCTGGGGGAACACAGGGGATATTAGGATTATAGGGGGAACTCAGGGCAGGAGAGGTGGGGGTAACCAAGGGTTATAAGGGGGTGTCTGGGCTGCTTCCAGGGTACATGAGTTCAGCAGCCAGGGGTGGGGATAGTTGGTACTCAGCCATTTCCAGGAGCATGTGGCCGCATGTGGCCTCTCTTCCTTCAGCGAGCTGTTCCCTCATTGTAGTCCAGATTCCAAGAGACCCTTGTTCCTGGTTTCAGGCTCCTATATCAGCCTCAAACACCCCACCCTCCTCAGGGATGTGACATCATAGTGTGACTGTGACGTATGCCTGCCAGTTGGCCCCCTGAGGCTAGCAGCACCACACGCCCAGCCATGTCACAAACATAAGGAGGGGCAGAACATAGTAACTAGGCTGATAAACTAAACAAAAGGCCTTTGAAGTCACCAGTCACCTGGAGACATATCCACCCCCCTGCAGGAACTGGCTGAACGCTGTGCCTATGGGGGGAATATTAAGTATATATATATATATATATATATACATATATATATATATATATATATATATATATATGCTCATTATAAACCTGGGGCATACATGGGCAGTTATAGGCCCATATATATATATATATATATATATATATATATATCTGGGGGAGAGCCATGGCAGATACACACATATAGATGTTTGGGGCACATCTACCTGCATGTACATATACACAATATAAAAGGGCCAATATTCATGCATATATGTAAGGGCATATATATACATATATATTTAAATCTAACACTTCCCTCAACACGCCTTTTCGCAGCACTTGTTTTTATGTATGGATTATTGACCATGAATTATGCTAAATGTATTTATACTTTATGAGGTCTGGTAGTTTTTGATGGGTATTGGTTATGTGTTTTACCATAGGCATATGTGTACTATCTACTATATGGTATTGATATGTATGAGCGTTTTCTCCCTTTTCATAAGTATTGGCTCACACAATTTTTTGGGTAATATTTTAACCATGTTGGAATAAAAGTCAGAGTGCCAGATTTAGCAATACACTTACATCTTACTCCACTTTTACATATGTCCAAAGTCACTTTTGGCTGAGTCAGATTTATTAATGGTCCTTTAATACTGTGATAAAGGTGGTTTGACGGTAGAAGTTTATCCTTTAGTAAGCGGCTTTACAAAAGTCGCACGTCTTTACGCATAAGATAAGCATGGTCCTCACTGGAGTGAAATTGCGCAATTATTTGCGACTTTTTAAATTGTCGCAATAGTAAATCTGTCTAGAGATTCATTTACATAAGAAAACACACCCACTTTCGGAAAACTGTCAAGCATAGCGCAGAGCCAATAAAAGTCGCAAATGTTTGCGCAGTTTTAGCGATTTGCGCAAAAATTTGCGACTTTTTCACTCCATTATTTTGACTTGAGCTAATGATAAACCTGCCCAGAGTGCTGGATCAACTTTCCACTGCGCATTCTGAAGTGGCTAGAATAGACAGATTCCTGTGCACCCGAATGGAGGTGAGCTGACAAATTTCTTGTGTTTTCAATATAGTGCTCATTTTTGTTCATGCTCCTTCCACTGCCTAATGCAACATTGATATCCCATACCATGGATATATTGTTGCTGAAAAATGTGGATGATTGCTTAGCTCAAATGAATCGATTGGGGGGACATTTTTGTGGATTCTGCAGAAAACTCTGTGCCTAATTATGACTTTAAGAACAAATGTGGGCCTTGGAGAAACTCTTATGTAAAGAGACAAAAAGCTGATAGGATCATCAAAAATTACAATATCTTGTAACACTGTGAAAAGTAAAGTTCTGGAGGGAGTGTATATATATCACCTACATTCCTCAGCTTGGTGGGACAAAAGAATCCAGAAAGCTGTATTTTTTCAGACTTTGTTTATGGGCTGGATATTTTTGAAATGGTAGGTTTGGTAGAGGGACCTACCATTCCACCCCCCTCACTTTAGTACGACATGTTCACCTGCCTGAGATGAACCCAGGTGTAGCTGCTGGGCTTATTACTGTGGTGATAAAGACCAGGCTGAGAGCCTCAGTCACGGTCAGAGCCTGGAAGCTGCCAGTTGTCTCTGCTGTGTAAAGCCTGATCTACAAAGTTACTGAGAGCATAGGGGAAGAAACCTGATGTATAGTTAGCGCTCAGACTGGCAGGTGTTTTGTTTATGTTTTAGTTCTTGTACCTTAGATCCACGCAATTCAATGTTAACCCTTAGGATATCGGAGGTTTATTCATCTTTGTGTTTTTATTTTTCTTCCCTATCTTCCTTACTTTTTAATTTTTCCGTTAACATAGCTGTATGAGGGCTTATTTTTTGAAGGTCAAGTTGTACTTTCCAATGCCATTTAATATGGCATACAATGTAATGGGAAGCAGGGAAAAAAAATCCAAATGTGGTAGAATTGGGAAAAAAAACGTCTTCACCGTTTTACGGGTTTTGTTCCCACAGCGTTCCTTTTGCAGCAAAACTGACCTGTGCCCTTCATTCTCTGGTTCAGTGTGATTACAAAGATACCACATATGTATAGGTTTTTATGTCTAAATAATGTAAAAATAAATTTAAATGTTGAGATTTCTTTTTTTTTACATTACCATACTCTGATCCCCATTACTTTTTTTTATATCTACTAAGATGTGTGGGGGGTTAATTCTTTTGCGGGACAATCAGTAGTTTTTATTGATACCATTTTGGAGAGTGTATGATTACATTTTATAACTTTTTTTAGGTAAGAGAAGCAATGAAAAAATAGCAAATTGGTCATTTTGACCCTTTTTCCCGTTATGTCATTCACTGTATTGGGAAAATAGTGTTATATTTTAATAGTATTGGCAAATACAATTTTTTTTTAATTCTGAACAATCATGGATTTTTTAGATCCATTAATTGCACAGAATTGCTAATTTCTTATGTTGGCCTGGCAAAATAACAATTGCAGCTTAAGAAAAGAAAAATCCCAAACACAGTGTATAAACAAGAATTTGTTGAGAAATGGAATTAAATATTAAAGGGGTTGTCCAGGTTCAGAGCTGAACCCGGACATAGCTAGAATTTCACCCAGGCAGCCTCCCTGGTATGAGCATCGGAGCATTTCATGTGCAGGACAAAGGCCTTTGATTGAGATCCGGTGATGTATTAAGCTCTTCATAGGGACTGCTAGCTGGAGGCTTCTGCCCAGAAGTGAGCGTGGTGACGTCATCGACACTAATGGGCCGGCTTTAGCACTGCCATAGCCTGTAAACAGGCTAGGGCAGCGCTATACCCCGCCCATCAAAGCCAGTGAAATGATCGAATACACTGCTAGGCAGGAGCCTCCGCCAAGCAGTGTAAAAACATAAACAAAGAAGCACTTGCCCTGTGCAATCCAGCTTGAAATGCTCCAATGCTCATGTCACAGGGCTTACTTGGGTGAAAATAATGGTTATGTCCAGGTTCAGCTCTGAACCCGGACAACCCCTTTAACTGAGGCTGATTTTATCACAGGAAAGTGTGGTGTTTAAGGATTTTGAGATTTAATTGAAAAAGAACATTGCTAAATTAGAAGCTTTTATTACAGTCACAAAAAAAAATGAAATATCAGCAAGAATTTTCTAATTACCATGAAAACGCTGTGTTTGAATGGGGTAGTTGGGAAAGAAACCTGCATAAATTGATATTAAGGAAACCACATAAGAGAAACAAATCACATTACGTATGATGGAATGTCATTTTCAGCTCTAGGGTGAAAGCACAAATTCTCATAACGTATTGGATGGTACCACTCATGGTTAAAATAATAAAAACCAAAAAATAACTTATTATAATTGTACCAAAATAAATCACGTCGTTCTTCAAACAGCAAGGCAGAAGAGTGGGGCGCAAGCGTAGAAAACGTTATTCTCAACGCAACCCCAATGCTGGCAAGAAACAGAACAATAAATGTGATCAGTCTTTCCTCATATTATCGACCAGAATCAAATTACCATCTTATTCAGAAGTCTTAATTTAGCACCCAAAAATTATTTTGATCTATATCAGGCATGGCCAACCTACGGCTCTCCAGCTGTTGTAAAACTACAACTCCCACCATTCCCTGCTGGAGGCTGATAGCTGTAGGCAGACTGGGCATGCTGGGAGTTGTAGTTTTGCAACAGCTGGAGAGCCGCAGGTTGACCAGCCCTGATCTATATATGATACCATTAAAGATGTGAACAGGTTCACCAGGTTATTAACAGGAAAAAAAAAAAAAAACATTTCTTCTTGTCAGATCTGGAGGACAGAAATTGGATTTGAATTATGTAATTACTTCTACTGCTTCTGTTACTTAATTTCAGGATTACAGTCTGAATCAGAAGGATTCACTGAACCATCTGCTTGCCAACCGAAACCATACGTGAATAATCCTATATTTTATCCACTTCAAGCACGCTGCCAATCAATCCGCAAGTTTCAGGAGTGTGTCCAAAGAGATTTGATACAGCTGTATTGTAACAGTAATGTGAGAGAAAAATAGAACCTGTCTAAAAAATAAAGATAATCTATTATTGCCCTGAGAGAATTACAAGATCTTAAAGGGATTCTGTCACCAGGTTTGGGGTTATAGAGATACGGACATGCACGGCTTGATCACCACTAGCATGTCCGCAATATATCTGTCCTATAGGGCTGTGTGGTTTTAATTTCTTTAAAAAAGTATTTTATAGATATATAAATGAGCGTTGAATGTGTCCAAGGGGCTGTACTAACTTTACTTGTGCCCAGCCGAGCCCAGCACCGCCTATGTCCTCCGAATCTCCTCCTTTCATCAACTATAGATTGCCGTAATCTCGCGATGCACGAGCTTGCGCATGCTCAGTTCTTTCCCTGAGGCTGATGCCAGCACAGGGAAGGAACACTATACCGGCACTGTGCATGCGCGAGCTCGCGCATCGCGAGATTACGGCTATCTATCGTTGATTAAAGGAGGAGACATAGGCGGTGCTGGGCTCCTTCACAGGCGGGCGTGGCTGGGCACGGCTGGGCTCCAGGAAGGTTCGTACAGCCCCTTGGACACATTCAACACTCATTTACATATCTATAAAATCCTATTTTAAAGAAATTAAAAGCACACAGCCCTATAGGACAGATATATTGCGGACATGCTAGCGGCGATCTAGCCGTGCATGTCCGTATATCTATAGCCCCAAACCTGGTGACAGAATCCCTTTAAAGGTGAATTTACACTGCCTGATATTTGGGAAGATTACCGGGAACAAACATTCCTGTGAATGCTCATTCCTGACTGATTTCTGTCCGTTTAAATGTGCCGCTGATCACCGGATGAACAAGCAAAACGCTTGTTCATTAGGTGATACTGTCGTTCGTGCAGGTGCACTGATCATCATTTCTGGGCAGCAGATCACGCTGTCTAAACAGAGATCCGCTGCCCAGAAACAATGATTCTGCATGGGACCAGCAATCGCAATAGCGATCCCTCGTCCTCATACTGTGAATGTGAATGCAGCGATCTCCTTCACTGAACGAGCAACCAACTGCCCGTTCCTTCCCAAGAATCGGCTATTGGATCGGACCGCGTGTAAACCCGCCTTTACAGTGAGGGCTTCAGATAAAGTGCGTGTGTGTGTGGGAGGGGGGTTCTGTTATTAAGTACTGATTTAAATGTTAAACTCAATGAAGAAATTTTGGTCACCCATATATAAGGTTATCAAAAGATGCTCCTACTTAATATTTAGATCAGTTGCACACAATATTGAAATATTGAATGAGGGTCTAGCGTTAGATGTTACTATACATCATGAACACGATCACTTAGTTAGACCCACTCCAGTCATACCCAGTTTCCATTCACTATCTAAGATCCATATGGGCCAATTCCTGCCACCTATGAGAACTATTGTAGTGGGGATTAGTTCCTTAAATGAAGGTTTGGGCAAATGGGTGGCTAACCACCTTCAACCACTAGTTGTCAGTAATTTGGGCAGTAATTTAAAACACACTAGGTATGTCTTGAATTCAGGGCCGGTGCTACCATAAGGCAGACCAAGCGGCTGCCTTAGGGCGCACCCTGGGGGAGGGCGGAAAAATGTGACATGGAGGGGGAGAAATGTGACATGGAGGGGGAGAAATGTGATATGGAGGGCTGATGTGACATAGGGGGGTGATTTGACATGGAGGGGGAGAAATGTGACACGGGGGGCTGATGGCTGACATTGGGGCATGATGGCTTACATGGGGGGGGATGATGGATTGGGGCTGACGGCTAACATGGGGGGCTAATGGCTTACATGGCTTCATGATGGTTGACATGGGGGGCTGATGGATGTGGGCTGATGTCTGACATGGGGGTCTGATCTGAGGTCTGATTAACATTAGGGGTCTGATTGGAGCTGTAAGCTGAGGTCTGATTAACATTGGGGGTCTGATTACTGGTCTGACCTGAGGTGTAATGGAAAATATTTTTTTCTTATTATCCTCCTCTAAAACCTAGGTGCGTCTTAGAGGGCGAAAAATACGGTCCTCAAACCAGCGATTGTCTGAAGCAGAGAGAAGATACCAGGACGACACAGAGGAGAATCAAGCTGCTGCAGACGGGACCGGGCCAGGTGAGCTGCGAAGGGGGAGGGCGCCAAAATGTAGCTTCGCTTGTGTTGGCAAAAATCCTTGCACCGGCCCTGCTTGAATTCAAAGCATAGCGTCAAGTGAAGTAATGACTCGTGTTGGCTTGCTGCTGACATTGAGTCATTATATATGTGCATTCCTCATAGGCTTGCTATCGTAGAGGTATCCTTTCATTTATGTAGGTACTTTGGATATCTGGATCTGATTTGGTTACTCTAGATATCCACCTATTGTCGCACAACTATCCCATATGCAACAATTTGTTTTATAAGCAGCAGACTGGGCCATTGATGGGGGGTCAATTTTCTCCAGCTTTGGCCAATTTATTTCCTGGTTTGCAAAATGTTTTATTTTTACTGATGTTAATTGTTTTGTAGGCTGCTTGTCCTGCTATGTTCGCTACATGTTGGTCATTTGGATTAATGATGTGTAGGCCACCCATACCGGGATTTATTGATTATTTCAACAACAATCCGTTTGGTTTGTTTTTCATTTATAATTTTCACCACCAGTTGATATCTTTCTTGGATTTGAAGTTATCGGTTGTCATGGATCAGGTGACTGTTCATACTTCCAGTTATCACAAACCTATCAATGCTATCCTACATTCCAAATTATATCACCTGAGTCATGCAATCATTTATATCCCTGTAGGGAACTCTTGATAGCAAAAAGGCACTGTTCTACCAACATAACCTTGTCACGGATGGTGTTACAGAAAACTAGAAGACACAAATGAAGATCCGACTGACTTAATCCAAAACTAAGGAACATACTGCTCAGCCTATGCAAAAATCTCAATGGTAGAAAATTGTATACCCTTGTTCCTCGACTGTATGACACCTGAACACCCTATAATAATGAGGGGACACGACCACCGGCTCCCTACACTTAATACAGAGGGAGTCAGGGTCACCTAGGATCAAGCCCACAGGAAAACAGAAATAAAGAAACAGACTTATCTTGTGGATGCAGCAGTAACAGCTTCTAGCATCAGCACACTCCAGGAAGTTGTATAAACCGCAAGGTGAGGCAGTATGGGGAGGAGATATATAGGGAGGCAATCACTGCTAATAGATGACAGCTGGGAGAGGGAGGAGAGATGTCAAAACGAAAGCAAAACAAAAGAAGATCATGCAGGAGGTACTGAAGAGCGTCTATCAGAACTTCTCAAAGATCTGGTGGTGACAAACGTTTGGTAGGGAAAAGAAGAATATTTATAATAGTCTAGTAAAATGCGATTAGCCAGAGTAGAATTTAAATCAGGCTGACAATATAGTCGATACATGAAATAGAGAGGATTAATTATGTCTTTAAAACGAAACAACAAGGAACTAGTATTACTACTTTTGTCACAACTTATAGTATGCAATATTCAAGGATACTTCATATTATAAATAGATAGTTACCTATATTTACATAGGATCATACCATGGCTTGTATTTTACGAAAAGGATGCGCTTCCTCTTCCTGCAGAACCCACACTTTGAGGTATTTTCTTTCCCCCAGTTTAGTCAATAGTGTTGAGCGGCATGTCCCATATTCAAATTCGCGAAATTTCGCGAATATGCGAAATAATATTCGTAAAATATTCGCGAATATTCGAATTCGTTATTATTTCGCATATGCGATAATTCGAATTTTCGCATCGCATAATACATATTATGAGATGCAAAATTCGCATGTGCGCTAATGAAATCGCCTTACGAAGATTCGCAACTCAATTCAATCACTAATGTAAGAATGCAAAGCCCTTTGCCTCTGTTCTGGGACAAGTGCTGATATTCGCCTGTGCGCTAATAAAATCGCCTTACAAAGATTCGCGCCTCAATCACTTTCTAGGCAATGTGAGTAAGATCTGAGCTTTTGGACTTTTGTGAATCAATCGAGATACAGTGGGGGGTGATGACTGTAGTTGACAGAGTACAGATCAATGTAATCTGTAAGGTGGAAACTAAAATAAAAAATACGAATATTCGTAAATCGAATTTTACGAAGTTCGAAGTATTCGCGAATATGGTGCTATACTATATACATGCACAGGCCTTTGCCTCTCTGTTCTGGGGACAAGTGTAGATATTCGCATGTGCGCTAATAAAATCGCCTTACGAAGATTCGCAACTCAATTCAATCACTAATGTATGAATCATACATTAGTGATTGAATTGAGTTGCGAATCTTCGTAAGGCGATTTTATTAGCGCACATGCGAATATCTACACTTGTCCCCAGAACAGAGAGGCAAAGGCCTGTGCATGTGCATACATATAGTATAGCACCATATTCGCGAATACTTCGAACTTCGTAAAATTCGATTTACGAATATTCGTATTTTTTATTTTAGTTTCCACCTTACAGATTACATTGATTTGTACTCTGTCAACTACTGTCATCACCCCCCACTGTTTCTCGATTGATTCCCAAAAGTCCAAAAGCTCAGATCTTACTCACATTGCCTAGAAAGTGATTGAGGCGCGAATCTTTGTAAGGCGATTTTATTAGCGCACAGGCGAATATCTACACTTGTCCCCAGAACAGAGAGGCAAAGGCCTGTGCATTCATATAGTATAGCACCATATTCGCGAATACTTCGAACTTCGTAAAATTCGATTTACGAATATTCGTATTTTTTATTTTAGTTTCCACCTTACAGATTACATTGATCTGTACTCTGTCAACTACTGTCATCACCCCCCACTGTATCTCGATTGATTCCCAAAAGTCCAAAAGCTCAGATCTTACTCACATTGCCTAGAAAGTGATTGAGGCGCGAATCTTCGTAAGGCGATTTTATTAGCGCAAATGCGAATATCGGCACTTGTCCCAGAACAGAGGCAAAGGGCTTTGCATTCATACATTAGTGAATTGAGTTGCGAATCTTCGTAAGGCGATTTTATTAGCGCACATGCGAATATCTACACTTGTCCCCAGAACAGAGGCAAAGGCCTGTGCATGTGCATTCATATAGTATAGCACCATATTCGCGAATATTTCGAACTTCGTAAAATTCGATTTACGAATATTCGTATTTTTTATTTTAGTTTCCACCTTACAGATTACATTGATCTGTACTCTGTCAACTACTGTCATCACCCCCCACTGTATCTCGATTGATTCACAAAAGTCCAAAAGCTCAGATCTTACTCACATTGCCTAGAAAGTGATTGAGGCGCGAATCTTCGTAAGGCGATTTTATTAGCGCACATGCGAATATCGGCACTTGTCCCAGAACAGAGGCAAAGGGCTTTGCATTCATACAGTATGAAAAAAATTCGCTTTTCGAATATTCGCGCTCAACACTATTAGTCAATACAACTGTAACTAAGGAATGGAAATCTGCTCACTGGCTGCACCTGAAAGGTTTTTCTTTAAGTGTAGCAATTAGAGATGAGTGAATTATTGAAAAGTTCAATTCGGCTGATTCGCCGAATTTTACCCAAAAAACATAAGCATTTTTTTGGTAAGTAGCGGGTGCAATGTCTGGGAGCTGCGATAGAGCTGCTACCCATCATTGTACCTCTTAGATGCAGCGTTCATACATGATCGCAGCATTTGAGTGTAAAAACAGTGCAAAATTAACATTAAAATTTTAAAAAATCAAACTTACTGCCTCAATTTGCTTGCAACAGGCTGGCCTCCACCAACTTGCTTGAATATCTGGCGCAAAATCTCACGCGGCGGGAGCTGACGTCATCACGCCGGCCGGCCTGGTGACGTTATACATCACCATGCATGGGATTTCGGCTGAGATCTTCAATCAAGATGGCAGCTGGTGGCCCGTTGCGAGCAAATGGAGGCGGTAAGTTTTGTTTTCTACACTATTTCTGGTTAAATCGATTCGCTACCATGAAGCACAAGAAAATCGAGGCAAATTGAATTTCACTTCGTGGGATTCGATTCGCTCATCTCTAGTAGCAATCAATGGTGTGTATCGTGTATGCATGCTGATCAAATAAAACAAATACAGTTTACAACTGATAGCAAAGTACATAAGATAACAGACTATAAATTATAATACAAAAAATGTTGCATAATGTGTAATAAGAGAACATCTTAATGGTGCATTAAATACTAATGGGAGGAATCCTTAGAATGTATTTAAACATTTTAGGCAAACATATGCAAGAAATATTTCCCATCTTAGATTTTCAGGTATAGCGAGGGTTAAAATCCATTGACAAGGTGGTATTACAGAGACATTTGGAGCAACTTTCTATTGTGCATTCTCAAGAGGCTAGAGGGGCCAGATTCTTGTGCACCCTACTGGAGGTGAGATTACAAATTCCTTGTGTTTTCAAAATCAAAAGCTACCTTTCATTGATCTCTCAGGAAGAACACAGATAAAGGCATAGTGATTCCATACAGTCAATCAAGTGCCAGTGCCTCTCTAGAAGCATTTACCAGCATCAACAAATTGGTTGTTGACTTTCCAGATCTGCAAGTCATATCCTGTCATTCAGAACTTCTGCCAGTAATGACCCAGCAGAATGTCGTTATAGAGGACATTACAGAGAGGTACTGACCTGCATGGATGTGAATTTAACACTTGGACTAAGGCCTCATGCACACGACCGTTTTTTTTTAAGGTCCGCAAAAACTGGGTCCGTAGTTCCGTGATCCGTGACCGTTTTTTCGTCTGTGGGTCTTCCTTGATTTTTGGAGGATCCACGGACATGAAAAATGAAAAAAAAATCTAAGTCAAGTTTGCCATTGAAATGAAAGGAAAAAACGGACACGGATCACGGACGCGGATGACAATCTTGTGTGCATCCGTGTTTTTTCACGGACCCATTGACTTGAATGGGTCCATGAACCGTTGGCCATGAAAAAAATAGGACAGGTCCTATTTTTTTCACGGCCAGGAAAAACGGATCACGGATGCGGCTGCCAAACGGTGCATTTTCTGATTTTTCCACGGACCCATTGAAAGTCAATGGGTCCGCGAAAAAAAACGGAAAACGGCACAACGGCCACGGATGCACACAACGGTCGTGTGCATGAGGCCTAAGACAGAAACTGTCTATGCAGTCTTTCTTGATGTCCCTGTCTCTGAGTTTCGGCTCACTCCTCCTGCTCCCCTCTCCATAGTCTTGTATTGACATGTGTAGTATAATCACTTTCAGAGTTGGTTTGTCCTGGAAGTTTTCAAGAGTATTTTCAAAGAAGGAGGGGGGGTTAACAGCTGCTAACATAAGAACTAGACAATTCTTTCTGATAAGATATATTACATGGTTTCTTATGATGGCTTGTACTATTGGTTTATGCAAAGTTCTGTGAGAAGTTAGTCACCATTTAATTTGATCATACTGATTACATAGGTGAAATCTTTGGGTAGCTTTACTGCTGCTTGTTGTGACCTCATTGTGTACAAAAGGTAAATCACAAGATCATATAACAAAGGCTGATAACCTCGACGTAATGTGGTTGGGCATTTTAAGTTTACTCAAGCATTTAGAAAGTGACACTAAAAGATCCATGGGACAATCAAAGTGGTTGATCCCATACATTTTTGTGAAATCTTTTATTGCTATAATTTAACTTGGCCTTCCGACAGGAATGGTTAATTTGCAACCAGTTTACTCTCAATTGCCTGGGATACTGTGATAAGTACCTTAAAGGCTATGCACCTTGGTCTTTATTACAAATATGGAGCCCTTTTTTCTGTACAGGGCTGTGATGATCTAGTGAAGGTGTACATAGCTGTTAAGGCTTGCTTTAACTACAAATCCTATCTTCACAGATATTAAAAACCTGTATAGTGCAACACAGTGTACCTGATAAAAAGTTTTAAAAAAGTCAAAGTTTCTTAGTAGTCTATAACCACACAGGGTCCCATTAATATTATGCCGAATGCTAACTGTCAATATTGCGGTAAATAATAGTCCAAAAAGCAAACTGTTTGACACTCTTTTCAACCACTCTAATCTGGCCTGTAGGGATTTTAGGAGTCTGAAGGGATTTCTAGTAAATAAATTCTCCTACATACATATCTAAAGTCAGAACACTGGTAATTATTTGTAAGATCCAAACCTGCATGTTTCCTCCTTTGTCTAATACATAGGGGGCAGTAATTTTAATGCTCAAACTTGGATATCTTCTATAAGTATATTGTAAACTAGATAACCAACAGATATGCTTCTCCCATCAGTTTGCCTAGCTCAGTGTATTATAGCAGGCTTGTTCAGTGTAACTCAGTCTCTTCACTGTGGTCAAGACCACTAAATCCGAATAGCGGTGGCTCTCTTAGGGCTGTATTACATTAAAAGATTTAGCAGACAATTGTCAGGAAGGAAGCATTCCTTCCCAGCAATCACCTGCTCGTTAGTGGAGGAGACCACTGATATTACATGCAGCAATCTCCTCCACAGTTTTGGGAGGAGAGATTGCTAATGCCATCGCTCATCCCCAGGCTGATTCATTGTTTGCCGGCAGCAGATCATGATTAGACAGCACGATCTGCTGCTGGCAATGATTTTTAAGCACTTTTAGGGCTGCATTACACTGCCAGATCATCGCTAAGGAGTGATGCTAGATAGCAATGATCTGGCCGACTATCGACAGGTCTAATACAGCCGTTTTAGAGTACTTTAGATAAAATGGAGGAGGTTTTCTTAGTGTACCTGAGAGTTTTCTCTGCCTTTGGTTGTTTCCAACAGCCCTGCTTCTGATCCACCCCATTCTCCTCTCCATAGACTTCTATCTAATCTGAACCTTCAGGGGGTAGACCGCCTGTCTTTACTGAAGATTGATTAGAGCAGTAAATTAAGAGTTAAAGGGCTTGTGCAGTGATTTATATTGATGACCTATTCAAGTGAATGAGGTGAGTACTCGTCATTACACTGCACTTCCAACTCCTCTTCAAACAGCTGATCATCAGTGTGCCGGGTGTCGGACCCCCGCAGATCAGATATTGAAGATAGGTCATCAATATAATTTGCTGCACAACCTCTTTAAGCTGCATTTAGATGCTGTGAGGAGCAAGTGATAGTCGAGAAGGAAAGTTTCCTTCCTGACAGTATGCTGCTTGTTCAGTGGGGGTGAAGAGCTGCAGTTACATGCAGCAATCACCTCCATGGTATGAGGACGAGTGGTTGCTATTGTGCTCGCTCCACCTTATACAACCGCATTGTTTGTGGCAAGCAGAGTCCTGTTTAGACAACACAATCTGCTTCCCAGGAATGATGATGATTAACGTGTCCGCACCTCAGATCATGTCACCCAATGAACAAGCGTTTTTCTGATTTATCATAGGAATATTAGTTCCCAATAATTTTCCCAAACATCAGCCCATGTAACTCCAGCTTTTGTGGAAAGGAGGGGAAGCAGGAGAGGAGCTTGATAAGAAAATTAGGGAGCATCTTTCTCTGATAAGATATATTAAGTGTCTTATATTTGCCTGTACTATTTATTTATGGGGGGAAAAAAAATGCTTTTCTCTTCCATAAACTATTTATGTCGGGATCCCACTCACATAAAGTCTGCTGGTCTCTGTACAGTCTCTGTCAGATTTATCATTTAACGTACGCCACCGATCTATGATAAATCGGCCCCATGGTCTTTAATCCCTCTATTTAGCCTGCTGCTAAATGCTGGCAGCTGCATAGTGGGGGTCCAAAAATTAAAAAATAATCAAGTTTCTGTTACATACCCTCCCTAGCGGCTATTATTGGTGAAAGGAAAGTCATCCATGACAACTCAGAAGTAATTTATCCTGATATTCTTCTCTGGAGTATTTTTAGGAAGAATTAATTCTAAAAAATCGAATTTTTTTTCTGTTGTTTTTAGGAATTGTATGGAATAAATGTAGTCAGGGGATCGGGGGAACATGCAGGGTCTTCTCAGAATACTATCACAAGTGGCAGTATATTATGATTAAGAGATGGGGGGTGGAATTTGAATGACAGTCATGTTTTTTTTCTTTTTTCTCTTTTTCTGGTTTCCTGGTTTGTTTAAGTGAGATATGGTGTGAGTAATATCCTGGAATATAAGTGATCTGAGGAACTTGGATCCTGATGATGTTTTTTTTTTAAGGCAGTGCAGCAACCCACTGGGGAGGCGCAAGGCAGAGAGCATGGGAGTGGTGCTTGTGGCCCTGAGAAGGGTAGTAGTACTCACAGTTCACAGTGACAGTCCTCCCTCTGGCTCTCCCTGGGTCCATGCAGTGAATGGAGGCCACACACATTCTTCCCTCAGGCATTGCCTGGTATTGGGGCTCCTGCCTGGTGGTAGTTGGGGTGCCCTTTGTGTTCAGTGGGTGTTTGGCTGGGTGCATGGCAGGAATGCAGGTGGCGGGCTAGGAGAGTATGAAGGCAATGATCAAGCCTGTTGGATATAATGAATAAAGTCTCTTCACTTAGTTGATGATGAGAGTAGTAGTACAAATAGCAGCAAAGTCACAGTTCAGAGGTATTTTACAGAGCAGCAGTATCCTTAATGGCAGTTGTAGTACTTCTTGGAGGTCATTTATTAATGACCGGTCTTAATAATCCCTATATCTGGAGGTGGATTCGCCACCAAGTTAGGAAGAGGAGCAGGCTTCTCCATAACTTTGGTGCATCCAGTGTCTGTTCTAAATGTAAGACAGCTTCCGAGCTGTCTTACATTTAGACCATTTTCTACGCCTAAACCAGGCAGAGAAAATGGTGATAAGGACAGGCCTGCCGGCCGTCCCCTTCCCTGCCCGCACCACACCCACTTTATTTAGACCTGGCCTGAGTGGGGAAAAGTCGCAGATTGCAGTGCAACTAACTGATAATAAATGACCCCAGCAGGTCTCTCTCTTTCTACAATCTTTCCAAGTAACCATAGGCATACTATATCTTGGTATCTCTCCTCCTGAAGTTCCGGAACTGAGGGGTGCTAAATTCGCCTCCGACAGCAGTACAGTCGCATGAACTAAACAGTCTGCGCCTCATTGATGTTATCTCACATGGCCTTGCAGCGTCTACACTTTCTCAAGATGTCTGTTCTCGTTGTTTCAGGAGTACTTTGATGTAGAAGTTTAAGTCTCAGAGACGGACGTTTTCTGGAACGTGAGGCCTTGCATGTAGAGCTTTCTCACACATGTCGTTCCTTCATCTCTCTAAACTCTGGGCTCTCTCTCACTAACTAAGGGGTACACCTGACTCCATCCCTCTGGCAACCTAATAGATAAACAAGCATAGTTGCTTATACACTTACCATTGGAGCTTAAATAACAGGTAAAACAAACATTTTTAACTATAAATCACAACATTGCACCAAGCAATAATGTGGGACATTTACTGAAGTGTTTACGCCACAAGGCCTATTATTAAATTTGGCACATTCTGCGCTGACCAACTTTATATAAGACTGGTGTTTATAACACCAGTCTTATCATATCTCCCACTGTAGGTTAACTGAGTTGGCAATAATTAACCATTTGCAGTGCCCCACCGGGGTATGGCAGAAGTCATATGAAAAGTCTTAAGATTGAGTCGAGCTAGTAAATTTGTAAGGTGAGATGGAACTCCAGCTGTACTAGCTGGGATTATCAAAATGAAACAAGCAAAATAAGTTTTTCTATCAATTAGAGGTAGACTGATCTACTTCATTTCTCTCAACATGCTAGAGAAGAATTAGGAATGGATATAGCAATGAAGGAAGTAGTATAGGTGAAAGGCTTTGCCGTGTGGTAAGACGATAGCTGTAGATGGTCTTCCTGGGGAGGTTTATTGGTTTAGTACCACCTATAATCCATAGAATATGGAAGTACCCTTTTATATTTTCCATGGGTTATATGAACATGAGTGTGGGAGCCTCATGAACTATGATGCTTTACGGTAATGTACTCATTGGCATTTTGATTTATTTTAGTCTTGCTTATTTCATTGTCTAATTTATAACTATTCTAGTGAAGTAGGATCTTTGCCCCAGACTATGGTGGAAGCACTTATTTATGCCCATTTTAAAGAAGGATAAAGATCCTTTGAATATAGATTGATATTGACTCTCAGTTAAAATCAGAGAACAAAATATTGGCAAGGATATAGGCTACTAGACTTGCTATGATAGCAACATAGTTTATAATGCCAGAATAAGCGCTGCACGGGTCTCCTGTGCAGAGGAGAGAAGGGCCTTGGCTCTCACATGAAAGCTGAGCTCCTGCTCTAATGGCCCAGATCGGCAGAAGCGACTATCTGAGCAGATTACCCTATTAGATGCCATAGTCAATAGGGACCGTGGCATCTAAGCAGCTACAGAGGGGGGCAGACTTTTGTCTCCCATCGTCATCTCACGAATGAGATTGTGAGGTACTGATGACTGTGCATTGCAGGCTGAGACCTATTGAAGGCTCCAGCCCTGCCTGTCTCTCTGGTGCAGCCTGCTGGTTACTTTCAGTATAGCACCAACAGTATAACTCTCTGTGGTGCTTAAAAGTGTTTTTCCAGATTTTAATACTGATAACCCATCCTGTGTATTGGTCATCAGTATCTGAACAGTGAGGGTCCTATACATGGGACCCCCGCTGATCAGCTGTTTGAGAAGGCATCTGCACTCCTGTGAGCACTGCTGCCTTCTCTCAGTTTACCAAGCACAGTGCTGTACATTGTATAGTGGCTGTGCTTGGTATTGCGGTCAGCCCCATTCTCTTCTATGGGGCTGAGCTGCTACTAGGCCAGGTGACTGATGAAGGTGTCATCGGTAACCTAAGAAAAGCTGTGAGAAGGCTGTGGCACTCACTGGAGCGCCGCTGCCTTCTCAAACAGCCGATCGTCAGGGGTCCCATGTGTCAGATCCCCACTTATCAGATCCTGATGACCTATCCAGAGGATAGGTCATCAGTAGAGCTGAGCGAACCTGCCATCAGGTTTGAGGTCTGGTTTGGGGGTTTAAATTAATTATGTAATGGATTCTGTTTTCACGGAATCCATCACGTAATTCAATGCTGGCATACTGCATAATACAAGTGTATGGCCAGCAGAACGGAGCCCTTGGGGTTGGCCATATACTTGTATTATGCGGCATGCCGGTATTGAATTATGTGATGGATTCCGTGAGAACGGAATCCATTAGATAATTCACTTAAACCCCAAACCCGAAATTGAAACTGCCAAAAGGCGGGTTCGTTCAACTCTAGTCATCAGTATTAAAATCTTGAAAAACCCTGTTCAGCACCACAGAGAGTTATACTGTTGGTGCTATACTGAAAGTAACCAGCAGGCTGTGCCAGAGAGGCAGGCAGGACTGAAGACTTCAATAGGTCACAGCCTGCCAAGCACAGACATCAGTACCTGGCAATCTCATTCGTGGGATGACGATGGGAGACAAAAAGAAGTCCGACTGATGATCCTAGAAAAAGATGTGAAAAGGGTGTGGTGCTCACAGGAGTGCCATTGCCTACTTAAACAGCTGATTGGCGGGGGTCCCAGGTGTCAGACCGCCACTTATCAGATACTGATGACTTATCCAGAGGATAGGTGATCAGTATAAAACTCCCGAAAAACCCCTTTGAGCAATACAGAGAATTATAGAAGTGTTTTAAAAGATTGCCTTAAGACTATTAAATAGGTAAAAAAAAAGTTTATTCAATAAAAAATTCCAAGTTAATAAAGTATACCTTTTTTCAATTTTTTTTCAATGGAATTTTTTTTTTAAATAATCCCCTCCACATATTTGGTATCATGGGGTCCATAAAGACCCACACTACACATTAATTTTTCCTGTATGGTGAATGCCATAAAGAAAATGCCATAAATGCTGTTTTTTGTTATTCGCCACAAAAAAAAATAATAAAAAGTGATTAAAAAGTGTTATGTTCCCCAAAATGATACAGGTGAAAACATCAGGTCATCCTGCAAAAATTAAGTCTCAAATGGAGTAGAAAGGAAAATAAAAAAGGTAAGGGTTCTTGGGATGTCAGGATGCAGAAACATATTTTTTTTTTAAAGAGCTATTATTGTGCACAAATAGGAAAAAAAAAAGCAATATATATTTGGTATCGTTGTAATCGTACTGACCCAGAAAACAAAGTTATCATGAATTTATAGCATAAAAACTCAGTGGCATTATTGCTGTTTTTCCCTATTCCCCTACAGAGAGATTTAATAAGTATTAATCAGAAAGTTATGTGTACCCCAACATAGCACCATTAAAAACTACAACTTGTCCTGCAAAAACAAGACCTCATACGGCTACATTGAAAGAAAAATAACAAAAGTTATAGTTACTGGGGGGCGATGATCAAAAAAATGAGAAAGATTGACTGGTCACTAATGCCCAAAATGCATGTCTGAGGAAGGGGTTAAAACTAATCAGGCTGGATTTATTCCTGGCGAGTCTAATGCATATAATATAAGACATTGTTTATTGGCCTACATATCCCCAGGAGGCTGAGGAGGACTATGGTTTGGCTCATACTTAATGCAGTCAAAGCTTTTGATGGTGTTCAGCGGGAGTATATATGAATATATACGTTGAGGATGGGGCCTCGTTTTCTATCATGGGTTAAGGTTACTATACAAAGGCACTTGTGCCAGATTAAGTATAAACAGCAATGCCTCCCTGTTATTGTGTGCCAGGGGTGTCCCCTGCTGTTTGCCCTAGCAGATTATTAGAGAAAGAAGGGAAGTTGGAAACTAAAATAATGTTGTATGCAGATGATTTGGTTTCATTTACACAAGTAGTCCCTAAAATTATTAATGAGGTTCTCTGGCTTTTTCATATAATCCTAGCATTCTCTGTCCTCTGTAAGAAATATAGTTTGGTCAGTAGGTACCCACCATGTCGTCACTGTCTCCACTGTAATCACAAATGCTGCTCGTTAGTGTTGGTCGAGCAGCAAAGTGTAGAACACTTCCCGATGCTCGAGTTCTCTGCAGAGCACAATGGAAGTCACTGAGCATTAAACCACCCCCTGCTATGAAGAGGGGAGGGTGTTGGGACTCTAGTTTACTTAGGAGTCCTTCCTCGGACTCCATATATAGCTATGTCCATATATGGAGTCAGTGCTTGGGGGACACCCAGTGTATTTAAATCTAATTTAGCGTCTATTTCTGGCAGGATTTGAACTCACAACCTTCTACATTACAGAACAGAATGTTAACCACTACACTATAGAGCTGCATAGCCAGTTACTTAGTAACTGGCCCTGCAGCTCTATAGTGTAGTGGTTAACATTCTGGTCTGTAATGTAGAAGGTTGTGCATTTGAATCCGTCCGAAATAGAGGCTACATTTTATTTAAACATATATAAGATTTTAGCCATAATATATTTACATATATTATTATATATTTATAATATATAATATAATATATGTAAATATATTATGGCTAAAACATCCGTAGTAGTTTCTTACATATTATGCATTCATATATATACATCAGAAGTATGATTTTATATATATATATATATATATATATATATATATTTATTAGTAACTCCACTTTTTTACAATTACCAAAAAAAAAAATATATATATATAAATGTAATTTAGTGTCTATTTCTGAAAAGTTTCTGATGGGATTCAAACTTACAACCTTCTACATTACAGCCCAGATTGTTAACCACTACACTATAGTAACATAGTAACATAGTAACATAGTACATAAGGCCGAAAAAAGACATTTGTCCATCCAGTTCGGCCTGTTATCCCGCAAGTTGATCCAGAGGAAGGCAAAAAAAAAAAACCCTGCGAGGTAGAAGCCAATTTTCTCCACTTTAGGGGACTATAAACTTCCTTCCCGACTCCAATCAGGCCATCAGAATAACTCCCTGGATCAACGACCCCTCTCTAGTAGCTATAGCCTGTAATATTATTAAGCTCCAGAAATACGTCCAGGGCCCTCTTGAATTCCTTTATTGTACTCACCATCACCACCTCCTCAGGCAGAGAGTTCCATATTCTCACTGCTCTTACCGTAAAGAATCCTTTTCTATGTTTGTGTACAAATCTTCTTTCCTCCAGACGCAGAGGATGTCCCCTCGTCACAGTCACAGTCCTGGGGATAAATAGCTGATGGGATAGATCTCTGTACTATAGAGCTACTAAGTAACTGGCCATGCAGCTCTATAGTGTAGTGGTTAACATTCTTGGCTTTAATGTAGAAGGTTGTGAGTTTGAATCCCGCCAGAAACTTTTCAGAAACAGAGGCCAAATTAGCTTTAAATACACTGATACGGGATATTCGGCCAAGCATAGCAGTGCTCGAGCCGAACTAGTGTTCGGCCGAGCATGCTCGCCCGACACTACTTCTTGTCTGGTCAGGTCCTGACAGGACGTGTTTCCGAGTCTTCCTGTTCAGCTGCATGTAGTGCATACACAGTCCTCAATTTGGGCTGTCTTTTATTTTCAGCTATGTGTCTGGCTAGTTGCTATAATGTGCACTTTGTTACTTATCACATTAGTTGAAGGAGTTATCTGGGTTATAGATATTGATGACCCATTCTTAGCATAGTATTAAAAGAAATCAAGAAAGCACTCCAAATAAAGAGCCCTTTTATGTATTGATGGACACGGGAACCAGTATTTAAAAGGTTTTCCAAAATTCTTTAACTGATGATCTGTCCTCTTGATAGGTCATCAGTATCTGATCGGTGGGGGCCCGACACCTGGGACCCCCGCCGATCAGCTGTTTGAGAAGACACCGGCGCTCGCAGTAGCATGCACCATTTATCTTTTAACTGGCATTGCTGGCTTTTAATTTTTTATCCCTAGTATAGGTTATAAATATCAGAATGGAGGGAGTCCAACCCCCAGCACCCCAACCTATAATCTGTTCGCAGCAGCCACTGGTGTTGGAACTTATTCCCATTTTTTTTAATGGGAGTTGAGCTGCAGTAATCTAGCACCTCCACCATATAGAGAACAGAGCTGTGCTTATGGCTCCATTGTCTATATTCGTTTCGGCACTAGTGGCTGCTGGGATCAGCTGATTAGTGGGGTACCAGAAGTCAGACCACCACTAATCTGGGATAGGTCACTTATGTACATAACCTGGAAGACCCCTTTAACATGGACAGTTATAGTATTGTACAGCAAGTTGCTATGCTGACATAGCGTATAACCCTTGAACCAGAAACTCTGTTGGGTTCTTTAGCTGCCTTGAAGCTTCTTGCTGTTGGGAGCTTAGCTGTCTCCTGCTGCTTGTTCACTTGTGAACTGCCCGGTGTGTTTCTAATGTCACAAATGGCTTTTCTTTGATCTGTATTTGCTTAGATTGCAGCAAATCAGTGAGAAGAACCGAAAGGTAGAAATAAATATATTCATTCATTTCTGAACTTCTGCTCCCCTATTAAGTGCAATTATCTTATAAAAATATCTACATTTAGAAACCTGCGCAATGATAGAAGAATAAACACATCAGAGAAAATGTGTGCAGTATTGGTCGAGTTCATTTCAAGCGCATTTAAAGTGCATCTGTAATAAATGTACCACATCTGTCTTTCATGTTCTTCTTTAACCACAGGTGTTGGTGCTTTAATTCATTTTGAAAACTCACATCAAAAGAAAAATCTAATTTCTATTTCAAAGATTTACAGGGAAATTATCAATGAGTATCTGGAAAGTCACATATTTAGCAAACATCAATCATATTGAAATAATCCAAGACACCATACAATACAATCTTTGTCATATGTATGGGAATCCATTAAACATTCCTGTGTAACTGGTGTGCAGTCAGAAACTTGGCACTCTCTAATCCTTCTATTATGAAATAAATATTTTGTAAATTGACAGTAAATGGTAATCTGTGTATGTAATAGATACATTTAACTCTCTTTGAAAAAGAGCATGGGAGCAGAGAACTATTAACATAATTATATTTAATACTCATAATGTTCATGCACTTTATGGAATTACACCTGTGCTACACTTGCCATACTCAGTGGCAGACTTCCAATATGGTTTCTGTGTAGCCACAAAATGCTCTCCACTTAGATTCTGTAGGAGTACAGGAGGCGCCAACCCAGTCTACATGCCAATAGACCTAAAAGTAGAGTTGGTACTCACTCTGCCGGGGAGGGGGGTAGCATGATAAAGCTCAAGACACATGCATACCCAATCCTCCCTCACCAAGGTCCCATGTGGATGTCAAATACACAGTCCATGTCCATGGATGGATGGTAGGAATTCACTTGCATTCAATGTATTTATTGGCAAAGCTCAATAGTTTTTTATATGCCATTGCACAATGGAATTGAAAAAGGTGCAAACATGAGGTTTGCAGCTTTTTTTTATACCAGAAAACTGTTATGGGGCAATGATACTGGAAATTAGAGATGAGCGAATCAAAGTTGATGAAGTGGAATTTGATCCGAATTTCAGGAAAAATTTGATTCGCACGGAATACGAATTTCCTCACGCTTTCTGGTAGGCTAAAATGGCTGCTACACATGTTAGGACATGGAGCAAGGAGCTCTGGGAATGAGGGATCACCCACAATGCCATGCATGCAGCCAATCAGCAGCCAGCCAGCCCTGTGATGTCACAGCCCTATAAAAAGCCTCAGCCATCTTGGATTCAGCCATTTCCCAGTGTACTTAGTGCAGGGAGAGACGTCAGCAGGCGCTAGGGACAGTGGTAGAAAAGACTTAAAAACTTTTATTTTGCTGTATTGAAGTTCAGGGAAAGAATATGGAGGAATCATTCCACAGTATTGAAGCAGAACAGGGTTCAGTAGGGGAGGTTACAGCCTGGTTAATAGGAACACTCCTATTACACCTTGCTGCACTGATTGGGGATCCAAATTGCCATTATACAGCTCTGTAATTCCAGCAAACCGTTCTTGTTATTGGGGTGCAAGTGCGGTTTGATACAGCCATTAACAATGTTTATTACAGGGAAATATTTCTACGTCTGATTTGCCCTTGTGCGGTATACTTAGCTTGTATTAGTGGGAAAAAGGGCTTATTAGCCATTGTGCGGTGAAGTGAGAAAATGACAGCCCTTTTTGCCGTGTATTAGTGGCAAAAATATATATATTATTTGCCGTTCAGCTGTGTAGTTATATGTTCTAAAGCCTTCTGTGGCGTGTATACATGGAAAAATATAAGGGCCTATTTGCCATTCAACGGTGCTGGAATCGCTGTCCTGCCTGGCCAGCAGTGATGGCCAATTCGCAGTGTTCACCAGCGAACACATGCGGGCTGCCATCTTGACTCACAAGTCCGGCGATGCACAGGTAAGCCCTTACCTGTGCCTGTGCCGCGAGCCGGTCTGAAATCAAATGCGGTCACCGGGAGCAGGCAGTTCCGAGAACAGTCGCCGGGGGCCTTCATCGGGCTGTTCTCGGAACTGCCTGCTCTCGGTGACCGCATTTGTTTCAGACCGGCTCCCGGCAGAGGCACAGGTAAGTGCTTACCTGTGCATCGCCGGATTTGTGAGTCAAGATGGCAGCCCGCATGTGTTCGCTGGCCAGTAGTGTGGCATCAGAGCGGGTGTTTAGTGAGGCGGGGGCCATAGTTACCACAAGAAGAACTCACCTGTCCACCCAAAATGTTGAAAGACTGACCTTTGTCAAGATGAATTAGGCGTGGATCAGCCAGGATTTCCACTCACCAATGCCTGATGCATCTGATTAGATCATCCATGCTGCCTCACCCAAACCTTGAAAAAAGAGACCGTTTTTTTCTGGCTACCTGCCTCAGCTACTACTCTGATGCTGCAACCCGCCTGATGCCACACATCTGACGCCAAGTGCTCCTTCTTTCACCCACCTTCGTCAGCGGGTACTGGTATTGCCACCCAACGCCCTACCGGGTCACTTTGTGGTCTCCTGATGCTGCTGATGCCATCTCCACACTATGTCACCTTCACACTCTGTGGTATCCTGATGTTGCTGCTGCTGCCATATCCACACTATGTCACCTTGCCACTCTGTGGTATCCTACTGATGTCATCTCCACACTATGTCACCTTGCCACTCTGTGGTATTCTGATGCTGCTGCTGTCATATTCACACTATGTCCCCTTGCCACTCTGTGGTGTTCTGATGCTGCTGCTGCTGCTGCTGTCATATCCACACTATGTCCCCTTGCCACTCTGTGGTATCCTGCTGCTGCCATCTTCACACTATGTCACCTTACCACTCTGTGGTATCCTGATGCTGCTGCTGCCATAGCCAGACTATGTCATCTTACCACTCTGTGGTATCCTCCTGATGCTGCTGCTGCTGCTGCTACCTCCAGACTCTGTCATTGTGCCACTCGATGGCCTTCTCCTGATGCTGATGCTGCCACCACCTCCAGACTCTGTCATTGTGGCACTTGGTGGCCTCCTCATACTGCTGCCACCTCCAGACTCTGTCATTGTGCCACTGGGTGTCCTTCTCTTGATGCTGCTGCTGCCGCCACCTTCAGATTCTGTCATTGTGCCACTCGGTGGTCTCCTCATACTGCTTCCATCCCCAGACTCTGTGTGATCAATGTGTGAACAGTCTCCTAGTTCCAAATCTAGGCGGAGATCAATTAATACCCTAATCTTGGTAGGTGCTCAGACTATAACTGACAAGGTTTTCAATTCATGTGTGTGTAGATCTTGAGACACAGATGGCCCGTGCTGACAATGCACCCCATCCAAAAAAAATAAAAAAAAAATCTTTAAATTCTCTATCTAAAGTGGAAACGAATATAAGGAATTTTACATACATGTGAGAGACTATTGATACAGGTACATCAAGTCCTATCAAGTCAGGTACATCACGTCTATTTGGAAAAAATGCATTGGGCCAGATTTATCACGACTCTGACAGCTCACTCCACTTTCACATATGGCTAAAGTCAGTTTTAGCCAAGTCAGATTTATGATTGCCCCTTTAAGACTGTAATAAATGTGGTTTGACGGTAGCAGTTTATCCGTCAGTAAGCAGCTTTACAAAAGTCGCACATCTTTATGAAAAAGTCGCATCTTCTATTAAAAAGTCTCATAAGATAAGCATGGTCCTCACTGGAGTGAAGTTGCAATTTTTTTGCGACTTTTTAAAAAAGTCCCAATAGTAAATCTGTCTAGAGATTCATTTACATACGAAAACACGCCCACTTTCAGAAAACTGGCGAGCATAGTGCAGAGCAGAAAAAAGTCGCAAATTTGTGCGCAGTTTTAGCCTTTGGGACTTTTTTGCGACTTTTCCACTCCACAAAAGTGACTTTGCCTAATGATATATCTGGCCCTTTAAGCTGAAAATGAAAAAGAAATCTCAAACTGGGCGGAAAGTAAGCTTCAATCCATCAGATTATGACACCTGTGAAGCCACTAATAATTCCTCGGAGTGCTCTGTGGACAGTCAAAAACAATCATCATCATGCAAAAGATCTTCATATTATAGAAAAACAAAAAATCTCAAGAAAAAAACTGGTAAATCAAAAAGAAGAGCAGATCGCAAACATTCAAAGAAAATCGCACAATATGGCGACCAGATATCAGAAAAAGTAGATATCTGAGCACAAGATAGGGTTTCCTATGTAGTTGTTAATATCTAAAATTACACTTACAGATGAACAGATTGATGTTTTGTCCAAAGGTCTGAATTTTGCCCCTGCGGTGAACTTTGATTTATTTTCCACAATATTGGACATCAATAACCCTTAGGAGACATTTTTTTGAAACTACTACTGATGGCCAGGCAGACACAAGGACATGTTCAACAAATAATATTACTCACCTTGATTTTTCTTTTCAGGGGCACTTATCTGTAGCCTATCTCACAGATCTACAAACAGAAAGTAGTTTAATCATGCCTGCTACCTTACCACAGAAATGTAAGATAAGCAATCCAGAATATTATCCGATTAAGGATGGGTTCACACTAGCGTTATGGAGTCCGTTATGGCTTTCAGTTATAACAGAACATAACGGAATCCATAAGATGGAATGCAAAACGGAAGCCTTTAAGAGGCATTCCGTTTTGCTCCGTCCTAATAGAAGTCTATGGGAAAATATAACGGATCTGTCTGGGTCCTATTATGCAAGACGGAAAACAAAGTCCTGTCGACAGGACTTTGTTTTCCGTCTTGCATAACGGGAACTAGATGGATCCGTTTTGATTCCCATAGACTTCTATTTGGATGGAGAGCAAACAGAATGCCTTTCAAAGGCGTCTGTTTTGCATTCCGTCACAATGCACGTCTATGGGCAGCAAAACGGATCTGTCCTTCCGTCTTATGGATTCCGTTATTTTCCGTTATAACCCTGTTATAACGGAAAGCCATAACGGACTACATAACGCTAGTGTGAACCCACCCTTACTCCCGCACTGATAGTATGTTTTTATTTCAGGAGGCACTTGAGAAAGAGCTAACTGAAATATACTGACGGGCAAAAGGTACATGGCAGGACTATAACCTTACATTAGCTCAATCAATGGCTTTAAAACAACTTAAAGAACATCCGGACCTTATTATAAGGCCGGCTGACAAAGGAGGTTCAGTCGTAGTTATGGATAAAGAGAGCTATTTTGAACAGATGATGGTTATGTTGTCCGATGCCTCCACATAAAGGAAACTACATGAAAATCCTCTAGATAAATATCGTACAGAATATAATGCTCTCTTAGAAAGAGGTAGAAGCAATGGTGTATTTGATGAAAAGCAATTTAGTTTCCTGGATGTGGAGGCACAGATAACTACCATCATACATGCACTTCCCAAAATACATAAAAAGATGAATCCTCCGCCACTAAGGCTACTTTCACACTTGCAGCAGAGTGATCCGGCAAGTAGTTCCGTTGCCGGAACTGCCTGCCGGATCCGGCAAAACGTATGCCAACTGATGACATTAGTCAGACTGATCAGGATCATGATCAGTCTTAATGCCTGATCAGTCAAAACAATGCATTGAAATGCCGGATCAGTCTTTCCGGTGTCATCCGGCAGGACGGATCCGGCATTCCGGTATTTTGGCACTAATACATTCCTATGGGGAAAAATGCCGGATCCGGCATTCAGGCAAGTCTTCAGTTTTTTTGCCGGAGATAAAACCGTAGCATGCTACGGTTTTCTCTTTTGTCTGATAGGTCAAAATGACTGAACTGAAGACATCCTGATGCATCCTGAATGGATTACTCTCCATTCAGAATGCATAGGGATATGCCTGATCAGTTCTTCTCCGGTATAGAGCCCCTGTGACGGAACTCTATGCCGGAAAAGAAAAACGCTAGTGTGAAAATACCCTAAGACCAAAAGTCTAGTATAGGGTCGCTCCTTGAAAGAATTGGTCAGTGGCTAGATGGCATATTACAACCACTTGTAAGAAGATTGCCAAGTTATCTTAAAGACACAACTGATGTCCTAAAAGCAGTTTCAAACAAGGTGTGGGAAAAACATTTCACGTGGCTTACAATGGATGTCATTTCCTTGTATCCATCTATACCCCATGATATAGCTCTCCAAGCATGTGAGTACCATTTGTACAGATACAGTAGCCACCCCAGTAATGTTATTGATTACATTCTAGACGTAACAGGTTTCTTACTTACACTCAACCATTTTCTTTTAATAATTAATTTTATTTGCAGATTCGAGAAGTTTCGATGGGGGCCAAGTTTTCCCCATCACTGGCAAATTTAACCATGGGTTATTGGGAGGAATGCTTTATTTTTTCAGATTCTAATATGTTTGGTGGAAGCATTATCTGGTATGGCAGATACATTGATGATCTGCTACTCATATGGAGTGGCGATGTGTCTGCCATACCGGACTTTGTTGCATTTGCCAACACAAATGAATATAATCTGCGTTTCACCCATAATATGGATAGGCAAAGATTTTGCTTTTTGGATCTGAATTTAAAGAGGACCTTTCATTACGGTAAAAAAATCTAAACTAAGTATTAGTGATAAGCGGGAGGTGCCATATTCGATTTCGACGAAATTTGCAAATATTCGCTAGAATATTCGTTTCATATTCGTCAAAATCGAATATTCGTCATTTTTCTAGTTATCGCGATTAATATGCGATTTAAATAATCGCGTATTGCGATTATAACTTAAGGCTACTTTCCTATTGGTTTGATATCTAGAATTAGCAAAGATGACGAATGTATTAGTCATATTCCTCAAAACAAAGATAACAATGTATTCTCCATCTTCGTTTTAGCTACCTATTCGTCAACTTTGCTAATTCTAGCAATCAAATAGGAAAGTTGACTATAGAGACAGCTAAGTTTAATTTATGCGATTATATTACTTTATTTTATTTTTATAAATAGAATAATTATAATAATTATCAATTATTATAATTATTCTATTTATTAAAAAGAAATATATTCGCATAGCGAATTAAACTTAGCTGTCTCTATAGTCAACTTTCCTATTTAATTGCTAAAAATTAGCGAAGTTGACGAAAAGGTAGCTAAATCGAAGATGGAGAATACTTCGTTATCTTCGTTTTGAGGAATATGACGAATACATTCGTCATATTCGCTAATTCTACCAAGCCAACCATAGTAAACCAGGTCCAAGTTGAAATCGCTATTCGATTATTATAACTTGAATTAATCGAATTGCGATTTCAACTTAGCACTGCTATATTCCATATTAGGCTAGAATTAACGAATATGGAATATAGCAGTGCTAAGTTAAAATCACAATTCTATTATTATAACTTGAATTAATCGAATTGCGATTTCAATGTAATTCTGAAATCCGACAGTACATTCTAGTATGGAGACGTTCCCATGGTGATGGGGACACTCTATGAGCTCGGAAGTCGGCAGAAGCGGCAACGGGCACTGACTGGAGCAGCCAGGAAGTCAGGAATCCAAAGGACTGGTAAGAACTACTTTAGGGAAGTGGGAAAGAAAAAAATATAACAACAAAAAAAAATATAAGAATATTCGAAATATCGAATTTATAGCACTATATTCGAAATATTTGCAAATTAGCGAAGTGCCGATATTCGCAAAAAAAAATTGATATTCGAATATTCGCGCTTAACACTACTAAGTATACAGACATGGAGAGTGGCGCCCAGGGATCTCCCTGCACCTACTATTATCCCTGGGCGCCGCTCCATTCTCCCGGTATAGGCTCCGGTATCTTCAGATTTAGAGGAGCCTGCTCTTGTTCTCCTGAGCGTCTCCTTCTTCCAGGCTGTAGCGCTGGCCAATCGCAGCGCTCAGTTCATAGCCTGAGAGGTTTTTTTCTCCCAGGCTGTGAGCTCTGCGCTGCGATTGGCCAGCACTCCAGCCTGGGAGAAGGAGACGCCCAGGTGAACAAGAGCAGGCTCCTCCCAGTTGAGCTGAAAATCTGAAGATACCGGAGCCTATACCTGGGAGAATGGAGCAGCGCCCAGGGATAATAGTAAGTGCAGGGAGATCCCTGGGTGCCGCTCTCCATGTCAGCATACTTAGTTTAGATTTTTTATTGTAATGAAAGGTCCTCTTTAAGGGGTATTTCAGATGAAATCATCTACACGGAGACTTACCATAAAGAAATATCGGGTAATACCATTCTTAAGGCTAGCAGCCACCACCCAGGTCACACCATAAAAGCCATTCCGGTAGGGGAGTTTATTAGAGTGCAAAGAAACTGCAGCACAGATGGAGGGTTTGAAAGGGAGACTAATCGCATATGGAATAGATAAAAAAAAACTGAGGTTATGCTGATTGGATGCTCAGGAGAGCTAAAAACATAGCCATAAATAAAGATAGAAATCATCTCCTTTTCAAATCCCCTAAACAGGAGCTGATCAGCAGCACTGTCAAAACTAATAAAATAAACCAACACTTGTACTTACCTATAGTCGACAATTCCCTCTTATAAAACAAGCAGTTCACATGTGCCTTCCAATCCTTTTTGAGGATAGCATCTTATATGACACTCTCAAGGAGGGCTGCAGGATTGTCTCACGTCGATTGCGTACACTAGCCAACATGGTGTCCCCCTCATTGTTTATAAAAACAAACCAAACCAAAAATACCTGGTTGAAATATAAGGGGTTTACAAAATGCGGGGGACACCCATGTAAAACCTGCAATGTTGCACAATGCACAACGACATTTGACAATGCTTTACATACAGAAAGTTATCTGAACTGCAACTCTATGGGGCATATGTCATAAGATGCACAAGTTGCGACTTAATGTATGTAGGCAGCACCAGTAGGCAGCTTAAAACCAGGATACGCAAACACCTAAACTATATAGCCAATCCCCAAGCTACAGGATGTCACGGCTGAGGATGGGGAAAACCCTCATCCGTGCGATGACAGAGGATAGTAGTCACGACTTGGCCAGAACCACAGAATTAGGGAGCAGGTCACCTCCTAGCGCTTCCCTAATCTGACCCTAACTCCTAGCGACATGAGCCGACCTTGAAGGTAGGAGGGCTTATGCTCTGGAACCTAGGGCCCCTACTAGCCCTCCGCAGGTCCCTAAGCTAGGAGCTGGGTAGACTACCTGTTCCTCCTGGACATGGAGAAATAGGAGTCTAAAGATGGCCAAACTATAAAGACAGGGGAAACGGAAACAGGCATATGGCAATGGCAGGTAAGTACAACTAGTACTAACACCTATCTGCCACAGACACAGAGCCTGGGACCCAAGTATCAGTGCTGCTGTCCACAAACACAAACGACAGAGCACACACACCACACAGGACACCAGGAAACCATACGCTGCAAAGAATAGACATGACACACAAACACATCCTCATAACATCGTGTATAAACAATACATAACAATTTGTTTATGACCACAAGGGTGGCCCCCACTGGCAGATGGAATTACCAGGAGGGTCTCCAGCAAAGCATGGCTGAAGAACCCCTCAGCTTCTGATCTCCAAAGAGGCTTTATAGCCCAAAGTGGCCACACCCACACAGACACACACAGGAGAGGGAATTAACCCTTCCAACACTAACCAGGGAGTGAAACCACTTAAAGGGGAAGTGTCCAAAAGAAGATCACACTGCAGCTGTTACCGCAGGCAATGACATGGGTGGCAACCATGTCCTGGGAGTCAGCCAGAAGGCCGAGACACTGCCACCACATGTACACATCCAAACCAAACGTTGCCACGGGCAGCCACAGTGAAGGGAAGAGTCACAGTGCACACCTAACATAAACCTCGTGCACACCAGACATACAAAGTGCATAACATACACACACCTAACAGAGAGGTTGCTAGGTGCAACCGCATGAACATTGCCGAAAGCTGCCTAGCACCAGCTCAGGCTGCTCTACTGCGACAATACAAAATAACTTGTTGCCCGCGGCAACCACAAGTGAGGCAGCACACTAGCGGCCCTCACCTGTGGTTGAACACCCAATAACAAACCGCAGGCAACAGCCTGCGGTTCAGGAGTCACGACCATGACCATGGCCGTGACACAGGAATATCCAGTGCAGCAAATCATTTTATCATCAAACACAACAGAAATGTGGATAGCTTTTGGGTATATGTGATTGAGAAAGTGTCCCTTCCTTTTAGGGGTGGTAATTTAAAGAAAAAAATATTATTACGTGAGACTTTCTGGATATTTAGATTAGGTACCCGTTTTCCGTCAAGACTCAATCAGAAAAAGGAATTGATGTACCTGTATCAATAGTCTCTCACATGTATGTAAAATTCCCTATATTCGTTTTCACTTTAGATAGAGAATTAAAAAAAAAAAAATTTGGGGGGGGTGAGGTGCATTGTCTCAAGATCTACACACACATGAATTGAAAACCTAGTCATTTATAGTCTGAGCACCTACCGAGATTAGGGTATTAATTGATCTCCGCCTAGATTTGGAACTAGAAGACTGTTCACACATTGCGGCTTTCCTTTGTATTCAAGATACGCCTTTGCATTTTTATATTGTGTTTTTAATCTCATTGGTCTGCAGAGTAGCTTTGTGTATATGAGCAAGCTAGTTAGCAGAATATGGTATTAAATATATGCAAGGAATTTGAGATCTCAAATATCATACGTATTTGTTGAATTGCTAGCAGAAGACGCTGATGAAATAGCCCCAGACATATTCTCCTTACGTTGGTGTTGCCATCTAAAGACCTTATTTTGCTGGAAATCAAGAACACCACGTTGGAATTTTCGTGCTTTAATTTTCTGGATCTCCTTATCCCAACATGCATGGTCATTCAACTCTTGTTCAAATCGTGTAAGGGCTTCTGAATCGACCAAACGCCTCAATTTATCCTGTAATGGTACAATTGATTTCTTCATGGTGCTTTCTCTCACAACCTATAAGTAACTCGAAAAAGGTATGGGAGAATAATTTGCATGCATCCTCCGACCTTTTTTTTAACAACTCATCATCCAGTGGAAATGAGGGATATACCTGTACACACAGGCATCGTGGAATCAGCTCCTTAGTCAAATATTGTTCAAATGCTGCCTTGTACCACCATGTCTCAAGAACATTCGGTTGGGTACAGCCATATTTAGAAGTAGTGTCATCCTTAAATATTTTTGTTAATTGCGAAAATCCATAATAAAGGGAAAATCGACAACAACAAAAAAGTAAGGCAATCAAAAATATTTCCCACCCAATGGTATGTAACCTATATATATTATAAACCACACAACCAATAAAGATATATGGCTCCACAGAATATTTTAAAAGATACAAGTACAAAATTTAATAAAAAAAAGGGAATAATTTATTAGCAATTTTATTATTATTTTTTTAAATTGATTATCTTTATTAATTAATATATCAGAACATTACAAATAGAAGAAAAAGGATACAATTTCTCCCCAACCCCAATTCCCTAAAGAAACCCTCCCCTCCCCCCCTACCTGTGGTGCGTCAAAATAAGACCTTTATCATTGAGGAAATTAGACTCAACTAATCATGTTCTCCAACCAACCCATATCTTAATCCACTTCTCCTCAGCTTCCCTCTGTTTATACATAATTTTCTCATAATTTTTTACCTTAGCAATTAGGTTTATCCATGTAATTATATCTGGAGTATATCGAGCAAACCAGGTTCGACTGACCAGCACTCTGGCCAACATCAATATCCTACCCAGGAGAATCTTTTGATACTTATGATTATTTAATTTGGAGAGATCATTAAGCACGAATACTTGTGGTTCAAAAGGGATTCGTATTTTTAGTTTATACCTAATACAATTATTTATAGTATTCCAGAAGTTTGTAAGTTCTGGACAGGTCCATATCATATGAAGAAAATCCGCTCCTACGGTATCGCATTTGGGGCAGTTAGACGTGTCTCTTAATCCACATTTATTCATCCATAAAGGAGTAATATATAATCTATGGCAAATATAAAATTGTATTAAAACATGGTTGAAGTTCTGGGATAGTGAAACTAGGTTCCCAAAAATATTCTCCCACCCTTCTATTTGTAAATTCGGACAATCCACCTCCCACGCTTTTTGTCCTGGTGACTGTGTATCACTAAACCGTGCCTTAAGTAATGACTTATATATATTTGAAATTTTTATTCTAGACAGTGTACCCCCTACCCAATCATTCAAAAAAGACGAATTATCTATATCCAACACCAGTTTATCATCCAAACTGGATAGTACTGAGCGCAATTGAAAATACCTAAACCATGAAAGGTTTCTTATATTATGTGTCATTTCTATAAAGGGTTTAATTTCTCTATCTTTAACTACCTGTGAAATATACAGAATTTTATTTTTCTGCCAAAATGTGTCAGCTGCAATATCATCTAGCCTTTGAAGGTGCAGATTATGCCAAAGAGGCGTAAATGTAAGTGAACCCTTGACCTTCAACCATGTCCTAGTTGTAGCCCACACTTTCAGGAGTAATTTTATGGTCTCTCTATAGCCCCACTCATAACTCTTTAATAAACAAGATTCCAACAAGGTAAAAATATTATTGTGGGCGTGGCTAGTTACCAACTTCCCCAACAATGCACTATTCTCTGATTCATAGCACATCAATAACTGGGCTGCAATAAAGTACCCTTTAAAGTAAGGGAGATTTAAACCCCCGCACTCCACAGATTTATACAAATATTCCAGCTTTATTCAAACTCGCTTTCTTCCCCATATTAAATCATTAATTATTTTTTCAATGAGTTTAAAATATTTGTCTTGTATCCAAATAGGTGTATTCCTGAGGACATAAAGAAATTGTGGTAGTATCACCATTTTAACTAGTGAAACTCGGTCAGCTCTGGATAGGGGAAGTCTCAGCCAGATCCCTATTTTAGCTCTAGTCCTTACCATTATGGGAATCAAATTAAGTATTTTATTATTGACATGATTAGCACAACACAAAACATAAAACACAATTAGAATATAATAATATGGTAGTGCATGATTGATGGACAATATAAGTAAAGTGCAGGTGCAACAAAGGCCAGTGATCAGTACATCTGAATATACTGATAGGATTAGTAAAGTTATAGACAGAAGCAAGGACTGATCTGAATTTTACTAATACAAGTGTAGGTAACCTGAATTTACACAATTAACATATAAAGGCCAAGTCCAAAGATCAAAATTGAAAGTAAAAATTCAAACTTATACTGACCAATATAGAGTCCACAATCAGAGCAACATCACCAGTCCACTCCTCGACGCGCGTTTCGCGGTCTGCTTCCTCAAGGGGTAGTGACTGTAATGGTGGTGGTACAAAATGTATATAGGGCAGAAATTGGGAGTAATCTGACCATGTGGGCAGTTGTTTATCCAATAAACTCAGATGTAAATCAAATAATGATGAGATACTTGCTGCGTACACAGGTGTGCCAGGCTCAGACTCACCTGTATGATGACTATCAATGAGCGCCGCTCACTACATGCCACTTGGGTCTGCAGTTATGACGCCAGGGGCGGCAATCGCACATCCTGTGATCCGGAGGACAAGAGCCACGCACATTGAGTGCGCAGCTCGCATCATTACGGAGCAAAGCCCGCTTCTCCGCGATGGCGCATGCGCAGAAACCCCAGGGCACCGCGCCCACCATATTAGGCATGGTACTAAGACCTGGCCATGATACAAGTTATAAAAGGGAAATGCCAACCGAGCCATATTGTTAGAGGACGTATCTATATGTACATGACTTTACATCTAAGGACTCACAATCGTAATCAAATTAATCAAAACATGAAAGATGAATATACCAAATATATATATATATATATATATATATATATAGATATATATATATATAGATAAAAAGACATAAATAAATCAGCTGACAACTTGTGATAAGGTGATAAAAATGCAAAAAAAAATTATATATATTATATATATAATTATATATATTTAATAAAAGTATATTAAAAAATATAAAATAATTCATACTGAGTAAAAATACCAGAATTCATAATTGATACAATGGTTGATGTGTGGTGAAAAAGTGATGGATGAATGTGAGTACTGAATATCATGTACAAAATAATTGTGAAAAATAGAAAAAAGGTGAAAAGAAGAAAAAAAAAATGTGTAAAAAATGTGCTAATTAGAAAAATTGTGAAAGTGAGGACAATCCTAAAGTGCAAAAAATGTGTAAAAAAGTGCTGATGACATATGATGAGACCATAACACGTAGATGTGAGTGCGCGACAGCGGAGGATGCAATGAACACAAAGTGCAAGGAGGCAATTGGGTAATAAAGAAAAACTGGATTATTCGAAAAAACTCAGCAATACCAATAAAGTGTAGTTTATTTTTTTTAATCTCTTATAAATGAGCAGATATGTGAAAAGGCTATTTATTTTCTTTTTAATTTACATTTTTATTAATCTTTTTACATTTATTTTTACATTTTTATTAATCTTTTTACATTTATTTTTTTTTACTTTTTTTATTTCCACACTTTTTTTTAAATTAAGTCTCACTTGGATCTTGAAAATCCAGTGGGGCTCATGGTTGTACTATACTTTGCAATGCTCTTGCATTGCAAAGTATAGTACTATCAGGTTTCCTGATAGATGGCAACACTGGACACCTTTGCAAGGCTGCCACGGCATCTAAGGCGTTATAGCAGAGTGTCAGCATACAGCTGACACTCGCTGCTGATGGCGGCTGCTCAGGAACTGAGCCTCCACCATCACATTCAGCAGGACCACAACAGGGGACATAGATGGGGACAGGGGGCTCAGATGGGGCAAGGGACACAGGCGGGCACATTTAGAGCTACGGGCCTGCACGTGCAGAGCAGATAGGGGCACAGATCGGGGAAGAGGACACTTCAGGGGGGCACTGATCAGCTAATGCCTGATTTCAGGCTCTGACCTGCAGAGTGCAGATCAGAGCCTAAAACCAGCATTTTTACACTACCGCACTCCGATTGGTCAGTCTGCATAGACTAACCAATCGGATTGATTGCCGACACGGAACCACTCTGATTGGTCCCTTGCCGGCATTACTGGACTCTGCACTGTCCATGACAGCAGCAGTGCAGGGGCAGAAGCTTTAATCCAAGTGCTTTGCAGCGCTTGGATTAGAGAGCTGCCGTAAAGTTTATATACGTGCTATCTGCACGGGGTATGTTCAGATAGGACGTATACAGCCGTATGGTAGTTGGAAAGGGGTTAATGATGGCACAATCTACTGCCAGCAAACGACTATTTAAGTGCCTACACAAATGATCCAATTACCCGAGAAATTAGCACTTCACTCGTTCATCATGTAATCGGCAGCACCTTTACACCGCCAGATAAATGCTAACGAGCATGCCTATGGACGCTTGTCAGCGATTATCTGGCGGATTCTCATCCTGTGTAAAGAGTCCTTAAGTGAAGCTTTATATGCCTTTCTTCCCTGATACTCATTTTCGGGGGGGGGAGAAGCGAGTGGAAAACACAGCACACCTTGCACTATACCATTACTGAAAGCTCCTTACAAACTTCACATTTCTAGTTAAGCTTCTCCAAAAATAATTTCATTGTGAAGTCATTTCTACTTGGAGAGAACATCTGGCTGGATGTTTATTAGAGTCGGTTTCTTGCTCATAGCTGGATGGTGTTAGTAGAATAATTATTTAGACTCAGAGTTTATTCCGTGGATTAACAGCAATCGTGACTTTCATTTAATCTTCTTCTGAGAACACTGCTTCCAGTGTGAGGCGAAGCACGTTTGTTCTCGCTCACCGAATTTCCCCAAACCCTTTGTTTTTCTACTTAATTATCCAAAATGTCATTTATGCTAATTGAAAAAACAAAGGCGTATATAAAGCTATTTGTTTCACTGCAATAGTTCCAGCAGTTTGACAGTTTTATATTTTTTCTTAAGGATTTATGGCGTAATGGCTGCTGCTAATGACTCGGCTTTCTATATTACCACAGTTTTTCCCAGCACTTTGCTGACCCCTTCAAACCTCAGGAGAACTGCATATTTCTTGCCTGGCAATCATGTTGATTTTATCGTTTGTTGTGGTTATATTTCAACTTCAGATGTAATTATGTATAACATAGTATCTGTTTTGAGATAATTAAACATGTGGTTATCTGAAAGAACTCTTCCAAAGATCGTCTTTTGGATGAACACTACACTATCTTGCAGTATTTGTTGGTCGATGATAAAATAGATTATTCATATTCTTGACTACATTAGTAAATGAAGGAATTGTAAAAAAGTATGACAATGGGCATTTTATTTTTAAAAAAATTGCCTCTGTGTAGTTTATATAACATCCTACAGTATTTCCTCTTGAGCATTTAATCTGTGCCCACTGTCTGCTTCTCTTTAGCCTACTCTTTACATGAGCTGCGTATGAGGAAAACCCTTAGGGTATCTGCACATGGTACGAATAACGCACATTGTTTCCGTGCTGATTCTCGTGCAGAAAAACTGCAGCATATTACAGTACCAGCAAAGTGTATAAGGTTAGATGTACACTTTGCTTTTATCTTCCATTCAGAAATTGACCTGCCATGTGTATTTTAATATCTGAAGCATGTTCAGTTCCTCACATTTTTGTAAATATTTTATTATACCTTTTCATGAGACAACACTGAAGATCTGACACTGTAAAAAAAAATGTAAAGCAGTCAGTGTACAGATTGTATAACAGTGTAAATTTGGTGTGCCCTCAAAATAACTCAACACACAGTGTTCTGCCCAGCAGGGTTAGAAAATGATTCTAGTTAATTCTGCCAGGGTCAGGGTAATTCTGAAGTGGTTATTGTGGTTATAGCACCATCTAGTGGTGTTAAATTGTATTACACCTGGTTTGCCTGTTACAAAGACTACTGCATTGTGGGAGTGCAAGGCATACTGGGAAAGAGAAGTCTCCAGGACGCTGTCCTATGCATGTCTCCTTCTCAAACTCCACCATCCTTGTAAAAGCATATCTGATAAGAGGTCTACCTTTGTTTCAGGGACATCTGGTTATGCAGAGCTGTTCAGTTAGTTGTAATTGTTACTCAGGGAGTTGTTATGACTGTTAGATAGGCATGTGATCCTATGTATAGGCAGCCATTTTACCATGTGTCTTCTATGTAATATTATAGTACATGTTATCTAATGCTTATACATGCTATTTGTATTCTTGTAGTTTTACCAATCGACCTGTTGACTAATAAACAATTTAGACTACAAAGAACAGTTCTCTTAGGCTTCTTTCACACCTGCGTTCGGTTCCGTTTGGCTCTGCATCGTCAGGCAGACACCAAAACGCTGCAAGCAGCATATTGGTGTCCGCCTCAAAAGTGGAACGGAGACCAAATGCAGCCAAACTGATGCATTCTGAACGGATCCTTATCCATTCAGAATGCATTGGGGCTGAACTGATCCATTTTGGGCTGCTTGTGAGAGCCCTGAAACGGATCTTACAAGCGGACCCAGAAACGCCAGTGTGAAAGTAGCCTTATTTGGAAGACAGGAATGGTTTAAGCTTAATGTCAGACTGCACACTGTGTGAACGTGTATGAAGAGAGAACACACAGCCATTAATGTCTAAACCTCTGGCAACAAAAGTGAGTACACAAGTTGTGCCAAATTAGCTATTTTCCCTTAACGTTTCATGTGACTCATTAGTGTTACAAGGTCTCAGGTGTGAGTGGGGAGCAGGAAGGGTTGTTACGATACCAAAATTTTGATTATATTTTTATTACCATAACAGTATTGCGATACTCAATACTATTCGATACCACACAAAAAAAACTAAAACACCAAAAAGCGTTCACGGCATAGGAAATATTTTTTCATATTTCAATAGTTCGGGCGTGGCCATATGTAATATGTTTATTTTTTATTGTTTGTAAATTTTATATGTACAATTGGGAAAGGGGCAATTTAAACTTTTAGTATCTTGGTGTTTTTTTTTTCTTTTTTCGTTTTTTTTACTTTTTATTTACTATTATTCCCCCTAGGGGCTAGAACCCTTGTCCTATTCTCCCTGCTGCCCTGTGCTTTGTGTACGGCTGTGGCCACTGTGGCCACTGTGTACGGCTGTGGCCACTGCACCACCAATGAAACTAATATTGGGAGGGCGCTCTGCGCCACCAATGGCTATAATTCATAATACTGGGGGATGCACTGCGCCACCAATGAATGTAATTAGTACATTAATTCAAGTATAGGAGGCAGCGGATGCCTCCATAACAGTGCACCTGTGGGGTTAATTGCCGCGGTTCGGCGGATCGCATGTCCCGTTATTGAGGCCGGGTGCCGGATATGTGATAATGCTGCCGGCACCTGCTGCCTACATTTGAATTTATTTGTTTTACATTCATTGTTTGGCGCAGTGGTCACAGCCCCTCCCCTCCTCATCCCTGCTATCTCCCAATTGGTGGCAGCGGACTCCCTCCTTCTCCACTGTGCTAGTGAAGAGAACATAGCGAGCACTGAGAGCGGCGTGTGCCATGTTCTTTAACTGATACTAGGCTGCGCAGTAAGACCAAGTATTGTATAAATCCGGGTCTGAAAGTATCAATTTGGTATCGATATTTTGATACCCGGCGCAACCCGAGAAGCAGGTGTGATAAATTTGGTGTTATTGCTCTCATACTCATACTGGTCACTGGAAGTTCAACATGGCACTCCATGGCAAAGAACTCTCTGAGGATCTGAACAAAACAATTGTTGCTCAAACGGAAAGTGGAGGAGCGCAAGGTCTCTAATATCCTCCAGCTCTGTGATGTCATCATGGAGGAGTGGAAGAGGATTCCAGTGGCAACCTGTGAAGCTCTAGCAAACTCCATGCCCAAGAGAGTTAAGGCAGTGTTGGAAAATAATGGTGACCACACAAAATATTGACACTTTGGGCACAATTTGGCCATTTTCACTTAGGGGTGTACTCACTTTTGTTGCCAGCAGTTTAGACATGAATAGCTTTGTGTTGAGGTATTTTGAGGGCACACCACATTTATACTGTTATACAAGCTGTACACTGACTACCTTACATTGTATCAAAGTGTCAGATCTTCAGTGTTGTCCCATGAAAAGATATAATAAAATATTTACAAAAATGTGAGGGGTGTACTCACTTTTGGGAGATACTGTATATTGACTCAATGAACAAACAGTGAACAAATACTGACTGTGTGAAAGCAGCCTTATGTGGAGCTAATGTTATTAATATGGGGTCATATTCTCTTCACATTCCACATATCTAAATATGGCTCCAATTTCAAAATAGAGGTGATTCAAACCTATAAAAAATCCATGCATTTCTTTGCTACATCCATATTATGTCTGTTTGATGCGTATTTGAATCTGGAATGTAAGCAAAAAAAAAAGTAATTACAGACATAAATGTAAATGAAAAACATGATGCCATAAGCCATAATATGGAATCAATGTCTACATATACAGACCAAAATATCCATGTTTTTTTTTTGTACTGATACAGTCCTATTGTGGTGCGATATTGCTTCATGTCTGAAAACTACAAGTTCTGTAGGATCAGGGGAAGAAAACACTGGCTATGCTGGCTCTTGTATTATCATTAGGCTTTAGCAAATCAAGCTTTCGATCAGAGATACGAAGTCAATTCGTTCAAACACTTTGATTTTAATGCTCTAACCTGTCTCCGTACAGCATTGCCAATGTGTAGGCAAACTTTGTTCCACCCAAAGTTGCGCAAAACTTCAGTGAATTAATTCGGTATCCATTTCTGCTTCTTTAAAAATATTTAACATTAGGAATCCAAAGTCGGGTTTGGTACCAAGGTACCAGCCGCTACTAAACGCGACTTTGGATTCCTAATTTTAAATGTTTTTAAAAATGCAGAAATGAATACCGAATTAATTCACCAAATTCTTGCGTGACTTCGTTTGAAAGTAGGCAATACATATCAATGCGGTACAGAGACATCATTAAAATCTAACTGGATGATCCGAAGTTCGATTCGCTCAACACTAATTATTATGTTAGGGAGCTATGTTCATTCTCTATGACACCCACCAGAACTTTGAAGTGTACTGTGGTGTCTGGCACCATGATGTTAGCTTATGAGCTACTATATTCTCTCAGTCGCAAGGTGGAACCACCATGGATTTGCCTTGTTTATCCAGCACATCCTACATAATCTCAGCTGGATCTCATTTATTTGGAGGCCAAGTCAACACTCTGAACTCGTCATGTTTCTCAAACCGTTCCAGAGTGATTTGTACAGTGTGGCATTGCGCATTATCCTGCCCAAGAGGAAAGTGCCATTAGCGAACACTGGTGCAATAAAGGGGCACATTCTGTCTGCAACAATGCTTACGTAGGTGATACATGTGGGTAATAGTGCAACAATGCTTAGGATGGACCATAAAGCCTAGTCTTTGCTTCCCATGCAAGCTTTGGCACCCACAATCCTGTCATTGGTTCACCGGTTGTCCTCCTTTAACTACTTTTCACAGATACTAAACAGTCCAAAACATAAAACTGTCAGAAAATAAACACCACAAACCTAGAACATCTCCCAGAAGATCTACCATTCTGGAAATGCTCTAACCAAACCAGCCATCACAAGTTGGCCCCTTACTCCGCTGAGGCTAGTTTCAGACTAGTGCTAGTCATCCGGCAGGGTACAGCCTGATGGATCTCTCTGCATTCATGAAAGTCTCCATCCAGCCCAATTAACTATAATGGGGACCAGCAGAGATCCGGCTGCAACACAGCAAATATGCCGCGAATCAGCTGTAAGAAAAACGCTGTGTGGTTTTCTTGAATATGAGAAAATTACCAGAAGAAAACACCAAACCTACAGTATGCTTTGGACTCAAGCCACCAAAAAGCTACAGACAGGGGCGTAGCTAAAGGCGCATGGGCGCTGGTGCAAGATTTCAGCTTGGGCCCCCCTTCCCTCAGTGCTTTGTGGCCAGGGAGGCAAAAATTGATACGGCAGCCCCCCCCCCCCCCAATAATACCGGTGTTTTCTTATGTGGCACAAGGGTCTTTGGGCCCCCTCAGGCTCCTGGGCCCGGTAGCAACTGCTACCTCTGCACCCTCTATAGCTACGCCCCTGGCTACAAACCATTGCACTTTAGACTTCAAATTAACATCTGGCCACACAAGAAAATCCAAAACAAAACTAAAAATACCATGAAAAACTATAAAAAAACATGGCAGAAAATAGCTATGTATGAAATCGAACTAAAAATTATTAGATTAAAGAAAAGTAGCCTAGCAAGTGTAGCTGGGTTTACAAGTTGTGTATGGATTACCTTTGCTTTTGTTACTACATGAAAAGTATCATAGGAGAGTCATGACATCAATAGTTTTCATGGCTCTTTTTTATAATAAAGGTGGCTGCTAAAATATCCCCTTTTACATTTATACACAATTTTCGTAAAAAAATGTAACCAAAGTTTAAAAATGTACCTCTTGCAATATTTTCATAGCTATAAAGCCATACCCTAAGTTCAAGAATAATCACTTGAAGTCCTCAGCAGAAGCAATAAATATCATTCCTACTTAGGACACTTCCTCTAGGTGGAGCAGTAACATCTCTAATAGCATCACATATGTGTGTCCTTATGACTTGGCTATATTACTGTGTATTTTGTTAGCTTTGAACCTTGTGTCTGTAAACAGCCAAATAGGACAGCGTTTCTCAATGCCCCCAACCTATGTCTCCTGCTAACATAAATTACAACAAATTACCCACCAACTTATTTTCGAATTTAACGTTCAATGTGTTATTAAATCAAAGCTTAAAATCATTTCTGCTGGTATGTAAACCCTGGCTTTGTTGCCACAGATTTGTGTGCAGCAAATCTACAGTGTCTATGTCCTACGTGACAAGACCTACCCTAATATTTCCATGTAGCCAAAGAATCAGTACCTCAGGGGGAGCTCCAGGAACCCCAGTTTGACACTAATTCTCAGTACCTGGAAGCAAACAACGACAATCTGGTCATGCCAGAATTTAGGAGCATATCTTTGCATTACACCAAAATGGTAAAAAGATTAGGGGTATACTGTAATAACGCCTAGCAGTAAGGATAAAGGACCTAAAATAAAATAGCTTATAGTGAACCAGAATTCAAGTGAAAGGTTCACTCCAAGTGCGCATAATAACATTTCCTGTGTGTATATATTCAGGAACAGGATCAACAGTTTTATACAATCTTCACTCATAGTTTCCCAGGAATGTCACTGATTATTGTATTCTAGATTTTATTCCTGGTAAGTTCCGATGTGGGTGTCTTTCACTAGATCATTAATCAAAGGCTTAATAACAGTCTATGGAAACTGTAAATTGTAGAACAGCTTAATCTTTGCTCCAACATAGCTGTTAAACTATAACCAAGTTCTTCTAAGGATGTGTTTATCTATTGTAGACAGTTAGGGCTCATGCATATGACAAAGCTGTGTGTGCTGGCCTTCTACAGTGATGCTTAGGGTCTACATTGGTATTTCAGACCCATGGGCTTTAGGTGATATTGCATGACACAATACCTCAGGAAGGCACTTTGTTCTGTTCTTAGGCTACTTTTACACTTGCGGCAGAGTGATCCGGCAAGCAGTTCCGTCATCCGGCAAAACGTATGCCAACTGATGGCATTTGTAAGACTGATCAGGATCCTGATCAGTCAGAAAAATGCATTGAAATACCGGATCCATCTTTCCGGTGTCATCCGGCAAAACGGATCCGGCATTAATTTTTCACACCATTTTTTTGGTCTGCACATGTGCAGACCAGGAGGACGGATCCGGTATTCCAATATTTTAAATGCCGGATCCGGACTAATACATTCCTATGGAAAAAATGCCGAATCCGGCTGTGATAATTACCACCCCTCGTGCCTGCTGAAGTTACTCCCTTCAGAGGAGCACGTAAGGTCAGGCTGGTATAGTTTACACACACACCTCCTGTCCACGCGGGCACAGAGAGGCAACAAGCTGAGAGAGCCTTTTCACTGCCGCAGTGAAAACAGCATGCCCTCAGCTCGGGTAACTGCCACCAGTTTTCGTTTGATATAAGCCCGGTCCGCTAACGGGATTATATAGGGTCAGAAACCAACCCGTGGTAGCTTATAACTAGGCCAAAACACGGACGTGATCGAGATACAAGATAGCACAAGATTAAATTATAGATTTAATCGCCGTAACAGCACACTAGATTTAACACAATATACACTGACAATATATACAGTGGTCTGAGGTTACAGATACAGGTTATATGGTTACAACGGGGTTAAGCAGGGTAAAAGTCAGTTACCGAGTATGATGAAAGTTCCTTTGAGATGTTCTTTGCTGGAGTCCACATGAAGGGCCGTGAGCTCAGCTATTTCCTGGGGGGGTTTTCAGCAAGATTCAGTTGGCTCCAAACTGGTGCACTGAGGTGTGACCTCCTTGAAGCCTGGACCCCCTGGGGCCTTCTTGTTAACTGACACTCAGATGGCTGGGGGGGGGGGGGGGTGGAAACCCATTTTGCATGTACACTGAACATGCCAAGAGGTGCATCAAATTACAATCAGGACTGGGGCTTTGAAGCAGGGCCCTCCTGTGGAGTTCCCTACCTCTGCTATCTGTGAGCAAATGGGGGGTGTGAGGACATGGCTGACAGTAAATATTAATCCATATTCCTCACACCTCCCCCTTTTAGAGGGCGCCAGGGTTCAGCACATTCCTGTGTTCCCCCGTGCGCCCATCCGCGCCCTCTCTGGTGGTGAATGGCAAAGAGGTATGGCCGGAGCGCCAGGCTCCCACGTACCCACCTCCCATTTGTTCCTGACCCATGGAGTCACCTGGATTGAGCCTGACCCTGAGGCCACAATGGCTGGCATCAGTCGGTACTATAAACGGCCCCGTGCAGTCGGCTGCCTGTAGTACCGGGAAGCTAGAAAGGGCATCCTCCAGTGCCTGGAAGGCCCTCTTGCAGTCGTTTGTCAAATCGACTGCGGAGGGCAGCTTCTTCCTGGTGCGGTCCGTCAGGGGCCTCGCCAGGCTACTATAGTGGGGTGCGAACTCCCTATAGTACCCGGCGGTGCCCATGAAGGACATCGCCTGGTGCTTGTCCCGGAGGGTGATCCAGGATGAGCTGGCATCCTCTCTCCCAGGTTCCGGTTCCAAGGCTTCCCTGCCTGCCCGGAGCCCCTCGCTTATGCCCAGCTGGCACTTTCCTGGCGTAAGGGTCAAGCCTGCCTGGCAGATCTGCCCGAGCATCTGCGCCAGATGCTCTCAGGGATCCTCCCATGTAGGACCGAAGACGGCAATGACCTCCAGGTACGCAGCCGCGTACTCTTCAAGTCCCTTAAGCAGCTTGACCATCCGCTTAGAAGTGGCAGGGGCATACTCCATGCCCAAGGGCATCTTGGTGGACGCAGTCCTTCCATGCGTGTTGGCTAACATTTCCCGGAAGGGGTGGCCTTCTGAGAGGGCACCTGCCTCCCATGCCTTCTGCCTTCCTGGCATTGTACATTGTTCCAGGTACATCCTGGCATTGAGCTGCTGGTGCGCGAGGTACGGTCTCTCCCAGGCCGCCTGACGCTTATCCTGAGGTACTGGAACCAGTATCCATGCTTGCTGACCCACGTGATGGGTCCTCTCACAAGCCAACTGTTCGTACCCCTGCTTCTGGGTGGTCTGGGCCTGCCCCATACTGTCGCGCACCAACCGCGACAAGGCCGGCGCTTTTTCCGGGAAGCGCACGACACACTCGATGACCGATGCCCCAGGGGTGGCTATGTCTCCACTCCAAGCCTCTGCCTTAGCGGCCCCTGGGTATCCGGTTACCAGAATCTCATGCACAGCCCACAGAAATTCCGCCCTGTACGGATAGGATACCACAAATTGTCGGTCCCTAGGCCACGCCTCTGGTGAGCCCTGTTGGACCGTTTCCTGGCACAACCGTCCTTGGTCCCAGACCGCCCTCTGGAGGTCTGAATCCAAGGGAGGCCGTGCCACATGCTCTGTGAGAGCTTTCAAGCTGGCGCTAGCCCCTAACGCCACCTGAAACCCCTGGTGGGACGTGGTCAGAATGGATGAGACTGCCACGTCCCCTGTCAGTTCTACTGACTGCTGGTCCATAGGCCACTCCTCCAGTGAGCCCTGCTGGACCGTGACCCGGCACAGCCGTCCTTGGTCCCAGACCACCTGCTTGAGGTCTGAGTCTGAGGGAGGCAGTGCTGCTTGCTCCCTGAGAGCGTTCAGGCTGGCGTCAGCCACTAACGCCACCTGAAACCCCTGACTGGACGTGGTCAGAATAGATGAGACTGCCACGTCCTCTGTCAGGTCCCTGGGACCTGTCTCTGGGCTTCCATCTGATTTGGCAGCCACTTGGTTGGAAGGGGAAAGCCATCAGACCCCTGAGGGGCCCCTAGGGCCCCAGCACTCCCACTGCGCGTGACAGCCGCTGCCACCGCTGGTAGTGCCTGCTTCCCCTTAGCTCCCGACTAAGTCGCCAGTCCAGACGGACTAACCTGGCCCTCAGACATCCCAGTGGTGGAGGAGCACTGCACTGAGGCTTCACCTGGGAGCCCTACTTCTCCTGGGACAGCCCTGACCTCATTTGCATCCTCCTCCCCCGCAGCTGTCTGCCCCCTGCTTGTCCCCCCAGTCACCACACTGGAGGACAACAGGTCCCAGCATGCTTGCTGGCTACACCCTGGGGCTTCAGCCCAGCTGGCAGAAATGACCCCCTCCCCACTGAGGGGAGAGGCACATATTGCATCCCCCACATCCCCATCAACAGGCATAATAGGTACAGTCACAGTATCATCAGGGGGGGACATTACATCACATTCTGGGGAATCGGACCTCGGGGGGTGTCAGCGGCCACGTACTTAGACACAAGCTGCCCCAGGTCCGTCCCCAGCAAAACACTGGCAGGGATATTTGCGGATACCCCCACCTCCCTTACTCTTCGACCGGCGCCCCAGTCCAGATAGACCTTGGTGACGGGCAGCGCCGGTTCCACTCCTCCATTCCCGGAGACAGTGAGGGATCTCCCGGGCAGTAAATCATGGGGTGCCACCAGTTCAGGTCGTACCAGTGTCATTTCAGCGCCGGTGTCTCTAAGTCCCATGGCCACAGCCTGGCCCACGGTGACCGGTTGTAAATTATCCAGGGACCTCCCACCTCCCCCACCCACACACAACACAGTGGATGGTGTCCGGGTTGGCGACTGGGACGGATCCCTCGGGTGCTGGGGACACATGGCTTTGAAGTGTCCTGACTGCTTACACAGGTGACACAGGCGGGGTTCCCCCACCGATGTGGAAAGTGCAGCAGGGGCCGGTGCCCACTTGAGCCTAGGGGCAGGGGTAGCAGATGCAGTGTGCGTCTTACCCCCTCTCCAGCCGACAGGTTTCCGGGCCTCTGAAGTCCTGTTGTTGGTGTATTCATCGGCCAGGGCTGCTGTTGCAGAGGCCCCCTTTGGCTTTCGGTCACGGAGGTACTGCTGGAGATCCTCTGGGCAGTTCCACAAGAACTGTTCTGTGGCGATGAGCTCCTTCAGCTGCTGGACAGTGGAGAACTCTAATCCAGTGGTCCATTGGTCGACCGCTCTCAGCAAGGCTCGCATGTGATCGGCCCAGCTCTGAGTAGAACCCCGGTGCAAATTCCTGAGCCTTTTCCGGTACGACTCAGGGGTTAAGTTATACTGCCTGACCAGAGCCTGTTTGATGTCCTCATAGCTCAGGATGGTCTCGCTGGGCAGGTACCCGAAGATTTCAAGGGCTTTTCCCCTGAGCCGTGGTGTGAGGAATCTGACCCACTGGCCCTCTGGCAGCTGGTATTGATGGCAGGCTGTCTCAAATGCCAACAAAAAGGTGTCCAGGTCCCCATCTTTGTCACGTAGGGGAAAGTCCTCCGCCCGCAGTTTGGGAATCCAGACCTCTGGAGACTCACATTGGGCTGGGGAGGGCTGCTGGAATTGAAGTTCAGCTGGAGCATTTGTAGCTGGTGCTCACGCTCGGCCTGGGCTTGCTCGCGACGTTCTGCAGCCTCTGCTCGCGACGCTCTGCAGCCTCTGCTTGCTCGCGACGCTCTGCAGCTGCCAGTAGGAGCTCAGAGGCTGCCTGGTCTCCAGCCTGGAGACGGTCCATGGCAGCTTGTAGGAGAGCAGCTGAGCCAGCTTGGCTGGGGGGATGGGCAGGTGGAGTGAGGCCCACTGCGGACCTCACCTCTGGCAACTGGCTCCTTGGGGAGCTTTGGCTGTGCTCCCCCTTGCCTTCCACCTCCTCTCCGCCCCCCATCTGGACTGCATCCTCCCCGCCATCATTCAAAGCATCGGCCATCTCCTTAGCTTTTTTCCTTGTCATACTGGCCGTCATTGCAACGGATGGTCAGTGACACCGACTGCAACCTGATGCCCACACACCTTATTGTATCTGCACTCAGACTGTCTAGTGTTGAGCTGATCTTAAGACTCCAGCGGCAAGAGCTGCTGCTGGTCATCTTTAGTGTCTGGGAGTATGGGTCTCTCACTCACACACACTAGTATCTCGATCCCACTTTGCTGCCCGGTCCGCTAACGGGATTATATAGGGTCAGAAACCACCGCAGTGAAAACAGCACGCCCTCAGCTCGGGTAACTGCCACCAGTTCTCGTTTGATATAAGCCCGGTCCGCTAACGGGATTATATAGGGTCGGAAACCAAACCGTGGTAGCTTATAACTAGGCCAAAACATGGACGTGGGGGTTCGTGAACGAGATACATGATAGATAGATTTAATCGCCGTAAGAGCACACTAGATTTAACACAATATACACTGACAATATATACAGTGGTCTGAGGTTACAGATACAGGTTATATGGTTACAATGGGGTTAAGCAGGGTAAAAGTCAGTTACCGAGTATGATGAAAGTTCCTTTGAGATGTTCTTTGCTGGAGTCCACATGAAGGGCCCTGAGCTCAGCTATTTCCTGGGTCCCTCTAAACACATGTGTAGGATGTGACCCCTCTGCAGAGAAAGACCCGCCTACTTGCTGGCACCAGACTTTTAACCTGTAGCCAGCCCCTCCCCTCCCAGCCTCAGGGAGGGGTCCACTCCCCCTCTTCTGGGCTGGCAGCAAATGACCCACAAAACCCTTTAGGGTTCTTAGCTCCAGACCAGAGGGTCACAGGGAGATGGTTCTGGGACCAATGGACCTGCCTGGGTTCCGGCTACAAGTAGAGCCCAAACCTGGTACCGTTATGTGGTTTCTATGGGGAGATATGGATAGCTCCCTACCCCGCCCTTGTCCCAGTAAACAAAGACCATGGGAACGTACCTCGTGGCCACCGGGACACAAATATGTATCCGGTTTGCGCCTGCGATGGCCAGGCGATTCATAATTCCTTATGAAAGGTAGGTGCCAACATGTCTGGGAGGTCTCATTGATCCTGGGCAAGGGCGGATACCCCATGCTGGGGGGTTTTCCTGCAAGATTCAGTTGGCTCCAAACTGGTGCACTGAGGTGTGACCTTCTCCTTGAAGCCTGTACCCCCGGGGGCCTCTCTTCTTGCCAACTGACACTCAGATGGCTGGGGGGGGGGGTTGAAACCCATTTTGCATGTACACTGAACATGCCAAGAGGTGCATCAAATTACAATCAGGGCTGTGACTTTGAAGCAGGGCCCTCCTGTGGAGTTCCCTACCTCTGCTATCTGTCAGCAAATGGGGGGGGGGGGGGGTGAGGACATGGCTGACAGTAAATATTAAGATACAACGGTAGCATGCTGCGGTTTTATCTTTTGGCTGATCAGTCAAAATGACTGAACTGAAGACATCCTGATGCATCCTGAACGGATTACTCTCCATTCAGAATGCATGGGGATATGCCTGATCAGTTCTTTTCCAGTATAGAGCCGGTTTGATGGAACTCAGTGCCGGAAAAGAAAACCGCTAGTGTGAAAGTACCCTAAAAGCAGAGTCTGCATATTATGGAAGAAGATAAAATGATTTTTTTTTAAAGACACCATGGGGCACATTTACCAAAACTGAGTTAACAGAAAAACTAGCCTTGTTGGCCATAAGAACCAACCGGAGCTCAGTTTTTATATCTTAAAGGGCTTCTGTCAGCCCACTAAACCGTTTTTTTTTTTTTTTATAATAATCCCTACACTGCGAGCTCCCTATACATAAGCTAAATATTCATTTTGGTTCAGTAGATTTAGTTAAAAAGCTATTTTTATAATATGTAAATTACCTTGCTACCAGCAAGTAGGGCGGCTACTTTCTGGTAGCAGCCGCATCCTCCGCTCCTAATGACGCCCCCTCCGCTGTGTGATTGACAGGGCCAGGGAACTGAATCGTTCTCTGCTGGCCCTGTTTGAATTCAAAATATCGCGCCTGCACCGTACCTGTCTTTAATCGGCGCAGGCGCACTGAGAGGCGGCCGCTCTCTTGGCCGCTCCATCCTCAATGCGCCTGCGCCGGGTGTAGATGTGAAGTCATCGGCGCAGGCGCATTGAGGATGGAGCGGCCGAGAGCGGCCGATTAAAGACAGGTACGTCGCAGGCACGATATTTTGAATTCAAACAGGGCCAGCAGAGAACGATTCCGTTCCCTGGCCCTGTCAATCACACAGCGGAGGGGGCGTCATTAGGAGCGGAGGATGCGGCTGCTACCAGCAAGTAGCCGCCCTACTTGCTGGTAGCAAGGTAATTTACATATTATAAAAATAGCTTTTTAACTAAATCTACTGAACCAAAATGAATATTTAGCTTATGTATAGGGAGCTCGCAGTGTAGGGATTATTATTAAAAAAAAAAAAATAACGGTTTAGTGGGCTGACAGAAGCCCTTTAATGTGCTCTGAAAAAAATGAAAGCTGCACCATGATATGTTGCTTATTAAAGATGGCTACAACAGACTTATGGCAATGTGCATGAGACTATGCTTAACCCCCTATTTCACCTTAAGGACTTGGCCTTTTTTTGCAAATCTGACCAGTGTCACTTTAAGTCATCATAACTTTAAAATGCTTTGACTTACCCAGGCCGTTCTGAGACTGTTTTTTCGTCACATATTGTACTTCATGACACTGCTAAAATTGGGTAAAAAAAGTAAATTTTTTTGCATTAAAAAAATACCATTTTTACCAAAATTTTTGAAAAATTAGCAAATTTTAAAGTTTCAGTTTCTCTACTTCTGTAATACATAGTAATACCCCCAAAAATTGTGATGACTTTACATTCCCCATATGTCTACTTCATGTTTGCAGCATTTTAGGAATGATATTTTATTTTTTGGGGATGTTACAAGGCTTAGAAGTTTAGAAGCAAATTTTGAAATTTTTCAGAAATCTTCAAAATTCCACTTTGTATGGACCAGTTCAGGTTTGAAGTCATATTGTGAGGCTTAGATAATAGAAACCTCCCAAAAATGGAAAAATTAGAAACTACACCCCTCAAGGTATTCAAAACTGTTTTTTCAAACTTTATTAACCCTTTAGGTCTTCCACAAGAGTCAATGGCAGATTGAGAAACAATTTCGAAACTTCTATTTTTTGGAAAATTTTCCAATATAATCAATTTTTTCCAGGAGTAAAACAAGGGTTAACTGCCAAACAAAACTCAATTTTGCAGGACTGGTTTTGTTTATACCATGTCCCATTTGAAGCCCCCTGTTGTACCCCTAGAATAGACATTTCAAAAAAGTGACTCCATCTAAGAAAGTACACCCCTCAAGGTATTCAAAACTGGGTTTACAAACTTTGTTAACCCTTTAGGTGTTCCACAAGAGTTAATGGCAGATGGAGAAACAATTTTGAAATTTCTATTTTTTGGAAAATTTTCCAATATAATCAATTTTTTCCAGGAGTAAAACAAGGGTTAACTGCCAAACAAAACTCAATATGGGTTGCCCTGATTCTGTAGTTTGCAAAAACACCCCATATGTGGTCGTAAACTACTGTTTGGCCGAACGGGAGCACATAGAAGGAGGGGAACACCATATGGGTTTTGGAAGGCAGATTTTGCAGGACTGGTTTTGTTTATACCATGTCCCATTTGAAGCCCCCTGTTGCACCCCTAGAATAGAAATTTCAAAAAAGTGACTCCATCTAAGAAAGTACACCCCTCAAGGTATTCAAAACTGGGTTTACAAACTTTTTTAACCCTTTAGGTGTTCCACAAGAGTTAATGGCAGATGGAGAAACAATTTTGAAATTTCTATTTTTTGGAAAATTTTCCATTTTAACCCTTACTTTATTACTGGAAAAAAATGGGTTAACAGCCAAACAAAACTCAAAATGGGTTGCCCTGATTCTGTAGTTTGCAGAAACACCCCATATGTGGTCGTAAACTACTATTTGGCTAAACGGCAAGACATAGAAGAAGGGGAACGTCATATGGTTTTTGGAAGGCAGATTTTGCTGGACTGGTTTATTTACACCATGTACCCTATCAAGCCCCCTGATGCACCCCTAGAGTAGAAACTCCATAAAAGTGACCCCATCTAGGAAACTGTTTGTTGTTTTGGGACTATTTTAGGGGTAAATTTGATTTTTGGTTGCTCTATATTACTCTTTTTTGAGGCAATGTAACAAAAAATTAAATTCTAAAATTTGTAATGTCATAGCCAGACCCTTATTTCTGATATTTGCAGACTCTATACTGACAGGGAATGTCCCACAGGATTGGCGCATGGCATATGTGGTGCCAATATTCAAAAAGGGGCCAAAAACAGAGCCTGGAAACTATAGGCCGGTAAGTTTAACATCTGTTGTGGGTAAACTGTTTGAAGGTTTTCTGAGAGATGCTATATTAGAGCATCTCAACAGAAATAAGCAAATAACGCCATATCAGCATGGCTTCGTGAGGGATCGGTCATGTCAGACTAATTTAATCAGTTTCTATGAGGAGGTAAGTTCTAGACTTGACAGCGGCGAATCAATGGATGTCGTATATCTGGACTTCTCCAAAGCATTTGACACTGTACCACATAAAAGGTTAGTATATAAGCTCGGACTGGGAGAAAACATCTGTATGTGGGTAAGTAACTGGCTCAGTGATAGAAAACAGAGGGTGGTTATTAACGGTACACACTCAGATTGGGTCACTGTCACTAGTGGGGTACCTCAGGGGTCAGTATTGGGCCCTATTCTTTTCAATATATTTATTAATGATCTTGTAGAAGGCTTGCATAGTAAAGTATCAATTTTCGCAGATGACACTAAACTGTGTAAAGTAATTTACACTGATGAGGACAGTATACTACTACAGAGGGATCTGGATAGTTTGGAGGCTTGGGCAGATAAGTGGCAGATGGGGTTTAACACTGATAAATGTAAAGTTATGCACATGGGAAGGAAAAATGCAAGTCACCCGTACATACTAAATGGTAAAACACTCGGTAACACTGACATGGAAAAGGATCTAGGAATTTTAATAAACAGCAAACTAAGCTGCAAAAACCAGTGTCAGGCAGCTGCTGCCAAGGCCAACAAGATAATGGGTTGCATCAGAAGGGGCATAGATTCCCGTGATAAGAACATAGTCCTACCACTTTACAAATCGCTAGTCAGACCACACATGGAGTACTGTGTACAGTTCTGGGCTCCTGTAAACAAGGCAGACATAGCAGAGCTGGAGAAGGTCCAGAGGAGGGCATCTGGGGGCGGAGCCGACTGAGCATGGTGGAGGACGTGTGCGACTGAGCTCCGCACCATTAACCCGGTCTTTTAGCCTGTTTCAAAGCTACCCATCGCAATCATGGTGAAAACTGGTAGAGAAAGAAGGGGAGAAGTGGAGAGTACCCCGAAACTAAAAAGCTCACAGAGCGATATGAATAAATACCTCAGCAAGAAGGTTTCTTCCCTGCCGGATCGAGGGAAGGCGACACGAACCACGCCATCAGTGGAGACGCGGGAAGATGACTCTGAGGGTGAAAGCTCTGATGCCTGCTCCGAGCTTCTCAGCGACCGGGACGCCCTGCCGATCACTAGAGCCTTCCTGCAGCAGTCGCTGGCCCAGTCACTGGACAAAGCCCTGACTCCAGTCTTAAAAGAGCTGTCGGACATTAAGGCAGAGGTCCTGCATATGGGCCACAGAGTAGAGGCCCTGGAGGATTCACACTCACTCATGACGCAGCACAGTGCAGGATTGCAAACTCAACTTGCCTCGGTCTGTAAGCAGGTAAATAATGCTTTCTTATGCCTGGAAGACCAGGAGAATAGGGGCCGTCGGAAGAACATACGCCTGAGAGGCTTACCTGAGTCGATCCCTGCAGAAGAGATAACACCTACTGTGCGCCATTTATTTGAATTGCTTATAGGCAAAGAACGTGCAGATGCCATCGTTATCGAAAGAGCACACAGAGCCTTAAGACCGAGACCGTCGGCCACAGAACCGCCGAGGGATGTGGTTTGTGCTCTCCTGAACTATCTTGACACAGCAGCCTTGCTTAAAGCCGCACGAGAAACGGGAGACCTTCTTTTAGAAGGCCATAAGATCCTACTATTCCAGGACCTGGCGGCAAGCACGCTGGCTAAAAGGAGAGCATTCCGTCCACTGACAAATGCCTTGAGGGAGAAGAAGTATCCGGTGAAATGGCTCTTCCCTTTTGGACTGACAACCAATATTGATGGCTGTCAGCTCACGGTTCGTGCGCCAGAGGACTTACCTAAGGTATGGGAGGCTTTACAGATGGAGCCGTTGGAAATTCCATCATGGCTCCCGACAGCGGTCCCGCCAGATCTTCCCCAGCTCCCGCTGAATCTACACTGGCAACCAGCCGGTAAAAGTCGCTCGCCGAAGAAGAGGATCACCTGAAGTGCAGGACTTTGATCCATTAAGAGAAGTGTATTTCTATTCCACTCTTCTTTAATTTCATTTTAGTTGGTGTTGATATACCTTGTGAATAATTTTACATGCCTAGTCCAACACTGAAGCTGCTGTGCTTTTCCATTCGATTAGGGGTTAATACTAACTTGAATCTACGTATTTTAACCCTTTTGTTCTTTTACAGTTTAATATTGTGACCAGGGGGTTTCTTCATAAGCTTGAGAGACCGAGTTTATGGTGATGTTCTATGTGGTTTTTCCACACACTACACCCCCCCCCCTCTACCCGCTGGCCTTGCTTTCTTGTCCAGGGTGAGAGTTACGGCGGGGAGACCGCCATTGGGCCCTATAGCCCCTTGTTATGTTCATAGTTAACCGTAGTAGTTACTGTTCCTGCCCTGCCCTGCTTGACATGCATAATGCTATTTGCCACCTAGAGAAATTTATGTTTGAATATGGCTGAAATGAAGGTTTACTCCCTTAATGTTAATGGCGCCAATATTCCTCAAAAGAGGAGTCAATTATATCACACTCTAAGGAAAGGCCATGTTGACATCGCCTTTATACAAGAGACCCATTTTAGGCATATGCATATACCTAATGTGATTAGCAAGCACTTCCCCTCATGGTTTCACGCGTCTCATTCGTCAGCCTCGAGAGGAGTATCAATCGGTATTGGGAAAAATATTCCGTTTCAATTGTTAGCAAAAATTGCTGATCCAGAAGGCAGGTATCTCCTGGTTAAAGGTAAAATCCTTAATTCAACCGTAACTATGGCGAACCTATACGCCCCCAACTGCAATCAGATTAGATGGATCTTGGGGACGCTTGAGATTCTGAAGCCTTTTGTGGAAGGATTGTTGATTGTGGGAGGGGACCTGAACATGGTCTTTGACCCTATGAAAGACACCACGTCTAAGTCCAGGACCTTGTCAACTAAGCAACTCCGCAAGCTTCACTTCGCATTATCGGATCTGGGAGTGTCAGATGTCTGGAGATTATTGCATCCAGAAGATAAGGATTATACATTCCACTCCAGAGTACATGATTCGTACCAGAGATTGGACTATATTTTCCTATCTAACCAGGCGCTTCCATTGGTTACAGAAGCCAAGATAGATAATGCGGTTATCTCGGATCATGCTCCTGTCAGTGTAGTGATGAAGCTTGCGGACTTGCCACATAGAACCTGGACTTGGCGATTAAACACCACGCTAATAGATGACACGCTACATGCACAAGTTATTTCGCAGAAGCTGAGTGAATATTTTTTGAATAACGACTCAGGTCAGGTGTCAAAATCCATCTTATGGGAGGCTCATAAAGAGGTAATCAGGGGGGAGTTTATTAGCTTAGGCACCAGGTTGAAGAGGAATAGGTTGAAGGAGCTGAACTCTCTGTTGCTGCAGATATCAACGCTTGAAAGCCTGCATAAGAAGTCGCGGACTGAGGAGGTGTATGCTTCCCTTGCTTCCTTGCGTAAACAAGTGAAAGATATCCTCAATGTTAGAACAGCCAAAACACTCCAGAACCTGCGTTTTAAACATTACCTTCACGGTAATAAAAGCACCAAATTGATGTCCGCTCTCCTGAAGCAGCAGAGAGATAGGTCCTTTATACATGCAATAAAGTCCTCTGAAGGGGATAGATTACTAAACACACCTGCTATTGCCAGAGAGTTCTGTAAGTTTTATGAATCCCTATATAATTTAGAAGATAAAGACACAGGTATAGATAAAGCTTTGCAAATTAAGGAATTTTTGAGCTCCATTAAGATCCCGTCCATCTCGGAGGCAAATATCCTGGATTTACTTAGACCCTTTACAGCAGAGGAGGTGACACTAGTTCTGGACACTATTCCATCGGGGAAAAGCCCTGGCCCGGATGGGTTCCCTATCGTTTATTATAAAAAGTTCAGAGACATACTTATCCCCCAATTTGTAGGTCTGTGTAACTCTCTGCTAAGAGGTGAGACCCTACCCCCACAGGCTCAGGCGGCACATATTACAGTGATCCATAAAGAGGGGAAAGATAAAGAGGCTTGTGGGAGTTATAGACCGATCTCCCTGCTCAACACCGATTTAAAGTGGTGGGCTAAATTGTTGAGTAACAGAATCTCCAAACTTTTGCCTGAGCTTGTGGGGGAGGAGCAAGTGGGGTTTGTCCCAGGAAGAGAGGGGAGGCATAATGTTAGTAGGGTAGTCCATGCCGTTTGTTATGCTAAAAAGAACAAATCCCCATTGGTGCTCCTTGGTACTGATGCGGAAAAGGCGTTCGACAGAGTCAGTTGGCTATACATGCGAAGCGCCCTGGAAGCATTTGGTTTTCCTGAACAATTTGTTCGCGCTATTTTCTCACTATATTCCTCACCTTCTGCACGTGTGATGGTGAATGGGACTCTGTCGGACGCCTTCTCAATACGCAACGGCACGCGACAGGGGTGTCCACTCTCCCCCACTCTCTTTATACTTACCTTAGAGACCTTACTGTTAAAATTTAGACAAAACCCGTTGCTTAAAGGATTACACATGGGAGCATTTAACCATAAAATGGCGGCGTTCGCCGACGATTTACTTCTTATGCTCACTGACCCAGTAGACGCTATGGCAGAGGTTATGAGTACCTTCCATAAATTTGGAGAGTTGTCCAACTTTAAGATCAATATGGACAAATCGGAAGCATTAGGGATCTCCCTCTCACAGGCACAGCAAGCTAAACTTAGAGAGTTGACTCCTTTTAAGTGGCCATCAACTTCTATTAAGTACTTGGGCATTAATATACCTAGGGACCCTGGATTGTTGTTCAGTCAAAATTTTCCTCCTCTGCTGAAAAGGATCGAAACCTTTCTGAACAAAAGCTCTTTGCCTTTCCTCTCCTGGCTAGGGAGGAAAAATGTGGTCACGTCCTATATTCTCCCTCAACTAATATACACCCTTAGATCTCTCCCGCTAAACTTGCCGGCTAATTATATATCTAAGATCAGATTACTGATTGGGAGGTATATATGGGCGAACAAGAAAGCTAGACTCCCCTTTGGGTTGCTTACTAGAAGGAGAAAACAGGGTGGCATCTCACTCCCGGATATAGATCAATACATACAAGCCATACATCTGGAGAGATGGATGGCTTTGACTAGACCTTCACCCCCGCCCATTCATATTGAGATGGAACTTGCTCTTTTGGGAAAATCAGTGGACTATATGCTATGGTTCCCTTTTAAAAAGCCGGATAAGGATTCCTTGATCAGTGTGCTCACGAAAAGCACTGTCATTGTTTGCAACAAAACTGGAGCGCTTAACATGGGGAAGGGGAGACTGTCTCCTTTGATGCCGCTTAGATTGTTACCCCACGTACTGAACACAGCTCGGATTGAGGTTAGCCCCATTTGGAAGTCCTTGCCCGGAGTAAGAATAGGGGACCTTGCAAAGTTGTCCAGCCCTGTAGATTATTATGCCGCCCTTAGTGGAGGGACAAGTGCTAAGTGGGATTTTCTTCAGGCCAGGGATTTTGAAGCCACATGTGCTATGTTCAGGAAGTCCAGATTTGTTCCACTCGCGGACCCTACGTGGTTGGAGACGTATATTTTGCTACCCAAACCACCCCCGAAATGTATTTCACTCATATATACACAATTGCTGAGAGATAAGAATAGCAGTTTACCATCATATATAGGAGCCTGGGAGAAAGAACTGAAGTGTGTGCTGGATGATAGTGACAGAAGATTTGTTTTATCTCATTCACATGGATTCTCAAAATGTATTTTGACCCAAGAAAATTCCCTGAAGATACTCACTAGATGGTACAGAACTCCTCAATGGCTGTATCAATTGGGGTTGGTGATGGATGATCTCTGTTGGAGGTGCGGACAAGGTAGTGGGTCTCTGTCCCACATCTGGTGGTTCTGCCCGAGTCTGAGAGGGTTTTGGGAAAATATTGAAAAACTGATTAACCAGATTTGCTTAGTGAATCTGAAGCTGACACCGGAGTTAGTCCTATTGTGGTTACCCTCGGCCGTCTTCAGACCGGGCAGAATGAACCTCTCCACACATATGATTGCGGCTGCTAAGCTATTGATCCCTATTAAATGGAAAGATACAGAACCGCCGTCTCTAAAAATGTGGCATGAAAAAATGGATGACATTTGCAGGATGGAAGAGTTAGTGGGATGGACCTGCCATACTAGAGATAAATACTTGCAAGTTTGGGGACCATGGATTAAATATACTAAGGATGGGAGGGGTGAGGGAGAATAGGTAGAAAGAATACCGGAAAGTAGAAAACATACCTCAGGGAGTCTTTATAGCTTACTGAAGATAGCTCTAGTTTATTGGAACTGAACTTAGTATTTCATTAGGCGGTATAAGCTGGAGTGGAACCTTCAGTTTTGCCTTCAAGCTAGGTGACGAGGAAACTTAGGTCTCATCTTGGAGAGTCGGGTAGGCAGGATTTAGTTGTTGTTTATATCCTTTTTATTTTTTGCATACTTAAATGTGTGAGTGTTTTATAGTTACGTTTTATGTCTATCTCTTGCTTTTCTATGCAAACATATGGAGATAAACTGAACTGCTTGAATCGACTGTACTTGCTCACCAGCATGTGTTGTCAGGCTGATGCCTAAGAGCCTTGTTTGCCAGATTGTCATTGTGAGCCGGTACACTCGGCAATGTATGTAATTGAATAAGCAATGCTAAATGTTCTGTTTACACTGTATGTATCTGCTGCTCTTTACTTTGTCAATAAAAACAGATTTGACACAGAGGAGGGCATCTAAAGTAATAACTGGAATGGGGCAACTACAGTACCCTGAAAGATTATCAAAATTAGGGTTATTCACTTTAGAAAAAAGACGACTGAGGGGAGATCTAATTAATATGTATAAATATATCAGGGGTCAGTACAGAGATCTATCCCATCAGCTATTTATCCCCAGGACTGTGACTGTGACGAGGGAACATCCTCTGCGTCTGGAGGAAAGAAGGTTTGTACACAAACATAGAAAAGGATTCTTTACGGTAAGAGCAGTGAGACTATGGAACTCTCTGCCTGAGGAGGTGGTGATGGTGAGTACAATAAAGGAATTCAAGAGGGGCCTGGACGTATTTCTGGAGCTTAATAATATTACAGGCTATAGCTACTAGAGAGGGGTCATTGATCCAGGGAGTTATTCTGATTGCCTGATTGGAGTCGGGAAGCAAGTTTATATTCCCCCAAAGTGGAGAAAATTGGCTTCTACCTCACAGGGTTTATTTTTTTTTTTTTTTTTTTTTTTTTTTGCCTTCCTCTGGATCAACTTGCGGGATAACAGGCCGAACTGGATGGACAAATGTCTTTTTTCGGCCTTATGTACTATGTTACTATGTTTCCACATTCGCTATTTAGTTTTGTGGAACACCTAAAGGGTTAACATAGTTTGTAAAGTAACTTTTGAATACCTTGAGGGGTGTAGTTTCTTAGATGGGGTCACTTTTTTGGAGTTTCTAGTCTAGGCTACATCAGGGGGGCTTCTAATGGGACATGGTGTCAAAAAAAACACTGTCCATCAAAATCTGCCTTCCAGAAACCGTATGGCGTTCCCTTCATTCTATGCCCTGCCGTGCGGCTATATAGCCATTTACGACCACATATGGGGTGTTTCTGCAAACTACAGAATCTGGGCAATAAATATTTAGTTTTGTTTGGCTGTTAACCCTTGCTTTATTACTGGCAAAATGGATTCAAATTGAAATTTTGCCCAAAAATTGGTGTTTTGGCACCTTTTTTATTTTATATTTCTAACACCGTTCATCAGAGGTGTTTGGTCAAAAGTTAATTTTATAGCGACGACTTTTGCGCACGCGACGATGCCCAATATGTATGGCTCTCAAACTTTGGCGACACTAAGCAGGCATCCTAAAACTGCGGCCCTCCAAATGTTGTAAAACTACAATTCCCATCATGCCCTGCTGATGGCTGTAGGTTGTCTGGGCATGCTGGGAGTTATAGTTTTACAACATCTGGAGGGCCGCAGTTTGAGGATGCCTGCTCTAAAACTAATATTTTTTTGGGGAAAAAAAAATGTTTCCGTGTCTCCAAAGTCTGAGAGCCATAGTTTTTTATGTTCTCTAGTGGACTGTTGGGGATTATAAAAATGTAGTACTCCATGGACGTGTGATACTCCCTGAAGCAATCGATAACGCAGAGGCCCGAATGATCGGGGCACGTGTCGCACTGAGTGGTGGTGTCCTTCCGTATCCCCCTCCTGCGACACACTCTGCACTTTTTTTGGGTTCGTCCCTTCTTTCCAGTATGGGGGACCACACCTGGAAAGTGTTGGCCAGGGACGATCCGGGCGCCTCCAGTTCCCGAGGTACTCCAGCCTGCTCTTTTCCGGTCCGAAAAGATCAGGGCCTTGAGGACTGCCTCATAGAACTGGAGGAATGTCCCTGTGCTGCCAGCACTTCGGGATAGTACAAAAGAGTTGTACATGGCAACCTGCACCAAGTAGACCGCAACTTTTTTGTACCATGCCCGGGTTTTGCGCATGGCGTTATATGGCTTGAGGACTTGATCAGAGAGATCAACTCCTCCCATATACCGATTGTAGTCGACGATACAATTGGGCTTGAGGACCGCTAACACCCAGAGTGGGGGGACATTCTGGGGGTTGAATACGGGAATCTCGCCCCTCGTACACACGAAATTTGTAACTGTACCCTGAGGTACTCTCACAAATTTTGTATAGCTATACGCCATACCTCGCCCGCTTTGTGGGAATATATTGGCGGAAACTGAGTCTCCCCTTGAACGCAACGAGAGACTCATCAACCGCGACCTCCCTTCCAGGTACGTAGGCCTCCATGAATTTGGCCCCAAAGTGATTGATGACTGGCCGTATCTTATACAGCCGGTTATAGGCAGGATCACCTCGGGGTGGACATGCTGCATTATCGGAATAATGCAGACATTTCCTGATGGCCTCAAACCGGGGACGTGTCATGACCATACTGTACAGTGGGGTCTGGTGTAGGACGTCCCCACTCCAGTATTGCCTGACACTGGGTTTTTGGACTAGACCCATATGCAGCACGAGGCCTCAAAATGTCCTCATCTCGGCTGCACTGACCGGCGTCCAGCCACCAGGTCTAGCCAAAACTGAGCCTGGGTTTTGAGCGACGAACTGTTGGGCGTACAGATTCGTCTGCTCCACCATCAGATTCACCAGTGGGTTAATAAAAAAAAAACTAAAATAGTCAATTTCAGTAAGCCCCACTGTGGGAATCTGGATTCCAGGATTGTCAGCAAAATCTGGAATCTCAGGCTCAAAGTCCACTGCGGGACACCAAGTTCATCGGCAGGGTGCTCCGGTGGGCTTATTTGGTGGGCCGGGAAACCAGTACGAACACCAGGGCGGCTCGTACTAGGGTGGGCCACAGGATCCCTAGCATGGCAAGTGGCAGGGGGGGGGTCTGGGGTCTGATAGATGGATCAAAGAAAGTTTTGAATAAAAGTGCTTTTTTTTTTTTCCTAACTAACTTTTCCCTTCTTTCCCTGCCTAACGGTGCCTCTCCCTCACTGACCCTAACCTACCTGGGTGGCGATGGGTGCAGGAGGGTGATGGATGCCGATTAGGGGGACACAGGAGCTGGTGCTGGACGATGCTGCCCGGGTGCTCGTGCAGAACAGGAAGAGGAGGGGAGAGAGGAGCGCAGGAAGTTTGAATCTCGCGCCTCTCTCCCCTGCACCAATCAGCACCCTGGACAGCAGTGTTCAGCACCAGTTCAGCACCAGGGCCAGCACCGCCTCTCCAAATTTTCGCACTGCGATTGGTGGTGTGTAATCACGCCACCGATCGCAGTCTTTTTCCGGTTCATCGGGTCACAGGACACCCAAATGAACCGGAAACGCAGAAAACCTTTTCTGTGATCGCCGATACGGGGGGTCAAATGACCCCCCCCTGCGTTGTTACGGGATGCCGGCTGAATGATTTCAGCCGGTATCACGTTGCGATTAACCCCCGCGGCACCGGAATCCCGATTTTAAGTTAGGACGTACCGGTACGCCCTATTTCCCGAGTCCTTAAGGAGTTAAAGGGGTTGTGCGGTGTTAGTACATTGATAACTTATCCTTAGGATAGCTCATCAATATCAGATTGGCAGGGGCGCTGCATTCTCTTTACTGTTCAACTGCCTGCCATCTAGCTTGTAGTAGTGGTGCAGTGCAACTACACCTACTTGCTCCATTCTAGTGAACTGGATGAACAGTTGTGGTTATACTGCACTACCGCTACAAGCTAGACAGCATGCAGTTAAACATTTAAGAAGAGGTAGCTCTCTCCCAATAGCACCACAACTCCTTCAAACATCTGATCAATGGCAGTCATGAGAATCGGCCCTCTGCCAATCTGATATTGATAACCTATCCTTAAAAAAGGGTAATCAATATACTACCACTTCCTAACCCCTCTAAGGCTACATTCACACTTGCGTTTTGGGCGGATCCGTCATGGATCTGCAAAAACTGATCTGTTACAATAATACAACCGCATACATCCGTCATGAACGGATCCGTTTAATCTGTAACATAGCCAAGACGGATCTGTCATGAACTCCATTGAAAGTCAATGGGAGACAAATCCGTTTTCTATCGTGCCAGATTGTGTCAGAGAAAACTGCTCTGTCCCCATTGACTTACATTGTGTGTCTGAACGGATCCGTTTGGCTCAGTTTCGTCAGACGGACACCAAAACGCTGCTTGCAGCGTTTTGGTGTCTGCCTCCAAAGCGGAATATAAACAGAACGGAGGCAAACTGATGCATTCTGAGCAGATCCTTTTCCATTCAGAACGCCATAGGGCAAAACTGATCCGTTTTGGACCGCTTGTGAGAGCCCATGACAGATCTCACAACAGGAAAGCCAAAACGCGAGTGTGAAAGTAGCCTAACCAGTTTAAGAGTGGGACATTTACCCACTTCCTGACCAGATGCATTTATTTATTTATTTTGTAGTTTCCTAGCATTTTTTGTTCCCTTGACATTTTAAAGGGTTTTTCCTGGACTTCAATATTGATGGCAAGTCCTCAGGACAGGCCATCAATATCTGGTCAGTGCCGGTCTGACTCCCAACTCCTCCATCAATTAGCTATTTGAAGAGACAGTGGTACTGTGAAAAACACCATGGCCTCTTCCTAGGCCACTGACATTATGTTAATTGGTCGCAAGACATTCAGGTGAATGTGTCTGAGCTGCTATACCAAGCACTGCCATTGTACCAGAGGTAATACAATATTTTTTTTAGAAGAGTAAAAATACTCCGCTCACCATTTTCTAAGACTATTTTTAGCCAAGGAGGAGTACAAAAGTTGCAGTAATTCAGATACATAATGCGTAGGCCTACACTTGCTCACATCTGCGTTTGGAGCCTCTGTTGCAGATTCTGTCAAAAAGACCAGACAAAAAAGCCTTGACAAAAAAGCCTTGCATGCAGGACTTTTTTGTGTTTTAAAAATACAGGATCCTGAATGGAAACAATAAAATTAACGGAAGTGTTGGATTGGGAACATTGTATTGGTAATGCACACAGGTAGATCGACAGACAGGACGGAACTGCTCTAACTCTCCTCCACAGTTCTTACATTAAGGGACCATTCTCTGCAATGGTGACACCAGGGCTCGCAACAAACTTTAGTGGTGCTCAGTCTCGATAAGATCAAATGAATATGAGGTATGAAGATGAAAGACGGCACTCAACAGTAAAAGTCCAATTCTTACTTTATTGTTCCACATAGGCACAAAGGTATGGGCAGACGATAGGGGTGCAGGATGCCACACAGGCACCATGAGTCGATGGCAGTTTCGCGTAGATCACACTTCCTTGGGCCTGAGAAAAAGGTACAGTATCTGCTCATCACAATGATAACGATCAAGTATCTGGTGTGCAGATGGTATTGCCCATTTCCCGGGTACTCACAAGGTAAGACAGAAGAGATTTCCACCAATCCACCTACCATGGACAATAGAACAGTTAAAACTAGGGATGAGCGAACCCGAACTGTATAGTTCGGGTTCGTACCGAATTTTGGGGTGTCCGTCACACGGACCCGAACCCGGACATTTTCGTAAAAGTCTGGGTTCGGGTTTGGTGTTCGTCGCTTTCTTGGCGCTTTTTGAAAGGCTGCAAAGCAGCCAATCAACAAGCGTCATACTACTTGCTCCAAGAGGCCGTCACAGCCATGCCTACTATTGGCATGGCTGTGATTGGCCAGAGCACCATGTGACCCAGTCTCTATTTAAGCTGGAGTCACATAGCGCCGCCCGTCACTCTGCTCTGATCAGCATAGGGAGAGGTTGCAGCTGCCACGTTAGGGCGAGATTAGGCAGTGATTAACTCGTCCAAAGGACTTCATTCAGAGATCGATCTGCAGCTGTGGATGATTGAACTGCTGCTATTGAATTGCTCACTGTTTTTAGGCTGCCCAGAGCGTTTTTCAGTCACTTTTTTCTGGGGTGATCGACGGCCATTTTGTGTCTTGTGGTGTGCCAGCACAAGCTGCCACCAAGTGCATTTAACCCTCAATGGTGTGGTTGTTTTTTGGCTAAATCTTACATCAGGGTGAAGCTGTCACACCAAGTGCCTTTAACCAGCAATAGTCTGGTTATTTTTTGGCCATATACTACATCAGGGGCAAGCTGAGCCTGTCACCAAGTGCATTTAACCCTCAATGGTGTGGTTGTTTTTTGGCTAAATCCTACATCAGGGTGAAGCTGTCACACCAAGTGCATTTAACCAGCAATAGTCTGTTTATTTTTTGGCCATATACTACATCAGGGGCAAGCTGAGCCTGTCACCAAGTGCATTTAACCCTCAATGGTGTGGTTGTTTTTTGGCTAAATCCTACATCAGGGTGAAGCTGTCACACCAAGTGCATTTAACCAGCAATAGTCTGTTTATTTTTTGGCCATATACTACATCAGGGGCAAGCTGAGCCTGTCACCAAGTGCATTTAACCCTCAATTGTGTGGTTGTTTTTTGGCTAAATCCTACATCAGGGTCAAGCTGTCACACCAAGTGCATTTAACCAGCAATAGTCTGGTTATTTTTTGGCCATACACTACATCAGGGGCAAGCTGAGCCTGTCACCAAGTGCATTTAACACTCAATAGTGTGGTTGTTTTTTGGCTAAATCCTACATCAGGGTGAAGCTGTCACACCAAGTGCATTTAACCAGCAATAGTCTGTTTATTTTTTGGCCATATACTACATCAGGGGCAAGCTGCGCCTGTCACCAAGTGCATTTAACCCTCAATGGTGTGGTTGTTTTTGGGCTAAATCCTACATCAGGGTCAAGCTGTCACACCAAGTGCATTTAACCAGCAATAGTCTGGTTATTTCTTGGCCATACACTACATCAGGGGCAAGCTGAGCCTGTCACCAAGTGCATTTAACACTCAATAGTGTGGTTGGTCAAGCTGTCACACCAAGTGCATTTAACCATCAATAGTGTGGTTATTTTTTGGCCATATCCCAGTCTAATTCTGTCAGTAAACCTATACCTGTCACCCAGGGCCTAAATACTAGGCCTCAAATTTATATCCAGCTAAATCTGTCGTTACTGCTGTACTGTTGTGGCTGGTCAAGTTATTTAGTGTCCGTCAAAGCACATTTTTTGTTCTGGGTTGAAATACAATTCCCAATTTAGCAATTTCCTAATTTAGTGGTTTCTGCTGTATCAGAGCTATTTTAAATCTATCCCTAAAAGGGTATATAAGATTCAAGGTGCACATAGGGTCATTCTGAATAACTTCACACACACGCTACTGTGCATTTCCAAGTCTAATTCTGTCAGTAAACCTATACCTGTCACCCAGCGCCTAAATACTAGGCCTCAAATTTATATCCAGCTAAATCTGTCGTTACTGCTGTACTGTTGTGGCTGGTCAAGTTATTTAGTGTCCGTCAAAGCACATTTTTTGTTCTGGGTTGAAATACAATTCCCAATTTAGCAATTTCCTAATTTAGTGGTTTCTGCTGTATCAGAGCTATTTTAAATCTATCCCTAAAAGGATATATAAGATTCAAGGTGCACATAGGGTCATTCTGAATAACTTCACACACACACGCTACTGTGCATTTCCAAGTCGAATTCTGTCAGTAAACCTATACCTGTCACCGAGCGCCTAAATACTAGGCCTCAAATTTATATCCAGCTAAATCTGTCGTTACTGCTGTACTGTTGTGGCTGGTCAAGTTATTTAGTGTCCGTCAAAGCACAGTTTTTGTTCTGGGTTGAAATACAATTCCCAATTTAGCAATTTCATAATTTAGTGGTTTCTGCTGTATCAGAGCTATTTTAAATCTATCCCTAAAAGGGTATATAAGATTCAAGGTGCACATAGGGTCATTCTGAATAACTTCACACACACACACTACTGTGCATTTCCAAGTCGAATTCTGTCCGTAAACGTATACCTGTCACCCAGCGCCTAAATACTAGGCCTCAAATTTATATTCAGCTAAATATGTGGTTACTGCTGTGCCTGTATTAGTGTAATACGGTACCTAAATAGATAGCCAGATAGTGTTAGGTGTCTGTAAAAAAAGGCCTGAATTTGAATTCAATACATTGGGCCAAATAATATTTTTGTTGTTGTGGTGAACGATAACAATGAGGAAAACATCTAGTAAGGGACGCGGACGTGGACATGGTCGTGGTGGTGTTAGTGGACCCTCTGGTGCTGGGAGAGGACGTGGCCGTTCTGCCACATCCACAGGTCCTAGTGTACCAACTACCTCAGGTCCCAGTAGCCGCCAGAATTTACAGCGATATATGGTGGGGCCCAATGCCGTTCTAAGGATGGTAAGGCCTGAGCAGGTACAGGCATTAGTCAATTGGGTGGCCGACAGTGGAACCAGCACGTTCACATTATCTCCCACCCAGTCTTCTGCAGAAAGCGCACAGATGGCGCCTGAAAACCAAGCCCATCAGTCTGTCACATCACCCCCATGCATACCAGGGAAACTGTCTGAGCCTCAAGTTATGCAGCAGTCTCTTATGCTGTTTGAAGACTCCGCTGGCAGGGTTTCCCAAGGGCATCCACCTAGCCCTTCCCCAGCGGTGGAAGACATAGAATGCACTGACGCACAACCACTTATGTTTCCTGATGATGAGGACATGGGAATACCACCTCAGCACGTCTCTGATGATGACGAAACACAGGTGCCAACTGCTGCGTCTTTCTGCACTGTGCAGACTGAACAGGAGGTCAGGGATCAAGACTGGGTGGAAGACGATGCAGGGGACGATGAGGTCCTAGACCCCACATGGTATGAAGGTCGTGCCACTGACTTTCACAGTTCGGAGGAAGAGGCAGTTGTGAGATCGAGCCAACAGCGTAGCAAAAGAGGGAGCAGTGGGCAAAAGCAGAACACCCGCCGCCAAGAGACTCCGCCTGCTACTGACCGCCGCCATCTGGGACCGAGCACCCCAAAGGCAGCTTCAAGGAGTTCCCTGGCATGGCACTTCTTCAAACAATGTGCTGACGACAAGACCCGAGTGGTTTGCACGCTGTGCCATCAGAGCCTGAAGCGAGGCATTAACGTTCTGAACCTTAGCACAACCTGCATGACCAGGCACCTGCATGCAAAGCATGAACTGCAGTGGAGTAAACACCTTAAAAACAAGGAAGTCACTCAGGCTCCCCCTGCTACCTCTTCTGCTGCTGCCGCCTCGGCCTCTTCCTCCGCCTCTGGAGGAACGTTGGCACCTGCCGCCCAGCAAACAGGGGATGTACCACCAACACCACCACCTCCGTCACCAAGCATCTCAACCATGTCACACGGCAGCGTTCAGCTCTCCATCTCACAAACATTTGAGAGAAAGCGTAAATTCCCACCTAGCCACCCTCGATCCCTGGCCCTGAATGCCAGCATTTCTAAACTACTGGCCTATGAAATGCTGTCATTTAGGCTGGTGGACACAGACAGCTTCAAACAGCTCATGTCGCTTGCTGTCCCACAGTATGTTGTTCCCAGCCGGCACTACTTCTCCAAGAGAGCCGTGCCTTCCCTGCACAACCAAGTATCCGATAAAATCAAGTGTGCACTGCGCAATGCCATCTGTAGCAAGGTCCACCTAACCACAGATACGTGGACCAGTAAGCACGGCCAGGGACGCTATATCTCCCTAACTGCACACTGGGTAAATGTAGTGGCAGCTGGGCCCCAGGCGGAGAGCTGTTTGGCGCACGTCCTTCCGCCGCCAAGGATCGCAGGGCAACATTCTTTGCCTCCTGTTGCCACCTCCTCCTACTCAGCTTCCTCCTCCTCTTCTTCCACCTGCTCATCCAGTCAGCCACACACCTTCACCACCAACTTCAGCACAGCCCGGGGTAAACGTCAGCAGGCCATTCTGAAACTCATATGTTTGGGGGACAGGCCCCACACCGCACAGGAGTTGTGGCGTGGTATAGAACAACAGACCAACGAGTGGTTGCTGCCGGTGAGCCTCAAGCCCGGCCTGGTGGTGTGCGATAATGGGCGAAATCTCGTTGCAGCTCTGGGACTAGCCGGTTTGACGCACATCCCTTGCCTGGCGCATGTGCTGAATTTGGTGGTACAGAAGTTCATTCACAACTACCCCGACATGTCAGAGCTGCTGCATAAAGTGCGGGCCGTCTGTTCGCGCTTCCGGCGTTCACATCCTGCCGCTGCTCGCCTGTCTGCGCTACAGCGTAACTTCGGCCTTCCCGCTCACCGCCTCATATGCGACGTGCCCACCAGGTGGAACTCCACCTTGCACATGCTGGACAGACTGTGCGAGCAGCAGCAGGCCATAGTGGAGTTTCAGCTGCAGCACGCACGGGTCAGTCGCACTGCGGAACAGCACCACTTCACCACCAATGACTGGGCCTCCATGCGAGACCTGTGTTCCCTGTTGCGCTGTTTCGAGTACTCCACAAACATGGCCAGTGGCGATGACGCCGTTATCAGCATTACAATACCACTTCTATGTCTCCTTGAGAAAACACTTAGGGCGATGATGGAAGAGGAGGTGGCCCAGGAGGAGGAGGAGGAGGAGGAAGAGGGGTCATTTTTAGCACTTTCAGGCCAGTCTCTTCGAAGTGACTCAGAGGGAGTTTTTTTGCAACAGCAGAGGCCAGGTACAAATGTGGCCAGCCAGGGCCCACTACTGGAGGACGAGGAGGACGAGGAGGACGAGGAGGACGAGGAGGAGGTGGAGGAGGTGGAGGAGGATGAGGATGAAGCATGGTCACAGCGGGGTGGCACCCAACGCAGCTCGGGCCTATCTCTGGTGCGTGGCTGGGGGGAAAGGCAGGACGATGACGATATGCCTCCCACAGAGGACAGCTTGTCCTTACCCCTGGGCAGCCTGGCACACATGAGCGACTACATGCTGCAGTGCCTGCGCAACAACAGCAGAGTTGCCCACATTTTAACGTGTGCGGACTACTGGGTTGCCACCCTGCTGGATCCACGGTACAAAGACAATGTGCCCACCTTACTTCCTGCACTGGAGCGTGATAGGAAGATGCGCGAGTACAAGCGCACGTTGGTAGACGCGCTACTGAGAGCATTCCCAAATGTCACAGGGGAACAAGTGGAAGCCCAAGGCCAAGGTAGAGGAGGAGCAAGAGGTCGCCAAGGCAGCTGTGTCACGGCCAGCTCCTCTGAGGGCAGGGTTAGCATGGCAGAGATGTGGAAAAGTTTTGTCAACACGCCACAGCTAACTGCACCACCACCTGATACGCAACGTGTTAGCAGGAGGCAACATTTCACTAACATGGTGGAACAGTACGTGTGCACACCCCTCCACGTACTGACTGATGGTTCGGCCCCATTCAACTTCTGGGTCTCTAAATTGTCCACGTGGCCAGAGCTAGCCTTTTATGCCTTGGAGGTGCTGGCCTGCCCGGCGGCCAGCGTTTTGTCTTAACGTGTATTCAGCATGGCAGGGGGCGTCATTACAGACAAACGCAGCCGCCTGTCTACAGCCAATGTGGACAAGCTGATGTTCATAAAAATGAACCAGGCATGGATCCCACAGGACCTGTCCATCCCTTGTGCAGATTAGACATTAACTACCTCCCCTTAACCATATATTATTGTACTCCAGGGCACTTCCTCATTCAATCCTATTTTTATTTTCATTTTACCATTATATTGCAAGGCTACCCAAAGTTGAATGAACCTCTCCTCTGTCTGGGTGCTGGGGCCTAAATATATGCCAATGGACTGTTCCAATGTTGGGTGACGTGAAGCCTGATTCTCTGCTATGACATGCAGACTGATTCTCTGCTGACATGAAGCCAGATTCTCTGTTACGGGACCTCTCTCCTCTGCCTGGGTGCTGGGCCTAAATATATGACAATGGACTGTTGCAGTGGTGGCTGACGTGAAGCCTGATTCTCTGCTATGACATGCAGACTGATTCTCTGCTGACATGAAGCCAGATTCTCTGTTACGGGACCTCTCTCCTCTGCCTGGGTGCTGGGCCTAAATATATGACAATGGACTGTTGCAGTGGTGGCTGACGTGAAGCCTGATTCTCTGCTATGACATGCAGACTGATTCTCTGCTGACATGAAGACAGATTCTCTGTTACGGGACCTCTCTCCTCTGCCTGGGTGCTGGGCCTAAATATATGACAATGGACTGTTCTAATGTTGGGTGACGTGAAGCCTGATCCTCTGCTATGACATGCAGACTGATTCTCTGCGGACATGAAGCCAGATTCTCTGTTACGGGACCTCTCTCCTCTGCTTGGGTGCTGGGCCTAAATATATGACAATGGACTGTTGCAGTGGTGGCTGACGTGAAGCCTGATTCTCTGCTATGACATGCAGACTGATTCTCTGCTGACATGAAGCCAGATTCTCTGTTACGGGACCTCTCTCCTCTGCCTGGGTGCTGGGCCTAAATATATGACAATGGACTGTTGCAGTGGTGGCTGACGTGAAGCCTGATTCTCTGCTATGACATGCAGACTGATTCTCTGCTGACATGAAGCCAGATTCTCTGTTACGGGACCTCTCTCCTCTGCCTGGGTGCTGGGCCTAAATATATGTCAATGGACTGTTGCAGTGGTGGCTGACGTGAAGCCTGATTCTCTGCTATGACATGCAGACTGATTCTCTGCTGACATGAAGCCAGATTCTCTGTTACGGGACCTCTCTCCTCTGCCTGGGTGCTGGGCCTAAATATATGACAATGGACTGTTGCAGTGGTGGCTGACGTGAAGCCTGATTCTCTGCTATGACATGCAGACTGATTCTCTGCTGACATGAAGCCAGATTCTCTGTTACGGGACCTCTCTCCTCTGCCTGGGTGCTGGGCCTAAATATATGACAATGGACTGTTGCAGTGGTGGGTGACGTGAAGCCAGATTCTCTGCTATGACATGCAGACTGATTCTCTGCTGACATGAAGCCAGATTCTCTGTTACGGGACCTCTCTCCTCTGCCTGGGTGCTGGGCCTAAATATATGACAATGGACTGTTCCAGTGGTGGGTGACGTGAAGCCAGATTCTCTGCTATGGGACCTCTCTCCAATTGATATTGGTTAATTTTTATTAATTTTATTTTAATTTTAATTCATTTCCCTATCCACATTTGTTTGCAAGGGATTTACCTACATGTTGCTGCCTTTTGCAGCCCTCTAGCCTTTTCCTGGGCTGTTTTACAGCCTTTTTAGTGCCGAAAAGTTCGGGTCCCCATTAACTTCAATGGGGTTCGGATTCGGGACGAAGTTCGGATCGGGTTCGGATCCCGAACCCGAACATTTCCGGGAAGTTCGGCCGAACTTCTCGAACCCGAACATCCAGGTGTCCGCTCAACTCTAGTTAAAACCCAAGGTTTATTAAAGATACATTAAAAGAAAGTGGGGAGGGGGGAAACACACCGCTTACGTGTTTCGAATCTGTATAGTGTTCTTAGTCATTACCAAACTAAGACTCTGATACAGATTCAACATGTATAAGTCCCCCTTCTCCTTGTTTTTTATGTATCATTAATAAACCTTGAATTTTAACAATTCTACAGTTGGTTCTTGAAGTATCTTCTGTCTTACTACATGCTATAAATGCCTAAGGTCGAAATGTCCCTTTAAAGCGAACCCATCATCAACTTTATGCTGATCTCACTGAGGGCAGCATAAAGTAGTGACAGAAATGCTGATTTCACCGGTGTGTCAGTCATGAGCTAAAAGTAAGTGGTTGCTGAGAATCAGCATCATAATCATTGCAGTACAGGCCTTGAAAAGAGTGAAATCTACCTGATAAGAGTCCTGGTTATTCCTAATCTCCTGCTCTCCTAGCCCATCTGCTGATGGTTGGCAGTTCTCTCCTAGAGAGAAAGGGAGAAAACTAGGTAGAAGACTGTCAGTCATCAGCAGATGGGCAGGAGAGCAGGAATTCATGACTAACCAGGACTCTTCTCAGGTGGCCGGGACTCTTTACCAGGCCCGGTCTGCAATGTTTGTGATGTTGGTTCTCGGCAACCACTTACTTTTAACTGACAGACCTCTGAAATCAACTCACCTGTCTCTACTTTATTCCGCTGTTAGTATGGGCAGCATAAAGTTGATGACAGGTTCCCTTTAAAGTATGATACCATAAACAGGAAATAATCTTCCCTACTATTTTGACTAGTGGCTGTAATCCAGAGCTGTAAATTTTGGAGGCAACATAAAAAACCATCCCATCAGAAGTAAATACTTGCCATATAGAGTAATGCTGCTGCGCTAAGCTTTGGCACAGAAGTGGAATGTGCCAAGTTTCAGCCAATGCTTTTAGTTTCCTTTACAGCTGTCATACATCAGTTCTTTGACACCTGCACTGCTATGGGAAGACTGATGTTGCCCAACTTGAACAGAACACAAGCCTGACATACTCTGGACATTGGCAGTGCACCATACCATCATAAATTTGGGTTTGTTATTATAAATAAGGTTAGAGCAGGATAAGGTATCAAAGCAGTGAGGATTTGGTGGTTGGCAAAAAATCTCAAATATGAGCTAAGTTACACAACGAAAGGTTCACAGATCTTGCTACAGCTATTTTAATCCTGTTCTTGTAAGAGCACTTGGTATTTTTCAAGTGTGTGTTGCTAATCCCATTATTATCAAAGGGGACATGTATAACATTTTATAAATGGTGAGAAATGAAATGAAAGCATGAGGCCACATTTAAAAAAACAATTATGACAAAATGATTTGCACTTACTGCATAACATAAAAATGTATGTAAAAGTCACTAAACTTACAGGGAGTCTGTCAGCTAATTTTTACCCATATTACTAAGAGCACTGGCCCAGAGAAGATTGCAGACACCTTCCAGACATACCTGTGTGTACTTTGTGTCTATATTCCATGTCCAGGAAAAACACTTTTAGGGCTTGTTCACACGAACGTTTTTTGCATTCCGTATATGGACCGTTTTCTGCGTTCCGTATATGGACCGTTTTCTGCGTTCCGTATATGGAACCATTTATTGAAATGGTTCAGCAAAAATAAACGGAATGTACTCCTTATGCATTCAGTTCTGTTCAAAGATAGAACATGTCCTATTATTGCCTGCAAATCACGGTCAGTGGCTCCATGTAAATCAATGGGTTCGCAAAAAAAAACTGAACACATATGGAATATACTCCGTATCCGTTCTGTTTTTGCGGAACCATCTATTGAAAATGTTATGCCCAGCCCAATTTTTTCTATGCAATTACTGTATACTGTATATGCCATACGGAAAAACGGAACGGAACCGGAAACACTACTGAAACAAAAAATGGAAAAACGGATGCGTTAAAAACGGCCCGCAAAACACTGAACAAGCCATACGGTCGCGTGAACGAGCCCTTATTCTGCTGGAAAACAGCTCCCAAGTGCCCAGCTGAAAGTGAAAGTAAAAACAGCTTTCACTCCTGACTCAATTTCTAACGGCCATATCTTCTGATATAGTGGATATAATGCTGCTAACAACCCTAAGATATGAGCAGCTAAAGCAGCCTTCCCCTCTTCAGTCTGATTTGCTTTGGGCACTTGCAGCAGCAGAGCTGGTCACTTGGGAGCTGTTTTCCAGCAGAATAAGACCTCTTGCACACAACTGTATGTATGGCCATCCGTGTGCATTCCGTATTTTGCGGACTCATTGAAGTGAATGGTTCCACATATGGTCCGCAAAAAAAACGGAACGGACACGGAAAGAAAATATGTTTGTGTGCAAGAGGCCTAAAAGGGCTTTTCCTGGACATGGACTACAGACACAAAGTGCACACAGGTATGTTTGGGATTTTCTATGCAGTATTCTATGGGGCAGTGCTCTTGGTTATAGTGGTGAAAAACAGGTGACAGACTCCCTTTAAAGAACAATTCCAGAAAAGTAGAGATTACAAAAAGAGCTGCTGATATCACATGCAAATATGTACTTTAATGCTTCTGGGTTCTGAAAACTGGAGTAGTGATCATGGCGACAGAAGTTTTCTGCACTTCCTTTCAGTGCACTTATCTTATTGGCCTTGGCAGCAGCTGCCTGACACTGGTTTTTGCAGCTTAGTTTGCTGTTTAATAAAATTCCTAGATCCTTTTCCATGTCAGTGTTACCGAGTGTTTTACCATTTAGTATGTACGGGTGACTTGCATTTTTCCTTCCCATGTGCATAACTTTACATTTGTCAGTGTTAAACCTCATCTGCCACTTATCTGCCCAAGACTCCAATCTATCCAGATCGCTCTGTAGCAGTATACTGCCTCATCAGTGTTAATTACTTTACACAGTTTAGTCTCATCTGCGAAAAAATGATACTTTACTATGCAAGCCTTCTACACGATCATTAATAAATATATTGAAGAGAATAGGGCCCAATACTGACCCCTGAGGTACCCCACTAGTGACAGTGACCCAATCTGAGTATGTACCGTTAATAACCACCCTCTGTTTTCTACCACTGAGCCAGTTACTTACCCACTTACAGACATTTTCTCCCAGTCCAAGCATTCTCATTTTATATACTAACCTTTTATGTGGTACAGTGTCAAATGCTTTGGAGAAGTCCAGATACACGACATCCATTGATTCGGCGCTGTCAAGTCTAGAACTTACCTCCTCATAGAAACTGATTAAATTAGTTTGACATGACCGATCCCTCATAAAGCTATGCTGATATGGCGTTATTTGCTTATTTTCATTGAGGTGCTCCAAGATAGCATCTCTCAGAAAACCTTTAAACAGTTTACCCACCGTTCAAGCAGTTCTGGAAGTAAACAGTGAACGGAGCCATTACACCACAGCTCCATACACAGTGTAGTGGCCAATCATGGGTACTGCAGTCCAGCTCCTATTCAAGTAAATGGGAGCTGAGATGAAGTACCTGAGAACAGCTGCACTATTGGGGGTGCTGGACCCCCCACTGATATGATATTGATGACCTATCCTATAAAAAGGTCATCAATATGCGAGTCCCAGAAAAACTCTTTAAAGATTGTTTGATGGAAATTAAGAGAACATAATAAAATAAATATATCTTTAAAGGGGATATCCGAGATCTGATCTGATCAGTGGGGGTTTGACACCAAGAACCATGCTGATCAGCTGTTTGAAAAGGCACTGTCACTTGCAGTACCCACTGCTTTTCATTGGTCACATGGCCTAGGTGCAGCTTAGCCCCATTGAAGTGAATGAGACTGAAGCTGTGATAACAAGAACAGTCGCTATACAGAGGACAGCGCTGTGTGTAGTGAGCTAACAGAAGGTGGCTGCGCAACTGCGAGTGCCGACGCCTTCTCAAACAGCTGATTGGCGTGGGTCCTGTGTGTCGGACCCAACCGATCAGGTACTGATGACCTATTCAAAGTCTCAGAAAATCCCTTTAATAGAGAACTCTAGGGAAAAAAAAAAAAAAGTACTGATATACTACCTCTGCCTTGTAAAGGCTTTCTCCTTTCCACATTCACTGGTACAGTTTGGCATCTGCATTGTTGCAGCTTGTGGCTGCCATCTACATAAGGCCTTTTGCACACGAGCGTCACAGATTAGGTCAGGATGCGTTCAGGGTGCGTTCAGTGATAATCGTGCAATTTTGCTTGCGTGTGGCGTCAGTTTTATATGCGATTGCGTTGCGTTATTGCGTTTTTCCCGTGCAGATGACATGCGGATTGCATGCATTTTTAACGCGTGTGAAAAAAAACCTGATCCATCCTCTAGATTTACCTTTTACAGCAAACACATTTAAATACCTCCAGCATACATAGGTATTTTAGACAGTTTGTTTTTCGTTTTTAATTATTTTTATATATAGGGACTCGCAAAATAATAAGGCCCCTTATAACGTAGTTAGCGAAGCTTACATATTTTGTTTACATATATTGTTTATAACACGGTCTGGAAAATATGTACTAATACCTCATTAATATAAATTTTTATATCTAGCATTAAATGTATATATGTTTCACCATCATCATTAATAAAGTAGTATTTGGCGTGAATATTAATTAATAAAAACTATCATTACATGTGTCATGTCACTAAACTCCATCTGGATTGTGTTTAACCACTTCAACCCCGCTAGCTGAAACCCCCTTCATGACCAGGCCACTTTTTACACTTCGGCACTACACTCCTTTCACCGTTTATCGCTCGGTCATGCAACTTACCACCCAAATGAATTTTACCTCCTTTTCTTCTAACTAATAGAGCTTTCATTTGGTGGTATTTTATTGCTGCTGACATTTTTACTTTTTTTGTTATTAATCAAAATGTAACGATTTTTTTGCAAAAAAATGACATTTTTCACTTTCAGCTGTAAAATTTTGCAAAAAAACGACATCCATATATAAATTTTTCGCCAAATTTATTGTTCTACATGTCTTTGATAAAAAAATGTTTGGGCAAAAAAAATGGTTTGGGTAAAAGTTATAGCGTTTACAAACTATGGTACAAAAATGTGAATTTCCGCTTTTTGATACAGCTCTGACTTTCTGAGCACCTGTCATGATTCCTGAGGTTCTACAATGCCCAAACCGTAGAAAAACCCCACAAATGACCCCATTTCGGAAAGTAGACACCCTAAGGTATTCGCTGATGGGCATAGTGAGTTCAAAGAACTTTTTATTTTTTGTCACAAGTTAGCGGAAAATGATGATTTTTTTTTTTTTCTTACAAAGTCTCATATTCCACTAACTTGCGACAAAAAATTAAAAATTCTAGGAACTCGCCATGCCCCTCGCGGAATACCTTGGGGTGTCTTCTTTCCAAAATGGGGTCACTTGTGGCGTAGTTATACTGCCCTGGCAATTTAGGGGCCCATATGTGTGAGAAGTAGTTTGCAATCAAAATCTGTAAAAAAAAATGACCGGTGAAATCCGAAAGGTGCTCTTTGGAATGTGGGTCCCTTTGCCCACCTAGGCTGCAAAAAAGTGTCACACATCTGGTATCGCCGTACTCAGGAGAAGTTGGGCAATGTGTTTTGGGGTGTCATTTTACATATAACCATGCTGGGTGAGAGAAATATCTTGGCAAAAGACAACTTTTCCATTTTTTTTATACAAAGTTGGCATTTGACCAAGATATTTTTCTCACCCAGCATGGGTATATGTAAAATGACACCCCAAAACACATTCCCCAACTTCTCCTGAGTACGGCGATACCAGATGTGTGACACTTTTTTGCAGCCAAGGTGGGCAAAGGGGCACATATTCCAAAGTGCACCTTTCGGATTTCGCAGGCCATTTTTTACACATTTTTATTGCAAAGTACTTCTCACACATTTGGGCCCCTAAATTGCCAGGGCAGTATAACTACCCCACAAGTGACCCCATTTTGGAAAGAAGACACCCCAAGGTATTCCGTGAGGGGCAAATGGCATCTTGTGTTGCAGGAGTAATGTATTTAAAGGGCTTCTGTCACCCCACTAAATGTATATTTTTTAAATTTTTTTAGTGTACTTATAATCCCTATACTGCGATTTATCCATACATAATGTGATTAATCATTTTCGTTCAGTAGATTTTGCTAAAAACGTACTTTTATAATATGTAAATTACCTTGCTACCAGCAAGTAGGGCGGCTACTTGCTGGTAGCAGCCGCATCCTCATATCATATAGACGCCCCCTCCGCATGTTGATTGACAGGGCCAGCGAATGCGATCGTCCTCTGGCTGGCCCTGTCTGCTATCAAGATCTCGCACCTGCGCCGTAACGGTGTTAAGTTGGCGCAGGCACACGGAGGACGCTCACTCGGCTGCTCCATCCTCAATGCGCCTGCGCCGATGACGTCACATCTACATCCGGCGCAGGCGCATTGAGGATGGAGCGGCCGAGCGAGCGTCCGCATCTCAGTGCGCCTGCGCCGATTGAAGACAGGTACGGCCGCGGCGCAGGCGCAAGATTTTGAATGCAAACAGGCAGGGCCAGCAGAGGACGAGCGCGTTCGCTGGCCCTGTCAATCAACATGCGGAGGGGGCCTCATTATGATAGGAGGATGCGGCTGCTACCAGCAAGTAGCCGCCCTACTTGCTGGTAGACAGGTAATTTACATATTATAAAAGTACGTTTTTAGCAAAATCTACTGAACCAAAATGATTAATCACATTATGTATGGATAAATCGCAGTATAGGGATTATAAGTACACAAAAAATAAATGTTTAGTGGGGTGACAGAAGTCCTTTAAAAGGGGTTCCTCCACAAAAAATATTTTTTAGCACATGGATCTGAATACTTGTGTTATTGGATGTAATTAAAAATGTAATATAGCCACTATATTAGTTATAGTCATTCAATAAAATAGATCTGTATAGCATCACCTGCTGTTTGTTCTTATTTCTCCATCCACCTCAATAACATTGCTGAGGTGGACACACATGCTCAGTTCCATCCTTCAACTGCCATAAGCCATATCAACTGTTCAAAACTGTGACAGTCACAAAGAGAGAGCAGTTGTAGAAAGGGCATGCCCCCCAGAACTGCAAGCTTGAAATAAATCAGAGTAATTGGAGCAATGAATGTTCATGTGAGCTACAGGGCTGGTTTTAGGGTTGTTAGAAAGAATGTAATGTACAGACCATTTAGAAAGTCTTCAGACCCTTTCACTTATTTTAGATTTTGTACAGCTTTGTGCTAAAATAAAAAAAGTTCATATTTTCCCTATGATTCTGCACTCAGTACCCCATAATGAGAAAGTGAATGGTCGAAATATTTGCTAATTTATTAAAAAGGAAAAAAATAAAATCTTGTATTAACATAAGTATTCAGACCCTTTACACAGTGCTTAGTTGAAGCACCTTTGGCAGTGACGCCTCCACAATTCTTGGGTATGATGCCACAAGGTTTGCACACCCGGATTTGGAGATTTTCTGCCATTATTCTTTGCAGATCCTCTCAGCTCTGTCAGGTTGGATAGGGACAGTCAATGGACAGCCATTATCAGATGATATCTCCTGAGATGTTTGATTGGGTTCAAATCAAGCCTCTTGCTAGTCCACTCAAGACATTCACAGAGTTGTTCCTAAGCCACTCCTGTGTTGTCTTGGCTGTGTGCTTGGGGTCATTGTCTTGTTAGGAGGTGAACCTTGGGCCAAGTCTGAGGTCCAGAGCACAATAGATCAGGTTTTCACTGAGAATATCTCTGTACTTTGTTCCATTCAGCTTTCTCTCATCTCTGATCTGTCTCCCTGACCTAGCCACAAAAAAAAAAAAACACCCCACAGCATGATGGTGTCACCACCATGCTTCACTGTAGAGATGGTATTGGTCAGGTGATGAGCAGTGCCTGTTTTCCTTCAGACATGACGCTTAGAATTGAGGTCAAATAGTTCAATCTTAGTTTCAACAGACTAGAGAATCTTGTTTCTTACAGACCTTTAGGTGATTTTTGTAAACTTGAATTTGTCTTTTACTGAGGAGAAGCTTCTTTCTGGACACTCTGCCAAAAAGTCTAGATTGGTAGAATGCTGCAGTGATGGTTGATCTTCTGGAAGTTTCTTCCATCTGCACACAGGATCTTTACCGCTAATATAGAGTGACTATTGTATACCTCTCTTACCATGCCCCTTTTCCACTTAGTTTGGTGGGACGTCCAATGGTAGGAAAAGTCCTGGTTGTTCCAAACTTCTCCCATTTAAGAATTATGGAGGCTACTGTGCTCTTGGGAACTTTCAGTGCAACCGACATTTTTGTACCCTTCTCCAGATCTGTACCTCAACACATTTCCTGTCTCTAATTTCTGTAGGCAGTTCTTTCCTCTTCATGGCTTGGTTTTTGCTCTGATATGCATGGTTAGCTGTGAGAACTTATATAGACAGGGTAGTAGCGTTCCAACTCCTGTCCAATCAACTGAATTTATCAAAGACAAATGTAAGGCACAATGTATCACAAAAATAAGTGGACGAAAAAAACATCCATATACATCACTATCATGCCCAGCAGAATCCACTCATGCCTATAGCAAAAAAGTATATACCTATATGCCAATTAAACAATTGCCAGACCGCATGAAATATAAATATACTTTATTAACACAATTAATAAATGACAATCCATATATAAAACCAAGTGCCAGGAAAGGCGACATCCACAGTAGGAGACACAAATGGTGACTTAATCCCTCTTTCTGCTCTGCACTGATGAGGGGCAATCACCCCGAAACAGCTCTCTACAGATAAGGTGCTGGCTTATTTAATATCCAAGTCATGTCTTAAGGCTTATTTTAAGAGCTGAATATTGACTTATAGGATAGCTGCCTTACATCTGGTGGCATTAGAGGCAAAGCTTGTTAAGAGCTCATTTGCATTTCTTCCCTCCCTTAATCCCTCATATACATGATAATAAAGTGCAAGTGCATAGTGCATATAAACATCCAATACATGCAAAACATAAAGTCTATTTACCCATTATATGTCTCCTCTGGGATGGCGCCAGCCCCAATGCGCATTTCGGCGAACCTTCGTCTAGGGGTGGCGTCATCTCAGAGGGTCACACATTAAATACAGTGGTCAACCAATCATGGGCCCTACAACATGATTTGAAAAACTATGACATCTGGGCATATAGTACTAATATATATGGGGTGGGGAGAAGGTGGGAAGAAGAACCAGAAAACATGAAGGAGGTGCAGAGCATCGCGCTATATCTGAGATGACGTGGCGGTCACATGACTGTTCATCGAGTCACGTGGTGTTCCTGGCAATACCATAATACTAAGATCGCAAAAGTGCCGCTGGAACACAGCGTGTTGTAGTGCACGCGTGAGCCCGACGCCATGAAATAGATGATAGCGTAATCCAGTTCAGTGGATGTATCTATATACTATAGAACAAAACATCAGAATAGTGAACATTATTTATAAAGTATTTGAAACCTAATAATGTTAGTGCATGGAAAAGAATGTGTGAGAATACAAGAAGTGTGTAAAGTGATGATTTGGGTTAAAGATCAATTGTGAAAATATAATATAATAGACAAATAATGCAAATGTGAACATAAAAAAATACAAATAAGATGAAATTTAAATAAAATTATGTATCATGGTGAATAAATATGAATGTGAAATAAAAATCAAAAACTTGATTAATCAGTGTTTTAAACCAACCAAACTGATGATGATAAAAAAAAAGAAAGGAGGCAACATTATACTTCTACTCTCACTCTTATCCCACTCCCCTTATCCTCCATAATAGATGTGGAGACCCATACCATGACCACAGGGTATTAAAAAACTAAAATATAAAAATAATAAAAACAAAATGATAAACAGTAAATAAATAATAATACATGAAAATAAAGAAGTGATCCCACGTGACACATACTAAAATAATAAAAAATAATAATGATAAAAATTAAATTAATAAAACAATGAGTATGCAGACTCGGCTGTAAAAAAAAGATGAAAAACTAGACGATTCATTTAGACCAAGTATGCTCAACCTGCGGCCCTCCAGCTATTGCAAAACTACAACTCCCATCATTCCTGGACAGCCTACAGCTATTAGCCTACAGAAGGGCATGGTGGGAGTTGCAGTTTTACAACATCTGGAGGGCCGCAGGTTGAGCATCCCTGATTTAGACCATTAGGACGCAGTGTATTTAACTTCCAGATCCACTTGTAGCTGGCCAGCTAAGAACTGTCCTAGGTTGCTAGTATAGCTTATATGTGTATACAGCTAAACCTGCCAATAGCCTTAATACAGCTCCTATGTTAATGTGTTAAAGACAAAAGCAGAGTTATTTACTGTGACATCATGTTTTGGATGTCATATTGCTGTTATATTTTGTGTTCACAGAAGCAGAACAAGATAATATGCCTTTAAGATTTATTTTGTAATGTGAGGTAGACACAACAGAAACAGAAAGCATAGTGTTAATCTGTTGTTACTGGGCAGAAGTCTAGAACAAACACAGCCAGCTTCTCATACAGCAAGAGTTTTCACCAAACACAGACAGCCTCACAGACAGCCTGTCTGGGAATTCCCCCAGCTTCTGCTGCTAGAATCATTATTCACCAGAGACAGGAGCTGAAGAGACATTCACTCCACTGAGAGCTGATTTTTTTATGGGAACAAGAGGCCAATATAGGTATTTAAAACAAGTTATATAATGTTCAATATTGTTAGTATTGTGTTTAGAACTGTATACTGAACTAGATATATATAGGTTTACTTACAGTTCCACCAATTGCAACCATACAAATGGCAAATACAAAAATTGCAAGCATACAATTACAAGCATTTAGATTCCATATTGCAATCCAAATTGCATACAACCATACCAGATCATACTCAACCAATCTGCAAATAGTCACTGCTAACTGCATACTGCAAGCAGAACTATTAATTAGACCTAAGATATACCTCTCAGAGAGATCATAAAGTGCTTAAATAATTTAAAATGAGAGTATAGATACTCAAGAGAAATATTTCCACCATTTTATGTTGAATGACAAGATTGAACAGTTGAACCACCATCTTAATCATACCGCCATTTTGTGATATCTTTTCAACACGTGTTATGTACATGAACTATATGCTGCGGAGGTGGCAGTGTTATATATGAAGAAAAGATGAAGTTAATAAAGAAGTTATTTCAAGCATTTGGTGTGCTCTTTAAACCTACTGTTTCCATAGAACGGCGATAGAGTAATTACAGAGTAACAGACAGTCTGGTTATACTAATAGTCAGATCTCAAAATTCTTCAAGTGGCACAGCGCAAAAGGCACTTCATAGTGCTGCTCCTGCCACACCACTTGCATTCTAACTGAGACAATCTCCTTGCAATGTCCCCGCCACGCATATTCTTCAACCTGCAATTAATAGCTCGAACCTTTAACTCAGCCGTGTCACAGCAATGATGAAATTTAAAACGCCTGTCAATTGGTTTCAACTTGGACTCATCAGTTTCATCTCTGGCTGATATAATATCACGAACGTGTTCACGCACCTTGATCTTCAACTCTCTTTTGGTAAGCCCTACATATATCTTTGGACAAGGACAAGTTGCATAATACACCACTGCTGTGCTAGAACATGTAAAACGGTGGGTAATCAAAAAAATCCTCTCGCCAGTAGTATCCAGAAAATCAACAGCCCTCACCATATAAGCACAAGCCATACATTTACCACAGGGTACAAACCCCCACTTGAGCCTGCCAACACCAGGAAAGATCGGGAGGACCTGTTTCGTGTAAAAGCTTTTCACCAAATGGTCTCTCAAATTCTTGGATCACCTTGCTACCAAAGAAGGGCCTGAAGAGGCATATTTCGCCACGACCGGATCTGTCAAAAGAACCGGCCAATACTTTTCCAAACAGGCTCTCATTTCATACCATCTGGAGTGGTAGTTGAGTGGTAGTTTGTAATAAATCTTGCTCAATTATCATCCGATCGTATTTTACTGGAATAAAGCAGATCCGAGCGGGTGCAGGACTTTGTCCTTTTGTATGCAGTCTTAATAGAGCATTGACTGTATCCCCTGTTAGAAAAGCACTGCTTCAGTTCTTGCACACGTTCATCAAAAATGGCTTCAGTGGAACATATCCTACGCACCCATAAAAACTGTACAACGGGAATAGATTTCATTATCTGTGGAGGGTAAGACTTAACATTTACTTCTTGTACAATATAAAATAAAATAAAACAATTTACTCCTTAGTTTAAAACAGCGTTTAAAGAGTTAAACTATATAAAGACCACATCTCGAGCTGGTGGGAAGTCCAGAGTCTGGAAAATTACATAAAGCATGGTAGAGTTCCACGTGGTCTGAGAATTGCCCTAGTCCCGGTCCCCAATCAGAGAAGTATGGGATTTAATTCCCGGTGGGAACAGCTTGCCACCTCTAGCTCGCTACAATTTATGAAATTACTATTGGAGGAAGAAAAAACCTCCTTAGCAGGCTTAGGTGACAAGCTGAAAAACCAGATCGAAGTCACGAAGTCCTTCTCTTCAGACCCAGACTTTGTAAACGAGGAGAAACTACTTCAGACCACTGTGGAAAAAAATCAATACTATTTACGTGAAAGAAAGCACCGGAAATTTAATCAAGATTTGGCTGAGTTCAAAGAGAATAAAGCATACTGTGTTCTTAAAGAGGGAATAGCTAAGGGCTCTTTCACACTTGCGTTCTTTTCTTCCGGCATAGAGTTCCGTCGTCGGGGCTCTATGCCGGAAGAATCCTGATCAGTTTTATCCTAATGCATTCTGAATGGAGTGAAATCCGTTCAGGATGCATCAGGATGTCTTCAGTTCCGGAACGGAATGTTTTTTGGCGGGAGAAAATACTGCAGCATGCTGCGCTTTTTGCTCCAGCCAAAAATCCTGAAGACTTGCCGCAAGGCCGGATCCGGAATTAATGCCCATTGAAAGGAATTGATCCGGATCCGGCCTTAAGCTAAACGTCGTTTCGGCGCATTGCCGGATCCGACGTTTAGCATTTTCTGAATGGTTACCATGGCTGCCGGGACGCTAAAGTCCTGGCAGCCATGGTAAAGTGTAGTGGGGAGCGGGGGAGCAGTATACTTACCGTCCGTGCGGCTCCCGGGGCGCTCCAGAGTGACGTCAGGGCGCCCCAAGCGCATGGATCACATGATCGCATGGCACGTCATCCATGCGCATGGGGCGCTCTGACGTCATTCTGGAGCGCCCCGGGAGCCGCACGGACTGTAAGTATACCGCTCCCCCGCTCCCCGCTCCTACTATGGCAACCAGGACTTTAATAGCGTCCTGGCTGCCATAGTAACACTGAACGCATTTTGAAGACGGATCAGTCTTCAAATGCTTTCAGTACACTTGCGTTTTTCCGGATCCGGCGTGTAATTCCGGCAAGTGGAGTACACGCCGGATCCGGACAACGCAAGTGTGAAAGAGGGCTAATAAGGACACCATTTCAGAGTTGTCAACTTCAGAGACTGACATCTCGGATAGTGACAGTGAACAGACCAACAGACCAAATCGTGGTAAATTTAAAAATACCCAGAGGAGAGGGAGAGGACGTAGGGGCAGAGGTAGAGGCTACTCTACAGGACACTCATCTGATTTTTTAGAGCAGACCAATCCATACCCACTGAGAAACCGACCCAATGCACAGGGAGGAGTGGCCCAGAGGTAATCAGTCTGTCACACCGTCCCCTCACAACAACGGAAATGGCAGTCCTTAGCAAGGGACTTACCTTCGTCCCGACACATCGCTTTGATATTTTTGGATGGGTCAAAGACCTCCACCTCTTTATTCATAAATTGAGGTGGCACAAATTTTACATCAATATAGATAAGTGACAGTGTCGGGACCTGGGGATCCCCCTCGATCTGCTAGATGATGTTAAAGTGCTTCATGGTCTGTCTGATGCTTTGGACAAAGATAAAGGGGAAGGCCCTTTCACCTCCTTGAGGAACAGTAGCAAGAAAATGCCACCTGCAGCCGGAGTCTCCTGCCTGGACGTTTTCTTGCAAT